>NC_063337.1:27021357-27042935 GCF_021869965.1 Rhincodon typus | reverse complement strand
GTGTTCCTCCAGCTCCACACTGTGCTATCTAATTTATTATTTCTAATTTGGTTACCATGAACACTGAACACATTCACAAGAGATTGCCAATGTATGTTAACAAAATAATGTAAGTTTATTATACAGAATAAAAAAGAAAAACAAAGCTATATATAAATATGACAATTTGAAAAGATCCACAATAAAAACCAAAAACAAGAATGCAAACTTTTTTTCCCAGCAACATCCTTTACAGGCACTGAATGCCACTGAAATATCAATGCTATCTTCACTTTAAGATTTCTTATTAATTGACAATGTCATAAATATTTCCTTTCAGTAAATTTCTGCACAATCACCCAATGTGACTTTCTCTGTGGGACACACTGACATAGGCGAATTCACCAAATATTTTCACCGAATTCTAAGAAAAAGTTCAAGACTTTGACTACTTTTAAGCTGCTAAACCACTATTCTGTCGTGTGGATCTTTTCTTCTGGACTGGACCTGCTTCTGGCCTCTGGCATTTCTTTCAGTTACACTAAATTCAAAAAGCTCAACTTTGCAAACACCTCAGCAATTGTCTCACCAGGAAGCTTCCCTGTTCATTTAGTCTAAGTCATATGGTTTTTTTGAAATGCTGTTTTGATACACTATTAAAAAAATTAGTTTTTAACCTTTAAAAAGAATCACTTTCATAGAATTGAAGAACCTAAATCCATTTGTATCTACCTTAGAAACCAAGGTTCAAAAAAATTAACAAAATATTGTAAAGCTTCATCACAATATAAAAGCTGAACTTTTGATGAATCTCATAAGTCAAGGTCCAAAAAGTGAAGCAATTTTGATAAACTCCACTGCGGCTATGATTTCCACTTCTTGGCACCTGCAAAATGTGAAGGCTTTGTAGAGGGCTCAATATGAAATTTATTAGAATGGCTCCAGGGATGAGAGATTGTAGAGAAGTTGAGATTGTTCTCACAGGAGGCAAGAAGCCTAAGGGGATTTATTGGCAATGTATCCAATTATGAAAGTTTCAGATAGAATAAATGGAAACTGTTTCCAGTGGATAAAGGACTGATACAATCAGATGGTCCACATATCATTTTAATTAAATTCATTGACAAAAGAACCAGAGGTGACAACAGGACAATTTTTACACAAACAGTGGTTAGGAGTTGGAAAGTACTACCTCCTTACAATTCATGTGGATGCAAATTCAAATTGGTGTTCCAAGGGAAATTGGAAAATTACCTAGAGCAAAAAAAAAGGGGAAGGAATGATCACGGTGGCTCAGTGGTTAGCACTGCTGCTTCACAGCACCAGGGACCCGGGTTCGATTCCAGCCTCGGGTGACTGTCTGTGTGGAGTTTGCACATTCTCCCTGTGTCTGCGTGGGTTTCCTCTGGGTGCTCCGGTTTCCTCCCACAATCCAAAGATGTGCAGGGTAAGTGGATTGGCCTTGCTAAATTGCCCATAGTGCCCAGGGATGTTTAGATTAGGTGAGTTAGACAAGGGAAATACAGGGGTAGGGGAATTGGTCTGGGTGGGATGCTCTTCGGAAGGGCGGTGTGGACTTGTTGGGCCGAATGGCCTGTTTCCACACTGTAGGGATTATACGATTATATCTTGAGTTGGCAGAAGTGGTAGAACTGACAGGCTTTCTCTTTGGAAGAACTGGTGCAGATTTGATGGCCTGAATAGCCTCCTCCTGTACTGCACCATTAGGTTCTAGTGGGCCCAAAATGCGTTGAGAAAACACACGACAGAAGCTGTTGAGGCTTTAAAATGGGAAGGGTGAGGGAGGAGGCATGGGCCCAGAAACAGATGAAGCACCAAGGCCCATCATTCATTCTTCTAACCTTGTTAATGACCAGAAATTTACCTGGGCCAGCTACAAAAATATAGTGACTGCACGAGGAAATCAGAGGTTTGAAATTCTGCAGTAAGTACTTCACTTATTGACTACATCCTGACCCATCCTGTCACTAACATCTGTCCTCCAACTACAATGCACGAGTGAGGAATGTGATGGAATACTTCCCAGTTGACTGGATGGGTGCAGTAACACAGCAATCAGTCAGTACAACACAGTCCAAATTAACTCAAGCAGGTTGATTGATTGGTACCTCATTGACCACATTAAACATTGAATCCGTCCACCAGCCAAGCATGATGGAATTGGTATACATCTTCTGCAAGATGCAGTACAGCAATTCACCAAACGTATTGCACTCTGTGCAGTTTGGCAATTTTTGAGCATTGTACTGGTGACTATTTGACAGCAACTTCCAAACAAGTAGCTTTTACTATTTAGAAGAACAAAACACAACTCAAGCACAGGAAACCCACCATCTGCAAGCTCCCCTCCAAGCCATACACCATCCTGACCGGGAAATATATCACAGTTCTTCCACTGTTTCTGGTCAAAATTCTGGAAATGCCTCTCTAACAGCACTATAAACACCTCCTCAAGGGTAATTAGAGATGACAGTACCTAGATCCCATGACTGAAGAAGAAAGGTTAGATGCAATGATTTAGAAAAAATCAAACCTACCATTAAAGCTTCAAAAAGCCGTGTTTCACTAAGTCCTCTAGAATTTTATTGTTACGTGCTTGGAATCCTAAACACTCTATATGTTGCATTCTGAAAGATGTATCTCATCACTCTTTGGTCAGCAGGGCAATCATTCTGAGAAAATATTCTAATTAGCAAATTTGGTTTACTGATCACAATTTTAGAATTTTGATTTGTAGTATATGCTTTCTTTATATAGATACATCACATTTGATAGACACTAAACCAAGACAGAAAAGGCTTGTGGTAGATTCATCAGTTTTATTTTAATATTAGCAATTCTTTCAGGCTGTTACACATGTTAAATCAAAGGATGCATTTTTAAGCATGGGATCATTTATACCACGTAAAGCGCAGCTTACTGTTCTGCTGTTAAGATGTAAATGTTCTGTCTCTGTTTCTTCCTCAAACTGTTACTTGAAAATTTGCATAAAACATTATCACCTGAAGTGTGATAAATAACTTGTGTGACAGAAAGTGTGGGACTAGATACTGTTTTATCACTTTAGACATGTAAAGCAGTACATTTTATGACTGTAAAAAGAATTCTACACAGACAATGTAGTGCACTACTACATAGTCCAGTTTATTTGTGATGAAATTCTCTAGTTACATATAATATTTTACTGAGCAAATACAGCAGTCTGTGACTGGCAACATTTATGACACGCTCAATTCCAAATTTGTTTTTCTTTTTATCAACCTGTTTGGACATGCTGTGGCTCACATATCCACTATATCTTGAGGTGGCACTTGAACTTGGACCCTCTGGTCCAGAGCAGGGACATTCATACTGCCCCACAAGACCCTAATTATCCACAAGGATTAGAGTGGTAACATTCAGTTCTGCCTGTCACTCGGAGAAGGGTTATTGCAAGGTTTTCAATAGGTCATTCATGACAGTTCAGGGTCCACTGAAGAGCAGTTCAAAAGATTGGGATTTAAAAGCCAGCACGTGAGCTGGTGTAGAAGTGCTGGGTTTTATTTGCATTGTCCGGAAGGCATTTGAATTAAACTGGTTTTCCACCGGCAGCACAATGAGTTTACCCAAAACGTTGACTGCCCCTTTCTACCTGAAACGTTGACTGCTCCTTCCAGTCCTGAAGAAGGGTAATACCCGAAACGTTGACTGCTCCTTTCCTCCAGATGCTGCCTGGCTTGCTGTGCTCGTCCAGCCTCTTTTTTGTCTACCTAGCCCTAAGAGCAGCTGGATAGCTTTGTGTTGTTATAACACACGCCAAGTCCTATGAGTTATGGGGCAGTTAGGTGTAGCAGTCAAGGCTTACACAAAGTCTTGGAAGTTGTTCTAGCTTACAAGAAGCCAGGTGCCACCCATTAGTCAGTACAGTGGAGAGCGGGGGTGAAAAAGCCCATAAACAGTGTCTGCTTGATACCGCTGTGCAAGCCGGAAACTCATGAAAAAAAAGGAAAGATTCTTGGAAGGCCAGAAGGGAAAAAATGTAATCCCTTTTGACGTTGACTGAGATTTGATGACTTTTCAGGTCATTGAGGTCTGGGAGGAGTTGCTGAGAACCAGTGAGATTGTGCTGATCGCATTCATTACTTGAGGTGTTCTTTGAGTGATGCGTGTTTGCCTCTGGCAGGGTGATTTACCTGATGTGGCACTGTTTATGTTGTCCCACATGACCTAAGAAACTGAGCATGGATATCATGGTAAAAAACCAAAACAACTGCAGGTGCTGGAAATCAGGAACAAAAAAGAAATTGCTAGAAAAAGTCAGCAGGTCTGGCAGCATCTGCGGAGAGAAATCAGAGTTCATGTTTTTGGGTTTGTTCTGAGTAAGGGTCACTGGACCTGAAACATTAACTCTGACTTCTCTCCACGGATGCTGTCAGATCTGCTGACTTTTTCCAGCAATTTCTGTTTTTGTTATAGGTATTGCAGCATTGAAGAACCAATGGGCATTTATTACAGATAACTATTATGAGCAAACACCATATTCACAGTCACATCAAAATCTGGGCTAACATTGAACTATTAGATTGCAACTAAGCACCATGCTTTCAATAGTATGTCATACATCAAGTGATCCAAGATAAGATGGAGTCTGTGATCTTTATACTCATGAATCACATGCTATGGTACAGTGATAATATAATGAGTAAGTCTCTCAAAGATTTACTGATGCACCGTGGCTCTTAAAGTATGAGTTCAGAATGAGGGAACATTGTTTTAAAATTAGGGGTTGCCCTTTTAGGTCAGAGATAAAGGTTTTTTTTCTGTCTTAGAGTTGTGTAACTTTGGAAATCTGCCTCAGGATATTGGGGGCAGCACAGTGGCTCAGTGGTTAGCACTGCTGCCTTATAGCACCAGAGACCAGGGTTCAATTCCACCCTTGGGCAACTGTCTGTGTGGAATTTGCAAATTCTTCCCGTGTCTACACTGGTTTCCTCCCACAGTCCAAAGACAAGCAGGTTCGGTGGGCTGGCCATACTAATTGCCCATAGTGTCCAGGAATGTGTAGGTTAGGTGAATTAGCCATGGGAAATGCAGGGCTACTAGGATAGGATAGGATAGAGTAGGGGTGGGTCTGGTTGGGATGCTCTCCAGATGGTCGGCATGGACTCAATACATCAAATGGTCTGCTTCCACATTGTAGGGGTTCTATGATTGTACAAATATGGTGGAGGAAGGACATTGAACACTTTAAAGAAATGTGCAGACTGTTTCTCTTTCCTAGCAAAAATCTATGGTTATCAAGGATAGAAAGGACTATGGAATTCAGAACACAAATAGATCAGTCATGATCTTTTTGAATGGTTGAGCAGACATTAAGTGCTGAGTGCCCTCCTTCTGCTCCTAATTCATATACTTGTATGTTTGTCAACTCACCATGAGACATAGCACCCTCACCAGTGCTTCTATGTCCTTTTCATATCGTAGCATATGCACATGTAATCAATACCATATAATTCACATTCACCTAACATGGTGTGCAAATTTTGTTAGTATACAATGAATCAATAAATAGTCACATGGTACTACAGAACTTGAGTACTGCTGAAAAAAAAAAGATATTCTGGTCAAAGCTTTTTCATCTTGTATTCATTACGACAGTTCCCGAGCATATCACCTTAGGGGAAGAACCAATTTTTATACTGTATTAGAGGGGAGTGCTGATTGATTTGCAAATGGACTTTGATTGGTAGAGGCATTCATGGAGAATGTATTAGTTAATAAAGATTGGCAGTTAACTGCCTGGCTTGGTTTAAATTTTAAATCAGGTTGACTCATCTATGTTGTTGAGCTGAAGCATTTACTGTGTATGAATATGTTTTTTTCTCTGTGCAAGGAACATTATTACAATGTAGCTTCTAGAACATGCAAATATGCCATACTGAAAGCCCTATTTAAAGTCATAATTGGTTGTCAAGTAATCTTTTGCACACTCAGGATTAGCCAAAACAAAAATGACTCAACAAAATAGATGATAATAATTAGCTGGTATATTTCTCAGGTTAAATTCTTAAACTATCCAAGCCAACCTGCCTCATGTAAAATTTAAACAATCCCTGGCTGTTATCTGTACATTACTTTAACTTGGGGATTCCCCATGGCAATCCCTCCATCAATCAGATCCACTTGCCAACTAATCAGCGCACTCCTCTCATATAGTTTAAAAGTTGGTTTCTGCCATTACTTGGTAATTCTCGCAAGTTGCCCTGATAAGTGCAAAACAACAAATATGCCTTGTCTGGCAGCAATCACTAAATACTGTAGTCACAACTTTTGAAAAAGGTTTGACTTTCGCATTTGGAATCTATTTGCGAGCAGCTTGCGCTTTCACATTTGCAAAATCTTTTACTATGAGTTTTGCCTCTTTATGTCTATTTTTCTGCCCCAGGTCTCAGAAGTTCACCTGTAAAGTTGAAGCCCATGAAAGATTGTTTTTTTTAAAAAAGCAATGCCCGAACTGATTGCCATTAGATAGCGCACCCGGCTTGTCACCATGGCTCCTGAAAGGGAGAAGAGTATGCTGGGAATTGTTGCTCATTTCACGGTATCCCCGTGTTGAGATAAGAAATGAACAGAGCAGGAGTGGGGGACTTCACTTGTATCGGATATGGTCCCGGGTAAAGCCCCATTGCCCTCATACCGCATTTGCCTCTCCTGCTCCAACTCGCTGCTCAGCTGCTCGAGATCCGAGGACTCTCCGCGCGCCTCCTCCATCCTCGCTCCCGGCCCCGCTTGTTACAGTCGTCACCGTGGCAACGCACTGTCATGTGACTCGCACCCGGAAGTCCCTTGCCTCCTCTCTGCGTGAAGTATACGGTCCCGCGCAGTCTATCATTCTGTAAGGAGTTGCTATGGATAGAAGGGAGCTATTGTCTGATTCTGCCAAAGAGTACGACAGGATGAAAGCCAATATAGGTAAAAATGCATATTAAGGGTTACAGTTATACCATGGTTTATTTGTAATATCTCCTATTCTCAAGAAGGGTTTAAGAATATAATATCGACTGCTTCTGTTTTTCTACAGACACTGATTTTTTTAAAACTTTTGCTTTGAGTTTCAATGTTTCATTTTCCTCTAAATTATTCACTGTAAGGGACATAAACTGGACAAGATATTCTAAATGAGACCGAATCAAGAATGATTTTGTGCTGTGTTGAATTTATCTAAGAAATATATTCAAATATTCAGGGATAACAAGGTGTAGAGCTGGATGAACACAGCAGGCCAAGCAGCATCAGAGGAGCAGGAAAGCTGACGTTTTGGGTCTAGACCCTTCTTCAGAAATGGGGGAGGGGAAGGGGATTCTGAAATAAATCGGGAGAGAGGGGGAGGCAGATAGAAGATGGATAGAGGAGAAGATAGGTGAAGAGGAGACAGACAGGTCAAAGAGGCGGGGATGGAGCCAGTAAAGGTGAGTGTAGGTGGGGAGTTAGGGAGGGGATAGGTCAGTCTAAGGAGGTGGGATGAGGCTACTAGGTAGAAGATGGGGGTGGGGCTTGAGGTGGGAGGAAGGATAGGTTAGGGAGGCAGGGACAAGCTGGGCTGGTTTTGGGATGCAGTAGGGGGAGGGGAGATTTTGAAGCTTGTGAAGTCCACATTGATACCGTCGGGCTGCAGGGTTCCCAAGCGGAATATGAGGTGCTGTCCTGCAACCTTCGGGTGGCATCGTTGTGGCACTGCAGGAGGCCCAGGATGGACATGTTGTCTGAGGAATGGGAGGGGGAGTTGAAATGGTTCGCGACTGGGAGGTGCAATTGTTTAATGCGAACCGAGCGTAGGTGTTCCGCAAAGTGGTCCCCAAGCCTCTGCTTGGTTTCCCCGATGTAGAGGAGGCCACAATGGGAATAGCAGATACAGCATACCACATTAGCAGATGTGCAGGTGAACATCTGCTTGATGTGGAAAGTCTTCTTGGGGCCTGGGATGGGGGTGAGGGGGGAGGTGTGGGGGCAGATGTAGCACTTCCTGCGGTTGCAGGGAAAAGTGCTGGGTGTGGTGGGGCTGGAGGGGAATGTGGAGCGGACAAGGGAGTCACGGAGAGAGTGGTCCCTCCGGAAAGCAGATAAGGGTGGGGAGGGAAAAATGTCTTTGGTGGTGGGGTCGGATTGCAGATGGCGGAAGTGTCAGAGGATGATGCGTTGGATCTGGAAGTTGGTGGGGTGGTACATGAGGACAAGAGGGATTCTGTTTTGGTTGTTATTGCGGGGAGGGGGTGTGAGGGATGAGTTGCGGGAAATGTGGGAGACAAGGTCGAGGGCGTTCTCGACCACTGAGGGGGGGGGGGGGATGTTGTGGTCCTTGAAAAACGAGGACATTTGAGATGTTCGGGAGTGAAATGCCTCATCCTGGGAGCAGATGCGGCGGAGGCGAAGGAATTGGGAATAGGGGATGGCATTTTTGCAGGAAGGTGGGTCTGCATTTGCGATCAATGATGCAACGTTATTACAAGTCTTCTTGAAACTCGTACTATAATCGATGGGTCTCTCTCCTTCAAACTTTACTTCAGAACCTTTAACAGGTTCTATTAGGCCTATCAATGAGCTTGACAGAAGATACATTAAATAGTGTCTACCAGCTGTAGGCCCGTTTCCGTCATCATTTTTAGGTGTCAGTTTTAATCTGTTTACTCAACTAAAATAAACTCTTAACAACGTTTTTTTGTTATGTCCTTGACCTTTCAGTTAATTTCCTCAACAATTTTATCCAGATTATTTCAATAGGGATTAATGGTCCTAACACTGATTATGTCCGGGTTCTATTTGTACATCGTCTCCAATCAACTTTTAAAACTTTTACTTTCCAAAATGTAACCAATTCCCTATCCAAACCTGAACTTGTCCTCAAGTCACACAAGAATCTATCATAGAAAGTTGCCTATTGTATGGCATCTAGTTGATATTTAAGGGTACAATGTTATCTGGGAGAGTACTTGTGATGTTAGTGTCCCTACCTTTCAGCCGGAAGGTTGGGTTCAGGTACCACCTGTCCAAGAAGTGTGTCACAACACTTCAGAACAGGTTGATTTAAATGTGTGCGACGTTGACCGTGTTACCGTCACCCACTGACCTAGTAAGTTCCCCAAAAAAATATACCCAGGTTGGTAAGATTCTATAGATTCTGAAATGGTTCCTGAAAATTTGAGGATAGCAAATGTAACCTTACTGTTTGAGAAAGTTAGGAACTACAGACCAATTAGCCGTTCTTCATGTGGAAAAAATGCAAGAATCTATACAAAGGGTGTAATGGCTGGAAACATGGAAGATCAACATGGACTTTGTGAAGACAAAAGCATCTCTGTGATGCTGGGAATCTCTGGAGGAGGCCATGATGGATCATCGACTCAGCAATCTTCAGTCAGAAGCACTACATCTTGGGCTGATGTGCTGGGCTCTCTCCTCATCATGGTTGGGGAAATTAGTGAGCAGCTTCCTCCAGTTTGTTGTTTAATTATCCACCAGTACTATCACTCATGACTGGATGAGGCAGGATTGTAAAGCCTAGATCTGATCTGATCTGATGGTTGTGAAAATAAAAACATGAAGGGCTTTTTATTCCTCCTCAGTGGATTTGGTAGCTGATTTCATTGTCTTTGGATAAAATGCTAATTTGAGTTAACTGTCTGTTGAACCACATTGACTTACTTGGCTGTTGGTGGACCAGTGATTTCTGTGGCCATTTTAAATCTGTGTTTTGGACATTTATAAGTCATTTATAAGACTTTTATAAGATACTATTATCAGTCCACGTTCAGTCCCAGGTATTAAATTAGACAACACAATTTGAAAATCACTGGTCCATTTTTACATTATCATGATAGCACTTTAATAACTTGTGTTGCCTTTGCTGAGCCTATTTCTTAAAAAAACCTGTTTCCTAATAATTTTTAAAATAATTTACCCTTTGCTTTGGTTTTGCACGAGACTTTAGCTGTGTTATAACATGTCCCCTTTTAAAACAAACGGATGAAAAATAAACCAAAGTAGATGATTAGGTTCTTTGAGCTTGCACTGCCATTCAGTAAAATCATGGCTGATCTGTTTGTGCTCTGAATTCCACATTTCCATTTACCCAGTAACCTTCAGTTACCATGCCAAATAAGAATCTAGTCATCTGTCTTAAAAATATTTGATTACCCAACCTCTGTCACCTTCTGAGATGGAGTTCCAAAGTTGAACAACTCTCGCATTCACCTGCTTCCTGACTGAAAGAGTGACCCTTTTAAAACAATGTTTGAAATTTTAAATAACAAGGTGTAGAGCTGGATGAACACAGCAGGCCAAGCAGCATCAGAGGAGCAGGAAAGCTGACGTTTCGGGTCTAGACCCTCCTTCAGCAATTGGGGAGGGGAAGGGGATTCTGAAATAAATAGGGAGAGAGAGGGAGGCGGATAGAAGATGGATAAAGGAGAAGATAGATGGAGAGGAGACAGACAGGTCAAAGAGGCGGGGGTGGAGTCAGTAAAGGTGAGTGTAGGTGGGGAGTTGGGGGGGGATAGATCAGTCCAGGGAGGATGGACAGGTCAAGGGGGCAGGATGAGGCTGGTAGGTAGGAGATGGGGGTGGGGCTTGAGGTGGGAGGCGGGGATAGGTGGGAGGAAGGACAGGTTAGGGAGGCGGGGACGAGCTGGGCTGGTTTTGGGATGCGGTCGGGGGAGGGGAGATTTTGAAGCTTATGAAGTCCACACTGATACCATTGGGCTGCAGGGTTCCCAAGTGAAATATGAGGTGCTGTTCCTGCAACCTTCGGGTGGCATCGTTGTGGCACTGCAGGAGGCCCAGGATGGCATGTTGTCTAAGGAGTGGGAGGGGGAGTTGAAATGGTTCACGACTGGGAGGTGCAGTTGTTTATTGCGAACGGAGCATAGGTGTTCCACAAAGCGGTCCCCAAGGACATTTTTCAAGGACCGCAACTTACCCCCACAGTGGTCGAAAACGCCCTCGACCGCGTCTCCTGCATTTCCCGCAACTCATCCCTCACACCCCGTCCCCGCAATAACAACCAAAACAGGATCCCCCTCGTCCTCACGTACCACCCCGCCAACCTCCGGATCCACCGCATCATCCTCCGGCACTTCCGCCTTCTGCAATCTGACCCCACCACCAAAGACATTTTTCCCTCCCGACCCTTATCTGCTTTCCGGACAGACCACTCTCTCTATGACTCCCTCATCCACTCCACACTCCCCACCAGTCCCACCACCCCCGGCACTTTTCCCTGCAACCGCAGGAAGTGCTACACCTCCCCCCTCACCCCCATCCCAGGCCCCAAGAAGACCTTCCACGTCAAACAGATGTTCACCTGCACATCTGCTAATGTGGTATACTGTATCCGCTGTTCCCGATGTGGCCTCCTCTGCATCGGGGAAATCAAGGAGGCTTGGGGCCTGCTGTCCGCTTTCCTGCTCCTCTAATGCTGCTTGGCCTGCTGTGTTCATCCAGCTCTACACCTTGGTATCTCAGATTCTCCAGCATCTGCAGTTCCTGCTATCTTTGAAATTTTAAAACCTAGTTCTGCACTTACCCACAAGAGGAAACATTCTTTCCATATCCACCTTATCAAGACCATTCAGGATCTTGCACATTTTAATCAAATCACCCTTCGTTCTTCTGAACTCTAGTGAAAACCAGCCCAACCTGTCCTCGTAAAAAGAGGCATGACCAATGTTCCATCTATTTCTTTCCTGCTGAGCCTGGAGCTATGCATCAGCATGCCAATCTATGTGCGTGGGCCTTCTCAGCCTAGCTGTGCAACTAAGAAGTGACATTGACCATGGTTTCTTTTTGTGTTGGGGTGTTCTGAGAGGTACGTGCTTTGAGTGTTGCTACAAGTCATTGTCATCACTTGTAAATCTCACTGTCCTGATGTCTGAAGCTGGCATTAAACCATCACAACTATTAACTCAACTAATTCAGCTTTTTCTCATAATACAGAGGTGGATTTGTACAGGAAAAATTATTTTACTTTCATGTGAGGATACAAATTTATACAAAAGGTGTCTTTCTCTTTCCTGTTCTCACATTTTGTTTTCATTCAATTTTACACACTGCTATGCTTTAAAATTGGACAGCTGAGGCTTCAACAGGGAAGTCTTGAATCCATTTTAAGAAATAAACAAGTTCCGCAATGCTGACTTTTGTACAGGTTCCATATCTCTCGATCTGTATAGTCTTGCTAACAGTCAGAGGACAAGTTTTACTTGCTCACTTGAATAAAGCGTAATCCAGTCCTTTTTATTGGCTACTCTTGCCATTGCCAGATGCTGGATTGTCTGATTGGCAGGTCTGCACCAGAGGAGGATATTAGTTCCAATTTAGCCAAACAGTTCATCAATACAATTCTCTCATTGCGAACAACTGTCCCACCAGGGACTGCGTCATCTAATCTTTGACAAGTTGCATTTGTGCTTATTATGTATAAATAAGAATGTAATTCCAAATGAAGCATGATCTGATTTCGCAAAAAAGCATCTGAATTTTACAATTAATTACTTAATCAGTGTGCAAAGTTAACAAATGACAAAAATGTTGATTTTTATATTTGGGAATGAGAACTAAAAGTTATCTTGAAGCAGCAGCATCAGATTCATCATGGGAACAAACTAAGTTGCCATATTTTAGATTCATGAGGTGCTGTTGACCATCAGTAGTGGCAGAATCGTATTCCAATACAACCTGCAATCTCATGACCAGGCATATCGTTCCACTGCACTATTACCAGGGGATCAAGCCAAGAGATCAATCCTGATTCAATGAAGAATGCAGGAGAGCATCCCAGGAGCAGCAGCAGGCATACCTAAAAGCAGGCACTCTACAAACAGGATTACTTGCGTGCCAAACATTATAAGCAGCAAGTGATAGACAGTCCTGCCACATCGAGATATGAAGAGTGGTGGACAGTTACACAATTTGCTGAAGGAGGAGGCTCCACAAATATCCCCATCCACAGTGAATACCCCAGCTCATCAATGCAAAAAATAAGGTTGAAGCATTGGCAAAAAGCTTCAGCCAGAAGTGCCGAATAATGATCCGTCTCGGCCTTTTCCAGAGGTTCCCAGCGTCATAAATGCTGGTCTGCAGTCGATACGATTCACTCCATGTGATACCAAGAAATGGTTGGAGGCACTGAATACTGCAAAGACCCTGACAACATTCCAGAAAAAGTTCTCAAGACTTATGCTCCAGAAACTGCCCCTTCCCTAGCCAAGCTGTTCCAGTACAGCTGCAATTTTGACATTTATCTGACAATGTGGAAAATTGCCGAGGTATGTCCGTGTACACCAAAGCAGGAATGATCTATTCCAGCCAATTATTGCTTCATCAGTCTACTCTTGATTATCAGTAAAGTGATTGGAAGGTGTCATCAACAGTGCTTTCAGGTAGCACCTGCTCAGTGACACCCAATTTGACTTCTGCCAGAGCATCCTGGCTCCTGACCTCATTACAGCCTTGGTTCAAACATGGACAAAAGAGCTGAATTCCAGGGGTGAGGTGAGAGTGACAGCCCTTGACATCAAGGTCTCATTTTGCCAAGTGTAGCATCAAGGAACCCTAGCAAAACTGGAATGCATGGGAATCAGGGAGAATCCACTCTGCTGGTTGTAGCCGTACCTGGCACACAGGAAGATAGTTGTGGTTGTTGGAGGTCAGTCATCTCAGCTCCAGGACATCTCTGCAGGAGTTCTTCATGGTGGTGTCCTAGGTCAAACCATCTTCAGCTGCTTCGTCAATGACTTTCCCTCCATCATAAGATCAAAGGTGGGGATGTTCACCGATGATTGCAAAATGTTCATTATTCACAACTCCTCAGAAACTGAAGCAATTATGCCCAAATGCAGAAAGACTTGGACAATATCGTTTGCGCCACACAAATGACAGGCAACAATCATCTCTAATAAGAGATAATCTAACCAACGCCCCTTGATATTCAATAATGTTATCATTACTGAATCCGCCAATTATCAATGTCCTGGGGATTACTATTGACAGAAACAAGTGAACTTGCCATATAAACACAGTGGCTACAACAGCAGGTCAGAGGCTGGGAATATTGCAGCGAGTATTGTCCCTCCTAACTCCCCCAGTGCATGTCCACTATCTACAAGGTACAAGTCAGGAGTGTGTTGGAATACTTCTCACCTTTCTGGATAAATGCAACTCTGACAACACTCGAAGCTTGAGACTGTCCAGGAGAAATCGGTGCACCTGATTGGCATCACACCCACAAATATCCACACCGTCTACCATTAATGATCTGTAGCAGCTGTGTACACTACCTACAAGATACACTGCAGAAATTCATGAAAGATCCTTTGACAGCACCTTCCAAACCCACAACTGCTTTTATCTTTTTATTCATTCATGTGATGCGGGCATCACTGGCCAGGCAGCATTTATTGCCCACCCCTAATTGCCCAGAGGGCAGTTAAGAGTCAACTATATTGTTGTGGGTCTGGAGTCACATGTAGGCCAGACTGGGTATGAATGGCAGTTTCCTTCCCTAAAGGACATTAGTGAACTAGAAGGGTTTTTCCTGACAATCGACAATGGATTCAAATTCCACCATCTGCCGTGGCTGGATTCAAACCCAGGTCCCCAGAACATTACCTGGGTCTCTGGACTAACAGTCCAGCGATAATACCACTAGGCCATCGCCTCCCCGTAGAAGCACAAGAGCAGCAGATATATGGGAATAACAGCACTTGCAAATTTCCTTCCAACATATCACTATGCCTTCAGTGTCATTTATCAAAGTCCTAGGATTCCCTCCCTAACAGCATTGTGGGTCTACCTACAGCACGTGGACAGCCAAGGTTCAAGAAGGCAGCTCAGCACCATCTTCTGAAGAGCAACCAGGGACCAGCAATAAAATGCTGATCCAGCCAGCAATGCCCATGTCCCATGAGTGAATAAAAAAATGTCCAAACTGTTGGGTCTTTCTTGAATATGAATACTGTCAGTGTTCAAAGGGGAAACAACATTTATGAAGAAACTTTATACTTTTTTGATTGGATGGAGCTTGTGTGTTCCCTTAAGCAATACCTAGTTCGTGGAGATAACAACATTGTAATATTTAATTCTCATTAGTCTTCAGCTGATCATCCTGATGATGAATAACTGTTCCCTTTGCTCATTAAAATTACTGAATAGGGTATTCAGTATCAGGTATTCCTTCCTCCTGCAAAGTAGCTAGACTTTGTTCTGCTCATGAACCATAGGTGGAAATTCAATGCAGTGAATATTGAGACCTCGGTTTAAATGAGCAATTTTAATGGAACATTGTTGCTCCGTTATTGAATTCCAAGATTCAATTAAGTGATAGAATCTGCAGTATTGGATGTGGGCCTTTTTATGATCTGCATGGAATTATATTGCAGGTACTTGACAAATAATGAATTTCATCCTGCATTTACTGTCCAAAATATTAGCTGACTATATGCTTGGTTCGGTCATTATATTGTTCTACGTACTAATTTAGCGTAGTATAATATACCCCGTCACTAAGCTGTTCTTCCTATAAATAAATCTTATCTGGCACCTGGGTGGATATACAGTACGTAGCAAACATGTCAAATTACATTTTTCATCCTGAGAAGAGAGTCTCATAAAATCATTACATGAGACATAATTAATATAAGGATGTCTCGCAGTCTCTCTCTCTCATGTTTGTAATTAATATAAACACTAGAGTATTATATAAAAATGAGGACGTGGTGTAAGACGTTAAAATGGATGTGAATTATTCCCATATGCCCTGACCCAGTTTATCCCCTTAACTTCATCTGAAAAGACTGCAGTCTTATTTCCCTACTTGATACATAAACAAAGGAATGAGGAACAGAAGTCGGCCATTTGGTCCTTTTGAGCCTATTCTGCTATTAAGTATTATCATGGCTGATCATCCAACTGAGTAACCATGTTCCCACTTTTGCCCCATATCCTTTGATCCCTTTAGCCCTAAGAAACAGCATTCCGGTGGCAGACATTTCAATCGAATCACCACCCTTTTGGGGCAGAAATTTCTCCTCCTCTCAGACCTAATGGGCCTACCCCATTATCCTTAGACTGTGACCCCGGTTCTGGACTCCCGCTCATTTGGAACATCCTTCCTTTGTTTACCTTGTCTAGTCCTTTTAGAATTTTTGTAGATTTTCTGAGACTCTTTCCCTTCACCCCACCATCACCACCAATCTTCTAAACTCGAGTGAATATTGGACCATAAGACCATAAAATTTAGGATCAGAATTAACCCATTCAGCCCATCGATTCTACTCTGCCATTCGATAATGGCTGATATGTTTCTCAAACTTATTCTCCTGTCTGCTCCCTGTAATCCTTAATCCCTTTACCATTCAAGAATCTATCTATTGCTGTCTTAAATATATTCAATGACTAGTTGCCACAGAAGGCTGTGGAGCCAAGATTCACCAACCTCTGGCTGAAGAAATTCCTCCTCATCTCAGTTCTGAAATGCCAACCCTGAGGCAGTACCCTCTTGTTCTAGTCTCTCCTACTAGTGGGAACGTCTTCTCCACATCCACTCTATCCATCCCTTTCAGTATTCTGTAAGTTTCAATCAGATCTCTCCTCATCCTTCTAAATTCCATCAAGAACAGATCCATAGTCCTTAACCACTCCTCATATGATGAGCCCTCCATTTCCAGGATGATTCTTGTGAACCCCCCCTGGACCCTCCAAGGCTAGCACATCATTCTTGTGATACAAGGCCCAAAACTGCTCTCGATATTCCAAATGCAGTCTGACCAGACCCTAATACTGCTTTAGCTCTACGTCCCTGCTCTAGTATTCTATGTTTCTCATAATAAATGCTAATATTGCATTTGCCTTCCTAACTGCTAACTGAACCTGCATGTTAACCTAAACAGAATCCTGAATGGCTTTGGAAATCTGAAGCATAAAAGTTTTATTCTGTTTAGAAAATAGCCTATGCCTCTATTCCTGTAAATTTCTCTCCTCATACTGAAATTGGACAAGAATTACTTTCTTTGTAAATGTTGGTTTGAGATGCCTGTGAAGTGTATGGATTTTTTTTTTTGCTGTTTGTTGTGCAATCTTTTTCTAGACTAATATAAAGAATTTTGAGGCAGACATAGAGGTTGACAAATCTTTAATGGAGCCAACTTCTTACTGCAGCTACGCGAACTTTTTCACTGCACTTTAAAGAACTAAGATGGATGCTCCATCATGTGATATTGTCTTAACCAGTCCAGTCTCTCTTCATATGTCAGCCCTGCCATTTCAGAAAAAAGCCTGATTAACTATTCTGCATGCCCTTCACAGCCAGAACATTCCTCATCATCAGATAAGGAGATCAAAGTACATACAGTCTACCCTCACGCGTAGTGTCACATTTATAAGAATGTATGAAATTTAAGCTATACAGGTAAACAGTCTTTGAGGCTGCTCTACCATCTAGTACCATCATGGGTTATCTTCCAATTCAATGGCATAGGAGATTAATGGGTAATATTAATGATTTATACCAATTTTTAAAATTTCAGATTCCTGTCTTTGCATTTATAATGAAAACACTGATGTAAAGTTGTTCTGTAATTACATCGTCTTCTCAGTTGAGATGCTCTAACACTGCTTCTCCTGAAGATTACACTTCGGTTAACCTTCCCTTGTGTAATACAATGGAATAGTAGGTGTTACAGCTTTAAAGAAACTAAAATGGCATTATGGTCAATATTATATGTTGTTTCTATTGCAGAAAGACTTACTGAAGAATCTTCTCAGTTGGCCATGTATCAGAAAAAAATGGTGGAACACAATGCAGTGCTTAAAAATCTCAGCCAGAATTTCAATCAGGTAACCCAAAACTGCAAATAGTGTTGTTTGGGTAGCCCTCCTATTTGAGGAACAAAATGTTAGCCACAAGTTATCCTGATCTACTGCAGACCCTCTTTGCTCATACATTATTACCTCAACAACTTGCCTTGTACAACTAATGGGCATAATGCATGAGTGTTATGCTTCTATTTCTGACCACAGACATTTTGGAGGTATTTATAAAATAAGTTATAAATCTAGCTCAGCTAAGCAGTTTCAACACACTACTTCAAACACTTTGTGAATTTATTTTTGAATGCTCACATTGCTGACAGATAAAACTAGTACTTTGAACAGACTTGTATATTTTTGTCTCTCTTATTGGTCACCAATTTACTACTAGTGTGACTGACCTGACCTTTGTTATTCCTCAGCTGGATCTAAAGGGATCTCAATTGGACCACTTCTCTGTTTAAGTACTTGTGCTGTGATACTATCTGTACTTATTATGACAACTCTTCCCTACTTTTCTTCCCTATTCCACATTAATTTTTTATATCTAAAAGCATTTATCAACTTTGAACCTGCTTGAGATGAGATACTTGCTATTTTATGATTTTCTAATTTTCTAATCCAGTAATTTATTCTATTTCACCTGATAACTAACTTTCTCGTATGCATTTTATTAAGTAGGGTAAGGACAACTTGGCTGACTGGACAGCATTTACTACCCATTCCCCATTTTTGACCTTTAAAAGATGATAGTAAGCTGCCGTTTTGAACCACTGCAGTCCATTTAGTGTACCTACATTGCTGTAAGGGAGGGAGTTCCATAATTTTAACCCAGCGTCACTGAAGTTGGGATGGTGAATTGCTTGGAGGTGGTTTTGCAGGTGATGGTGTTCCCATGTATCTGCTGCCCTCTAGGTGGTAGTGGTTGTGGGTCTGGAAAATGTAGTGTAAAGTGTCTTGGTGAATTTTTGCAGTGCATCTTGTAAATGGTATGCACTAATATACATTGTGTCATTGGAGACAATGTTTGCAGAGTCAGCAGGTGAATTACTCACCACAGGATTCCCAACCTCTGACCTGCTCTGTAGTCAAAGTATTTATGTGGCTGATCCAGTTCAGTTCCTGGTCAGTGGTAACCCCTCAGGATGTTAGTGAGGGAGTTCGTGATGTTGATGCCGTTGAAGGTCAGGGGGTAACTGTTAGATTGCCTAACAGTTGGAGATCACCATTGCCTGGCACTTGTGTGGTGCAAATGTTACTTTCCACTTGTCTGTCCAAGCCTGGTCTTGTTCCTTTAGGACATGGGCTGCTTCAGTATCTGAGGAGTTGTGAATGGTGTCGAACATTGTACGGTCATCCGTGAACATCCCCACTTCTGACCTTATGACAGAGGGAAGGTTGCTGATGAAGCAGCTGAAGACGTTTGGACCTAGGACACTGCAGAGGGACTCCTGCAGAGATATCCCGAAGCTGAGACAAGTGACCCCTGACAATCACAACTACCTTCCTATGTGCCAATCAGTGGAGAGTTTTACCACCAATTCCTCATGATTCTAGTTTTGCTAGGTTTCTTCAATGACAACTTAATCAATTGTGGCCGTAATGTATGGTATGGTACTTGCTGTCTCGTCCCCTCTAGAGTTCAGCTCTTTTGTTCATGTTTGAACCAAAACTATAGTTGGGTTTAAAATAAGTAGCCCTGGGATGGGTATCAATAAGGAGGTTGTTGCTGAGCAACTGCTGCTTGGTAATACAATTGATGACGTCCATCATATGTTACTGATTATTAGGAGTAAATTAACCAAGCTGTATCTGGCTGGGTTGGAACTGTCCTTTATTTCACGTACTGGTCATACTTGGGCAATTTTGCCAAGTAGGTGCGAGTGTTGTAGCTGTGCTCTAATAGCTTGGGGGTGGTGGTGCATAGCAATTTCTGGAACATGTCTATTATTTTGACCCAGCAACAGTGAAGGAATGGCGATCTATTTCCAAGTCAGGATGGTGAGGAGCTTGGAGGGGAACTTTCAGGTGGTGGTGTTCCTTTTGTATCTGCTGCCCTTGTCCTTCTACATGGAAGTGATTGTGGGACCTCTGGAAGAGGTTGAGATGGATCATCCCAGACAGTTTGGGCTGAAGATTGGTGCAACTGCTCCAGTCTTATCTACCGCTTATGTGCTGATCTCCCCCATCAGTAAGGATGGAGATATTTGTGGAGCCTTCTCCTCTAATGAGTTGTTTCAATTGTGAACCATTATGGTCAATTAATATGGTAGAAATGCAGAGCTTAGATCTGATCTGTTCATTTTGGAATCATTTAGTTCTGACTATCACTAGTGCTTATGCTGTTTGGCATGCAGGTAGTCCTGTTTTGCAGCTTCACCAGGTTGATGCCTTATCTTTGCATATGCCTGGTTTTATTCCTGAAATGCCCTCTGGAACTCTCTGAACCAGGGTTGATCTCCTGTTTTTAATAATCAGGCCAAAATGGGTGACATGCTGGACCTTAGGTACATTGTGTTGGGTAAAATTCTGCTTCTACTGATGGCCTACATTGTCTCATTTAATGCTCTGTCCTGAGGTGCTAGGTCATTTCAAAATCTGTCCCATTCTGCAGAGTAGTAGTTCCACAGGACATGATGGCAAGTATCCTTGATATGAATACTGGATTTCAATTCTACAAGGACTATGCAGTGACCTCTCTCTGACCAATACTGTTATGGATAGATACCTCTGCAGCAGGCAGAGTGGTGAGGATGTTTCTGCACGACCTGATGTAGACCTAATCGAGCTGCTATATGCTTTAAGATTCAACCAGTTCAATCAACATTAGTGAGCCAGTCTTGGTGATGGATATTGAAGTCCCCAATCCAGAGTACAAATTTGTGTCTTTACCACCCACTGCGCTTCTTCCAAATGGTGTTCAACATGGATAAGTACTGCTTCATCAGCCAAGGGCTGGTGGTAAATGGTAATCAGCAGGAGGTTTTCTTTTCTATGTTTTGAACTGATGCCATGAGACTTCATAGGATCCAGAGTCACTGTTGAGGAATGCAAGACAACTTCCTCCTGACAGTACGCTACTGTGCCACCTCTGGGTCTATCGTGTTGGTGATGGTGTCTAGGACATGGTCTGTTATGGAAATAGTAGGAACTGCAGATGCTGGAGAATCTGAGATAACAAGGTGTAGAGCTGGATGAACACAGCAAGCCAAGCAGCATCAGAGGAGCAGGAAGGCTGAGGTTTCGGGCCTAGACCCTTCTTCAGAAATGGGGGAGGGGAAGGGGGTTCTGAAATAAATAGGGAGGGGGGGGCAGATAGAAGATGGATAGAGGAGAAGATAGGTGGAGAGGAGACAGACAGGTCAAAGTGGCGGGGGTGGAGCCAGTAAAGGTGAGTGTAGGTGGGGAGTTAGGTCAGTCCAGGGAGGACGGACAGGTCAAGGGGACGGGATGAGGTCAGTAGGTGGGAGATGGGAGTGGGGCTTGAGGTGGGAGGAGGGGATAGGTGGGAGGAAGGACAGGTTAGGGAGGCGGAGACGAGCTGGGCTGGTTTTGGGATGCGGTAGGGGGAGGGGAGATTTTGAAGCTTGTGAAGTCCACATTGATACCATTGGGCTGCAGGGTTCCCAAGCGGAATATGAGTTGCTGTTCCTGCAACCTTCGGGTGGCATCGTTGTGGCACTGCAGGAGGCCCAGGATGGACATGTCGTCTGAGGAATGGAAGGGGGAGTTGAAATGGT
>NC_063337.1:26904898-27020957 GCF_021869965.1 Rhincodon typus | reverse complement strand
GGGAGTGGAATGCCTCATCCTGGGAGCAGATGCGGCGGAGGCGAAGGAATTGGGAATAGGGGATGGCATTTTTGCAGGAAGGTGGGTGGGAGGAGGTGTATTCTAGGTAGCTGTGGGAGTCGGTGGGCTTGAAATGGATATCGGTTTCTAGGTGGTTGCCAGAGATGGAGACAGAGAGGTCCAGGAAGGAGAGAGAGGTGTTAGAGATGGTCCAGGTGAACTTAAGGTTGGGGTGGAAGATGTTGGTGAAGTGGACGAACTGTTCGAGCTCCTTGTGGGAGCACGAGGCGGCGCCGATACAGTCATCAATGTAACGGAGGAAGAGGTGGGGTTTAGGGCCAGTGCAACTACGAAAGAAGGATTGTTCCACGTAACTTACAAAGAGGCAGGCATAGCTTGGGCCCAAGCGGGTACCCATGGCCACCCCCTTTGTCTGTAGGAAGTGGGAGGAATTGAAAGAGAAGTTGTTGAGGGTGAGAACGAGTTCGGCTGAGCAGATGAGGGTGTCAGTGGAGGGGGACTGGTCGGGCCTGCGGGACAGGAAGAAGCGGAGGGCCTTTAGGCCATCTGTATGGGGAATGCAGGTGTATAGGGATTGGACGTCCATGGTAAAGATGAGGTGTTGGGGACCGGAGAATTGGAAGTTCTGGAGGAGGTGGGGGGCGTGGTTGGTGTCACGGACGTAGGTAGGGAGTTCCTGGACCAAGGGGGAGAAAATGGAGTCGAGATAGGTGGAGATAAGTTCGGTAGGGCAGGAGCAGGCGGAGACAATGGGTCGACCAGGGCAGTCAGGTTTGTGGACTTTGGGAAGGAGATAGAAGCGGGTGGTGCGGTGTTGAGGAACCGTGAGGTTGGAGGCTGTGGGTGGGAGGTCACCTGAGGTGATGAGGTTGTGGATGGTTTGGGAGATGATGGTTTGGTGGTCGGGGGTGGGGTCATGATCAAGGGGGCGTTGGAGGAGGTGTCGGAGAGTTGGTGCCTGGCCTTGGCGATGTAGAGATCAGTGCACCTGCATTCCCCATACAGATGGCTTAAAGGCTCTCCGCTTCTTCCTATCCCGCAGGCCTGACCAGTCCCCCTCCACTGACACCCTCATCCGCTTAGCCGAACTCGTCCTCACCCTCAACAACTTCTCTTTCAATTCCTCCCACTTCCTACAGACAAAGGGGGTGGCCATGGGTACCCGCTTGGGCCCAAGCTATGCCTGCCTCTTTGTAAGTTACGTGGAACAATCCTTCTTTCATAGTTGCACTGGCCCTAAACCCCACCTCTTCCTCCGTTACATTGATGACTGTATCGGCGCCGCCTCGTGCTCCCACAAGGAGCTCGAACAGTTCATCCACTTCACCAACACCTTCCACCCCAACCTTAAGTTCACCTGGACCATCTCTAATACCTCTCTCCCCTTCCTGGACCTCTCTGTCCCCATCTCTGGCAACCGCCTAGAAACCAATATCCATTTCAAAACCACCGACTCCCACAGCTACCTAGAATTCACCTCCTCCCACCCACCTTCCTGCAAAAATGCCATCCCCTCTTCCCAATTCCTTCGCCTCCGCCGCATCTGCTCCCAGGATGAGGCATTCCACTCCCATACATTTCAGATGTCCTTGTTTTTCAAGGACTGCAACTTCCACCCCACTACTGGTCGAGAACGCCCTCGACCGTGTCTCCTGCATTTCCCGCAACTCATCCCTCACACCCCCTCCCCGCAATAACCAAAACAGAATCCCCCTTGTCCTCACATACCATCCCACCAACCTCCAGATCCAACGCATCATCCTCCGACACTTCCGCCATCTGCAATCCGACCCCAACACCAAAGACATTTTTCCCTCCCCACCCTTGTCTGCTTTCCGGAGGGACCACTCTCTCCGTGACTCCCTTATCCGCTCCACACTCCCCTCCAGCCCCACCACACCCAGCACTTTTCCCTGAAACCGCAGGAAGTGCTACACCTGCCCCTACACCTCCCCCCTCACCCCCATCCCAGGCCCCAAGAAGACTTTCCACATCAAACAGATGTTCACCTGCACATCTGCTAATGTGGTATACTGCATCCGCTGTTCCCAATGTGGCCTCCTCTACATCGGGGAAACCAAGCGGAGGCTTGGGGACCGCTTTGCAGAACACCTACGCTCGGTTCGCAATAAACAACTGCACCTCCCAGTCGCGAACCATTTCAACTCCCCCTTCCATTCCTCAGACGACATGTCCATCCTGTGCCTCCTGCAGTGCCACAACGATGTCACCTGAAAGTTGCAGGAACAGCACCTCATATTCCGCTTGGGAACCCTGCAGCCCAATGGTATCAATGTGGACTTCACAAGCTTCAAAATCTCCCCTCCCCCTACCGCATCCCAAAACCAGCCCAGCTCATCCCCGCCTCCCTAACCTGTCCTTCCTCCCACCTATCCCCTCCTCCCACCTCAAGCCCCCCCCCCCCTTCCTTCCTACTAGCCTCGTCCCGCCCCCTTGACCCGTCCGTCCTCCCTGGACTGACCTATCTCCTCCCTAACTCCCCACCTACACTCACCTTTACTGGCTCCATCCCTGCCCCTTTGACCTGTCTGTATCCTCTCCACCTATCTTCTCCTCTGTCCATCTTCTATCAGCCTCCCCCTCTCTCCCTATTTATTTCAGAACCCCCTTCCCCTCCCCCATTTCTGAAGAAGGGTCTAGGCCCGAAACGTCAGCCTTCCTGCTCCTCTGATGCTGCTTGGCCTGCTGTGTTCATCCAGCTCTACACCTTGTTATCTCATGGTTTGTTATAATTGTCAGACTGTTGCAGTTTCTGGTGCCCTTGGTCAGTGTCCAGTTGTCTATCCAATTTTCTGTTGTTTTTTTTAATTTTTTTTTATACGACCAGTTAAGAGTCAACCACATTTCTTATGGTCTGATGCATTTAAACCAAAGCAGGTAAGAACAGCAAATTTTCTCCCCTCCAAGGCATTAGTAAATCAAATGGGTTTTTACAACAATCCACAATGGTTTCATTGTCATCCTTGGACTTTTAATTCCGGATTGTGAATTAAAACAAGCATGCAGCCTTCTGCTATGGGTGGGATTCGAACACCGGAGATCACCTCCACCTCTGGTGACAATCCCACTATTCCATCACCTCTTGTAATTCCATATTAAATACTGCAGGGATTGTAGATAACTGTTTATACAACATACTGCTTTGATCACAGTTTATTGATGGTCCTATCCACTGGGTCTTTGAGCGTAGCAATTCAACTTGACCAACTTTTTTGATGTTTGCTCAGATGAAAAAAAGTGACTTATAAATTTTTCACGAGACTGATATATTTCGAAAAAGCTGTCGGTGTGAGCTTGTTATTTTTTCGTATATTAAAACTTGAAATAGACTTTTATAAATGGGAACACATTTGTTCACCTATACAATTATTTCACTTCAGTAATCTTGTTCGTTTTTGTAAAAGACTCCCATTCTAATTTAGCTTCTATATTATTATTTTTTCCCATTCTGGACATTAAACACTGGCTAATATTTAATATGCCTCCCTGATTATTTCATTACTCAGGATTAGATCTAGCAAAAACTTTACTTCTGCCACCATTTCACCATACTGATTCAGGAAGAACTGTACACCTTTTAGGAATTCCATTCGTTTTTAGTTTACTCCTTAATCATAATGAGAACAATACCTTATGTTCATTATTCCTACCCCTTCCTGAATTGTCAAACTTCCCCTCTGGAACAGGCACAATGGACTGCATTGTGCTGTCAGTGGTGTATCTGTGAATCAATTTCCTTTCTGCAGTCAGGTGGGGTGGGGGGTCTGTACTACAGCCTTAAGGATTACTGAATTGTGTTGGCACTATTACCAGAGCTAGAAAGTTGTGAATTCAAGCTCTTCTTTGAGGAATTGTGTGCAAAAATCCAGGCTGATAGTCTAGTGTGGTACTATGGAGGACAAGAATGTTCCAGGTGCCAACTGTTTAATTAAGACTCCAACTACCCTCTTACAGATGTAATAGATTCAAAAACAATTGCAAAGAGCAGAGGAATATCTGCCAATGTGTTAGCTTATTTTTGCCTTTCAATCAACGCTACTTGATCACTTTTCAACATCCAGCATCCTATTTAGATTTGGTGGATGCTTTTAAAGCTGGAGGTCCTTCCTGCCATTTAATCCTTTCCCATTTATCCAAGCTGGGGACCAGCACTAATGCATGCTGGCTTGTCTGTGCCAGTGGCTGGGTTCTTCATTGTCAACAAGTTCCAAAGCGGAACTTGACTTGGAGCATTCTGGCTTGGAAACAGTGGTGATACAGTACAAGCCACAGTAGTTCTTCCTTAACCAAAATCTAAACCAAAACAAGTTCTGGTCACCCTATTATTGAAAGAGAGTGCAGGAAAGATTTACTAGGATGATACCTGGACTGGAAGGTTTGAGTTATAAGGAGAGGTTGGATAGACTTGGACTTTTTTCCCTGGAGCGTGGGAGACTGAGGGGTGACCTATTAGAGGTCTATAAAATCATGACTCTAAATGCTGGAGAAACTCCACAGCAAGTCTAGCAGTATTTGTGGAGAGAGAAACAATTAATGTTTAAGTCCAGTATAACTGTTCCTCAACAGGTTTAAGACTCCATCTCCCCTCTAACAGATGTAAATGCTCCGAACATCTCTCAATATGTTGGCATATGTTGGCAAAACCTGCCTTTCAACCACCACCACTTCTCTATTTGCTTTCAGAAGATGAGGTCATTGGAATGCTGGTTGATCATTCTCCAACGTCAGCCATCCTCTTTGAATTTGGTGGTTTTTACAGCTGGATGTCCTTTGAAACATTTAACGCTGTTTCTCTCTCCACAGATGCTGCCAAACCTGTCATGTGTCCAGCAATGTTTTTGTTTTTAGGTTTCTGGTAGCTACAGTATTTTATTTTTATATTCTTCAAAAGTTGTTGCAATGGGCAAATGAAACTGGCTATAAGGAGTGTTATCAATAATGACAAGTAATTTAGTATTTAATTCCATAGCTATGCCTAATCACATTTGTCCTAATCAACCTATTAGATTTATCCAATATTCTCTGCAGTTTGTCTTTTCTCCTATCCTCATTTGTGACAATTGAGCCACCGACTTCCACTGCATTGGTACATATGCATTGGTGAAGTATTGCAATGGTTTGCCACTGTTTTCTGTAGCATAGCTGATCAACAGACTTGAACCTGAAGCTTCTGGCTCAGAGATTGCAATGCTACCATTGTATCAGATGATCTTGGCTCTCCATCTGAAAAGCTGAAGAACATTAATGTAATATGGAATATCTTACTCTGATCTTGTACATGCAGTGCAGCTTAACAACTAAAGCAAACTAAGCTTTTATCTCTTTTAGGTACAGTTGAGACTGGAACGAGTAGCAGCCGTGAAGCCTGGTATCACAGGACTGAACCAGTAGTTTGTGGGGAAAAATATGCCTGTAATGCAATGAAAGCCAATATTTCCAACCCATTCAAGATTGTAGTATTAACTTGAGCTTTCATGATAATAGTTATGTTTGTTTAATGAGTGAACTTTCCTCCCAATTTGTGTCACTCAATTGTTTGTTTTCTCCATGAAATAAAGACTTGAATGTATTTACACTGATTTAAATGTATTTTTCACATTTGTATATTTAAGGCAACTTCAGCGTACACACGTTTCATAAATATTCCAATACTTTCATGGGATGTAGATGTCACTAGCAAGGGTAGCATTTGTGCCTATCCTTTTGGACATGTGGGAGAGGTAAAAAAGGGAAGAAATATTAATTGTTACCACTTGAAGCAAGATAAAACTATAGATTGGCTAATCAATATGTTGCATGCAACTGAGGTATGTTGAATATTCTCTTCACCTGATCCCTGGTTTATTTATTTTTTAATTCACTCAAGATGTGGATGTTAGTGCCTGTCCTGTGTTGCCCTTGAAGGTGGTGGAACACTACTTTCTTGAACTCACAGTCCACGTGGTGTAGATAAACACGTAATGCCCTCACGGAGAGAATTCCAGGACTTTGACCCAGTGAGAGTGAAGGAACATCCTTACATTTGAGTCAGGATGGTGACTGGCTTAGAGGAGAACCTGCAGGTGGTGGCATTCCCATGTATCTGCTGATCTTTTCCCTCAAAATGGAAATAGTTGTGGGTTTGGAAAGTGCTTTCTAAGCATCTTTGGTGAATTTCTGCAGTGGGTCTGATTAATAGTACACAGTGGTAATGAGTTTTGGTGGCAGAGGGAGTGATGCTTGTGGATGTGGTACCAATCAAGCAGGCTGCTGTCAAGCTCCTTTTGTTGTTGGAGCTGCAGCCATCCAGGCAAGTAGAGTGTTTCATTAAACTGCTGACTTGAGCCGTTGTAGATGATAGACGGACTCTGGGGAGCTGGGCTTCACCAAGCAAGTGCTGCTTGACAGCACTGTTAATGACATCTTCCATCTCTTAAATGAGTGAGAGTAGACTGATGGGGCAGTAATTAACTGGGTTGGATTTGTCCTGCTTTCTTTACCCCCACATTATCAACTGTACAAGAGGAGCTTAGATAGGACAGCAGCAAGTTCTGGAGCACACTACCATTGCCAGAAGGTGCAGGGCCTATGGCCTTTGTAGTAACTAGTGCATTCAGCCACTTCTTGCTATTACATGGAGCAAATTGAATTGGCTGAAGACTAACATCTACGATGCCACAGAGATGGATCATTCACTCAATACTTCTGGCTGAAGAGTGCTGCAAAGAGCTTCAGCCTTATCTTTTGCACTGACATAGCAGGCTCTTTGATGACTGAGGAAATACACGTGAAGCCTTCCCCTCCGTTGCGTTGTTCAGTTGGTTGATCAATGACGAATTGAGCCACAAGATAGAGTTGAAGAGTAGTTGAAAAGTAGGGTTCTCAACAGATTGTAACTACGATTTTCTATAAGAATGAATACTAACTAGTATAACTGTTGTGAAACTGACAATAAGGATCTGCCCAATTTACAAGCCAATGATTAGCTTACATATGATAATTCATCATTACACTATAGAATTGTACAAACATCTACACTTAAGGTAGGTTAAAATTAAGGCACTTTAATTGAGGAAAAGAAAGTTGAGAATTTCAAGTAAAGGTTCATGCTACAAAAGTAGGCTTTTTTAATTAGTATCCCAAGAGTGGAAGTAAAAACATCCTTTCAATGTCAATTCCCAGCATTAAGTCAATTTAGATGTTAAGTGTACTTCATGCCAGAACCATTTTACAGATTATAAATTTGAATAATTGAATTTCACTATTACAAATTCACAACTAAGTTACATCAACTTTTAAGTTGGGAAGCTCTCAAAAATTGCACAAGTGCCAACTAGACTAGCCTGAGGCTACCATAATACTTTTTTTGTTTTAATATTGTGGTTTTAGTCACTGCTATTTCACTTTAAATACTGAAATTTGTTTTGTATTGGTGCAAAAGCTATTCATTTTTTTAAAAAAAACACTATCCATAGATTAAGTACTGTTCTCCTGTCTGCACTTTGACAAAGAAGTGCAATGCTCCACAGAGTGGCAAGCTGAATTGTACTCACACATTATATAGATATCATCATTGCTAATATGATCATTTTAGTTACGTGTTGTGCAAGCAAAGAAATATTACAGAATAGTGCAACATGGTTTCTTTTAAGGTTGTGTCAAATGTAGATTTCATTAATTTAATCTCTTTCCTTTATACTTCTCCAATTTGGACAAATATGCCAATCTTCATGGTACAAAATATCAAACCTGAAGGTGCCCAGTACCCAACTAAAGTAAATTTCAAATTACCTCAGTCAATTATGGAAAATAGCTGCTTACATCCAAAAGAGCTCGTGCATATCCACAAACAAGGGAAACAGACTGGTTTTTAATACCTCACATCCATTGCCTCAATTTCAGTTTGAAAAGTGATATTTCAACAGCTTAGGAATGCTAATGCAAAGTTTATATCCAATGAAGCAAGCAGTCACACGTATTACTATTGGTGTATTAATCCAGTGCACTGTAAATAATGTGAATTCTGGCTTAACTAATCAAATGTAGAGCAGAGATTAGGTCAGAACTACAGAAATCTGAGGCAGCAAGATAGAACACCCAATTACCCTTCATAGTGCCAACCACTTTTTTTGAAACTCATTTGTCTACACAACTAAGGGTGAAAGTGCTGCATTCTTTGTATATTAATGTCCATTCCAACATCTGAAAATAAAGACAAAATAAATTCACAAAAATCAACTTAGTATACAGAACATAAAGTGCAATCGGTTCTTCATTCTGCAAGATAAACTGCTGCTTGTCAGTTAAATAAAATCAAAATATATGCATTCACATAGCTTTCACTCAGGTACGAGATCAACATTTAAAATTCCACCAGCTGAGTTCTTCAAGATCTTCTCAAAGATGAAATTGTTCAATTTTTGTCTTGCTTCTCTGGTTTTTCTTGTAATCTATACTCAACTAGAATAGCATTTCCAGTTTCTTTCGCAGTGCGTCGTGCCACAGCCTTGATACCCAAATGATCAATGTTAAAAGCTGTAACACCAACGTTGATGGCGGAGTTCACAGCATTGTCTGTAGCTTTCCCAGCAGCAGAGCCATACCTTTATAAGAAAGGAGCATTTTGATAATTTCAAGAAGCAAAGCAAAGCAACCAGAAAAAATGCCAGATTTTTGCCATGCTAACATGCTGCGCACTTTACCCAATTAATTTTATCCAAATGTTAAAAAGGTTCTCTTTCCGACATGCCAGTCCTTTTCTGGAACTTGATCACAGATAAATTTGAATACATCTGCACATTACAAGTCAATTAACAGAATCACAATACAAGCAGCAAATTTGACTGTATTAAAATATACAGAATTAGCACAGTTGGCTAGAGAGAAGAGATAAGGATCAGGTTTTGATTAGAGGCTGGGACCCTCCAAGTGAGAGCTGCAAGAACAAAAACAAGAAACAGAAGGACGACATTGATTCCTCTAATCCTGCCTTGCCATTCCATAAGACCTCTGGCCTCAATTACCATTGTGCCAGCTTCTTACAAGCCTCAACTCCAATATTTCAAAGTTTATCTACTTTCTCTTTAAATACTTTCACTGATGTGAAGGGTCTGTTTCTGTGTTGTATGAATCTATGACTCCATCTAGCTTCCACACTTTCTGGGGTAGAGAATGCCAGACATTTGTTATCCTCAAGAAATTCTTTGTACCAGTGATGCAACTCGAGGCCTATATACCACCATGATTTCTTTCTCTTTGCCATTTCTCATCTCCACTTAGATTATTCTCTTATCACAATTTATTACACCTATATCACTACTCACCACTGCATTGAAACATTACATATTAACAATGGTATCCCATCTTTCCTTTATTCTCTATTCCTCCACAATATCAAATATCCTTGAATGTTGAGTACTAATCCTGGTCACCATGCAACCACATGTCTGTAATAGCTGTAAAGTCATGTTCATTTATTTCTATGTGTCATCAACTCATTTTCTGTTTACAAATACTATATGCATCCAATTAGAGTCTGAACCTTTGATTTTTTTTGGCATTAACAACAATTTTGGTTTTAATTTCTGCTGCACTTTCTGCTTATACTTTCTACCCCTTCCTGTCACACTTAGATTTGATTGCAGGGAAGTGAAGACACACTTATGCCCTCTCATCTAGTCTTTAAAAACAAAAATTCAAAAGGGTTCCCCTTAATTGAGTCCTCCCCACCAGACCCCTCACTAATTAGTTTGAAGCCCCATTTATAACACTCGTTACACAATTCACTAGAATACCATCCCAATGGAACAGCTCATTCCCTAGTATGGGTGCCAGTGCCCCATGAATTGGATCCTATTTCTCCCACACCTGTCTTTGAGCCAGGCATTTAGTTCTCTAATCTTATTTACCCCACATCAATTGCATGTGGCTCAGGTATTAGTCTAGAGATTATGTCCTTTGTGGTTCTGCGTTTTAACCCAGAGTAGCTTGTAATTCCTGAACAGGACCTCCTCCTTAGTCTTGGTACCTATGTAGACATGAGAACTGGATCCTTTCCCTCCCACTTCAAGTTCCTCATCAGCTTGAACCTTGGTGGCAACAGACTTCAGTTCTCTGCCTTTGCCACATAGAACATAAGGGGACATTGCATATTATGACGTCAAGGAGAAACAGCCTATTCCCTTGACAAGAAATAGCAATATTGGCATCACCATGTTCTTCTGGCTGAGATTAGGTAGCACAGCACAGGGATGATTTCTGGGATTATTCTGAAATATAAATCACACATCAGTGTGAGCCATCATCAACAATGAAAAATCTTGGTGCTGGTGAGATTTTTCAGTTGACAATAATCAGATCTGCAGCAACAACACTAAAGCAGTTGAATAACTATTTAAGATGTTTGATTAACCCTCCTCTAAACTTGAGGAAGTGATGTACCAATGATGGTAAAAGGGACCAAATTTTAGAAATACATTAAATACCAGTTTATATCATTGGCAACATAAAATTAGGTTAATGGTAAATAGGGATTCTATTTTTCATTACTAAATTTGACAAATTATTAGATTACCTCCTATGTGGGTAGACTAATTCCCCATAGAATACAGGCTCAGAGGAAAGAGAACTAACAATCAGTAGGACACTGGAGAAAATAAGTCAGTCAGCATGAGAACACCTAAATGATTCACAAAAAAAATCATAATGCATTGTCAGAAAGGGGAAAGCTGATTTAAAGCAATTAATATCAAGTGAATTAAGATGCTTGAAGCAATTCAATTCGTTTTTGAAATGTAACTTGTGTATCTGTAACAAAGTATGAAGCACAGTTATGAACAAAATAATGTACTGTTTTTGTAAATTGCATTTCTAATTAATTCTGCTTTAAATAAACAAGTACTTACTTATGTTTCACTGTGTGGACGGTCTCTGCTGCAACATTCTTGGCTATGCACTTTGCTGCACACTCTAAACCATTCCAAACAGTGGCAAATCCTGCAAGTTTAAAAAAAACCTGCAATTTACATGAATTGATTATTCACCTAGGAGGTCACACAAGGATTTGGGGTAGTCCTCCATTTCCAGTCAATATTGTTCAAAAATGTGATTAGCTCCCAAATGCTGAGTAAGGAAACGAGAAAACATCAAATAGACCAAATCACTGGAAGGTGCAAGTAGGGCCTTTAGTCTGATGGAGATCACTAACGTAGAATGGAGCAAAGATACCATTAACACTTGAAGGCAAGGCAAAGGACTTTTATGTCAGTTCATAAGAATATAGGAGTTAGTGAAGCCTCTCAAAAACTTTGGAAATGTAGGAGTTTCAGAGAACAAGGAACCATTAACCACGAACCTTCCTTTAACATTTTGAACTTACAGTTTACAGAGGTTAAAGTGAGAGGTTGGAGGAACAGAACCTCAAAGATTGTTAATTATGCATTTTAATACTAAATAGTAATATTTCAGTGAGGAAAAACATTTTTACACAAGTGCAGCAGTCTCTAACTCAGGAAAGCATTAACAGATGGATCAACAAATAATTTCAGTCTAAAATTGGAAGATTTTTGCTAGCCAATGGGAGCAAGGGATTATGGAACTAAGGTGTATAACTGGACTGGACTTTGGTTAGGCCATAGCTGAAGCACTGCATGCAGTTCTGATCATTAAACTGTAGGAAGGATCACCAGGATGTTGCCGGGATGGAACAGTTTGTTGAGGGGGGCTTTGGAGCAGAGAAGGCAGAGAGGAGACCTGTTTGAAGTGTAAAAGAGACATGGACAGGGCAAACAGGAAGCAGTGGTTCCACTTAGCTGAAGGGTTAAATGACAAGGAGGAGTAAATAAGGTTAAGGTGAAAGGCAAGAGATTTAGTCGGAGCGTGGGGAAAAATGTCTTCACCTGGAAGGTGGTGAGAATTTGGAATGCACTGCCTGGGAGTGTATTTTGAGGCAGGAAACCTTGCCACCTTTAAACAATTTATGTAGATGAACACCTGAAATGTAATAATATTCAAGGTTTGGGCCAAGTGGTGGAAAGTGAAACTAGAATAGATTTAGAGTTTTTTTTTGAGAATGTGGACTTGATGGGCCATGGGTCTCCTCTATACAGCATGATTCTATGGTGGCTAAATGGGAGTTAGAATATAATCAGATACAACTTCTTTGAAGAGCAGTTTAATGTGGTAACACTGTTCCAATTAACACGTTTCTTCCTTTTGGGGGCAGTTTCTGCTTCAGTGCAATTTACATTACATTCATCTACATTGAATTGAATTGCATTGCCACCTACTGGCCCAGTTATCCACTAGATTGAAAACCTTCTGATTCTGGTTGTACTGTTCCTTATTTGTCATGTTCAACTGTCAAGGAGATCTCAGCTGGAATACTGTCCACAATTCTGATCACTAAAATAGAGCATAGTTTACTCTTCAGAGTACACACACAAACTTCTGGGGACCAATAAACTTTAAAGGAACTTCAGTTTATCTTCAGAAAAAAGGAGATCTTTCAATTCTGACCAGTTGTTCGCAGTAAATCATATAAATCCCATTGTCAAAGTCAAACATTATGGAGTCAAGAGTAACAGGGAAGTGAATTAAGCATTTCACCTAGAGAATAATAAAGCTATAGACCAGGAATGGTTTATTCAAGTGAACAGTCTATTTGGAATGAAGGCAAAATGGCAAACTGGATCAAAACTGTTTCAGAAGTAGGAAGCAAAGGGTAACTGTTGATGAGTCCTATTGTTCCCAATTGGGTCCTACATGGCGTAGTACTAGACCCTTGTTTCTTGCGGTATACAAATGATTGCCTTTTAGAGGCTATTAGAAAATTTTGAGAGAATACAAAAGAAATGGTTGGTTGCTAATGATATAGAAAACTGTACACCACAGGAGGATATCAATGGACTAGTCAGGTGGATTGAACATTGACAAACGGAATTCAATCTGAAGAATGAGGCAATGCAGTTGTGAAGCCTAACAATGTATGAAAATAGTAGGAAATTAAAGCATAGAGAACAGAAGGAACTTGCAGCGTATACTCGTAGAAGTGGCTGGACAGGAAAGTACTTGGCTAACTTGCTTCTATTAACTAGATGCAGAATTGCAGTTGAGAAGTTATGCTGGAATTCTATAAAACATGTGTTAAGCCACAGTTGTTTTCTTAGGAACAGAGGAAGCAAAATAGAGACCTAATTGCAGTGATTAATATCATAAAAGGATTTAAATGCAACAAATAGGAAGGGACTCAAATCTATGCACCTTGAAAGAAAGCAGGCTTAGTGGGAATTCAAAGGAAATCTTTTCACTTGGATGGGAATATGGAACACTGTCTGTAAGTGTAATAGCAGCAGAAAATCAGCTATTAAAGTCATGCACATGAAGCACCATATCTACAGACCTAGAGATGGAGATAGGATTAACCTGAATGACTACTTATTGGCTACTATGAATACAATGGGCAGAATGGCCGCCTTCAATACAATACATTCCATTCATGGGAAGTGGGTGTCACTGGTTAGGCCAGTATTTATTGTCCACCTTAATTACCCAGAGGGCAGTTGACCACATGTGGGTCTGGAGTCACATGCAGGTAATTTACAGCAGTTTCATTAGGGAACCAAATTTAATCTTTAATGACAACTGAATGATTTCATGACCATTAGACTCAATTTCAGTCTTTTTTAATGAATTCAAATTCCACCATCTGCCACAGTGGATTTTGAACCCAAGTCCTCAGGACATTTCCTAGTTCTCTGAATTAATAGTCTAGCAATAATACCACTATAGTCTAAACAATGTGACATATTTCTAGAAGAGCAAAGAGGTAAATTGAGGTGATTAGTAAGCCTGGATGGATCACATGCCCTTCTTCTGTGCTTAAAAAGTTATGTTCAGTTATTAAAGTTCTCCACTAATCCAGATAATGCATACCTGAATGGTTATATAAATTAACATAGTATCCCTTTGATTTCTGCAAGTTTAATACAAAAAACTGATTTAAAAAGACAGTGAATCAAACATGTTTAACTACTTGGAGAAGTTGAAAGGAAGTCAAATAAAATCAACACGTACCTTGAACTCCACTTGCTGCCACCGCCAGGGCTCCATCTAGATTGGCTTTTGAATTATTATCTTTCTTTATAGCTTCTGGAATCAGTTTACTTCCATGTTTCTTTACATGTGGAGCCAGCTCTTTTCCAACAGTACTAGCAACAGCACAAAGTCCATCCACTGAGAATTTAAAACAACATCCTTAACTTCATGATTCTGACAAATTCAACTGCTCAATAAACTTGCAATAAGGAGCTTCAGTCTAACTTAAATACCAAAACCTCATTGTTGAAAACCTTATTTTACGTATCATAAATCAAATAGTAAAGACCAAACCACAGTGAAAGCTGCAATCTGTTTTTTTCCACCATTTGTCATTATATTGCTCTTGTGGGGTTGATACCTTAAATTATTCTCCCTTTACAAGCTACAGCTCCATTATGCCTTTAACAAAATTATATTTGCTTGGGTGGTTCTTGCCACTTTTTAAAAAGAAACTACAGGTGGAACACTCCCTATATACTGAGTTTACTTCCTTAAAAGCACCTCTTGTCCCATTTTTGTAGTTTACAACAGACTAGCAGGCAACTGTAGTTACCACAAAATTGCATGGTTCTCCTGGTCAGTGGCAATGCAAAAACATATGTCAATGATGACATTTAAAAAGACATCCTTAACTTTGTTAGCTGCAGAAACTTATTCTCCCAGCTGCAAGGAGGACCCATCAGTGAGCTAAGTAAAAAAAACGTTACTGCACCACAGTTTCAATGCTTTTTATTCAAGCACTCTTTAATGTTTCCATTCCTTGGAGGTGTACGTACAGGTGAAACACAATCACGTTTTTACAATCATTTTTAAGCATAGTTTTAATTCCAGTTTCTCGCCCCACCATTCATCCCTCCCATTTCTGCTCACAACCACCAAAACCCAACAACTGCTCTTCTCCTAAGTACCTTCTACAACCTCTCCCATGCAATCTCTATACAATCATTCTCAGTTCCCATCCCATGTGCCATAGTTGGGCAATCAGTTAGCTTAATTCAGTGGAGCAGCTTAATTCTACTTGATGAGACTATTGACACTACAGTTTGTTGGTAATGATAACATGTTAGAATCTGTAAGGAAATATAGAAGTAAGAAATTTTCAAATCGTACTGAGTGCAACCTAGTTTTTTATAATAACACAATAGAGTTCTACCATCTTGAGATAGTCAATTCCTATGTAAGCCATTCCTTCAATGTAGCCTACTTTGATATTATTTGGGCAACATGCTGAGGATTCTTTGGTCCAGTTCATCTGCAGAAACAGTGTATCAGTGAAAATACACTTGGCTATTTATCATTATCTATGCATTGGATACAGGGCAAGTTATTGCAAATATCTGGATCAAAGTTCATGTTAACATTTTAGTGGTGGTTTTTATTTAAAGAGACTGTCTGAACATCTAAACAAAATATCCACACAAGTCAGAATGGAAAAAAAAAGCTATAAAACAGCAAGTGGTCTGACTTAGTTAAATAACCTTCAGATTGATTAACCTTATAAATAGAAATTTTGCAGGAAGAAAGTAGTAACACAGGGTACAAAACAGTTATAAACCATACTATTAAGCTAACAGTGATTTGGTGGTGCTTAATATTTTCATATACAAGAAATCTTGAGCTTATTTTGGTTTTTAAAAAGAAATGTTGTAGGGGTCAAAATAACATGCTTTTTCCAAGGCCTCCTCTTGATTACAGAGATCAAATTTTGATTTTTTTCATTTCTCATTCTCATTGATTAGGTGATGCTGTCACATAACAGTACCTCTAAACAACTGGCACAGAAGCAGATTTAGTAGAATTCATCAATATCTTCAATAATTACAACCTTCCATTAAATTTTTGGCCAGATCAAAGGAAGCATTGATTTCAGAGAGCATTAATTCCCACAGTGCTTAAAATCGGTACAAAACAAGACATAAAAGTTAACAATAAAACACTTTTTCAAAACAACTGTTTCACTTTGACATAGCCACAATTTTAACACATCTTCCAGAGACTGGTGAGCTCACAGCTAATGTTTTCATTGTATATACACAAAGCTGGAAAATGTCGCCCAAGCACTGACTATCCTGCATACTGCAAATCCGATATCAATCCCAGATTTAAATTTAACAATGAATAGTTTTGATTACAATAGCAGCCACTACATTTCTCCTTCCTACATAAGATCCTGAACATATGCAGCCTTAGGCTAGAGATTCTACATTAATTGCAAGGAATTCATTCCCTCAGCAATATCAAGTTTTCCCTGGTTTGCAGTTAGATGGGATTTCTTTTTGTTCAATTTAAAACCATTTTCACACTTTCACAGCCTCCTCCTCCATTTCCACGTACCCATTTCTCACCCAGCCAGTCAAAGTTTAAACTTTTAACAACATTGCAAGTTAGTCAAGAGCATGCACAAACCACAGGAATCCTTTAAACGTGATCCAAAGATATACCTCCAGCTAATATCTACTGGCTTTTTTCATACTGTGACCTGTAGCCCCAACTGGAAGTTAAAACTTGCCATGGTCCCAAACATATAAGAGCTGGGATGGGATGGTAGGGGAAAGGAGGGATGCTTGAGAGTGGGGAGGATGCCCATTTAATCCACATAAATTAAGTCAGGATTTTACAAGACAGTAATGAGGCATCAAGAATCAGCCAGGTAAGCCATCCCAGTATTCAAAAACTGGGAATTTAAAAGAAGGAGTCTTACAGCTGTCAGTTGGAACTCCATAGCAACCATTGCTGTCTAGGAGCTTGTAACACCAAAATCTTGTTGGCAACCCCACTGGGAGTCACATCCAAGTTTGAGGAGTCTTTTTCTATTATTATTAACCATTTCTAGATTCGTAAGAAATCCTTAAGTGAATATTAAAGGGTATTGGTTGTTAGCTTACCCAAGAACTGGCTGACTTTTACAGCACCTCCTGTTGCTTGTCTTGCAACACTGAGTCCTTTTTCCACTGTTGGACTTATTTTTACAGGCTTATCTTCAGGCTGAATATGCATTCTCAGTTTAGAAGCTCCTTTCTGGATTGCTTTACCAGTGAATTCAGCTCCCTTAACTAAACCCCAGCTCAACCAAGAGGCCCCTGAAAAATGAAGTTAAAAAGTAGATTTTACACCATTTTGCTCAGCATACACTAACAGGCAATACATTTAATTGTGATGCTTATAGAAATAGGTAATGTAATATCCTTTATCAAATAACGTTTCCATACATATGCAGAGTACAACACAAGTATCCAAGCAGTTCCAGTCTAATTCTAACGATTAGATATTGAAACCAGCTGGAACCACAACAGCATCAGATATTTTGACATTGAGCTTATTTTATCAGTCAAGCAATGAATTTCAGAAGAATCAGTTAGCAACTCAAAAGGTTGTGAGCACTTTCAAAGTACATCCCTGATGGTGAAATTCATATCTTCTAAAAACAGTTCTCTCACTTATGTACAATAACTGCTCACCCGTTAGAATTCCACGGGCCATTTTTCCACTCCACTCTGGTATAGCCTCTTGGTTACTAACTTGTGATTCATGGCAAATTCGAACGGTCTGGCTCAAATTAAGTTCTCCAGATGAAGCTTCTGGATCCTAAGAAACAAATAAATAATTAGTAAAATACAATTAGATTCACAGCACCAGATTGGTTGCTTACAAGTAGTCAGTTAAAAGCTGTCATCCGAATTGTGTTTTCTTCCAGGATTATACAGTTCTATAAAAAAAACAAGATATTGAGATTATAATCATCCAGGAATTTATGCATTTGAGAGATACATACATTAATTTGTTTATAGGATGCAAGTGTCACTGGCTAGGTCAACATTTATTGCCCATCCCTAATTATCTGGAGGACATTTAACAGTTAACTACATTGTGGGAGTCTGGAGTATTACTGTCTTTTACAAATCAAAGCAAATAAAACTGATGTGTTCACACTCAAACACGAGTATTTCTCCTATGTCTACTACGTTAGAAACTCCCTTGTCTAGGATCACTTTGTTCACATAGGTCTACTAAGATGTAAACTGTTCACACTCCAAATTTTGAACAACATACTCAAATCTGTATAAACACAGACCTTGTGCAATGAAGATTTCAATCAAATTTATTCAAGTAAGGTGTCAATGCAAAAACACGTGTTTAAAACAAAAAGAGCCTGCTCTTGGGACTCATCGATTCCTATTCCCTCCATCACCTGTTTGATAGTCTGGAATTCATTTTGATTCCACCACCACGCACTCCCCCTCCCTACCCCTGCCATTTTCTAATCTCTTGCTTCGAATAAAACTCTGTTTCAGTTAAGCATATATTTCCATTGGTATAAGCTGACCTACAGGTCCAAAAGCATTTCAGTGAAGCATTAATTGCTTGCAGGATAAAAGCAAACTATCTAAATGTAAATAATGGCTATAAAATTCAACTCTCTTGCCTGTTTCTTGATAACATGCTATAGACTAAACCAGAGATTCCAGTCAGTTCGGTTGGTACTAAATTGAGTTATTTCATTTTTTTGCACTGTTCATGTAAATTACCGATGAATTTACTAGAGGTAAGACTAGAAAAATGATAACTGCACAATCTGGACCGCTCATTCACAAAAACAATGAGCTTACAGAAATATCTTGTATAAAAAATCTTTTCAGACTTCACAATGCATTTCCATACTTTTTTTTTTTTTTTAAGGACTCTGAAGTCTTCAAATATGCCTGAGCTCTGCAAATACATCATGATTCTTGCACAATCTCAAATATTCCTTCACTTCTTATTTAAATCTAATTTAAAAAAAAAACAATAAAATGCCTTTTCTTGTAGGGAACTAAACAAGGGGTGATGTTAATTCTTATTAATAGTTACGTTTAGTACTTTTTAGTGTGTTCACAGCAATGCACGCACTCACGTGATATATACTAATTCTAACGTTGGAGCCAAACTGAATGGCGTATTATGAAACTAAATTAAATGTCTCAATGTTCCCCGCCCCCGCCCCCGCCCCTATCTTTAGCTAAATTTCTGTTTACTTCCAACTTCAGCATTTTTGCATAAGTTAATGGATAGCAATCAGGAATAGAAGTTTTTCCTGATTCTTCATCAGCTGTGTTGAGTGGCGATGAGCATTTTTACAGGCATTAAGAGTCAAGCTCAGACTGGAGATTAACTCTGGAATTTTTCTAGTCTATATGGTTGTTACCTCTTGTCCTAACCAATGAATTATTGGTAAGTCCTTTCCTTATTTACATTTGATAAATTCAGTTTTCACCTGTGACATTCTTTACCCATTTAATCTGCTTAGCAATCTTTTCGCATCCTTTCCTACAATCAGATGGCAGTGTTAAGCTGGTTAATGTCAATTTTTATCCGTTATCCAAATATTAGCATTTTAAAAAATTTGCTAATTATATCAAGTGTTTGAAACTTTTTGTGACCTTTTTTCCACAGCTTCAGTCAACTTTTCAATTACTGAAATTTACCTGAACCTTTAGATAAGTCATTTGTCTCAGCAAGTCTTCAAAGTGTTCTCTGTCTGATTGTGGCAGCTCAGAAGACAGCACTACTCCAACATAGACACGAGGATCTTGTGACATTATATCAGGAAACATGTAGACTCCATTGTGACACTGCAGTACAGGAGACTGGCTAGGTATAAGTGGGTACACCCAATCACAAACCTAATAGAAAAGGAAATATGATCATTATTATTTTATGTCCACCTACAAATTGACCCTTAAAATGATAACATAATAAATAGTATTGCAGTTTTCACTCAATTTGTTCTCATATTACCACCTGTGCATGAAAGACCCAATTATACCAAATTAAAATTTATTCATATAATGCTTTAGACGACTCAAAGACAAAATTTAGCACTAGTTTCGAAGCATAGTTATTATCATGTAAGAAAGCGCAGCACACGGTTTGTGCACAGCATGCTCCCACAAACAGTAGTGAAATAAGTGACCAGAGCATATGTTTCAGTCACTGATTGAGGAATAAATTGTAGCCAAAAGACTGGAAGAACTCACCTGCTCCCCTTTGAATAATGCATGGAATCTTAAATCATCTCTCCAAGCTGGGTGGATTAACCATGAGAAATGCAGGGGTACAGGGATAGGGCAGGGGGTGGGTCTGGGTGGGCCGCACTTTAGAGGGTCAGTGTGGGCTTGATGGGCCAAATGGCCTGCTTCTACACTGTAGGGATTCTATAATTCTATGATTTATCTAAGTCAACAAAGTTGAACAGAAGAAAGTTTAATTCACCCGTTATTTAATGTAGGACCAGCAGCCAAACAAGGCCTTCATAGTTATGAAGTTTAGGATGGATAGTGAAAAAGAAAAGCATATATCTGGAAGTTAACCACATACTAATAACTTCACTGATCAGCGTAGAGATAGGATATGTGGGCTACAATGAAGGAACCTTGAGGCATACCACAAATATCCACATACATCAGGGAAAAAAATCTCTCTCACGAGATAGATTGAGCATTTTGGCACCACAAGATGGAAGCTGGGAGAAGTACCAGAGAAGCAGGATTGTTTCACATTGCTCTTCTTATTCAGAAAAGAAATCCATGTTAGTATAACAAACTGCAGTTTAAAAAGCTAGTAATGACACTGACCAGAGTTTAGGAGGAATGGGTTTAAGAGTCCATGCAAGAGGTAGTGAAGAGCAGTTTGTGACTTAGCTTGCATTGTATGATAACTGATCTGATAAGGAGAAAGACTGCAGCTATTATAAAAGGGCAGAAAATAACAGCTGCGATCACTCAAAGAAATATTATTTAGGTTGCATTTCTAATTTATTCTGACTAGTTTATGTTTAATAGGTCACAAAATTCTTTAAATTCATTGGCTTAAGCCAAATTTATGCATTAACCTTTTGAAAGGACAAACTTATCGAATGCCATTGGCACACTGGAATACTTATAGTTATCAAATGAACAAGTCGTAATTTCTGTAGATTTAGCTGAAAATCTCCTTGGATTGTTAGATAAAAGTTAGATTCACACTAATTCTCATTCAAGCAAACTGTTATTACAATCAAAGTTATTTTTAATATTTTTAATTTTTAGCACAGTTGTGACTAGGTGGATATGGAGACAAAGACAATTTCCACATTTAACAACATCTCAAGTGAGGCCAAATATTCAATATCCCAACATAAAAGTTAAATCCATTTAATGGCACTTCACTATAAACTACTTGCCGAGTTTTCTAATTCCAGTCTTAAAAACAATTAATAAAAAAGATAGCTTGAATTTATAAAACTGAAAATGATATCCATAATTTCTTCATAGGTTTTCTACATCAGGGAGTGTGTATTCTAACTGCATATTCTAGATTTAGCTTTCTTATGCATTTGCTTAAACATAGGGACTTAGTGTGGGTCAACGTGTAAGACTTTGTCTTGCCCTTATTCCTTATTTTCTCTTCAGCTATTCACCAGTTGCTATTTGAGTGAGAAATTTACCCTCAGTAAAATTTCCTAACAGCTAAACAGAATATACCCGGTAAATGGTTCAAAGTTCTAGCCTTTGTGTATGATGAAGAATAAAATAAACAAAATAACTAAAAATTCCAAGCTTCTATTATACAAGACTTCCACAATCCCTTCAAATTATTATTTTGCAAAAACATTTTGAATTGCAGTACAAATTGTGAAAATAAATACCATATAGTAGGCATCTGAACCAAAAATGTTAACAAATAAATTTTCTGCAATAATCTAAAAACATACCTGCAGAAAGGAAGGTGGCCGGTTTTGTGCTGCATCAGCATCTGAATCAGAAAATGTCACAATGCGGAGGTATCCTGGATAGGAGGGTGCACTCACTTGCCCATCACGTGTTACATAGAATATCTGCACTCCTTGCTCAATTAAGATGAGCTCACATGCATCTATACCAAGTGATTCCAATGGAGGAGGATGGGTCCTTTGCCCAATAGCATTACCACCAACAACAGCAAACTCGCCAGATTCAGTTCCATAGGAAATGGTCTTGTGTCCTTCCGCAGCCTCAGGCGTGTATACTGGGGGCAGCTCATTCAGTGCACACGGAACATCTGCTGACAAACTAGCCGCTATGTTCAAGGAGCTTCCATTGGTAGTTGGTTTCACATTCATGGCAGAAGATTGAGTGTTTGACAACACTGAAGCTTTCTCTTCACAGGGTATTGGTACAACTGGATACAGTCTTGACTCCGCTTTTGAGTTATCAGGTCCTGAAGTTTCAGAAAATTGGTTTGTTTGATTAGATGCCATTGAATTGTCTTCATGCTCCAAAATAGATAACCTTGTTTGTATATTACTTAATGTTGCACACATCTTATTCTGCATTTGACGGGCTACGTCCCACTGGGGACCTGTACATTCTGGACTATTTGAAGGAATATTCAATCCTTCAATTAAGTGCCTCTCTCCTTGCCTGTAATACTGCTTTGCAACTTCTTTTTGACCATATTCATCTGCAGTGAGCCCTTTATTAACAAAGGTAAATGCCTCTTTATATTCCTCCTTAATGCGATTAAGACTTTCAGCTGCATTCATATTTGCAAAGTTGCAGTGGTCCAAACCTAACAGAAATAAAGAAATACATCTAAATGAAATGTTTTGACAGATTTAAAACCAAAGAAGCAGAACTCACATGCAAGTACAACTTAAAGCAAAAGCAGCAGTTTCCCACCTGGTACCTGGAATCACTTTCTGTTTTTTATCTCATTAAGGTTCACAAATGGTCAGAGCATTGTGAATGCCATAAAGATAGTCAGGTCAAATGTTTTGTATGTTGAATTAGATGCAATCCAATTATACAGAGTGCTATTATGTCCAAGCCCCAGAACTTTTATACTCCGGTTGTAGACTTGCTCAGCAAGCCAGTGTGTTTCGTTGCAGACATTTTGTCACCCTGCTACGTAACATCATCAGTGCACCTCCACTGAAGCGTTGGTGTTCTGTCCCACTTGTTATTTATATGCCTCGGCTTGCTGGGGTGGTTGGCATTACTTCCGGTTCTGTTTCTCAGTAGTTTGTATATCGTGTCCAGTTCAATGCGTTTGTTGATGGAGTTTCATTTGGAATGCTAGACCTCCAGATACACACTAGTCACCCTACCGTACATCAGTGACATATCAGAGATAACCCTAGGACTACTCAGACCCCTAGGTATCAGGCTAGCCTACAAACCAACAACCACCCTGCAACAGCTACTGACAAACGTGAAGGATCCCATACTCACAACCAATAAAACTAACGTAATATACAAAATACCATGCAAGGACTGTGAGAAGCATTACATAGGCCAAACTGGAAGAAAGCTGACAATAGGTATATACGAACACAAACGAGCCACCAAGAGACACAACCAATTCTCACTGATCTCAATATACATGGACAAAGAAGGACACAAATTCAACTGGGACAACACATCCATAATAGCACAAGTCAAAGAGACATGCTAGGGAATTCCTGGAGGCCTGGCATTCCAACCAGAACTCCGTCAACAAACACATTGAACTGGACACAATATACAAACCACTGAAAAACAGAACTGGAGGTAATGCCAACCACCCCAGCAAGCCAAGGCATATAAATAACAAGCAGGACAGAACACCAAACACTTCACTGGAGGCACACTTGACAATGTTACCTAGCAGGGTGACAAAACGTCTGCAACCAAACACACCGGCTCGGCGATCAAGTCTACAACCTCATCTGCAACCCAAGCTACAAATCTTCTCAAAAACTTTAAACTGTTATACTCACATTAAAAAATTTATGGATTTATCAGAACATGGTTGCTCGCCACATTTTACTAAGAATGTTGATAAAGTAGTTTATGGACTTCACTGATCACAATCCTAGAACTCACAACCTAATTGCATTGCAGGTGCACCTACATCAAATGGACTCCAGCAGTTTAAGGCAGCAGCTCACCACCATCTTTCAAGAGCAACTAGGCATGAGCAAGAAAAGCTGACCTATCGAGTGATGTTCTCATCCCATAAGTGATTGGAAAAAGTCCAAGGACTTAAAAACACGAGTAGGGGTGGAACTGTAAGCAACATAGTGGCTTGGGTAAGAAACTTGTTAGGTGCTAGGAAGGTAGGAACAATCGATACTCAGTGGCAGAACATAAATTGTTGTAACCCCAGTGTTCTGGACTTGGCTTCAGCTTTTCTGAAGAGTTATTTTGGATTTGAAACATTAACTTATCTGTCCACAGATGCTGCCAAATGTGCCTAGTCTCTCCAGTACTTTGCTTTTATCTCTGCTTTGCATTATATTTAGAAATAACTTTGATGAAGAAACTGTGTCATACAAACTTCCCAGAAGCATTACATAAGGTAGTATAACATATAGTGTAGATGGCAGCAGAATGTTGCAAAAGGGACATCGCCAGATATACTGAATCAGCAAAACTATAGCAGATGGATTTCAATGTGGAAACATACAAGTTCATCTGCTTGGAACCTGAGGAAAACAAATCCAAAATTTTCTAAATGGTAAGAAGCTAGAAACTATGGATGGATTAACCACGCAATTTAGGGATCCCAGTATAGAAACCACTAAAATAGCTTGTGGACAAATACAATAATGTAAAGGGTTAAACAAATTTTGCATGGACGAGGCACGGTTTAAGTATTCCGTAAAATTCATCGTGCCACGAAGGCTGCGAATAATCCAGTTCAACTTCATAATCGCCGTGGAGAATGCCAAGAGCCTTAGCTTTGTGATGAGAAGTGAAGAAAGCAGTTTAACGTTCCAATACTTAGCTCGTAAAACACATTAGTTTATCCAAGACTGGATATGAGGAAAGCTGTCTGACATTGTGAAGATAATATAGAAGGGGTCGAGAGGGTGTTGGGGAAGTAGAGCAAAGTGGCAGCAGAGTATGTTTGGGGCCTGATATGCAGATTTGAAGTAACATTGCCAAGGGAGAGTATTTAGATGAGAAATAGGAGAGCAGGGCATGGTCAGGGATAGATTCGAAAGAAAGACAGACTCTAGAGGCAATAATGCAAGAGGAGAAGATAGTGCAGGTGATTTTCTGGTCATAAATAGATAGAAATGGAATGAGCTGGCATTCCCACCCATCTGAATAATGGAGGAGTATGTTGTTCAACTTGTTAAAGATTGCAGACAGGTCAAGAAGAACAAGAAAGGATATTGTATCATGGTCGTAATCAGATCAAATGTCATTTGTGACTTTGAGAAGAGTTGTTTCAGCATGGTGGCAATGATAGTAACCTGCTCAGGGAGGCAAAAATGGAATTCTAGGAAAGATTGTTTTGGATTTGAGAGGTGACAACTTTCCAAGATTTCACTTGAAAGGAGCTTGACAGTTTAATTACATGACACCAAACCAGAAATAGAAAACTGCTGTGTAGCAACAACAGTTGGACTGTTACTGTTGTACCTGTTGACATAATCAGCTGAAATCATCTTTATACTGAGTGATGCCAAAGAACTGGAAAATTGCAAAGTTACACCCTTATTCAAAAATGGATGTGAAGGTAAGCCCAGCTACTACATGCCCATCAGTTTAATTCTGTGGGGAAACTTCTGGAAAAAAATAATTGGATACAAAATTATTACATGGATGAATACAAGTTAATTACGGAAAGCCAGCATGGATTTCTTAGGAGAAAATTGTCTTACCAACTTGGGAGCTTGTTTGAGGTAGGAAAGAGGATTGATGAGGGCGATGCTGTTGAAATGGTGTACATGGACTTCCAAAAATGCACAAGATACAATAGCACACAGACTTGTATACAAAGTTAATGCTCATGGAATAAATGACATAGTAGCAGCATGGATATATAATTGATTGAGTGGCAAGAAATATAAAGTAGTGGTTAATCAATGTTTTTCAGGCTGAAAATAGTTGTGCAGTGAAGCTCCCCCCAGGTGAGCGGTAGAACCCTGGTTTTTCCCTGATATAAATTATTGACCTTGATCGTGGATGTACAAGGCACAAAATCAAAATCACAAAATTTGGAAGCATAGCTAACCCACATGAAGATACTGCAGAACTTTGAAAGACAGATAAGTTGTTGGAATGAACAGAAAGATGGTAGGCAAAGTTCAGTGCAGAGAAATTAGAAATGATCCAGTTCAATAAGAACATCACTAGAGACAATGTTAAACAAACTTCAAAGGAGACTCTTGTGGCACAGTGGTTGGGCTACCTAAGCCCAGAGGCCAGCATTCAAGTCCTACCTTCTCCAGAGGCACATAACATTTCCGAACAGATTGATTAGAAAATATCTCCAAACTCCAAAGGGGGTACAGGAACAAAGAGTCCCATGTGTATTTATGCATGAGTCATTGAAAGTGGTAAATTAGCATAGGGTTTATTAATAGGGGCATGGAGTTCAAGAACAAGAATATGCTGAACTTATCTAAAAGGCTAATTTTGCCTAAGCTGAAATGCTAGGCACGCACTTTAGATAGCAAATGAAGTTAGTAGAGAAGGTGTAGAAAAGATTCAATGAAATTTTTTTTCCCCCCCAAGGATGAGGAACTTGAGTTATGAAAGTCAACTGGAAAAGTTAGGGCTGATTTCCTTGGAAAAATGACTAAGAGTGGATTTGACTGATGAGATAGAGAGAAACTGTTCCCATTTGCAAAAAGATCAAGACCAACAGGACACAGATGCATACCTCAGAATGTGAAAGAGGCAGGTTTAATTGAAGCATTCAAATGTAAATTAGGCTGTTATCTGAAAAGACAGAATGTGTAGGATTACAGGGAAGAGTCAGGAGAACAGCACCAAGTGAATTGCTCATTTGATGCCTCAATGCAAACAACTGTCACATGGCCAATTTCTGCACTGTGACTACACTGTGCTATGAACTTCTGGATTTTCTGAAGGGTCTAGGCCCGAAACGTCAGCTTTCCTGCTCCTCTGATGCTGCTTGGCCTGCTGTGTTCATCCAGCTCTACACCTTGTTATCTTACATCATTGTGCATTTTGTGCAAGGGAAATTGTGTCTCACAAACTTGATTGAGTCTTTGAGGAAGCGATCAAAAAGATTGATGAGGGCAGAGCAGCAGACATTGTTGACTTGGATTTCAGTAAAACCTTAGATTAGGTTCTGCATCGTAGACTAAGTAGTAAAAGGTAGATCACATGGAATTCAGGGCAAGATTGCCTACTGGGTACAAAATTGACAAAGATAGGAGACAGAGGGTGGTGGCGAGGGTTGTTTTTTCGGACCGGAGGCCTGCTACCAGCAGTGTTCCACAGCGATCAGTATTAGATGAGGAGAGGCAAATGGAGTTTAATTTGGATAAATGCGAGGTATTGCATTTTGGTTAAAACAAACAAGGGCAGGACTTACACAATTAAAAGTACGGTCTTGAGTAGTGCTGTAGAACACAGACACCTAGGAGTTTAGGTACACAATTCTTTGAAATTTGCATCACACACATAGGATAATTAAGAAGGTATTTAGCATGCATGTCTTCATTGCAGTCCTTGGAGTATAGGAATTGGGACATGACGTTGAGTTTGTACAGGATGTTGGTGAGGCCTCTTTTGGAGTACTGTGTCCAATTCTGGTCACCCTGTTAGAGGTGGAATATTATTAAACTGGAGGGGCTCAGAAAAGATTTGCCAGGAAGTTGCCAGAAATGGAAGGTTTTAGTTATTAAAAAAAGGCTGAGATATTTTCCACAGGTTGAGGGGTGGCCTTATAGAGGTTTATAAAATCATGAGGACATAGATAAGGTGACTAGCAAAGATCATTTCCCTAAGATGGGGCGAGTTCAAAACTCGGGGACATATTTTTAAGGACAGAGGAGAAAGATTTAAAAAGGACACGAGGGGCAAATTTTCTTTTACAGAGTAGTTAGTGTGTAGAATGAACTGCCAGAGGAAGTGGTGGATACAGGTACAGTTACAACATTTAAAAGACATTTGGATAAGTACATGAATAGGAAAGGTTTGGAGGGATATGGGTCAAACACAGGCAGGTGGGACTAGTATACTCTGGGAACATGGTCAGCATTGACTATTTTGACCAAAGGTTCCCATGCTGTATGACTCTCATTTTCACAAGACGAAATCAACAAAATGGCCAATATGGATATATATGCACCAGAATGTAATTCATGAAACTTGATCAGTGCTTGAAGCATAACACCACAAAAATAAAATGTATAACAAAGCATGAATTTCATCCATTTAAAGCTGCAAAACATTTTTACAAGCAGCAGCACTGATTTCCTCTTTTATGCAGCATTATTAAACAACGTTTGGATTATAACTTGGCTGCATCAAGTACTATACAGAATAACTGCAAAAAAAAAGCACAATAGCTGATTGTGGTCTCTTATGAACAAAACATCACGTGATTAGGATTATTATGAAAAGCCACTATCCACAATGAATACAGTTGTTCTCAATGTAACATTCTGTTCACAAAAAGTATAAAGCATCTTAACTCTATTTGGCACCAAGCTATTTTAAAGGAATGCACCCTGAAGAATCTTAATAGCAATTAGTTCTTTAAAGGAAAAGATAGGGTTTCCAATCAGCTTGTCAGTTTCTTGACAGTTGAGATGTAGAAAGATACTTCAGTGGTTCAACGTCAACTTGCCATAGACTGCACCGATCACTGATTTTGAAATTCAGCCTTGGAACTACCATGGAATAAAAGTTCCAATCAAAATACCAATATTCAATTACTTTTTTTAATGTTTAAATTACCTGTGTGCATTAGTTTACTTAAGAACACCAAGAAATAGGAGGAGTCGACCACACAAACCATCCCCCTGCATTAAAGGCCATCATATCATGTACCAGCCTTATAGCTTGGCATACCTGTGTGATAACATTACATTTTTTCTACAAACACAAAGTCCTTGCGAACATTAACAAGTTTCATATCATTAAAAAAAAACTTTACTATACTTATTAAATTAATAATATTACACTTGTCTACATTTACTCCGTCTGCTGTCTCGTTGCCCTCAACTAATCTGCTTTGTTCTCTTAGCATCTTTAGAAGTGCTCCTCTCAGTTTACAAGGTGAGGTAGGAATGTATCATCAGCTAGTATAGATTCATTAATTTCAATCTCTTTATCCAAGTCATTAATATAGGTCAGAAACAGCTAAGGCCCCAGCAATGATGCTTACACACTTCATGAATCACATTCATCAACTCGAAAATGATGCTTTATCCCTACTCTGCTACCTGTCCATTAACCGATTCTCTGTCCATGCCAATACACTATTCCCAAATCCACAATCCCCTTCCTCGAGTCTAAACCTTTTCTGTGGCACATTATTGAACATCCTTTCAAAATCCAAGTATATTACATCTGGTTTCCCAGCTTCCAATCTGGTGAGATTGAGAATCTAGAGAATTTAGGAAGGTCGCAACCAGTTTCTCCACTTTTCCCACAGCTACTTCTTTTAGATACCTAGGTTATAGGCCATTAAGACTCAATGTCAGATTTTAGTCCCTTAAGTTTCTACGATACATCTTCCCAGCTGCTATTAGTTACCTCAAGATCCTCATTCTTTTCAACCCTTCAGCTTCTCATTGCCATAGTATCTTCTACTGTGATGGCGAACAAATGACTTGTTCAACACCACTGCCATCTACACATTCATACTTTTTCCTGTCTGTCTCTATCACCAAGGGAGTAATGATTACTTTAGCTACTGTCCTTTTTGCAGACCTGTAAAAGTGCTTCAGTTTTTAAATGCTCGGCCTGTTGACCTCATGTTCTATTTTTTCCCCTTTCGAAAATTCGAAGTTGCACTGGCTCTTCACTGGTTTCTAAAACAGTCCCAATGCTTTTGTTTAAGAAAAAAATTCTTTGCAATATTATATGCCTATACTTTTAGTCTTATTATCTTCAATTTCCTTAATAAGCCAGTGTGTATTTTGCTTTTCAATGGAATGATTTTTGTAGAAAATTTTAAATTGTTTTTTGAAATGATTTCCATAGTTTATTAGTATACCTTTTACTCTATTAACCCGATCAACTTAACAAGCTGTCCCCTCATACTTATGTTCCTTATGTTTGTAATTAAAGTATGTCGCGTTTAAGTTTAACATAGAAGTCAATCACACTGGATCTTTTGATAACAAGGTGTGGAGCTGGATGAAAACAGCAGGCCAAGCAGCATCATAGGAGCAGGAAAGCTGACGTTTCAGGCCTAGACCCTTCTTCAGAAATGGGGGAGGGGAAGGGGGTTCTGAAATAAATAGGGAGAGAGGGGGAGGCGGATAGAAGATGGATAGAGGAGAAGATAGATGGAGAGGAGACAGACAGGTCAAAGAGGCAGGGATGGAGCCAGTAAAGGTGAGTGTAGGTGGGGAGTTAGGAAGGGGATAGGTCAGTCCAGGGAGGACGGACAGGTCAAGGGGGCAGGATGAGGCTAGTAGGTAGGTGGATCCACTACGAAGGAAACCCAGAAGTGAGGCAATCCATGTCAACGGACCCCAGAGTTTAAAAACCAGGCGGGAAAACACACTGACGCTTCATCGGCGGCTGCACTGAGGATGTTACCAAGCACGGTAATGAAACGTCTGCAAAACAAGAAACCAGCTTGGTGAGCCAACCAACTTAAACAACCTCAACACCCACAACCCGAGCTACAAATCTACTCCAAAACCTTAGATTTTATCTATCTTTTTGTGAATGCTTTGCACATTTAGATAAACGACCTTTTCTTAAATAGCTATTATTTGCATAGATCTTATTTAACAATACAATTTGACCTCTAAATTTTGCGTCCTCTTGTCCCACTCTGGTCTTTACCCAAATCAGTAGAGATCATGGCAACCCTTCTTCTTTAGATTTCAATATTTCCATTCCATTCAACCCTCCCCTGCCATCTCTTTAGATTTTAAGCCCTAGATGTACAATTTCCAAAACAATGATACCAGCTGGTGTCAATGTTCCAGGAGCTGAAAAGCCTTGTTCCCATACCAATGTTTGAGCCACACAATTCTCCAAACTACCTGATCCTATGCCAATTGATACATGGTTCAAGAAAGAATCCAGAGATGATTAGTTCAGAACCTCTGAATTTGGATCCTAACTCCTCAAACCCTCAATACCATCCGCTATAAGCCAATTATCTTGGCTAGTCCTTCAAAAAACTTACACTAATTAAGTGTGCAGATTGAGTCAGTGTTCATATCAAACAAGTACGACATAGATAGTAAATTAACGCTTTTCTTTCAATCAACCTCAATTGAATTTAGAAAATCTCAGGACATTCCTTACAAACTTGCATACATGGCTATTAGCAGCTTCATGCCAATTTAATAAATTTAAATGACAACTGGGACAGGACGGGGCACTTGTAGCACCGTGGTACTGCCACTACCTCTGAGCCAGAAAGCCTGGTTTCAAGTTCCACCTGCGCTACAAGTATGGCATAGAACAACTGAACACTTTCTTTAAAAAAATCTAAAATACAAATCTAATTTGGTCTTTTCCATAGCTCAATCCAATGAAAGGCACAGATTAAGTCAGGAATGCAAAAATTTTGGGCTTCAGCATTTGACATTGTTTTTAAAACATTATTTCTGTTGCTACACATTAAAAACTTCTTGTGCAATCACAATTGGGTTGTTCTAAGTGATTTTCCTGCAAGCAGCTGTTAGTCCACTTTGGCTAACTCTCATCTCATCAAAATCCACCTTCCCCAACACTTCTGGTCCATCTTAGTCCATAATTACCTTAAACCTTAGTGACCATAATTTACTGTCACTGAAGTGCTCCCAGACTGCCACACTTACCACTTGCTGGTCTTGGTTTCCTAAACCAGGGTTCAACTGTTGCCCCCCACCCCCAACCCCAATTTCTAGGGCATTCTATTATCTGGCTTAAAAAGCTCTCCTAGCTTGAGAATTCCACTCCCTGAAGCATTTCAGAGTTTGTCTGCCCCAGTTAATATTGAGGGAAGTTGACATCCTCTATTACCCAAATGTTTTTACACTTGCCTATACATCTGTCTTTCCACATCTTGTGATTGGTTAGGGTCGTACAGTACAACCCAGCAAAGTAACTGCCCTATTTCGTTTTGAAGTTGTACATGTATTGCCTCATTGGAGGAAGCTAAGACATCAATCCTCCCTACTGTGGCAAATGACTCCTTTATCAATATTGCGATACCACCTCCTCATTTTGTCTAAAGATTCTACACCGCAGAATATTGAACTGCCAGTCCTACCCATCATCCCTCCACCAAGTCTCCATAGTAATGATATCACAACCCCATGCATTAATCAGCACCCTCAACTCTTTTGCCTTACTTAAGAGTCCTCACTTAAAATAAATGCAATCCAGCCTTGCCATACTCTTTGTACCGGAATTTGACTATATTTGCATTGCCTTTTAGTCCGATCTCTTCTTGTCCGTCACTTCACTCCACTCCACTCCCTATCCCATTCTCTTGGGAAATTAGTTTAAACCTCCAACAACTACACTAGCAAATTTTCCCACAAGGATATTCATGCCACCCCAAGTTCAGATGCAATCTGAACTGGTAAAGGGTCCATTTGCCCCAGAAACAAACCTAGTAATCTAAAGCCCTCCCTCCTGGCCCAATTCTTCAGTCACACATTCATCGGTGCCATACAGCTATTCGTACACTAGCACGTAGCACCAGAAGTAATCCAAAGATTACAATCTTTGAGATCCTGCTTTTTAATCTGCCACCTAGCTCCTGAAATAAGCATTGCAGGATTTCTACACCTTTAAGGCCTTCCTTAAAACTTATCTCTAACCAAGCTTTCCATCTTTTTCTGATAATATCTCAACATTTTGACCCTTTATCTTTGATGTACCTTTCTATAGTAAAGAGGTTATGTAACTTTGCTGTTTGTAGTATATAATATATATATATATATAAAATATTTATAACAATGGAAAATATAGATGCGCTGATTAGTAAGTTTGTGGATGACTCCAAAATTGGTAGAGTTGCAGATAGTGAGGAGGATTGTCAAAGGATACAGCAGATTTGGGCAAAGAAATAGCAGATGGAGTTTAATCTAGACAAATGAGAGGTGATGCATTCTGGAAGATCAAATTCTGGTGTGAATTATACAATAAATGGCAGAATCCTTATGTGCATTGACATAAAGGGATCTGGGTGCACAGGTCCACAAATCCCTGAACATGTGGATAAGGTCATCAAGAAGACATATAGAACACTTGCCTTCATTAGCTGGGGCACTGAATATAAAAGTTGGCAAGTTATGTTGAAGACGTACAAAACTTTAGTTAGGCCACATTTGAATACTGCGTGCAGTTCTGGCCACCACACTACCAGAAGAAAGTGGATGCTCAGGAGAGGCTGCACAGAAGGTTTACCAGGTCAGGAAAGCTTTAGTTACATGAAGCTGGGTAAACTCATTGTTTTTTCTGGAAAGACAGAGCCTGAGGGGTGACCTGATAGAGGTCTACAAAATTATGATAGACATAGATAGGGTGGCTTGTCAGAGGATTTCCCCCAGGATGGAAAGGTCAGTTACAAAACAGCACAGGTTCAAGGTGAGAGGGGGTGGTCTGAGGGAGAAGTGCAAGGAAAATTTTTCACACAGATTGGCGGGAGCCTGGAACACACCGCTAGTGGAGGTTGTGGAAGCAGGCACGTTAGCAACATTTAAGACATATCTTATGGAGGCACACAAATGGAGGCAAACAAAGGAATAGAAACCGTGCATGGGAAACCTTAATGGACCTGTTCATGTGCTGTACTGCATTGAATAATGCAAGTAGTATTTAAGTATAATAAACTGCACATCAGTTCAGTGCATTGCCAAATTCTTGAAGGTCTTGAGTTTAATTTGCAACTAAAAAGCAAAACCAGTGCACAGCCATGAACAGTACAAATGTAAATACATTTAGCAGAAAGATTCTAGTATAGAAAAATAAATTTGTAAGATGTATCAACTTGTATTGCTATTCATTGCCACAGAAAAGCTGCCAAAGGCCCTCCCACCCCAATAATGCTCTCCTCCAACCTCTTCCATCAGGCAGAAGATACAGAAGCCTGAAAACACGTACCAACTGGTTCAAGAACAGCTTCTTCTCTACTGTTAGACTACTGAATAGACCGCTCTAAAATCAAATAGTGTTGATCTTACTACTGTATAGCTGAAACCTCGTGCGTCTTGCTCTAAGCACCCTATGATCTGTATGTCCTTGTTTGCTACGATCTGCCTGTATTGCTCACAAGAAAAAAATATTCGCTGTGGTTAGGTACACATTACTACCATAAATCAAATGCCTGAGAATTAGAGGCTTGAGGGCTGATCGAATCACGGGGCTTGAAGTTATGAGGTGAATTAATAGTGGAATGGGGTAGCATAGAAAATTGGTTCCGCTGTTAAGGGAATCAAGATCCTGCGGCAGCATAATTTTAGAAACTAGTACTCGTTCGTTTGGGGACTGCAAGCAAGAAACGTTTATATCCCCTAAAAAAATCCTAAGAAACTATAGATGCTGGAAAATAAAAACACGAACAGAACTTTATTTTTGCATGTGTTCTGAAAAACGGTCACCGAACTCCAAACATATAACTGTTTTCTCTCTACAGACCTTCAGAGATTCTCCAGCAATTTCTGTTTCTAAAGTTTGTATCCTCACCACACACGCGCATGGTAATGGAAAATTGTAACTCTTCCCAACCACCCTCCCCCAGAGTTAGGTCAACAGAAAGTTTAGGATCGATACCTTTTAAGGTTACCCACAGGATGCGAAGCAAACTTGACTAAATGGGATTGATCTGCCAAAACCAAGATACCCAGCCCGCAAATTCCAGCCCACACCTACTGACCAGGCAGCCAGTAACCGGCCCCTCCTTCCCTGGACAGGCCTCTCGCTCTCAATAATTGATGGATTTCAGTTCGTGAAAAAAAAAATATATATATATATATATATATATATATTCCCGAACTACAACTGAATTTGTTCAGAAAGAAAAACAAACCCACACCCACCTATCTGTCCGTCTGCTCGGAGTAGAGATGGACTTTACCTCCTTCAGTGAGTGACCTCGTGACCCTCAGTCACATGGGCAGAGGACAAATGTCACGCCGCGGTCACGTGCCTTCCCAGTCGTCTCCAGTAGCAACGAGGAGGCGGAGGGACGCTTTTCGGTAAGGAGGATGTTTGGAAACTGGGCCAAATTTTTTCGAGTCGTCCATTTGTTTTATTTTTATGCGTGTCGACATTTCGTGTAAATTAAATCAAATGGACCATTTGTGCTTTCAGTGACATCTGCCGCATGTCGATAGGACTGGTCTATAAACTGGTTGTTCCAGATACGTTCATGAATAGGAAATGCTTGGAGAGACATGGGCCAGGCGCAGGCAGCTGGGACTAGTTTAGTTTGGGATTATGGTCGGCATGGACTGTTTGGACCGAATGGCTCGTTTCTCTGCCGTGTGACTCTGGTCTTTGCCATCAGTCTGTAAATCAGCCGCCACAGAGATTATTGTGGCACGGTGGTAGTATCCCTACCTCTGGGTCTAGTAGACCTGGGTTCAAGTCCCACCTGCCTCAGAGGTGTGTAATAGCATGTTTCAACGTGCTGATTAGAAAATATAAGCGACTGATTCGGATTCTTGGCGGTAAGGTTTCCATATCCCCGTTCCCCTCTGTTTAAAACAACTGTAAAGCAGCTGCTAATCCTCAACTACTGAATTGTTATGGTGCAAAAAGAGGCCTTTTAGCCCGTTGTGTTTGTACCAACTATTCAAATGAGCATTTTTACCTCGTATCCTTCGACATTATTTTTATTCAAATAATTTCCCAATGCTCTTTTGAATGCCTCAAGTGAACTGCCTCTGTTGCATTCCATGTCATGCATTCCAGACAACGTGCTGTGTGAAAAAGTCATTTCCTCGCATCACATTTGCTCCTTTTCAAATCATTTTAAATCTGTGTCCTCTGGTTCTTGACTGAGCGGTACCTGACCCTCCCTAACCATGTTATCAAGTCTGCTAATGATTCTTAAAAATTCTATCAAGTCTCCTCTTAGCCACAAAAACAAAGTTGCTGGAAAAGCTCAGCAGGTCTGGCAGCATCTGTGAAGGAAAAAACAGAGTTAATGTTTTGGGTCCAGTGACCCTTCCTCAGATGGCTTCCTCTTAGCCATCTTTTCTCCAAGGAGAACATTCCAACTTTTTTGATCTATCCTCGTAATTGAAATTTCTCACACCTGAAACCATTCTTCTTAATTGCTTCTGCACTCTCTTCAATATATTCACATCCCTTCTGTAATGTAGCACACTGAACTGTACACAATACTTGAGCAACAGAAAAGTGACCCTTCTGAAAAGTCACATGCAAAAGAAGGAACTGGGCACAAAAATGTAGTGATATTTCGTGACTTAAGGATGGAGGAGAACAACCTTGACATAAGTTACTGTCTTTCTCATTTTCACAACAACTCACCCAGTCTCATGGGGTTTGGGAAATCAGCAAATTTGCAAAGCAACACTTTGCAGCTTTTCACCATCTCATCGTCCCCAGCAACTTTCACTGCATTCACGTGTTTAAGGAATACGCTGTAGTTGTTTTATGGCATGTTTAACTTCTTATACGCCATTTACCTGTTTTTGCTATTCCATTATTTTTCCTTCTGTGTATTCCATTATTGAACATTTTTCATTTGCTCCTCAAGGCTCTCCTTTGCCGTTGTGTTTTAGAAAAAAAAAAGGGTCCCGACCCGAAACGTCAACTTTCCTACTCCTCTGATGCTGCATGGCCTGCTGTGTTCCTCCAGCTCCACACTGTGTTATCTCTGACTCCAGCATCGGCTATCTCCTAGGGAATGAATTTGATGCTTTCACTTTTTATGTGTTAAAAAGATATGGGAGGTGCCTTCTATGCCCTTAACAAACTGCAACAAGCAATCAAGCTTTAAAATCTACCATTTCCATTTGATGTCTTTCAAGATGATGGGTTTTTGCTCATATCTAGACTTAATGCATTCATCCTCCATACTTGGGGAGTAGAAGAATGCTCTTCCCCACACACTTCACTCAATTTCAAGAATGTGACAGTTGTAACTGTCTTCAAGAAGGAAGGTAAGTCATGCTGTCAAAACAATGATGTTTCCCTCTTGCCCATAGCAATGAAAATCATGACATGTTCTCCTAAGTCACCTATTTCCTGTAGCTAAGGATATCTTCTCATAGATACATTGTGACTTTATACTTTCCAGAGGAACCTCTGACATGGTCTTTGCTGCCAGACAAATCCAAGAAAAACGTTGAGAATAACATTCAATGTCCTGACCGAAGCATTTGAGTCAGTAAATCACAAGGTTTTGTGGTTCAGCTCCAAAGATTTGGATGTCCAAGGAAATTTATCATAATATGAATATACAAACATGCAAACAAAGAACAGGAATAGGCCACTTGACCCTTCGAACCTGGTCCGCCATTCATTAAGATCATGGCTAATCTGATTATAACCTCAACTCCACATTCCTGCATATCCCCAATTATCTTTTATCCCCTTGCTAATCAAGAATCTATCTACTTCGGCAAAAAAAATTTAAAGATTCTGCATCCACGGCCTTTTGAGAAAGGGAATTTTAAAGATCAACAACCTTGTGAGAGAAAATGTTTCCTCGTAAATGGGTGACCCCTTATTTTTAAACTATGACCGCTAGTTCTAGATTCTCCCACAAGAGGAAACATTCTTTTAACATTGGTCAAGTCCACTCAGGACTTACATGTTTCAATTAAGTCACATCTGACTCTTTAAACTCCAGAGGATAAGGGCCTAGCCTGATTGGCATTTCCACACAAGATAATCCGCTCATTTTAGGTATTAGTCTGGTAAACCTTCCCTGAACTTTTTTAAACACATTAACATCCTCTGTAAGTACAGTGACCTATACTGTATACAGTACTCCAGAAGCAGTCTCACCTTGTGTAACTGAAGCATGACCTCTCTGCTCTTGTGTACAATTTCTGTCAAAACTGAACATAACATTCTATTAGCTTTCCTGATTACTTGCCGTACCTGCAAACTAACCTTTTGCAAATCATGCACTAGGGCACCCAGATCTCTCTGTATCTCAGAGCTCTGCAACCTCTCACCATTTAGATACTGCATTTCTTTTTTATTCTTTCTGCCAAAGTGGACAATTTCACACTTTCGTACACTGAATTCCATTTGCCAGATCTTTTCCCACCCACTTAACTTATCTATATCCTTTTGTAAGCTCCTTATGTCCTCTTAAATCACTTTCCTACCCATCTTTGTGTCATCAGCAAATTTAGCTACTATACCTTTGGTCCCTTCACCCAAATCAGTTATATAAATTGTAATAATCTTCCATCTGCTTCGTGAGAATATGACTGCAGTTGTCTTCATTGGGAGATCTGAAACAAACACCTATGAAAACCATAGCTTCCAGCCCACTTACAATCTACCCAACTAAGCCTATTCACCTCAAAGATCAACTGATCTCTGATGTTTTTATTAAATACCACCAAGATAAAAATCTCTTTAAACGCAATTGATTTCATGCCAAAACAAAACTGACCATCATAGACAAACATAATCTACAGTTTGCAAATGACTGCTGTTTCATTGCCCACTCTGCACCTGATTTGCAAGCTACTTTCATTCTCCAAGTCGGCTTGCAAGAAACTCAGCTTGACCTTGAATGCAGCCAAGGCAAAACTCCTATCAACCCTCAATAAAACATCTCACCTCCCATAAATATTGAAGAAAAGACTTTGGAATACGTTGAGTGCTTCCCACACTTTGGTGGCCTTTTTTGAAAGGTAGTTGGCATTGATTAGGGAGATCCACTACCAGATCAACTGAAACAAAAACAGAAAGTGCTGGAGAAATTCAGCAGATTTGGCAGCATCGGTACAGTCCAGCAACCCTTCATCAGAACTGAAAGCAGCTGGGAAAGGGTGATATTTATGCAAATGTATACCCTGTTGGAGAGAGGAGCAGAACCTCCTGAAGATGGGCATATGTGGGAAAGATGTGCGGAGATTCGCTGCCACATCTGTTCCAGTGAGTTAAACTCTAAACTAAAATAAAGAACTGTGGATGCTGGAAATCTAAAACAAAAATGTAAAATGCTGAAGAAACTCAGCAGTTTCAAGGTGGGCATATCTAGAAGAGATGCAGCAGCGAATTAAACACTAATATAAAATAAAGAACTGCAGATTTTGTTTCAGATTTCCAGCATCCACATTTCATTGTTTTATTTTATCTGATGTGCTAAACTGGCATGGCTATCTAGTACAGACAACATAATGATAAAGCAGAGCAGCAGAGGAGGAAAGAAAGGTAGCACATCCCACTCTCTAGGTCCCACTACTTTAGAGGACATTCTGCTCCGTGTGCCTAAAGTACAAAGAATCAGCCTATTCAGCCACATGAAGATCCATGGTAGAAACTCACAATCTTAATGCAAAGGTAGCCGATGATGACAACAACGCAGAACAATAATAAATATGTTTATAGTGAACTGATTTGCATTTCAATACTGCAAAATGGAAATTAAGTAATCTTCACTCAGGAAGTTTATGTCTGCAGTCCAGTAGAGGGCAGTTAAGTTATGCAATTCACAGAGGATAAAGCCTGACATTTTCAGCCATTCGTGTGGATCATATAGTGTCAATAATAATATGATTATTGCCACAGAGGCCTGAGCACAGCACAAGTTGTATAATAGGAAAAAAAGTGATAGGGAGGAATGTGGGCATTGCCTATTTTACTAAGTATGTTCTGCATTTTCTAGTTTTAGCTCAAATTTCCAGCAACTGCAGCACTTTGCTTTTGCATTAGTGTTTAATTCACTGCCATTTTTCTTCAAGAAATGTATATCTTGAAGATATTCTGCCCTTCTCTCCTTGATTTCTATATGTCTCTGCTATCTTTGTCTTTCTCCTTACCCTTCACATCATCTTTTTAAAAAGCTTTTACATCTCTAACATTGCCAGTCTGATGAAAGATCAACAACCTAAAATATTTTCCTTCCTGCAGGTACTGGTGAAGCTGCTGCTTATGTCAAATTTCCAGCATCAGCAGTACTTTGTTTTGTATTGAAGACAGATGTTGGTGAGACTAATGCACAATACGAAATAGCAGGCTTTTAAAATGATTACCTATTATCCATTTTTATAGTGGAGAGAGAACAAAGAGTAGCAATGCTGCAAGAGAACCTAAGAATAGGGCAAAGGAAGGATTTGGTACAACAAAGAAAAATCATAAAACCTACAAATGATACATAATGATCCAACTCGTCTTGTATACCTGAAAATGGAGTTCCAGTATAACCAGGATGTTCATTTCCAAGTATCACTGGGTTATGTTTTACTTGTTTTTCCATTTAGGAAGTAAAGCAAAATAGTTATAGAACAAACAATGGAACTTATGATTGACAAGTATTCACTTCAGAGAATTATAAGATACAGGTGAGAAAGCTATAGATGTGCTATCATAATGTTTCAAAGTGCTTCAGAATTAATTCAAATTGCAAATGTACTCTTGTATTTAAAAATTAAGGAAGGGAGCAATAAGTCTACAACATCCTGTCAGTTTAACATCATTTGCGGGTAGTTACTGAAATTTTTCATGTGGGATACAGCAACATGTATGGACTGATAAAAGAAGGTATAGATTTGTGAAAATTGTCACATCTCTCTGTTTTGCAACACTGTCTAACATGAATTTATACCCCTCCATATATGGAACTGTCAGTTACCCTGCACCAGCATAGGCATTTTATTTTACTGCAGGCTGATGCATTTTTATTGCAGCAGCCCAACTCCAAGGTTGTCCTTATCTAGAAATAGTTCAGAGCACTGGTGACAGCACTGAAACATGTATAAGATTGGACATGGATTTTCAAAAGTCGAAATTGCAATTTTACATTTCCAGATACTGATTTTTGATGTCACTTAAGGTCAACAGTGTAAAGGTTTACAAAGCCCTATGCATCCAGCCTTTGAACTCATTCTGCCTGTGAGTTTGATAAATGTGGCAGCTTATGTCATCCAGCATATGCCAATGAAAGCTCATTAAATTTGTGAACATAATGAAAAGGTAGGTGGCACAACCGTCTTGCAGGGCTGTTAAATTTTGCCTTCTTAATGAGATGAACCTTGTGTACCATTTCACCCAACCAACAAAAGTGCTGCAAGTTCTTGGGAAAGGCAAAATGAAATGAGAGAAAAACAAAACTGGATACTTTCAGAAGAAACATTAAGAAATCCCACCACAGAATCTTGAGGCAATCAACAATCTCCAGATGAACACCCATGAGACACCATGACAAATGTACCTAATTTATATATACATTTCCATTGTTAGACCCCAATGCCTCTTACTTATTGAACTTGCAAGACCTTTAGTAAAATATTGAAGATTAATGTTTATAACATCAATTGAAAAAGCAACAATTATTTTAGTAAAAGCTTTATAGTTCGGTTATGTACAGTTTTTGGATGAGAAATTAATTCTAGGACCAGTAGAATCAGTGTACAAAGAGATCATTCAGCCTATCATGTCAGCGATGGCTCTCTGATCAAGCAATTCACCTAGTTCCATTCTCTCCCTTCTTTTCTCTTTTCTATACATTCTTCCCACTTTCAGAAAAGTCTTTATCTTTTATATTTTAACTCAAAATGAGATATCAGGGAAAATTTTATTCAGAAATCTTTAAGCAAAATCAAACAAAAGCAATATACATAATCACCTTATCAATAGTTCTTAAGTTCAGTCCTGATTTCGGGGCTTCCTGCAAGCATGAACTGTGGATTTCGGATCAGATTCTCTGTGAATAAGCTGATTTCCTGTCATTGTGAAAACTGTATGTGTTTTGATCTCAGGGTCAAAGATATCTCATCAGCAATCCAATTTCTAGTTGTTCATCCAGTTTAACATCTAGTCTATACGGTCGACATCTATCACCTTGCTGTTTCCTTCTGTTATTTCGTTGATAAGTTTTTAGTTATTGGATAAATACATTGTTTTATTAAGCTCATACTCAATAAACTTTGACGTTACTTCCTAACTCAGCATCTGAATCTTCCTGCTGGTTATGTCTCTATCAATTTAAAATTTTTGGAAAAGATTTGAAGGAGTTAATCCAGATTCCTCAGTTAGGTATACAGAATCAAATTAAACAAATCTACAGTAACTGATCAACATTTTAAAATTTACAGCATACACTTATGTTGACTACCTTTGTGAAGTCCTTAGACATAGTCAGCTGTTCTGGTCCAAACTATGGTAGTTGACCTTCTTTGCTGCATGCTCCCATGCCTCTCTGAGGGTAGTGGTCCTTGAAGGTATAATTGACCCCTCAGCCTGTGGCATCTCTTCTACCCATCTGCAGTAATAATGCCTCAGTGCTACATCTGCCCATATGAATCATTCTACACATTTTTTTTTCAGTAATTGATTTTGCATCAATGCCATACCAGGGGGGTGATGGCCTAGTGGTATTATCGCTAGACTGTTAATCCAGGAAATCCAGTTCTGAGGAAGGGTCACGCAACCCAAAACGTTAACTCTGATTTCTCTCCACAGATGCTGCCAGATATGCTGAGCTTTTCCAACAATTTCTGTTTTTGTTTCTGAATTACAGCATCCACAGTTCCTTAGGTTTTTATTAATCCAGGAACTCAGCTAATATTCAAGGGGACCCAAGTTCAAATCTCCACCATGGCAAATGATTGAATTTGAATTCAACAAAAAATATCTGCAATTAAGAATCTACTGATGACCATGAAATCGTTGCCGATCATTGGAAAAACCCACTGGTTCACTAATGTCATTTAAGGAAAGAAATCTGCCATCCTTATCTGGTCTGGTCTACACATGACTCCAGATCTACAGCAATGTGGTTGACTCTCAATTACCCTCTGAAATGGTCCAGCTGGCCATCAGTTGTATCAATCGCTACAAAGTCTCAGAGAAATGAAACCAGACAGATCACCTGGCATCAACCTAGGCACTGGAAAAGACAATGGCAGAATCAGCCCTATCGACCCTGCAAAGACCTCCTTACTAACATCTGGGGTCTAGTGCCAAAATTGGGAGAGCTGTCTCACAGACTAGTCAAGCAACTGCTCTACATTGCCTGTAAGGTATGATTTTATGAGTATGACTATGTCCCAGACAGCACCATTACTATTCCTGGAAATGTCCTGTCCCACTGGCAGGACAGACCCAGCAAAGGTGGCAGCCCTGGGAGTTGCCCTGGGAGTCCTCAACATTGACTCCTGTGTCCAGGAAGCCTCGTGGCTTCAGGTTAAACATGGACAGGGAAACCTCCTGCTGATTACCACTTACTGTCCTCCTTTGACTGATGAATCGCCACTCCTCCATGTTGAACAACACTTGGAGGAAGTACTGAGGATGGCAAGGGCACAAAATGTATTCTGGGTGGGGGATTTCAATGTCCACCACCAAGAGTGGCTTGGCAGCAGCACTACTGATTGAGCTGGTCAAGTCTTAAAGGACATAGCTGCTAAACTGGGTGTGCAGCGGGTGGTGAAGGAACAAACAAGAGGCATAAACATACTTGACCTTATCATCAATCTGCCAGCTGCAGGTGCATCTGTCCATGACAGTTTCGGTAAGAGTGACCAATGCATAATCCTTGTGGAGACAAAGTCCCGCCTTCAATTTGAGAATAATCTCATTGTGTTGTGTGGCACTATCACTATGCTAAATGGGACAGACTTCGAACAGATCTAGCAACTCAAAACAGAGCATCCGTGAGGCACTGTAGGCCATCAACATCAGCAAAATCGTACTCCAGCACAATTTGTAACCTCATGGCCTGACATATCCCTCACTCAACCATTACTATCAAGCCAGACAATCAACCCTGGTTCAATGGAGAGTGCAGAAGGGCATACCAGGAGCAGCACCAGACATTACTGAAAAAACAGGTGTCAATCTGGTGAAGCTACAAAACAGGAATACTTGCATGCCAAACAGCATAAGCAGAAAGTGACAGACAGAGCTAAGCAATCCCACAACCACTGGATCATATAAGCTCTGCAGTCCTGTCACATTCAGTCATGAACGATGGTGGACAATGAAATGACTCACCGGAGGAAGAGGCTCCACAAATATCCCCATCCTCAATGATGGAAGAGATCAACACATCAGTACAAAAGATAAGGCTGAAGGATTCACAGTAATCTCCAGCCAGACACGCTGAGTGGTTGGTCCATCTCGGCCTCCTCCAGTAGTCCCCAGCATTACCGTATTTCTCTGAGAGATAGGATTTATGATCACTTGGAAAGGCACAGTTTGATTCGTGATAGTCAGCATGGATTTGTGAGGGGTAGATCATGCCTCACAAACCTTATTGAATTCTTTGAAGAGGTGACCAAACACGTGGATGAAGGTAGAGCAGTGGAGGTGGCATACATGGATTTAAGTAGGGCGTTTGATAAGGTTCCCCATGGTAGGCTCATGCAGAAAGTAAGGAGACATGGGATAGGGGGAAATCTGGCAGATTGGATTCAGAATTGGCTGACCCTTAGAAGACAAAGGGTGGTAATGGACGGAAAATATTCAACATGGTGCTCAGTTACAAGTGGTGTACCACAAGGATCTGTTCTGGGTCCTCTTCTGTTTGTGATTTTTGTAAAAGATTTGGATGAAGGAGTGGAAGGGTGGATTAGTAAGTTTGCGGACGATGCGAAGGTGGGTCGAGTTGTGGATAGTGCAGAGGGATGTTACAAAGGGACATTGATAGGATGCAGAGCTGTGCTGAGAAGTGGCAGATGGAGTTTAACCCTGAAAAGTGTGAGGTGATTCATTTTGGAAGGACAAACTTGAAAGCAGAATACAGGGTTAACGGAAAGATTCTTGGCAGTGTGGAGGAGCAGAGGGATCTTGGAATTCACGTCCACAGTTCCCTGAAAGCTGCCACCCGGGTGGATAGAGTTGTTAAGAAGGCGTATGGTGTATTAGCTTTCATTAATACAGGGATTGAGCTCAAGAGTTGTGAAGTTATACTCCAGCTATACAAAACCCTGGTTCGGCCACATCTGGAGTACTGTGTCCAGTTCTGGTCGCCTCATTACAGGAAAGATGTCGAAGAATTGGAAAAGGTGCAGAGGAGATTTACCAGGATGTTGCCTGGAATGGAGGAAAGGTTGAGAGAGCTAGGGCTTTTCTCTTTAGAACAATGAAGGATGAGAGGTGACTTGATAGAAGTGTACAAAATGATCAGAGGTATAGATAGAGTGGACAACCAGAGACTTTTTCCTTGGGTGGAGGTAGCTATTACGAGGAGACATCGTTTTAAGGTGAGTGGAGGTAGATATAGGGGAGACCTCAGAGATAGGTTCCTTACTCAGAGTGGTCAGGGCATGGACTGCATAGCCAGAGAGGGTAGTGGAGTCGGCCTCATTAGGGCCATTTAAACGGCTATTAGATAGGCATATGGATGATAGTATGAGGTAGGGTTGGAGGTTAGATAGACCTTAGGATTAGGGTAAAAGTTCGGCACAACATCGTGGGCCGAAGGGCCTGTACTGTGCTGTACTGTTCTATGTTCTATGTTCTATTACAGATACCAATCTTCAGCCACAAAAACAGAAATTGCTGTAAAAGCTCAGCAGGTCTGGGTCGAGTGACCCTTCCTCAGAACATTCTGAGGAAGGATCACTCGACTCGAAATGTTAACTCTGATTCGCTCCACACATGCTACCAGACCTACTGAGCTTTTCCAGTAGTTTCTGTTTTTGTTTCTGATTTACAGCATCCGCAGTTCTTGTGGTTTTTATCCAATCTTCAGCCAATTCAATTCACCCCATGTCATATCAAGAAACGGTTGGAGATATTGGATACTGCAAAATCTACGGGCCCTGACAACATGTCGACAATAGAATTGAAAACTTGTGCTTCAGAACTTGCCGCTGTTCTACCCAAGCTGTTCCAGGACAGTTACAACACTATCATCGACCCGACAATGTGGAAAATTGCCCAAGTATGTCCTGTACATAAAAAGTAGAACAAATCCACCCCAGCCAATTACCACCCCAATGATCGAGTCTACTCTCGAACATCAGTAAAGTGATGGAAGGTGTTATCAATAGTGTTATTGAGCAGCACCTGCTCAACAATAACCTGCTCCATGATGTCTCATTTGGGTTCCGTTAGGGCCATTCAGTTCCTAAACTCATTGTAGCCTTGGTTCAAGTATGGACAAAACAGCTAAGAGGTGAGGTGAGATTGATAACCCTTGATTTCAAGGCTACATTCAACCAAGTGTGACATCAAGGAATCCTAGCAAAACCGGAATCAATGGGTATGAGGGGCCAGACTCTCCGCTGCTTGGAGTCACATTTAGCGCATAGAAAGATGGTCACGGTTGTTGGCAGTCAGTTATCTCAGCTCCAGGACATCTTTGCAGGAGTTCCTCAGGGTAGTGTCCTAGACCCAATGATCTTCAGCTGCTTCGTCCATGACCTTCCTTCTATCATAAGGTCAGAAGTGGGAATGTTCGCTGACAATTGCAAAATGTTTGGCACCATTTGTGAATCCTTGGATACTGAAGCAGTCCATGTTCAAATGCAACAAGATCTGGACAATAACCTTGGGCTGACAAATAGCAAGTAACATTTGTGCCACACAAATGCTAGGCTATGACCATCACAAGTAAGAGACAATTTAACCACCAACCCTTGACAAAGATTCACGAGCCTTTACTTTTGGTTACTTTACTTTGAAACTCCCTCAATAGTTTACTGACGATGTTTTGCAATGGTGTAACAGTTAGTGTTCAGGAATCCAGCTTGGGGTATGGGTTCAAAAAAAAGGTAATGTGGAAATGCTGTCACTTTCCAGTGAAAACCACTTTCTCTAGTAGGGAAAGAAGGCAGGCAGTAATTCTGCCAGGCACCAATTGGTCTAATTAAAATTATTGGACAGTTTAAGCAAGTGTAATTCTTCAGTGCTGCAAGTACCAAACCCACATTGTGAGAGTCACAAATCTGTCCTAGAGCTCTAAATACTTCTCAAGGTCTCCTAAAAGATATTAAATTTTGAATGTAGCTGCCTTATTTCTGAGAATGAGTACTTGGTGCCAGGCCACAGGAACGGATGGAGGCTCCGGGATGGTGGGAAATGGGCAGTATTGTTATGAAAATGGACAAACATCTCTGTCTGCCGGCATAAGTCTATTCCTTGCTTCTGGCTGCCAAGTGTAATACAGGACAGACTGCCAAGCTCGCTGACTGCCAAATGTGCACCGAAGGAAGCAAACTAAAAAAAAATAGGTGGGGAACATTGTCACATACAGGCAATAGAGGAAGGCTAGCTGCTATGTATAGCCAGAGCAAAGTACCAGGCCAGGAGTTGGCAAAGCTAACACAGAATGCAGTTTCGAGGAGGAGCAGAGTAAAATGTGTGCCATCTCCAGATAATTTATTTCAAGCAGTGCAAAGAAGGTTCAAAATGTCAAGAGACATGGTTAGAAACCTTGTGTCATGGTGGAGAGAGATCTCTTGTAACACATCAACTGCTCCTCCGTCCTGCCAGTTGCACCAAAGATTACATTGGCCTTCAATTTCTATGCAGCTAACCACTGCAGCATCTCTCAACCAGCCAGCCGCCAGTGCATCATAAACATCATTAACACACTTTTTGATTTCCCCAAAGATGTGGCATTTTAGATGAAGACGGCAACATACTTTATCTCCGTAGCCAGCTTCCCAACAAGTTCAAGGAGTAAACTGTACCCATGTCAGTATAACGACACCAGTGCTGCATCAAGCAGCTGAAGACATTTGTGAACAGAATTTATTTTCTTGTATCAATAGGCAAATAGTGTGAGACCACAATATACCCATATGGAGGTGGATAGTTACTCCCGTGAGGCAAAGGAGGACCTCAACATCATTACAACAACAATCAATTGCAGATGAGGACTCTCATTGAAAGTGTTATTGATCTTTGAAGGTGTGGTTCAGATGACTTGACTGCTCAGGAGGAACATTCCAGTACTCAACTACAAATGTGTAGAGGGTAGTGATTACTAACAGTATGCCCCATGATAAGGTACAGATATATTAATATTAAAAGGGGAAGAAACAGACAAAAGAGCTACATCATTGGAGGAAGTCAGTAAGCACAAGTCCAATAACTCCAATGGAGATGACATCGAGAAGGACAATGACAATAGGAGGTGGGCCTTTCTTTCCCACAGAAAGAAAGTATAGTAAGAACATGTTTACACACCCAGCATGTTGCCAAGTGTAACAAATCCTTAGTAGCAAATGATTATGATTATCGTTATGTTTAACAGTAAGTTGACAACTGTCTCTAGCTTTAAGTTTAGCATTGTTACGATAATTGTGACATGTCGCACATATTCAAAGCGCAAGTGGCAACTCACAACCAACTCAAATTAAACAAATAAATAATCCTTTGTTCTGTTGGTCCAGTTTGTTAGTGACCAAATTCAAAACTGTTTCCCACAGAATAACTGCTTTGACATTAATCTAATAATCTTGTTTGTTACATTAAGTGTATACTTAATTGTTCCACAAACTAACTTGCAAAACAATTATACAGCCATAGAAATTCCAATGAGAATGTTCATGAATGAATGCGCACAATTTAAGCAGAATATAACCTTTTTATTTCTAACCTGTAATGATATCTTACCTAAAAGATAGTTTTAGGGACATCCTCAAAGCAATACCGAGCAAGTCAAACATTCCCACTAACTCATCAGAAACCTCGGCTTGTGCCCAATCAAGGTAGAGAATGTTTATTCAGGAAGGCACCAAAACACACGAAGTAACAAACAGACATAAAATTAAGGTGTCAGAGAGTGCGTACAAACCTCCAAATAGTTTATACAATACCCAAAACACCACCTTCCACATATGTGGCAAAATTTGCTGACTACACAATGGACTTACCAGCCATCTCAGAACCCATTGGACTGAAATAGAGGCAAGTCATCTTCATTCACAAAGAATGCCTAGAGGGGGGAGAAAAGCATTTTATCAATGAGCAGTAGCATTACTGTATTCAGCCTGGTATTTCTGATCAATATGTGGTTTGTAGTGATTTAACTTACATAATATTTAAATTAAAAATGTTTTTTTGATCACTGTGTTTTCTTGGTTAGGAATTTATCACTACTTTCCCCTACATCTGTTTTTGGCTATAATTTTCGTTCCATTTTATCTAAAGGTACTTATGCACGAGAGCCCAATCTTGCCAATTTTAATGGCATTAGCTGTTGAAGAACTTCAAGTGAAAACTGTGATTTTTCTTCATCCTTTAGTTCATTTTTTGTGACTATCTCTCACTAATCCTTAAAGATAGAAGCGTGTCAGATTTGCAAAAAGATATATACAAACTTAATATAAACAAACATCTGGTACGCACTTTATTATGTTACAATTTATTCCAAACCTATCGGTATGAATATTACTGTCAGAGCCAAAAACTCTCAGGGGGCTGTTGGGACAGCTGGGTTGAGATCCGGGAGCATGGCGTATGCCAGGTCATGGAGCAATTTGGCAGCCAACAAACATTAACTCTCTTATCTAATTGCTCTGTGCTTTTCATCACCTGGCCCTTCTGAAAACAATTAAATATTCATAGCTGAAAAGGAATATTTCTTCATTGACAAAATGCTTGCATACATATTTGCTGGGGAGAAATATATTTTGCAAAACTGAATGTATTATGGTGGCAATTTTAGAGCTAAAAATTATAGAGAAAAGTAAATGAATATAAAATAGAGTAAATGGTAGGGAAAAGATCCAAATAAATTTCAAGGTAGTGCCCTACTAGTGAGAATGGGGCAGGAGGAGGGTGTGGTCTTGTAAAACTCCTCAGGTGGCCTTTAAACCACCTTCCCACTCAGTCTTAGCCTATGTGCAGTTTCAGGGAGCAGCCTGAGCATTCACACTCCAACTGAGATCATTAATTGAATGTCTAATTGCTACTTCCCACCAAGCCACAATTCTCTAGCTGACAGGTGGGGTTCAGGAATGGTAGGGGGAATCTAGTAGCGTGATTACTCTGCTGAGGCAGGAGAGATAGGATAGACACTGTTACTGGCCCTTTTTGAGACTGAGCTCTCTACCCCAAGGTCTGCCCACTTCCATCCCTCCTGACCCTGTCATCTTAACCCCAATCCTCTCTCCCCAATATTCCTGAGACTCCCTTTTCGCCCCTACCATGAAAGCACCACACTCGCTCTCCATCCTAAACTCTGAGACTTAGAATCTGAGTCTGCCGAGAGTGTCAGCAGTGGCTACTGCCTCCAGTGGCTACTGCTGGGACTATAGGACTGCCAGCCAGCCCAGGACTACCAGCCAAACAGATTGGCCAGCAGCTCTATGAGCTAAGACTTACTCATGTTTGAGAAGGGAACATCCTATCATCAGCTCAGTAACACTCCTTACAGCGTTGTATGGCTGTGTGATAGATGGCACTGGTGAGTGATTTGTTCTCTGCCAACTCGAATGATTGAATAGAAAAATCTGCCACTTGCAGATTTCTGCCCAGAATTGCCTATTTATCTATCATTAGATTTTATGCAGCAGTAGAACTACATGAATCAAATTAATAGAGTTTAAATAAATTAACATGAAATGCTAAATTAAAATGTAATGTTTGTATGCATAGATTTAAATCTGTACAGTGCAAGTATTTATATAATATGCGTAAACTAATTGAATGGAACATTTTTGTAATGGTGATTTGTATTGAAAAATGAACACTGAATATTTTTTGCATTGCTTCCTTTGCTACACCGAAGGTTGCATTTATTTTGGTGAGTTTGTGGAAATTGGTAATCCTGCACGAACAGGTTTTCCAAAGTGGAAAAGGAAAACAATTGCTAACACTTTCAGGAGTGAGCTGCATTTCCGAATTGCTTGCAGTATAAAAGTTCATAAAATGAAGATAACAATTACAATAATTCTTTTCCAGCCCTGAGTACTGAGTAAAGTACAAAGATAAACTTGCAATCGCATGGAATCACAAAAAGCCTCAATATCAACTCAATAGTGCTTTAGTGAGTAAAAGGATGTTGAAGTTCAATCCTAGTGAATTGGTTTAAGGATATGCATTATGACAACTTAGTCTGGCTGTGAGATTTAGGGATTACTTGATACAATTAGATGATTCTGCAATTTAAAAAATGTGCAAGTTAGATGTATAAAACCAATAAAAATCTTGTGAAGAGTAAATGTTTGAAGAAGTTTCACAAACTCCAAACAGAATCAGAAAGTCCCCATTATAATCCAAATGCAAGAAGGACAATGAGTAGATGATATCAAGCAACATGGATAAAAGAGATCCTGCAGATGTGACGTACTTAGATTTCCAGAAGACACTTGGCAAGGTGCCACATCAAAGGCTACTAAACAAAGTAAGAACTCATGGTGTAGGGGACATCATATGCGCATAGAGAGAAGATTGATTGGCTCATGAGAAACAGAAAGTAGGCACAAATGCATCCATTTTTGGGTTGGCAGGATGTAGCAAGTAGGTTGCTATAGGGATCAGTTCTGGGCCTCAACTGTTTACAATCTACTTGAGTAAAGGGATTGAATGTATGGTTGCAAAATTTGCTGACAACACAAAGATAGGTAAGTTGTGAGGAGAATAAAAGGATTATTCAAAGGGATATAATTAGATTGAGTGACAAAAAGAAGGAAGACTGAGTATAGAGTGGAAAAATGTGAACTTGTGCATTTTGATAGGAAGAATAGAAAAGCAGCGTATTACTTAAATGGAAAGTGATTGTAGAATATGTAGGTACCGAGGACGTGTATGTTCTAGCACAAGATTCACAAAAGGTTAGGCAGGTACAACAAGTGATTAGGAAGGCAAACGGATTATTGTCATTTATAGCAAGGGGGTTGGAACAAAAAGTAGAGATGTTTTATTACAGTTGTACAAAGCCATAATATGACCAGAATATAGAATCATACAGGAGACTCCTCAGTCATTAAGTATGTACTGCCAAAGATACACTAAATCTACAGTAACCCATTTTCCAGCACAAGGTCCATTATCTTGAAAGTACTTTGTAAAGGTTGTGAGGTTACCCACCTCAACTACCCTCCGAGGCAGTGCAAACCAGCCCCTCATCATCCTCTGGGTGAAACAAAAATCATTCCAATCCTCTCTAAACTTCCTAACTTTTGCCTTAAAACTATGCCCCTCTTATTATTGACCCTTTGACTAAGGAGAACAGCTGCTTTCTATTCACCCTGTCTATGCCCCTCATAACCTTGGTATTTCTGCTATAACACATGTTTTGTTATCACGAATTGGCTGTAAAGTGATTGATGAATAGTGGATACTGTTTGGATAACGCAAACTTTCTGCTGTACAGTATAGCGATTTCCTTATAACATGATTTTCTATAGCTCGAGGTTACACAAGAACACAACTACTGCGTTATAGGATAAATACCGGATACCTCTAGTTGGTCCCCTTCAACCTTCTGTCTTCCACAGTATACAACCCAAGCTTATACAGTCTCTCTTCATAGCTAAAGTGCTTCATCCCAGGCAACATCCTGGTGAATCTCATCTGTACCTCTCAACTGCAATCATATCCTTCCTATAGTGCAGAGACCAGAATTGCATACAGTACTCCAGCTGTGGCCTATACAAAGTCCAATATAACTGCAACTCTAAGGGTAAAGTGACTGGTAAAGGCAAGTGTCCAGTATGCCTTCTTAACTACACTATTAATCTCCCCTGCCACCTTTGGGAGATTTGTGAACAAGCACCCCAAGATCCATCTGTTCCCTGAGCTTCCTAGTGTCTTGTCATTCATTGAGAACTCCCTTGTCTTGTTACCTAGTCTGAAGTGCATTACCTCACATTTATCATGTTTGCTCCACCTATGGGCGACATGGTGGCTCAGTGGTTAGCACTGCTGCCTCACAATGCTGCGGAACTGGGTTTGATTCCAAAGCAGAAACCAGAGCAGAGACAGACAGAACATACAAACTCCACACATACAGTCACCCAAGGCTGCATTCGAACCTGGGTCCCTGGTGCTGTGAGACAGCAGTGTTAACTAACCATTGTGCCACCATGCTGTCCACATTACTGTGCATGACATCACACGTAAAGTCTACTTGATATGTCAGTGCTGGGAACCATACATTCCCCAATGAGTGTGCATGTATAGTTGCCCACAATTGCTGGTGTCAGTAAACACTGATATTCATGTGATGTCTGATCATTCTACTGTTTATAATTTTGAATATGTAAACCATGCTTTGAATGGTGATTAATAAACATTAACTCAATCTAATTCTGACTGGCCCTCTATACTTTGCTAAGTAATAAATGTTACAAACAGTTCACAAACAATAAGTCTTAAATTCACATTCCACATATGCTTTCCATGGGCCAGTCACCAAATCTGCTAGGAGCTCATTAGCAGACATTAGAATCAGTAATAGGGTGCTGGGAGCCTAGAAATCCTAATGGCATGCACTCCCATTGTATCAAGATTAACTGAAATAAATAGCACAGGCATACCTGTTGACAGTGTGAGTTAATAATCTGAAATGCTTTAGTTTGGAGTTTGTTGTCTGACAAAAGTTTTTCAAGTGTGATTTCTGAACTTACAAGTTTTTTTTTTATATAGTCTGAATTGGAGTAGGCTCTTGAGAACCTTTGAGTGTGCTGGGAAATTTGTCCTCACCCACAGGAGGAGTTGAATAAGATCTCTGAGATTCTGCATTGCAATTACATTGATCTTCATGCATTGAAATTACGTACAATGTATTCTGAAGGAAAAAAGAATGAGACGCCATTTGAGTAGACATTGTTGTATCAATGCCCCATAATTTACAGGCCAAACTGATCCAATGAAGTTTTTAGTAAGTAACTGTAATGACAACTGTACTATATCAAAGAGACAAAAGAAGAACAAATAATATCTTTCACCATTTGACAACCTGTAGCTAAGATCTTTTGCCTGGACAGCTCTGCTTATGACAGTGACGATCACAACCACACTCGATGCCACAATCTCATTTCAGTTAACTTTGGAACATCTTTGCAATGTTATTAAAGGGATTATCCAAGCATGCTGGTCATTGACTCACTTCTTAAGGAGCTGAGTAATTAATCTAGATAGATAAAAATATAATATGTTTAGTCTTTTTCTTGATTTCCCAAAATGCAGAGTGCAATTGATGGCATCCACATAATCATTGCAAGCTGCTACTATTAACATCCTCCTGAGAGAAATGTGATGTGTTACATGTATCTTGCATAAGACCACTATATTTACAATATATTGCCATGATGAATATCTCTTCCCTTGAGCACTTTAAAAAATAATTAATGAAAAAGTTTGTTTGTATCCCTTGTTCTCAGCGATAATGATCGTTCCAAACATTTTCAGTAATCAACTGAGAAGTACCAAAATACAGTACATGCCTCTATCAAATCTGTGAAAGATAGATTTTTTTTCCAAGTTAACTTTATACAGTTGATATAATAGACCTAATCATCCTAATCATCATCCCAATAAAATGGAGGTTGGGATTGTTAAATTGACTTGGAAGGTGATGTCCTTTAGCAGACCACTCATTATTAGCGTCCCCTTATTCACGGAGTCATGTGAAGAGTTACTTAAGAAGATGGTAATTTTAGCCTCTATGAGATCACTGAAAGTCTGTCAGCACAGGCCTAGAGTTTTAATGAAAATAAATGGCACTCATTGCCGCTGCTCCTGTCCTCCATGCAGTATTTGATACACTTTCATGAAGCTTACTTCATAGTGAAAAACTATTTTTCTTCTTACTGCATTTCATCCAGAAGCATCTGAAGATTGATCTAATTAAAATTATACGCTCATTCTGCCTCCTTGAAATTCTGCCTCCTTCTTGGGGTTCTCCTGCCAAATTGTCATATTAAATATACACTTTAAAAATGGCACGTGAGCCAACAATTACGACTGCTTAACAGTCAGTTCAGTGAGCCAAACATTTCTACTTACCTGCTGATCCCCTAAACTGCACCTACAATCTTCAAGAATTTATGACTTTTTCTCTCATTCATCTGTATTATACCACCAAACTGTTAATGGATGTTAAATGAGCTGACAAAACCGGAAAACATCCAATAGGGGAAAGGCTGTTGTGGTGGAGATGAAGATGCAGAGGTGTGTTACCAGTATAAACTGTCATATGAAATTTCATGGCCACCGTGTTCATTGTTTCTTTCTAATGGGTGACTTTTGCATTTTGATTATTCTTTCATATTTTCACAAAAATGCTTTTCTTTTTCTCATTTCAATTTTCTCCTCAAACACATTGCACCAAAAGTGATTGAAACAAAATAATTGTACAAACATATTTCACACAAAATCATCATAGATAAACCTGCCTTGACAGCTACCATATACTTCTGAACATAACATTTATACATTAAAAATGAACAGTTCACAAGAGGGCTCACCAACATATCCATTTTATTACACAGTTGCTTTGGCAACTCTGGCCTCTACACATAGGTCAACACTTTCTGCAATTTCATGAAGAGTCAACATTGAGTAAATTTATCCCTATGCTTCACAAACTTGATCTTATCAACTAAATAATTGCACTGCTATTTATAAAATTTATTCCTGACTTTCAAAAAGAAGTTTTGGATGAAATAATGAACTAACAAAATTAACCAGTCATTGTTACTTCACATTTTGAAAATGTAAAAATATTTTCACAAACAAGTCAGGGTAGCTTACCGTGTGGACATTTTGATAAGGAACTTGTAACTCAAAAGTTAGTAAGAAAAATGTCAGGCTCAAACATATATTGAATTCATAAAGATTTGATCTACATGCTTGATGTGCTCAAAACTGTAATGCATTTGATTATGCAACTACATGTACAGTATGATGAACCTATGAAAGTTTGCCCTTGACATTTCAGAAATTTTATTATTTAAGGAATAGTTTAACATCTAATCATAAAGAAAACCACCTCCAGCCGTTGGTGTAGGCATTCACAGTGACCTTCAGGATCTCAACTTGAATTTAGAGTTACAAATCCTATTTCCACTCACCATAATTGTCTAAAGCAGGGTTAAAAGCCTTCAACTTGTGACTTAGATGTCTGAATGGTACCAGCTGACCCATAGCTATCTCTATACCATATGGTTGTACACATACGGTGTTTTGAAATGTTGTTGCAGTGAGCTACTTGGCAAAGCATTATCAAAGCTGGTTATATTAATTGGTGTGTCACAGTGCGGTATGGCATGGTATTGTCTCTAGTCACATTCAAAATGCAAAGATCATGATCCTCAACTAATGTTCTGCAAGGTCATCCAGTTTTCTGAGCAAGGAGGCAGCACAGTGCTGCTAGAACTGATCTTAAATTAGTGGAAATTTGCAGACAACTGAAGCAAAGCTTCAGAACATTAGGAAGCTGTAATTATTGCAAGGAAACATGATAGCATCAGTCTTAATGAAACTGGAAAAGCAAAATGCCCTTGGGTCAAACTCATGTTTCCCACTGAGATGCTGAAAACTGAAGGAAGCTTTTGTTAACTGCCAGCACTGAAAACAAAGGCCATGCAATCAAATCATAGCTGAGGAACAGCTGTCACATTACTTAATCCAACACTGGACAAACAACCTACTTTCCTGGGCAGTATACTGTCTGAAATTTATACAATACTAATGTCAATAATGTAGTTTTAGGCTTCATACAAACAGCTACAAAACGATTTTATTGGTCCATGGGCATCATTAAATAAGGTAACCGAATACATTAGGTACAACAAAACAAGCATCATATGTGTTACAAATATCACAATGCAAATTATGTTTCAAAAATCCATGCAAAACATGAATAAAGTAAATTAACACCCCATTCTAAATTGGGATTTATAAATTGTATAGATGAACTTTGCAGGAATGTTTTTCCCTGATCTCACAACGGTATTATTAGTAAAATTTCTCAGCATTGGACAAGAATCTACCTACGACAAGGAAGTTGGTATTTCCAGAGAGACGAGGTCTGGCTTATTTACTGAATTATTGAAAGGGATTTTTCTTTATGCTGATGTATGTAACCTGCCACAAGGTTGTGAAAGCCTATATTTGTAATTCTTTTTCCTAAATCTTACTCTTCAAATGATCAATTTCCCACCAGCCCCCTCATTACTGGTGCTGCACAAGTTACTGAGAAAGCAAGGAAGATGAAAGTTCCGTCTGAAAGTCCACCATCTTGCATGCCCTGAGTGCAACAGATTAATTTATGAAAGTGAACCATTTTCAGGTGCAAATGCACTTCCCAGGTGATTGAAAGAGTGTTATCAAAGAGGTTGGTGATGGCAAGGGGATTGATTTTACAAACAAAGAGATTTTTTTTATTCTTGTTGGCAAGGTGAAATGAATGGTGTGCCGCAGGGATCAGTGTTGGGGGATCAATTTTTACAATTTATACAAATGACTTAGATGGAGGGCCTGAAGATAAGGTTGCTGAATTTGCTTGTGACACAAAGATAGGTAGAGTGGGATCAAGATCAGGGGATCTGCAGTGGCTCTCCTCAATTCCAAGTGAATATTTTTAATTTAAACTTAATTTAAGGACTGCCTGATAAGGCTGCATATGGATCTAGTTGCGAACACTGCAAATTATCTCACAGCAAGACTATACTGTCTCAGGGCAAACCCTAATTACATTGTGGAGTCAAACAAGCTTGAGGGTACATTTTTGTATATGCAACGTGTCAATGTCTTCTTGCAGTCTAGGGCATGGGAATGGACATGCAATCCCTTTACATGTCCATTCCCCACCAGGAGGTCTAAGGGTTTTCCCCTTCTTCCTGGAGCAAAGACCTGAACCGTCCCACTCAGCACTACCCTCCTCCGTTTGGCCGAGCTCATCCTCACTCTCAACAACTTCTCTTTTAACTCCTCTCATTTTCTTCAGGTCAGGGGCGTGGCCATAGGTACCCGTGTGGGCCCCAGTTATGCCTGTCTCTTCGTGGGGTACATGGAATATTCCTTGTTCCAGTCCTATTCCAGCCCCCACCCACAACTCTTTCTCCGATATATCGATCATATCATCGATGCAGCTTCCCTCTCTCGTCCAGAATTGGAAAAGTTCATCAATTTCATTTCCAATTTCCACCCTGCCCTCACTTTCAACTGGTCTATCTCTGCTTCCTACCTTCCCTTCCTTGACATCTCTCTTTCCATTTCTGGGGATAGACTGGCTACAAATATCCACTATAAACCCACTGACTCCCACAGCTACCTGGACTATACATCCTCACATACCACTTTCTGTAACAACTCCATCCCATTCTATCAGTTCCTCCATCTCCGTTGCATACATTCAGATGAGGCCAAATTCGACAAGGGAGCCTCTGAAATATCCACCTTCTTCCTCAACTAAGGATTCCCCGACACCGTTGTCAACAGGGCTGTCAACTGGGTCTGACCCATCTCCCCCATTTCCACCCTCACCCATTCTCTTCCCTCCCACAACAGTGATAGAGTTCCCCTTATCCTTAACTACCTTTCCACCAGCATCCACATTCAGAAGATCATTAGACGCCACTTCTGCCACCTCCATTGAGATGCCACCTCCAGGCACATAGTCCCCTCCCCTCCCTTGTCTGCTTTCCGCAGTGACTGTTCACTCCGGGACACCCTGGTCCACCCTCAACACCCCCAACACCCTACCCACCACAGCCCCACAGCACCTTTCCCTGCACCTAGCGAAGGGACAACACCTGCCCATTTACTTACTCCATCCGCACTATCCAAGGGCCCAAACATACCTTCCAGGTGAAGCAACACTTCACCTGCACTTCCTAGAATCTAGTCTACTGCATTCGCTGCTCACAATGTGGTCTCCTCTACATTGGCGAAACAATGTGTAGACTGGGTGACTGCTCCACAGAACATCTACATTCTGATCGCAAAAAAGACCCTGAGCTACCTGTTGCCTGCCACTTTAACACACCAGCCTGTTCCCTGGCCAACATCTCTGTGTCTGGCTTGTTGCAGTGTTCTAGCAAAGCTCAATGCAAGCTGGAGGAACAATACCTCATTTTCTGCTTGGGGACCCTGCAGCCCTCTGTACTCAATATCGAGTTCAATAATTTTAGGGCCGAAACTCTCCCATGTCCAAGCCCCCTACCCCACACACTAGGCCTTGTTATCACATAGCCTGCCATTACACACCACCTATTGTAGTCACGAATAGTCCCCGTTAACAACTATTCACCCTCCTAGTCAGATCATTATCAACTCCTTTGTCTATCCAAGTGCTGTTCTCTCTCTTCGGGTTCTATCCTATCATTTACTCCCTGCCCCATCCCCCTCCCTATTTTTTGCATATAAACCAACGTTTTCCAGCTACCATCAGTTCTGAGGAAGGGTCACTGGACCCGAAACGTTAACTCTGACATTTTCTTCACAGATGCTGCCAGACCTGCTGTGCTTTTCCAGCAAATTCTGTTTTTGTTCCTGATTTACAGCATCCGCAGTTCTTTCAGTTTTTAATAGGCATGGAAATGTTATTTTTACCTGTGTCAATGTGGTAACCAAGATACTTCAAGGACATAAAAACAGAAATTGCTGGAAAAGCTCAGCAGGTCTGGCAGCATCTGTGGACAGAAATCAGAGTTAACGTTTCGGGTCGAGCGACCCTTCCTCAGAACCAACCTTCAAAGAAATACTGAGCACATGGTTCCTGCCTGCCTTGATTGAAGCATAAAAGAGATGTTCACCGTCTGGGCCATTTCTAAAACGCTGTCTATACATTACCTTCATGGCAACTCATGCTTTTCTGATTTTGTGAAAGCCTTTTTCTATCCATGTTTTTGTCATAATTAACTCCTTTTGTCACCAATGTTCAGTTTGTTTGCTGAAATCCATTGAGAGCTCCAAAGCATTTTTTAGGGCTTTCTATCAGGGCTGGAGAGTTTGAGTTATAAAAATAGGCCAGATAAGCTGGGACTTTTTCCATTGGACCATAGGAGATTGAGAGGTGACCTTATAGAGGTTTATAAAATCATGAGAGGCACAGATAAAGTGAATCGCAAAGGTCTTTTCGCTAAGGTGGTGGAGTTCAAAACTAAGGGGCATATTTTGAAGGTGAGAGGAGAAAGATTTAAAAAGGACATGAGGAGCAAAGAGTGATTAGTGTGTGAAATGAACTGCCAGAGGAAGTGGTGCACGTAGGTAAAGTTTCAACATTTAAAAGACATTTGGATAAGTATATGAATAAGAAAGGCTTGGAGGGATATGGGTCAAATGCAGGCTGGCGGGACTAGTTTAGTTTGGGTACATGGTTGGCATGGAATAACTGGACCAAAGGGTCTGTTTCCATACTGTATGACTCCATATGAAACGACATCAATTGAAATTACTGTGTCCTGTACTCGAGTATCAACAATCTCAGCACTGACAGTGTCAATACTTAAATCCAAGATGGCAGTGACAGGGACAGCAGTGTTCAGCTCCTGAGCACAGGATTCCGCTGCTCATGGGCTCATGTGGTGGGCCTGGTCACATCCACATGGCTTCATCATTGTCTTTCCAGCTCGATAGTTCAGTCACTTTTTTTTTGGTTTTAGTTGCCCTGGGGCTCCTGATGTCCTCCTATGGGAGACTGGGGCCTGTGTATCTCCATCCCTGCTACATCACAGCTGGCAGCATTGGAAGATGCTTGGTTGACCAGGATCCGTCAATCAATATCCAGCGTTGGACGAGGTGAGGGACCCACAAATCTCCAGCTCAGAGCCAGCAAATGCGGAAGCAATGGTGCCGTTGGTGGCAAAAAAGGAGCACATTGCCAGGACCCCGAGGTTGATGTTGGATAGCAGTGACTGGAGGAGCAGAGAGGGTGAAGTCTACGGAGAGGAAAAGATGAACTTTTGAAGCTGTTTCCGTTTTCATAATAACAATTTAACATTCATTTATTCAGTATTTTACCGTCAATACAACTTGTTTAGTAATTTATTCTGTAATTTAAGATGGCGACATGATACACTTTTCACTGTACCTAGGTACCATGATAATATTAAATAAATCTCAATGTATAGTATGAGCTGAATGCAGATATTTGGGTAACTGTCTGTTCATCCACAGAAAATTAAGATTTGTGTGAATTTTGGAACTTGAATGAAATAAAACTAAGTGAAATAAGACTTTCATATGACTACATCTGGCACTAATAAAAAGGTAGTGCAATATAATTTGCCTTATTGATTGTTTCAACTATGATGATGACTTTGTGGATCAATACTCAAGATTTTTGTTTTTTAGTACATTGTGTGGTGCTCAGATAGGCTGAAATACAACTTCAGGCTGACTACAATAAAATGGATTAAGGAAAGTAACTATATCCGTACCTAACTTCAACTGTCAGGGTCTTAGTTTATTTCTTTGCTTTTTACTGATTACCCACTGTAGAATGTTAACAGGAATTCTAATTTTGTTTAAAGAATTGTGGTTAAAGAATTGTGGTTAAAAAATCCTTATCCATCTTTCCAAACATATTGATCTAAATATTGTTGCAATAGACCATCTAACACCAATTGTCAATAATTAGACTTGTCCTTGCACATTCAGGATCTTGACTTTTTTGGTATTCTGCTGAGAACGCCACTGGCAGTGCACTAAGGTAATATTATTATATGTCATTAATAGGGCATATAGACTGGAACAGAGCAGATTTAGCTTTCTGTGAGGAGCTGAATTCATACATATCATGCAAACAGCAACCTCCCACCATTGAATATATTTTATTGGTGAGCCAGACAGCAAGATATTGTTTTTAAGAATCAAACAGCAGAATGCCAGAAATTAGACAGCAACTTTTGGATTTTTTATTTTAGCTTCATATCTGCTCCTTTATGAAGTCGCCATACCCTTTAATAACAATAAATACCATTAGTCTCGCCATTTTTTTAATAGAATCCCTACAGTGTGGAAACAGGCCCTTCGGCCCAACAAGTCCACACCGACCCTTGGAACATCCCACCCAGACCCATCCCCTTATAACCCACCTAAGCCACACATCCCTGAAAATGAAACATGAGTCACTGTTAGATATGTTCCAATAGATTTTTTTGGAAGATTTTCTTACTGACATAGTGAGATACATTAATATTGGAGATGCATTTAGATTTCATTTTCCAAAAGGGAAGAAGAGTTATATTTCATCAGGATAAAGACATGGGTTAATTATTTCACATATTCACACACATATTTAATACTGCTTACCAGATAGGTAATATAACACAAATGATATCGCTAGGAAGTATCTGGGTGTTTTTGAACATTTCCAGTTCCATTTTGCTGCTGGGGTTAAAACGTGGTTGGGGTAATATTAGCAAACTGTGTTTCTTTCCAGCAGCCGACAGCACTGTCAGATGCTACCTGTGTGTCCCTCCTGGCATTTTTCAATGACATCAATCATTGCTATAGAAACGCTGCACAAACAAACATTCGCCCATTGCCTCCATATGTCACAAAAGACAAGCCAATAAAGTGCAACCAGAGTCACAATGTTGTTCTGCGGCTACTAGAAGCATTGTAACAGTTATAGGAAACTGCTTTTTGCCATTAAAAAATAGTCCCTAAAAAATAGTGATGGCACTCGTCCATACTTAGCCTAGGAGTGGATACCACTAAAGACAAATGGACTAAACTGCTTAAAAGGGAAACAGAATAAATAATGATACAGTATATAAGTAGTGGTGGAGGAGTAATAGTATACAAACAGACTATGAATAATGCCAGATGTAGGATTGATAAGTATAACACACTACAGAAATGATGATGCTTAATAATACAGATCAGTTACCTTTCATAAAACTATGATTCCTTCTAATGGATCCATCCATTGTTAGACAGATTAATGGTCTGCCACTCCTAAAGATTTTGTTAAGGCCATAAAGACGAAACATAATAGAACATTGTCACATTTGATGCAAAATTACTCTCAGTGATGGGTTAATGTGGCTACCATTGTTGACTCAACTCTCATTAAGGTGTTCCACCTGCTCGGCATTTATTGTGCAGCAAAGTGTAAGTAATGAGGAAGACTGACATCTATCTGATCTGTTATCATCAATGAAAAGAATACAATGGGCATAAGAGATAACAAGGTGTAGAGCTGGATGAAGACAGCAGGCCAAGCAGCATCAGAGGAGCAGAAAGGCTTACGTTTCGGGCCTAGACCCTTCTTCAGAAATAATTTGTTTTATAAAGATAATATATCATACAACCTTACATTGTAGCTTCATAGTATTGAATTACTTCACTGCAAAATTGAATTCCATTTGCAATGTTAAAACCATGAAGCACATATGAAACCACAAGCATTAAATTATTTCTTTTGAAGACCTTTTTTAATTTTTCAGAAACTGGGGAATATACTTTCACACAGTCAAATGGTGCATTGCTGGAAACAGGTGCCTTACATACTCATCTAAAAGTTGAGTTTCTGAGACTAAGTTGTGAGGCCAAAAGCAAGGGATTGAAATGTGCATGAAAGATACCTTTGAGGACCTGAAATCCATGCCTTGGAAATTGCCAATCTCCAATAGGGACACTTCCTCCATGATTGCTGGCCATGGTTCTGAATTCCATACAAAACGGCTGTCCTGGGCTATCATTTCTGAAGGCTTAAATGAGGAAAAAAGCAATTGTAGAAAGACTCACTGGATTATTCCTACCAATACTATTCGCAATGTCAGCACAAGGTATATGGATAATGAAGTATTTTTAGGCCAAAAATCAGAGGTCACTTATACACATAATATATAATAAAACTAAGGGAAGAATCTTACAGGGATCTCAGTGATGTGAACTATGGCAAGGTTGTGGCAGAATCAGACAAGAGGTCCAACGAGGTCTATCTCAACATCAGGAGCATCTCACTACATCTTTTAAGCTTTTGTGAGCTGCGAGATGGGTTTTGCACTGGGTTATAGCTTGTTAAATGCCTTATTAACACTGAAACTCACCTCAGCTTCTTATCTTACCAAACATGCCAAACAAGTTAGATTCCAAGATGTCTGAACATGGAAATCAGAGTGAGTACCTGAAGACTTCAGCTCACCACAGGCTGCAGGGAGCTTTGACATTGTTCAGTGCCTACCAGTATCTTACGGCACAAACTGCAGGCACTAATCGCCATTCATGGACATTGGCACCTGACTTTTGCCAAACTCTCATGACCGTCATGCCACCTCTCCGATGGGCCACTTAGGAAGTACAGACTTGTATTGTAGGGTGCACCAGCAATTAGCTTTGAAAAACTGTAGCAAGGACATACTGCAGCAAGGACAGGAACCCACCCACCTCATGAACTGGACCACACTGTATCTTGGGGGCTGCTTGCTTGCTCCCTTAGCACTCACTCACTTGGAACCCACCTGAATGCTCACAGCATCCATATTGCGCCTTGCATTGCCATACCATGTCTGTTAGCATTTTGGTGTCTCAGCCAGAGCCTATGGCTCTCAGTGCTTGGCATTGACATGCTCTTTTACACAGACACGTTGCTTGTCATGCTTATGGTGGCACATCTTGCTGTTCAGCACCATGAGAGGTCAGTTTAACACACACAGGATGTGCCAGTTGCCAGTGTGGCAAACATAATGCATGTTTATTCTACCAAATGCCCATGTTGGAAATTTGGCAGGGGACTAGTCCTCAGTCCAGAAAAGGGGGAGAACTGCTACTGGTCAATGCCATAAGGCCATGAGATGTAGGAGCAGAAATAGCCTGTTCAGCCCATGAGTCCACTCTGCTAATCAATTAGATCATTGTTATCTGACAATTCTTAACTCCATGTTTCTGCCTTTTCCGCATAAACCCTGATTCCCTTACTGATTAAAAGTCTGTGTATCTCAGCCTTGAATATACTTAATGACCCAGCCTCAACTGCCCTCCGCAGTAAAGAATTCCACAGATTCACTACCTTCTGAGAAAAGAAATTCCTTCTCTGCATTTGCTTTGGTAGTCAGAACTCAGGCATCCTAAGCGTGTGGCTGGCCCAGCTGACTTGGTTTTGGATGATCATGGCCTTCATGCTGGTGCTGTTGGCTCCTTCAAGGTTGCTGATGTTAGTACTCCTATCATCCTTGCTTTCAAAATCACAAATGCATTGCTAATTATGCTCTGAATATTTTCCACCGTCTTCAAACTCATATGTATGAATCACCTGGTCCCTCTGTTCCCGCACACTATTTAAAACCACAATACTAAGTATATTTTGCCTCTCCTCATCCTTTCTGCCAAAATACATCACATTGCATTTCTCTGTATTAAATTACATCTGCCATCTGTCTAGCCATTTAGCCTACATCCTATTGCAATTGCGGTCAGTTTCACAGTTTACCACATCACAAAAAACTAGGATCATTAGCAAATTTTGAGATTGTATTCTGTATGCCAATGTCCAAATCATAAATATTGAAAAAGCAGTGGTCCAAGCAATACCTATTTAGGCAATCCTATGAACTGAAAAAGAACCATTTACCACAATACTGTTTTCTGACCTTAAGCCAATTTTCACTCAAACGGACTCTGATCTTTCTATTCCATGAGCTTTAATTTTGCCAACCAACCTTCTACATAGTAATTTTTCAGATGTTTTCTCCCAATCCATATGCACAACATCCACTGCATTTCCTTAATCAATCTTCTTGTTATTTCATCAAAAAAATTAAATTAGTCAAACACAATATAGTTACCTGCTAGTTTTCCTTAATTAACTCAAACCTCTCCAAGTAACTACATTTTTTTCCTTAATTACTATTTCTAAAGCCCAAAACCTAACATTAGATTGATTGGAGTGCAGTTCCTAGGAATTTACTTTTTGAACAAGGCGATCACATTTGCCACTTTCCCATTCTATCAAGGCAATATTAAAAGATTATGACACACTCTTCCACTACCTGCAGCTTCCACATCCCTTCGTGAGTTGGGATGCAAGCCATCCAGACCAGGCAACCTATTCATTCTATTCTTTTTAACAAATGTTAAACAAGTTAGGCAGCCCCTTGCAGGGCACTGGGATTAGAATAAACTTCAGTCAACAAAAACTTGTGGAACTGTAATAGAAACTTATCAAAATTAAACTAAAATGTCACCTCTGGAGATAAAGAAGTACCCCAGCCCCAAAGGCTAAGCTTTGCCAGCCATTCCAGTACATGCTGTCTATCAATTTTCACTCCATCTATTACCTCTAGCATATCCAATTTACGGAGAATTTTTTTTGTAGTCTCTTTCTTCATAAGCCATGATATGAAGCACAGATTCATTATGCTGGTTTTGTCCTACAACCCTGGAAATATGTCACTTTTTTGTCCCTAATTGCCCCTATCCAATCACTTACTCCCCACTTACTGCATATATGCCAGTTAAAAATATAGGTAGTAGGAACTGCAGATGCTGGAGAATTTGAGATAACAAGGTGTAGAGCTGGATGAACACAGCAGGCCAAGCAGCATCAGAGGAGCAGGAAGGCTGACGTTTCGGGCCTAGACCCTTCTTCAGAAAAAGGCTTTGCAGTGGGGTTAAAATTGTTTCAGAGATAGTAGGAGCTGCAGATGCTGCAGAATCTGAGATAACAAGGTGTAGAGCTGGATGAGCACAGCAGGCCAAGAAGCATTAGAGGAGCAGGAAGGCTGACGTTTCGGGCCTAGACACTTCTTTAGAAAATGGGTTCTGAAGAAGGGTCTAGGCCCAAAACGTCAGCCTTCCTGATCCTCTGATGCTGCTTGGCCTGCTGTGTTCATCCAGCTCTACCTTGTTATCTAAAAATACAGGTAGTTCCTTTTACATTAACCAAAATTCTCTTCAAATAGTCTTGCTTTGCACACTTCACAAATTCTTTCCCCTCCCTTCCCAACATGCTAACATTGGCCCAATCAATATTTGAGTAATTGAAATCCTGCAACAACACCACCATCTCTCAGTTCACTTCCAAGTCACATGCCATTCTGACTTGGAACTCGATTGCCATTCCCTCACTGCTTCTTGGTCAAAATCCTGAAACTCCCTTCCTAACAGCACTGTGGGTGCACCTACATGTCAAAGACTACGTCAGATCAAGAAAGCAGCTGACCACCACTTTCTCTAAGACAATAGGTCATTTAATAAGTGCTGGTCCAGCCAGCAACACCCACAACCTATGAATGGATTTTTAAAAAAAGTTATATTTCTTACACATCTCTGAGTTCCCTGCAGATTTGTGCCCTTCTCTCTCATTCTTTGGAGGCCAATAGAATATTGTGGTCATTCCCTTCTAGCTTCTCAAATCCACCTGAGGGAAAAAATACAACTCTGCATTCTATCTTTGCCCCCTCAAGTTCCCTAATCAGTACTGCCACTTCAACTCCCCATTACCCTTTTTTATTTTTTCCGAATACTTTGCACTATTTAAACCATGTTTCTATAATTGCCACTACATCCTATACATATAGTGGTTTAAGACAACCTTACCATCATATTTTGTGCATTTATGTATATGAATTCTAAACTTGTGTTTATATTCCTCATGTTCTTCTTAGTCCTCCTATCTCATAAAGTAGTATTTATGCCCTAGTACTATCTCATTTGAAGCACTGTGTGCAGTTTTGGTGACCTTATCTAAGGAAAAGTTTATTTACCATAGGGAAGGTTCACTGAAATTAATTCCTGAGCTAGTAGGGTTGGCCAATAGCAAAAGATTAAATAGACTGGGCCTATATTGTCTGGAGCATAGAAGATTAATAGATGATCTGATTCATACAGACCTCAGTAGGGTAAATGCAGAAACAATATTTCCCCCAACTGGGTGATCTAGAGCCAAAGTATATAGTCTCAGAATAACGGTAAGTTCATTTATGATTGGGATGAAGAAGACTTTTGAAATCTGCCCAAGAGAGCCTTAAGGACTCATTTACTGAGATTGAAAGGTTTCCACATTTTACAAAAAAATCAACGGTTACAGGACTACTGCAGGAAAATGGCTTTGAGGTAAAAGATTAGCCACTGAATGGCAGAGTGGGCTTCAAGGGCTGAATGGCCTACTTCTGCTCCTATTTCTTATGTGCTTATATTAGAACTCTTGCTCCATTTTGCACTTTTTCCTCTTCTCCATTTCTATATGATGGGGGCCAGTTAGCTCAGTTGGCTGGATGGCTGATTTGTGACGCAGAGTGATATCAACAGTGTAGATTCAACTCCTGCACCAGCTGAGGTTATCTCAGAATGAGAGAGTAGGACTTTATTTCTATATGTTGTTAATCATTCCCCTACCCAACCTCCTCAATTACACTAATGAACATCCCTACAAAAGCATTAGTCCCAATCCTGTTGAAGTGCAAACAATCCCTTTTGAATAAGATGTTTCCTATCCCAGAACTACTCCCAATGATCCAAAAATCTGAAGCCCTCGCTTCTTCCTCATACCTTAGTTATGTTTGATCTTCCCTAAATAGCATTCCATTCTCAGTGTTATTGTCTAAACCATATGAAATTCATTAGTATGTATTTAGAGGAACAAATATTCAAGTGACCTTCAAAACATCCCATTCGCAACCTCTTTTTAAACTATTTTTCATTTACCTATTTGACTATAAGATACCATTCACTTATAGTATTGTTTACTTTAGGAATTGAAATGCTATATGTAATGGAACTAAATCATAATCGACAGGCAATAATGTGTTTATTTGCTTCATTAATGCACTGTCTCGTGACTTCAAATTTTAAGAATTTCTGCTGATGAAACTTCATTGGTTTCTCCTTCAGGTAAAGAAACCTACATCCTTTGCTCAATTCACAACTTAAATCCAAGTCAAATATGACTTTTAATGACTTTCTAAAGGCTTGGCAAACGATTCAATCATACATTATATTCAAGCATGGACAATAATCACGATCTTGTGATCATCTTCCACCTTCCAAAAATAAAATGAAAGTAATATGTAGCTACCTCCTCATCGTGCCAGTAACAAAAGTATGGAAAAGTCATCCAAATTAGGTCAGAAGATTAAGTCATAGACTTGAGCCAGCTTGCTTTATGATCTCACCATCACATAGCCCAAACTTGTCAGGGTCCAGGAAATCTCAACTCCATTGTATGAAAGAGATCTATCTACTCTTAGAATGCCCTGCACAGTTACTCAAGTATGCGCTTATGGGAAAATTAATCAAATATTTATTGTTCTGGCAAGATCACATATTAATTACCGACAAGCTAGGTTGGGAGAAGTCATTAACTTTGTAATGATTGGGATCAGGAGAGTTTATTAATTATTTACTGGTCATGGTTGGAATACTTCATTAGTTGTCTACAAGTTAGTGTTGATAGAATTCATCAATTGTTCAGGAGTTCCAGTCCCTATATGCTTATTTATATGCTATTTTGACTGAATTTGTCAATTGTTTGCATGTTAAGGTTAGGAAAGCTTATCAAATATTTACAGATCAGGTTTTACTAACTTAATTTTTATTTTGCAGATTGGGACTGTTATTTTTAGTCACTCAGTTTTCCTTGGTTTTACAGTGCTCTGAATATTATTCATGCTGTAAAATGTCCATTGCAAAGGGCAGCACTTGATACTGACCTATTTATAAAGCACTGCCTATTGTGTTATATCTACCTTACACCACCGCAATACTTAAAAACTTTTCTTGCTGACACAAAATGCTGTCAACTTCAATGTGCTCAAAAATGTCGAATCCCGCCTCAAAAATCCAGAAGGTCATTGGCAGATAGAACAGATTTCCGTTGGGTATGTTCTGCACAATATTCAAAAAATAAGGGGAGGAAAGGGTTCTAAAATTGCTGTGACATCATGGCATGTTCTTACCTTTAGTGTCAGGATTGCATTTATACTTGTTTTATGACAGTTTTTTATGTTCTGTGCAAACGATCTCTGCAGGAAACTTGAGAGTAATTTTCCACCAAAACAATTGATGTAGAAACTATTTTAAACTTTGGCAAGATTTCTGCAAAAATGAACGCAGAAAATTCTGAACTAAAGAGAAGGGCTTCTGGCTTTGCATTCTGAGCGTCAATTGTGACATGCAGGCATGCTTTCAAATCCACTGTAACGGAGCCAGCATACACCATAGCCATATGGCCATTCAGCACCAACTTTCCAGTCTAGTCTCCAGTCTGGTAGGCACAGGATATCAAAATTAACACAAATTTTCTATTGTATTGGAAAAAGAGGAATGGTCCGTTGAAAACTGATAATGATTTCACTCAATGAAATGATGAACATGTCACAAAATTTATTGTGTCAATATATACTAACACTTTACTTGCCAGATATCCCAAGGAAATTAAGAACGAATCAAGAACAGGGACTCACCAAAATGAATGTGCGCAGAATAACAGTAGTTGGTCACATAAACAGAGAATGATGGAGAAACTCAGCAGGTCTGGCAGCTTCAGTGAAGAGAGAAAGAAAATTAACATTAGAGAGTCTTTAGACATCCCTGCCATCCCAATCTCTATCCCTTACACCCCACTCAAATCTCTCCCACCCTCGTACCCCATCCCAATCTCCAACCCCAATCCTGGTCACGTTTCCCAGAAATCTGTGCACATGCAATGTAAGTTGGCTCATAGTGAGCATATGATTGTGCCAGAAAATGCAGTCACCAATTTGCAAATTAGGAAGAGTAGGTCATTTGGTCCCTCAAGCCTATTCTGTCATTTGATAAAACTGTGAGTGATCTGATTGTGGCATTTCCTGCCTGGACTCAAAACCCTTTCTTCATGTGTTAGTCAAGAATCTGACTACTTCTGCCATAAATGTTTTCAATGACCCAGCTTCCACCACTGTCTGGGAAAGAGAATTACAGACTCATAGACCTCATGAAAAAAAATTCTCATCATTCTAGAAGCCAGGGTGGAGTCAGTGTTTGGGGAGTGGGGAAGAGGATGGTGGAGTTGGGTGGGTCAGGGTACAGCTGGTGCTCAGGAATTGGGAGGGTGATAGAGTTGGGGGGTCAGGGTACAGCTGGTGCAATTGGGTTGGCGGTACATTCTGGAGAGGTCTCTGGCAACAGGGAATCAGAATGTTCAACTTATCAGGCAACTCCTGCATTGGTCTGGCCTCTGGGTCCCTGCACCTTTCAGCCAATATCTCATTCCCAATGATTGCAGACCACAACATTTGGGTCATTTTTAACGTACTTAACACTCTGTGTGGGTGCAACTGACACAGTAAAAAGTGTTGTTTTCCACGCTATACAGGCAAATCATAAAATACAAAGTTCATCAGGGTAGCAGAACAGAGTGCAGAACACAATGTTATAGTTGCACAGAAGGTGCAGAGAGGGAGATTAGAATTAACAGTTGAGAGATCTGTTCAAAGTCTGATAACAGCAGGGAAGAAGCTGTTCTTGAATCTATTTGTATGTGTCCTCAAACTTTTATATCTTCTGCCTGATGGAAGAGGGTGGAAGAGAGTATAGCCAGGGTGGGAGGGGTATTTTATTATGTTGGTTGTCTTGCTGAGGTAGCGGTAAGTATTGATGGGGTCAATGGATGGAAGGTTGGTTTGTAAGATGGATTGGGCTGCGTTCACCACTCTGTAGTTTCGTGCTTTACAACGGAGCTGGGAGCTGGAGAGATCAGCTGAGGTTTAATTTGCAACATAAATTATATTAGAAAGCAGTTTGTCTTTTTTAGATGATGCCAAGGCAGTCCGATCAAACAATGATAAATCTTTCCGAGTTTGGAACTAAAAGTAATGAAACTAACTCCTTGTTGCACTCACACTGAGGTGTTTAAGCGGAAAATCCCAGCTGCTCAGGGATCAGGGGAAATGCAATGTATAAATTCGGGCTCCATAGTAACTGTTCCACGCTGAGAGCGAAAAGCTTGAGGTACTCGGCGTCCTTAGAAATCAAACGCAATCAGTTGGTGATTAATTACAAAACTCGGGCCCCAGAGTAAAGCAAACGATCAACCTTGCAAAGGAACAGCCCGAGAGCGGGACTATATTGCTGTCTTTCGATCCGTTGCATTTTTATATTACCAGTCTGCGTTCAATCCCTTTGATCGTATGCACTCATTTTTTACAAAAAAAATCAAATTCGTTTGTCAACAGAATAATTTCCACGTGCAGCACTACAAAATTTACAAAATACCGACGTTAATATAAACGACAAACAGCATATTGGAAAAGCCCATATGTAAAGAAATCCATGCTCTCAATGCAGGCTCCAATAATATAACCATCGTCTTCATGTCATTAGTTACAATGCTGTACGCCATAGAAGGGAATAGCCACCAGGTGCAAAGCGTAACCGGTAGTTATCTTAGTTTAAAATTCGCTGTTTTTTTGAAAAATAGGGGTTTTGATGTGGCAACCTGGAAATGGAACTCACAAAACGCCTTATGGCAATATTGATGTTTTTTAAGCTTTCCGAAGTATCATTCGATGACAAAGTCAACTCTTACAGGCGTTATACTTCAATGATATCGAAATTTTTTCTTTAAACAAATTAGGCATTTACATATAAAATAAGTGGTAGAATGATTTAACGAAGATGGAAATTGACAGTTGAATAAATATGTTGAATAGTCCCAGCTGATGGTCATACTAGACAAGTTAAATTCCAGCATGAAGCCATAAATTTTCTTTTTGTTTACAATGAGGTTAGTGGATGAACTATTTGCAAGATACTAGCATTGTACACATAACAATAGAACATACAAGCTTATAACACAAAAGAGGAGCCCATGTTATATTTTATTATAGGAACCGTTGGAACAATCTCATCACAAAGGTTCCTCTCCTTAATCCAAGCAACCACCACAGACATTCAAACCTCAGTGCACAGTCACCTTGATCTTCTTGCTTAGCACTTGTAAATGGCTTTCTTTTAGCAAATTGCTGTGCATTCACTAGATGCACCTATCTTCAGTTAATGTCTATCCACAAAACCCTTAAAACAAACTGTGAACACATTACTTAACATAAACTCATATTTATAGGAAGGATATTATAAAGCTAGGGAGAGTTCATGAGAGATTTACCAGGATGTTGCTGGGTATGGAAGATATGATCTATAAAGAAAGGCTGGGACGTTTTTGACAGGAGCATAGGAGGTTGAGAGGTGACCTAATAGGGGTTTAAAAATCATGAGGGGTTTAGACAGGGTTAATGGTAAGTGTCTTTTCCCTAGGATGGGGGATTTGAAGACGAGAGGGCATATTTTTAAGGGGAGAGGAGAAAGATTTTAAAAAGACATGAGGGGCAATTTTTTTTACACAGAGGGTGGTTCGCATGTTGATTGAACTTCCTGAGAAAGCCCCCAGTGGCTCTCATCTACATAATCTTGAAGTGCTTTGAGAGGCTGGTCATGGCCCACATCAACTGTAGCCTCCCAGCCTGCCTCAATCACCTGCAATTTGCCTACTGATGTAACAGGTGGATGCCATTTCCCAAGCTCTGCACTTATGCCTAGAATATCTGGACAACAAGGATACCATGTCAGACTCCTACTCATCGACTACAGCTCCGCCTTCAACACCATTATCCCCTCCAGACTGATCTCAAAACTCTAAGACCTAGGTCTCAGCTCCGCCCTCTGCAACTGGATCCTAAGTTTCCTGACCCACAGACCGCAATCAGTGAAGAGAGGCAACTGCACCGCCTCCACTATAATCTTCAATACTGGAACCCCCCAAGGATGTGTTCTCAGCCCCCTACTGTACTCCCTGTACACCCAGAACTGCATAGCCAAATTCCAAACGAACACCATCTACAAGTTTGCCGACAACACCACCATGGTAGGACAGATATCAAACAGCAATGAGTCAGAATACAGAAAAAAGATAGAGGGCTTGTTGTCGTGGTGCAATGGTAACGATCTCTCTCTCATTGCCAGCAAAATGAACGAACTGATCATTGACTTCAGGAAGAAAGGGGGAGGACACACCCCTATCTGCATCAACGGAACTGAGGTTGAGAGATTTGACAGCGTCAAGTTCTTAGGAGTGACAATAACCGATAACCTGTCTAGACTTCCCACGCAAATGTGATGGTCAAGAAGGCACAACAACACCTCTTCTTCCTTGGGCAACTTAGGAAATTTGGCATTTCCATAAGAACCCTCAACAATTTTTACAAATGCACCATAGAAAGCATACTATCCTGGTGTGTAACAGCTTGGTATGGCAACTGCTCTGCCCACGACTGTAAGAAACTACAGAAAGTTGTTTGCACAGCTCAGACCATCACGGAAGCAAACCTCCCATCCATGGACTCCACTTACACTTCGCGTTGCCATGGAAAGGCTGCCAACATCATCAAAGACCTCTCACATCCCAGTAATGCTCTCTTAAAACCTTTTCTGTCAGGCAGAAGATACAGAAGCTTGAACACATGCACCAACATGTTCAAGAAAAGCTTTTTCCCTGCCATTACTAGACTGATGAATGGATTCTCTAACTTCAAATGATGGTGATCTACCAATGTTGAACTTGCTTAGTGCACCTCCTATGCAGCATAACCTGTACGCCTCACTCTGTCTAAGCACCTATGATCTGTATGTCCTTGTTTGCTAGATCTGCCTGTACTGCTCACAGAACAAAGCTTTTCATGTGACTATGATAAACTATATCAAATCAGGAAGTGGTGGATGTGAGCACAGTTACAACATTCAAAAGACACTTAGGTAAGTACATGAATAGGAAGGGTGGAGGGATATGGGCCAGGAACAGGCAAGTGGGAATAGTTTAGTTTGGGATTATGTTTGGCATGGACTGGTTGGACCAAAGGGTTTGTTTCTGTGTTGTTTGTAAGATATCTTCCACTTTGACACCACCACAGCCTTCAGCTTGTGGAGCTTTCTTCTCATCAATGTCTGAGCAACTCAGGATTTCTACCCCACCCTGACTATTTAAAAATTGTTAGTAACAGCACCTCTGCTGATATTGGCCTCTTTCCCCACTAATCTCTCTTTTTCTCATGGTTTAAACACAAATCAGTAAACACCTTAGCAATTACATCCTCTGGTGGCTTGTAAATCATTTAGCTGAAATCACATGACGTGTTGCAAAGAAGTCACATTTTCTTCATTTCCCACTCTTCATTTTTTGAAGAAGGGTCTAGGCCCGAAACATCAGCCTTCCTGCTCCTATGATGCTGCTTGGCCTGCTGTGTTCATCCAGCTCTACACCTTGTTATCTCTGACTTCTTGCAAATTCTGCTTTAAATGCAATGTTCAAAGTGACTTTGACCTTTTAATAAAGACAGGTCTGAACATAGTAGGACTGAGATACTAAAATTAATTTTAGAATCCAAGTTCTCAAATAATACCATATTATGAGCCTTGCATTTATATGAGATATTTTACCATTTCACAAAGTTCCCAAGGACTTTATACTCAATTAAGTACTTTTAAAGCAGAATGTAGGGAAGCACTGCAAACAACTTGCACACAACAAGCCTGCACAATCAGTAATGGGGGATAAGTGACCAGGTAATCAATTAAGGAATGCTGAATGGGAGATAACTATTTGGCAGAACATCAAGGACAATTTTCTGGCTTTTTGCATGAGATCTTTTATATCAGCCTATTAAGATAAATGGGGCCTCAGTTAAAACATCATAAAATGATTGTACTTTAAACAGTACAACACTTCCTCAGTACAGTACTAATATGTTCAACTCTTCGAAATGGAATTTATCTACAAGTTGCTGGCACAATTGCCCATAGCTTCTAACTTGCATTCTAATTGATGAATATTCAAAATTAAAACAAACTAGAGAAAAATGACAAAGATTTTGCTGGAATTATAGTATTTTCCTGTTTTGTAATTAATTGCAATCCAGATGTTGTAATGGTTAAATTGCATATTTTTTAATGTACTATCAAAGTTTACATCAGATTTGTGATACAAACTAAAGATTGAATGGTGAGTTGCTGAATGAGTAGACTGATACATTTATTTGTACCTGAAAGGTATTTGCTTATTCAAATTTCATATTCAACCTATGTACAACACCAAGGCATTTGCACTAATCCTGTGTAAATGACTAATTATGACTCAAGTGGAATAACTTGCCCACTTCTGGGTGTCATGTTTTAGGAAGGACATCAAAGTCTTGAGGATAGTACTAAGAAGGTCAACTAGAATTTTATCATAGTTGAGAGATTTCAGTTATTTGGAGAGACTTGAAGAATTTGTAATTGTTCTTTTTAGATAATTAATATTTAAGAAGAGATTTCATGGTGATGTTCAAACTTATGAGGACTTTTGATCATGTGATCAAGGATAAATTAAAGAAAAACTGTTTCTAATCACAGGAGAATTAGTAAACAAAAAATAAGATTTAATAAAATTGACAACATAATCAGAAGTAAAATGAGAAGTAAGTATTTTATTCAGCAAGACTTTATAATCTGGATGCAGTACCTGAAAGGGTAGTAGAAGCAGAACTGATAGTAACATTCAAAATGCATTTTAATATTTACTTTGAAAAAAAAAATTAGCACGGGAGATAAAAGAAAAGGATGTTACTGTGGAGACTAATAGGATGAGTCTTTCAAAGAGCTGGCATGGGTATAATTTACTGAATGATCTCATACTGTGCTGTGTGAGTCTAAATTTGACAGTCTCAAAGACAGGCAAAGACAGTAATCTATACCCTTTGCTTCCAGACAGGTAACGTGCCAGCTTCATGCTTCCTGCTAATTACCATAATTGTAACCTTCAATAGTACTAACGCTACTGTTGAGTGGCCGTACATGTCAGCTAGGACCCAAATTCGTGACAGGCTAGTACCGGTTACAGCTAGCCTACATTGTTTAAAACCAGTTTCGCCCTCTTAAATGAGAAGTGCATTGTCAATGGAGCAGGAGTTAGAAGCTTTTTTATGACAAGGTGGGGTATTTCAGTATTTAAGGAGAAGATAGACAGATTTTTAAATAGAAATGGGTAGAAGGACTATGGAGAGTAGAAGAGTAGGAAAGTGGAGTTGAGGCCGAGATGATATCAGCCATGATCGTATTAATTGGCTGACTCAACATTCCACCTTACAGGATCTTCAGGCAGGACAGGGAGAGTGCAAAAGAGAAGATGGTGTCACATCATTAATTCAAGGTATCAGTTACTGAAGAGGGAGAATATCTTGTCAGGGTCTTCAAATGAGGCTTTGTGGATAGATCTTCAGAATAAAAAGGAAGCAGTCAGATGCTTGAAAACAGTCAGTGGACAATAGGGGAGCAGATTCGTAGACAATTCACTAAGGTGTATAAAAACAAAATAAGGGTAATTATATAAAACGGAAAAGCTCAACAGATCTGGCAGCATCTGTGAAGGAGAAAACAGAGTTAACGTTTCGGGCCTGGTGACCTTTCCTCAGAACTGGGTAATTGTATTAGGGGATTCCAACTTCCTTAACGTTAATTGGGGTTGTCAGAGTGTAAAGGGTTTAGAGGGGACAGATTTCTTGAAGTGTATCAGCAGAGGTTTTTACATCAACATGTAAAATGTCCAACAAGGAATGGTGCAGTTCTGGACCTAATTATGGGAATGAAGTTTGACACGTGTTTGAGGTGACAGTGGGACAGCATTTCAGTGATAGCGACTCCAATACCATATATTTTACAACAACAACTGAGGAAGGGTCACTGGACCCAAAACGTTAACTCTGTTTTTTCCTTCACAGATGCTGCCAGACCTGCTGAGCTTTTCCAGCAACTTTGTTTTTGTTCCTGATTTACAGCATCCGCAGTTCTTTTGGTTTTTACTGTATATTTTAAGTTTGTTACAGAAAAGGAAAAAGATAATCTGCAAAAAAGGGTTTTGGATTAGAGGAAAGCAGAATTTATTAAAATAATGCAGGATCTGGCCAAAACAGACTGGTAACTTTATTTCTGGGCGAATCTACTACACAACAGTGGGGAGGCACTCAACATTCAATTGGTGAAAGTACAGACCCATCATGTTCCCTTTACAGTGAAATGTCAGAGCCACAAGCCCAGAAAGCTCCGGATGTCTAGAAATATTCAGGACTGGATAAGAAGGAAAAGAGAGGCTTTTACCAAGTACAAAGGAAGCAAATCAATGGTGGCCCTACTAGACTATATAAACTGTGGAAGGGAACATAAAATTCAATTAAGAGAGCTAAGAAAGGAAACACATAAAAGCACTGTTAACATTTTGGGTCCAGTGACCCTTCCTCAGAACTGTTCTGAGGAAGGGTCACCAGACCTAAAACATTAACTGTGATTTCTCTTCACAGATGCTGCCAGACCTGCTGAGTTTTACCAGCAATTTCTGTTTTTGTTTCTGATTTATATAGCAGCCGCGGTTCTTTTGGTTTTTATGAAAAAACACTGGCTGGTAAGATGAGGGAGAATCCTGAGATATTCTATAAGTATATCAATGGTAAGAGAATAACTAGGGAATGAGTAGGGCCCATAATGAACCAAGAGGGCAATTTGTGTGTGGAGCTGAGGACATTGGTAGGTTGTTAAATGAGTACTTCACATCACTCATCACTTTTGAGAAGGAGTATTTAGCAACACAATTTGGAAAGAGAGAGGGACTGTAAGTTTCTTGACCAGTTTGACATAGGGAGAAAGGCAGTATTGGAGAAGTTGGTGAGCTTTAAAGTCGACAATACTGCAGGTCTGAATGAGTTATAGAGTCATAGTTTCATACAGCATGGAAACAGACTCTTCAGTCCAACGTGTCTATGCTAACCAGAATCCTAAACTAAACTAGTCCCACCTGCCTACACTTGGCCCATATCCCTTCAAACATTTCTTTTTAATGTTATTATCCAATGTCTTTCAAACATTGTAACTGTATCTTCACCCACCACTTCCTCTGAAAGTTCATTCCACACGCAAACCACTCTCTGTGTAAAAAAAAACTTGCCTCTCATGTCTTTTTTAAATCTTTCTCCTTTGACCTTAAAAATATACTGCCTAGTCTTGAAATGCCCCACCCTAGGGAAAGACACCTGCCGTTCACCTTATCCATAGCCCTCATGATTTTATAAAGCTCTATTAGGTCACCCCTCAACCTCCTGCGCTCCAGTGAAAAAAGTCCCAGCCTATCCAGCATCCTCTTATAACTCAAACCCTCCATTCCCAGCAACATACTGGTAAATGTTTTTCTGAATCCTCTCCAGATTAATAATATCCCTCCTATAACAGGGCAACCAGAACTGGACACAGAATTCTAGTAGAAGCCTCACCAACGTACTGTATAACCTCAACACAGCATCCCAACTCCTGTACTCAAAAGGCTGAGCAATAAAGGTGAGTGTGCTAAAGGCCTTATTAATCACTCTGTCTACTTGTGAAACAAACTTCAAAGAATTATGTACCTGAACCTCTAGGTCTCTCTGTTCTGCAACACTGTCCAAGATGCTACTTTAATTGTATAAGTTCTGCCCTTGTTTTTTTTTACTAAAATGCAATACCTCACATTTATCAGAATTAAACTCCATCTGCCACTCCTGGGCCCATTCACCCAATTGATCAAAATCATTTTTAATCTTAGATAAAGTTCTTCACTGTCCACAATACCATCCATTTTGGTGTTGTCTGTAAATTTACAAACTATTCTTTCTATATTCTGAATGAAATCATGTCCATAAATGACAAACAAAAGTGGACCCAGCACCAATACTGTGGAATACCAATTGTAACAGGCCTCCAGACCAAAAAACAACCCTCTAAAATCAGTCTCTGTCTCCTGCAGTTAAGCCAATTTTGCATCCAATTGGCAAGCTCACTCTGAATCCATGTTTTAGAAAAGTTAGGAACCCGTAACTTTACTAATTAATCTACCATGCGGAACCTTATCAAAGCTTTACTGAAATCCAAGTAAACAATCTCTACTGCTCTGCCCTCATCAATCTTCTTGGTTACTTTCTCAAAAAACTTAATCAAGTTTGTGAGACACAATTTCCCTCACACAAAACCATGCTGACTATACCTATCATTCCTTGCCTGTCCAAATGCATAAAAATCCTACCTTTCAGAATCACCTCCAACAACTTAGCACCACGGAAGTTAGCATCTCAGGTCTATAGTTCCCAGGCTTTTCCTTACATCACTTCTTAACAAATGGTTTATCCAAATGATATCCCAGGCTACTGTGGGAGATGCAGAAGGACATTATAGGGGCTCAGACTCAAAAATTAATTCCTCGCTGGCCACAGGGTAGGAGTTAGAAGACTGGAGAACAGCAAATGTTGTCCACTTCTCAAGAAGGATGGTAAAGATATTTTAGAGATTTTTAGAGGAGGTGACCAGGCTTGTAGATAAGGGTAGTGCAGTTGGTGTAGTTTATATGGATTTCAGCAAAGCCTTTGACAAGATCTTACAAGAGAGACTGATGACTCCCTTAGCCAAGCTCTTCAGTACAGTTACAATGCTGGCAACTACCCAGCAATTTGGAAAATTGCCCAGGTATATCCTGTACACAAAAAGTAGACCAAATCCAACCCACCAATTACTGCCTCATCAGTCTACTCTCAACCATCAGTAAAGTGATGGAAGGTGTCTTCAACAATGCTATCAAGCAGCATCCGTGCAGCAAAAAACCACCCAATGATGCTTCGTTTGTGTTCCGCCAGGGCCACTCAGCTTCAACCCTTATTACAGTGTTGGTTCAAATATGGACAAAAGTGCTGAATTCCAGAAATGAGGTGAAAGTGACAGCCCTTGACATCAAGGCCACAACTGACTGAGTGTGGCATCAAGGAGCCCTAACAAAACTGGAATCAATGACTTTAGGGGGCAAACTATCTGCTGATTGCAGTCACACCTGGCACATAGGAAGGTGGTTGTAATTGTTGGAGGTTAGTCATCTCAGCTCCAGGACATCTCTGCTGGATTTCCTCAGGTTAGTGTCCCAGGCCCTACCATCTTCTCCTGCTTCATCAGTGACCTTCCCTCCATCATGAGGTCAGAAGTGGGGATGTTCATCAATGATTGCATAATGTTCAGCACCATTTGTGACTTATTAGATATTGAAGCAGTCCACGTCCAAATGTAACAAGATCTGGAAAATATCGAGGCATGGGCTGACAAGTGGCAAGTAATAATTGCACCACACAAATGCCAGGCAATGACCATCTCCAATAAGAAACAGTCTAACCACCACCCCTTGATATGCAATGATTTTACTATCATTGAATCCCCCACTATCAACATCCTGGGGGTTACCATTGACCAGTGGCTACATAAACACGCTGGTTACAAGACCAGGATAGAGGCTAGGAACACTGCAGTAAGTAACTCACCACCTTAATCCCCAAAGCCTGTCCACCATCTACAAGGAGTGGGATGGAATACTCCCCACCGGCCTGGATGAGTGCAGCTACAACAACACTCAAAATGCTTGACAGCATCCAGGATAAAGCATTCCTCTTGATTGGCACCATGTCTACAAACATCCACCCCTTCCACCAGTAATGCAGTGGTGTGCACTATCTACAACATGCACTGCAGAAATTCACCAAAGATCCTTACATAGCACTTCCAAACTTACAACCACTTCCATCTAGAAGGACAAGGGGAGCAGATATATGGGAGCATCACCACCTGGAAGTTCCCCTCCAAGCCACTCACTATTCTAACTTGGAAACATATCACTGTTCCTTCACTGTTGCTGGATCAAAATCCTGGAATACCCTCCCTCAGAGCATTATGCATTAAGCTACAGCATATGGACTGCAGCGGTTCAAGAAGGCTGCTCTCCACCACCTTCTCAAGGTCAACTAGGGACAGGCAATAAATGCTGGCCAGCCAGCAACATCCACGTCCCACAATTGAATTAAAAAAAGATCATGTGGTCCAGGGTAACTTGGGAAGTTGGACCTAAAATTGGCTTAGTGGTAGGAGACAGAGGATGGTGCTGGAAGAGTGTTCTGTGACTGGAGGCCAGGGTCCAGTGGTATACCACAGGGGATCAGTGCTGAGTCTCTTATTTTTCACGATATATATATAAATGATTGATAAGAAAATGTGGCAGGGATACTACTGCAGATGACACAAATGTTGGCTGGCTGGTTAACAGTGAGCAAGAAGGCCCTAGGTTAGGAGGATGTAGACAGATTGGACAGCTGGGTGGATCAGTGACAGATAGAATTTAACTCTGGTAAGTATGATGTGACGCGCTTTGGAAGAAGTAACAACGCAAGTGTCATAACCTTTAAGGCTTTGGGCCAAGTGCTGGAAAGTAGGACCAGTGTAGAATTCAAGTAGATTTTGTCATTACAGACTTGATGGGTTGAAGGGCCTCTTCTATACTGTATGATTCAACGATTCTATAAGTGGTAGAGGTCAGTAAATGTATCTTCAAAAGGCATTCAGACACTGTTCAATGCACCAAATCTTCATCATAAACTTACATGGTTGTGACTTATACCTATTATTCATTTGTTCACCTCACCTTAACATAAATGATACTGCTGCAAGCCCCACATATGTATTTTGCAGCTTGCACGTGCTGCTAGCTATTCAACCATGATAAAATACATCATCCAAATAGGCTGCACATGTTCAGAAACATACTTTCCTCTCACTGGCAGAAAGATAACCACAACCATAGGCAGCAATGACTAACAGGCAAGGAACAGGTAACTGCATGTCCTAAGGAGACAGTGCTCACCATGATTGGAACATTGAGTACTGAGGTTGTGTCCAGCAGCAAAGCTAAGATAATGATAGCTTTATACCTCTTTCTCATATCCCACATTATCTTCATCCCACGATCACCTCTACCTTGGAAGCTTCAGATTATTTATGCTCTAACTGCACCCAGCCAGCACCTCAACCATACAATTGTGCTGTTCATCTTTCAGATTCCAAAGAACTGCAATCTAATGAGGCAATGATGGAAAAGCAAGAAAGCAACAAAGATGAAGAGATACTGTCACTCACGCTCACCGTCACCAGCTCAAATATCATATATTGCACGTACTTCTGAGAATAGTTGAAAGGTGTGCATGTGCTAAGTTACCAGGCACAAGAAGCCTGTTGCAGGTATTGCTGTTGAGAGGATAATGATGCAGATGGCTTCAGGTGTAGAAGAGTCAGCTGAGCATACTGAAACGCTAAGTTGTAGAAAAAGCACAAGTGATGTTCACAGTGGAATTTTTTAGTGCACTGACACGCCTGCAGAAAACCTGCCTGAAATGCCAAGGAGCATGTAAGAGTCTGACAACTAACTTTGCACTAAGCTGTTCACGTAATTCGTAGTACAGGACAAGCAGACAATATCAATGTCGCAATGTTGCAGTTGAAGCTCATATTTCTGTGACGCAGACTGAGACCGCTGCCACCATGGTTGTGGACACCAGTGTTAAAAGGGATTGGAAGGCTGTCACAGTACTCCAGCAATCTATCTGTCAAAAGGATTGCTAAGATTATTGAGGCAGAGGAGTCTTGGCACATTACTGGAATGCAACTTGTAGATGGCACACACTGCTGCCACCATATGAGTGAATGTTTAAGATGGGGAATCAGGTGCTATTCAAGTGGTTTGTTTTGGCTTTGATGTTGTCAAGTTTCTTAAGTGTTGTTGCAGCTGTATGTATCCAGTTAAGCATGTGAAGTGTATTCCATTACACTGTGCCATGTAGATGGTGGACAAACATTTGGGAGCCAGAAGGTGAGTTAATCACCACAAAATTCCAAGTTTCTCATCTGCTCATATGACCATAACATTTACATTACTGGTCCAGTTGAGTTTCTGGTCAATGGTAATTTCCAGGATGTTGATAGTTGGAGATTCAGTAATGATAATCTTATCGAATATGATGGAAGAAGGTTAGATTCTATTTTGTTAGCAACGGTCATTGTCTGCCACTTGTGTGGCATGACTGTTATTTGCCACTTGTTAGCCAAAACCTTGATGTTGTCCAGGTCTTGCTGTATTTAGGCATTGGCTGCTTCGGCAGCTGGGGAGTTGCAAATGGTGCTGAACATTTTGCAGTCATCAGCCAACATCCCCACTTCTGATCTTGTGATACAGGGAAGTTCCTTAATGAAACAGCTAAAGATGGTCAAGCCTAGGAAATTATTCTGAGCACCTCCTGCAGTGATGCTGTGGTGATGTGATGATTGATCTCCAAAAACTAGAACCAAAATCCATTGTACCAGGCATGACTACAACCATCTCTCAGGATGACAGTATTCATCCCTGTTTGACAACCATTCGGCCAGTGCCCTTCAATTCCCTGCCAATCAACCCTGACAACTGCAGGACTTGCATAGTTGGTCTCGTGACAAAGCACATGTACCATTTGTTTAAAGACAGTGCAGTCAGAAAATGATGTTTGAAGTTCCTGCCTGCCTTCCCCTTCTCAATCTCACTGGGGTCAAGCCTTCATGATGACACAATTGTGCAATATACAGAAAATCAACATGAACCTTGACACCCACTCTGGCAAGTACTGCAATGCTCTTCTCGAAAGGGCCATGCAGTCAAATTGCTGTTTCACGAGGCCAGTGGACTGTATTCACATTTTGTGTGATGCCATAACTTTCATTGATGCATATTGTGCACACAGGAGTAGTTTGTGTTCTGGACTCATCCACCACGCTTTCAGCCCTTGTGGCCCAATAGCCACCCTTTCATTTGTCATACTAGCTTAAATATACTGGAACATTGGCTACTACAGAATGAAGCCATCATGGTTGCTGCTGGGATGCTGGGCATTGATTTTCTGTGTGTGACAACAACCCGAGCTTCACATTGAGGAAATGTAACTCCTTCCAGTCAAGTTATATCTCAGAACAGATATGCTCTCCCCATAGTTTATACAAGCTATGCCTCGGGTAATCCTGTAATCCTTGCAAAGCCATATACTCACACTGCCTGTTGCTCTCTGGCAAAATGAAATATTGTCAGTTCTTATAAATAGGGTGTTTGTGAAATATGCAGCAGTGGATGGCAAGCTACAAGTTATTGCAGGTATCTCCAGTTCCAGACAGATGGATAAATGTTTGATGGCTACAGTCATCTTCACAGTAACTGGCAATGTGATCCTTACCCTGCTCTGAGATTGCCATTGTAACTGCAGTAGGTGCAGATTTCAATGAAGGTATTCTTCCTGAGGCCGAGATGTTTCATACATTGCTTGCCAGTGTGGTTCAGGTAGGAGAATTGGTCGCTGAGAACCCTGTGCACATAAAGTCCTTTTGTCACTCCTCACTCTCTTAGCAGCTTTCCCTGATCTTTGGGGACTCTGCACATTCTCCAAATCCTACTGTATCACATGGGAATACCTAGCGTTGCATCTACGTCTTTAAGTAGCTGGTTTGTGCAGAAGCCATGAAGTCTGGATTAAGTCCTTCAGCACCTGTCACACCATTCCACTAACCTCTAAGCAGTTGATGATTCCTTGGCAAGAGTAACTATGAATGATGACTTCCAGGTTGCAGTGGGCAGACCTTCACATGGTCCTGCTTAACATGATGCAATGGGATTGTAGTTTTTTTTTTAATCTCACTTGGATGTGGACTTTACTAGTCCAACCACCAATGAAACTATCAGCACAAAATCATTTCTAGTTGGTTATGGTTTACAGGAACCATTGGGAATAATAAATCAAAAATAGATGGCCTTTCAAGACCTGATCTGTGTGGATAAGATTTTAACCAAATAAAATCCCGATGTTTGTTTTATTCTGATGACCCCGAAGACTGATAAATGTTGTAAATGTTCTGAAGTAGACTCACAGGACACAAAACTTTAACTCTGTTTTCTCTTCACAGATGCTGCCAGACCTGCTGGGTTTCTCCAGCAATTTCTGTTTTTGTTTGTCTCAGATCTCCAGCATTCACAGTTAACTGTTTTATAATGAAGATAAATGTTGTAGTCATTTTTTTCCAGAAGTTAAGTGGAGCTACACCTGTCAGTCTAATCACATCCTCAACAAATTTATTAGCAACCAAACAGTTGAGAGGTGTATCAGATTATGCATTAATCCAATTAAGATACTGGGGTTGTGAAATGTATGAGGAAATGAAATAGACAACTTAGTTTAATCAAAAGATATGAATGAGGAAGCCAATTTGTGGAAATGAAAGCAGACATGACCATGTACCATTAAATAAGCATTATAATCTAAAGCTGAGAATTTTACCAGGGTAGATTCAGACATTTACAGTACAAAACGATGCCAACACGTCTGAAGCAGTCAACAAAGATCAGACTTACACTAATCCCATGTTCCACCTCTTGGACTGTAATACTGGAAGCTATGCCAATGGAAGTGAATATCTAAATATTGCGTAAAAGTTGAGAGTCAAATGAAAGCAAAATACTGCAGACACTGGAAATTGAAACAAACAGAATGCTGGAGAAATTCAGCAGGTTGGCAACATCTGTGGAGAGAGAAACAGAATTAAAGTTTCAAGACTTTTAGAACTCTTCACAGTATTTCTGAACAGTTTTAGTCTGGTTAATAAGAATGATAAATATCGTAGTTGTTTTTGCTGGAAGTTAAGTGGAGCTCCACCTGTAAGTCTAACTATGTCCTAATAAAGCAATTGGGCACCAGAACAGTGCTGGAGTTTCTGATGAAATGCTCCTGAGTTTCTCCAGCATTTTCTATCTTTAAAACATAGAACATAGAACAGTACAGCACAGTACAGGCCCTTCAGCCCACAATGTCGCGCCGACCTATTATCCTACTCTGAGGTCAAACTACTCTGCATACCCTACATTTTACTATCATCCATGTGCCTATCCAAGAGTCACTTAAATGCCCCTAATGTATCTGACTAAACTACCACCTCCGGCAGCGCATTCCACACACCCACTACTCTCTGTGTAAAGAACCTACCTCTGACATCTTCCCTATACCTTCCTCCAATCGCCTTAAAATTGTGCCCCCTTGTAATAGTCATTTCCATCCTAGGTAAAAGTCTCTGGCTATCCACTCTATCTATGCCTTTCCATCATCTTGTACACCTCTATCAAGTCATTTCTCATCCTTTTTTGCTCCAATGAGAAAAGCCCTAGCTCCCTTAACCTTTCCTCATAAAACCTCTCCTCCAGTTCAGGCAGCATCCTGGTAAATCTCCTCTGCACCCTCTCTAAAGCTTCCACATCCTTTCTACAATGAGGTGACCAGAACTGAACACAATATTCCAAGTGTGGTCTAACCAGGGTTTTATAGAGCTGCAGCATAACCTCGCAACACTTATACTCAATTCCCCTGCCAATGAAATCTTTGATAAAAGTTGAGAGTTTCCTACTCAACCAGGCGTTGGACTGGGGTGGACAAGGTCAAAAATCACATGACACCAGGTTATAGCTCAACAGGTTTATTTGAAAACACAAGGTTTCAGAGTCTCACTCCTTCTTCAGGTGTTAGTGAGAGGTGGCATCAGACACAGAATTTAAAAGCAAAAGATCAAAGTGTCATAGAACTGATGCGAATGTATTGAATAAACCTAATATGGCCGTTAAATCATTAATCAGTTAGAAAGGAGATGCAGGTTTCGGTTGAAGTGTTTTGTAAAATAGGGCTGAGTCGGCAAGGCTTTGTCAAAGGGACATCATGCCTGACAAATCTGTTAGAATTTTTTGAGCAGGTAATGAGCAAGTAGACATGATCCATTTGGATTTCCAGAAGGCCTGTGACAACCCGCATATGAGGCTGCTAAATAAGACAGGACCCACTGGTGTTGGGGGTAAGGTACTAGCACGGAGAGAGGATTGGCTGATTTGCAGAAGGCAGAGAGTAAGGATAAATGGACCTTTTTCAGGACGGTAGCCGGTGACTATTGAGGTTCTGCAGAGGTCCTTGTTGAAACCACAATTATTCTGTTATACATTAATGATCTAGATGAAGGAACTGAGGTATTGTTGCTGTGTTTGCAGATAACACAAAGGTAAGTGGAGGGACACGTAGTGTTGAGGAAGCAGGGAGGCTGCAGAAAGATTAGGACAGTCTTGGAGAGTGGGCAAAGAAGTGGCAGATAGAATACAATGTGAGAAAGTGTGAGGGTATGGACATTGGAAAGAAGAATAGAAGCATAGACTATTTTCTAAGTGGGGAAAGGTTTCGGAAATCTGAAATATAAGGGGGCTTGGGTATTCTAGTTCAGGATTCTCTTAAGGTTAACATTTAGGTTCAGTTGGTAGTTAGAAAGGCAAATGCAATGTTAGCATTCATTTCAAGAAGGCTTGAATACTTTAAGAGCAGAGATATACTGCTGAGGCTATATAAGGCTCTGGTCAGACCACATTTGAAATATTGAGTAGTGATGGGCCCCATATCCAAGAAAAGATGTGCTTGCACTAGAGGTAGTTCAGAGTGTGTTTACAAAAATTATCCCAGGGATGAGGGATTTCTTATGGGGTGCCGTTGAGCACTCTGGGACTATACACAAAGTTTAGAAGGATGGGGGATCTGATTGAAACTCACAGGATACTTAGAAGCCTGGACAGAGAGGTCATGAAGAAAGTGTTGGCACTAATAGGAAAGACTAGGATCCAAGAGAATATCCTCAGCATGAAGGGACAACCTTTTAGAACTGAGATGAGGAGGAATTTCCTCAGTCAATCGATGGTTAATCAGTGGAACTCATTGCCGCAGAGGGCCGAGGAGGCTGAGTTATTGAGTCTATTTAAGACAGAAATATATAGGTTCTTTATTGGGGAGTGGGTCTAGGCTTATGGGGGAAGGGCAGGAACATGGTGTTGGAAAACATGTCAGCTACGATCTATTGGTGGAGCAGACTCTATGGGCCGAATGGCCAAATTCTGCTCTTGTATCTTATGGTCGTCACTTCCAAGGAAAACAACCCCAACCTGTCCAATTTTCCAGAATTTATTCTCACATGATTTAGAATTGGTGATAGATATTGATGTTGATTAACGATGTTTTAATTGTAATGTTAAACCACGTCGTTTGACATTGTATTTAAGTTCATTTTAATTGTGATATATGTAGTTGAACTCCCGGCTTCCAATAGTCACCGTATTTTATATTTAATTTTACCTTGTTGATTTTGATTTTAGACTTGAGTTGTAATTCTCGGGGAACGAGCCACGGCAAGAGTCAAAATAAACATTTTAATTGTTAGCTAACAAGGCGTAGAGCTGGAGGAACACAGCAGGCCAAGCAGCATCAGAGGAGCAGGAAAGCTGACGTTTCGGGCCTAGACCCTTCTTCAGAAATCTTCTTCAGAAATTGTTAAACTGTTTGTTAATAGCACTAATTTGGTGGGGGTGGAGGTGGGGGGTGGTGTGGGGGTTGGTCTTCCTGTTGCTGAATGCATATTCAGCTACCTGTATTTATGACAGCAGATTGCATGAAGCATTGGAGTCCCGGGTCCTGGTCGATTGGCACCAAAATCTGCCGACTCTGCACGCTTCTAACACTCACAATGTCCAACTTCCTCGCTAATAAATAATCCTGTGCGACTCACACTTGAAGTCGCACTATGCCACTTTGGGCCTCTAAACGCCCACCCCCATCACTCAGTCCATGACCAAAACCAGCACCACGCATTTTGCGCCATAAGATTCTGTGGAAAAAGTTGCCATCCATCTTTTGCATATTGTTTTCTACCTCCCATCCCACCCAGAAACTTGTGGAAAATGGGTGAAGCCGGAAGAAGACATTTACAAGGGTTCCCGTGGAAGCGTCATAAAGATTGGATAGCTATGCAGGAAAAGGGTTCGGATCTTATATTTTGAAAAACAAAACCCCTCGGAGAAAGTCTCCCCGGTTTTCGAGCCGCATCCTGCGGGGGACAGAATGTCGAGCGCTCGATTCTTTCCCAAAGATGCTACTTCTTTGTCGCCCCGGTAACACGCAGCCGCAGAACACATACGGAAGTCAGGTGGCAGACGGGAGCGTGCTGCGTTACCATGGCACCGGGGACCCGAAGCTCACGTGCGCCAATAACGGAAGGTGATTGGTGGGATTTAATAGACGCGGGCTGCTTGAAAGTAATTTGCTACACGATGGGAGCGGAGGGAGCTGCTTCTCGCCCGGAGACTAATTAGAGTCACTCCGCTATATAGGCTGGCTTCAGGCAAGCTCTTACACACTTATAAGTGTGATCTGAGAAGCTATTGCTTGGAGCTGAACGGGGAAAATTGTGCGAGCTACTTTTTTTTGGTGCTGTTTAATTTATGTATGTAGCCACCATGTACAGGAGTAATTCTGCTGCTGTCAAGCGCAATGCTAATCAAGAAAATCAACATCTTGTCCCGCAGATGGGCCCAGTTAGCCAAAAGCAAAGGACTGTTTTAGGGGTGCTAAATGAGAATGACCAGCAGAGGCGTTTACTTTCTCAGGTAACCTGTGTATTCAGTAAATCCGCTATTCCTGGGGATTTTTTTCCCCCAACGATATTCGGAGCTCTGCTATCTAAATCTATCGTTTAGAGCCCAACTCCCGTCGCTGGAGCTCTTGGGCTATTTCGGGAAGTTTGCAAACTATCTGACCTTGAATTTCCCTTTCCCCTTTCTAACGTGTTTCATTAGGTTTCCGCGAAAGCTTGCGGCACAGTTGCAGTGGGGACTGACGATGGGTTCACTTCGGCGAAGGGCTGCAGCACTCTCCCGGAATGTCCGGCTACTTTTGTGTCCAACCCGAACTTCAACATTTATATGGAGGATGAAGTCCAAGATGAAGTCGAAGTCTCTGAATGTAACGTGACCTCTGAACTGGAATCTAAACTTGGAGAAGTTGGCAATATCTCCAAACCAGTAGACGACTATTGTCTGTTCTTGGATCTGAGTGAAGGTAATTGCGAGACGCGACCTAGAATTTGTTATCGCTCGATTTGAGCTCTGAATCTCTTATCGTGTTGCCTTCTAAAATGTAGATGATTACGTTACTGCATCCGTTTTATTTTCGCTACTAACACGATTGGGTTCAAAACTTTACCATTCGAGTACATAGTCTTAGTTCTACTTGTACACGTGTTCTAAGCATTCTGTTCCCAAACCTTCATTGGCTGTTCAATGTTTTATGTCGTCTGTATAGTCTCGCCTATGCTAGTAGATTCATCAATGCGCTCGCAGCGTTCACATGAAGATTCGCATCTACACGTAGATTACCTCGCCGTGGAAGGATATGCAGAAGACATTTATCGGTACCTCCGAGAGGCCGAAGTGAGTCTCGGCAGCATGAACTTTAATGTTTTACCGAAATAACATTTCGGCTGACTGTATGTCCTTCTTGGTTCTCCGCTGGGTTTGGTCATAGTGCTAGCTGTCCTGGGTGTTTTTTCCACTTGGGCATTTAAAACCCGCCTACTGCGGAATCTACTTATAAACAAGATTAACTATGAGAAAGTGTGTCTGTGTCGTTTATGAAACTGCTTTTTGTTTCACTCACTTATTAATCTCCAGGCCTCCAACTCCGCTGCAGTTGGACTACAGGAAATAATCTAGTAGCACTAAAGTGTTTTGTCTAGTTTTCAGAACAGACTTAGACTTGTAGGCTCCCAGCTCACTCACTGCGGGATGACGTTTTTTTTTCTGCACCAGGACTTGTCACTTTAGCAATTCGTTTTTCTCTTCCGCCCCGCCCCCAAACTTGGCGTTAATCGTTGAAAGAAATGTTTATTTTTTTTCAGGAGAAATGCAGACCGAAATTTGGGTACATGAAGAAGCAGCCAGATATAACGCACAGTATGCGCTCAATTCTCGTGGATTGGCTGGTTGAAGTTGGTGAGGAGTACAACCTACAAACTGAGACGTTGTACTTAGCAATAAATTACCTGGACAGATTCCTGTCGTGTATGTCAGTCCTGAGGGGAAAGCTGCAACTGGTGGGCACAGCAGCTATGCTGATAGCATCGTAAGTCTTTCTTTTTTGAACTCCTGTCGTGAAGTTGCTGTCTCTTAGCGCAAACTTAAAACAATCGTGACTGGAGGATTGCCCAGATTGCGTAATCTCGGCAATAAAAAAAAACTTAATCTTGAACGATCAATTTGTACACTTCCCCTAGGAAATACGAAGAAATCTATCCCCCCGAAATAGATGAGTTTGTCTACATAACAGATGACACCTACACAAAAAAACAACTCTTGCGCATGGAGCATCTCCTACTCAAGGTGTTGAGCTTTGACATGACTGTTCCAACAGTTAACCAGTTCCTAACGCAGTTTTTGAAGGAGGAAGGGATCGATGGACAAATGGGAAGTCTAGCGATGGTATGTATCTTTTTTCCTAGGTAAAATTCCAGTCTAACTCCCGGGTTTCTACAGGTTGGAGTTCGACTCGGAAATTCCGAGATTTGGAAGATTCTCAACAAGAGGCAATTCATTTGGGTAAGTCAGTGTCCAGGTCCTGGCACCTCCTCGGATGCCGTTCATAGCTGTCATTTTAACAGCCATCTAATCTAATAACATAACAACATTTTCCAGCTCTTGGCCCTTAGCTTTGCACTCCATAGCGTTGATGAACCCCTGATACCACGTTTAAATGTTTTGATGGTTCTGTCTGTATCGCTGTCGCTAAGGCAGATGTCCACAACTCGGCACTCTTTTTGGTTAAGAGTTTTTTGGTCTTGTTGATCTAAGTACAAAGATTCTCTGGTCCCTGCTGTTCAGACTTTACATTGCAGAACTCCTTTCTCCATCCCCAATTCTCCCCTCCACCACCACCCAAGGGCTTCAACTTTTTCAATCTCCTTGGTCGAATTGCTCCAGTCCAGGCAACATCCTCCTTTTGTTCCCTCTACTGCAGTCACATCACACCTTTTTAGTGTGGCAACCGGAACTGCATACAGCACCACAGCTGTGGCTGAAGTAATACCTTTTTATGCAGCTCCATCATGACCTCCTTGTTCTTGCCCACTATTCAGAGTATTGGATAAAAGTATCCCATGTACCATCCTAACCACTTTACAACCTGTCTTTTCATCTGGGTGTAAATCACAAATTGGGGTCTCCTTGGTGCAGTGATGGTGTCCTGCCTTAAGGTTAGAAGCCTAGAGTGAGTCTCACCTGACACCAGAGATCTCCTGACTGGTCTTGAAGCATTGGCTATTGACAGAAAAAGTAATGACTAACTTTTGAGCATAGTGGTCAAATGGTATTAATGAACCAACACAGGCCCCATACTAATCACCAATAATAGCCCAGCAACACCTTGAGCTTGTCTTTCTCTCCATAATGTAGCAAATGGACTGCTTCACTAAAGGTCTCTGCAAGAGAGCCCTTTTAAAGACCTTTTACTTTTCCAGTGCTATTTGAAACAACAAAAGGGGTACTTGTCTTGCTGGTCCAAACTAAGATGGTTTTGGACATGAGCCCTAATAATTGCATGGTTTTTGATGTCATGGTAGACAGGTGTGCTGGCTTTGAGTTGCAAGTTGCATTTGGCAATAACTTCTAAACACTACTTTTACTTTTACTTTTGAATACCTAGTATTTGAACATCTATGTTTATAACTGATGTGGTACTAGTGTGTTCCACTTGAATTTGTGGAAACTTAGAATGTTGTCAAACTTTATTGTCCCAGTCCAAATGCAACATGGGCATCCCAGTTGCCAGCCCCACTCACTCCTGCCTCCTTTAATCTGTCTGTCTTCCCCACCTCCACTGACCAATCCCACCACTCCCTACCTGCACTCACCTATCCCCATTCCACTTGCCTTCCCTAACCCCACCCCTTCTATCTATCTTTATTTCAGAGCACCCTTCCCCCTTTCTGAAGGGTCCCAAACGAAAACGTCAGCTTTCCTGCGGCCTGGCCTACTGTGTTCCTCCAGCTCCACAGTGTTATCTCTGACTCCAGCATCAGCAGTTCTTACTATCTCTGAGACGTGGGCATGATGCAATTACATAATTATGAACTAAAGTTGTCTGTGACTCAAACTAGGCCAGTAAAAGGATTCGTAATGATAAACTGAGCTTGTCATGTCTAAGTCAACGTTAGACTTGAGGCTGACCACACCATATCTTCAAATGTACAAGTCCTTGTCAGCTTTCTGTCTCTGGAAGAGAGGTGAAAATGAGTCTGACTTCTCAGTGAGATGATCTGTCACATTAAAAGAAACCACTTTCTTTTTAGAAGCCCATGATTTGATCCTCCCCACCAACCCACAAACTAATGTGGTTGGCTTGTGTCCTGTCCTAACTTTTTAAAGACCACCACCTAATTTTTAAATGAACATCATTCTGCATTGAAGATCTCTAGATTTGGATTCAATATTCTCCACTCGTGGCATTGAGAATCGAGTGATTGCAAAGACCCAATTAAAGTCTGTATTGCTGTTTTTTATTTTTTTTTGTGCTATATCAAGAGTTTGTCAGATAATCTGAAATCAGAATATGGTATCATCACAAATCTCCATTATGCAACTGTAGAATGGCAGTAAAAAATGTTCAACTAAAACTTTGGAGGCTAATTTTGTTCTATATAGCATGCAGCTTAGTAGGGTAAGCATCCATGCCTTGTGGTAGCATTGGAAAACTTTGAAGGAAGTGCTAGCTATTAATAAAAAAAATGTATTGACAAAAGCTGAAGTGAGGCTCACTTCAAAGATCAGATTGGCTTGTGCGAGGCTAACCAGAATAGTTTTTTTCCAGTTCTGTGGCATTGAATTAGGTGTCCATGTGGTGGTATGGGTTGATCACATTGACATAATTTTGCATGATCAGAAATTTGTAATTCCTTCAAGTGTAACTTTTTCCCCTCTTGAATGTAAGGTCAAAGGTTAGCATAGAACAAGTATGCTGCAAGCAAGACTGAAAGCTTGTTACTAACAGTTGCGTGGACCTCAGTTAAAGAACTCTTTTGTGTTAATTGGCATCTCTTTCTCCTATCCTCAGTACATAGCTGAGCTGAGTCTATTAGAAGCTGATGTATGTCTGAAGTATGCACCCTCACTAATGGCAGCAGCTGCATATTGCTTGGCAAACTACACAATCAACAATGCATTTTGGGTAAGCATTTTGTGCTAGTAATGCCATGTTTAAAAATCAATGGAAACACAACAGGCTAAGATGAATGTAAATTAGCAAATATGGTATCACCAAGTGTACAAACCACAGCAGCCTCACCACTCCTCTTTTTCCCCCCCCCCCCCCCCCCACCACATATAATTCCTTGAAGTGGAAAGAAGATAGGATGGTTTAATGTCATAACTAACTCCAATTTCTACTCCATTACCCACATGTCTCTTAAGTGATGTCCTGTGCCCAAAGTCCATGAAGGACTTTGGTGCACATTGATTCTTTAACCTGAAGTTAATATTAAATCCTCCAGTCCTGCTATTAAAAAATAATGCTTGAGGCTACTCAGTACACTGACATGTCTTCACATTTTAACTGTCTAACAGCAATTGGTGTCCAAGTCATTAGCAGCAGGCTGAAGAACAAGGAGTGCTCAAGAAGATAGCCTTACTGATTTGGCCATTTTTCTTCCTTCTTACAACAACCACCACCACCCCCCCTCCCCTGCCCATTCTATCGTTTTAAGGTGTAAAACTTCGCATTCAGTTTTTGCTATGGATAGCAGTTTATCTAATCATACTTGTTTGTTTTTCATTTCTGGACGTGTCAACCCTGTAGATACTATCAAAGCATTTTACTATTTTGGGAGTAGAAGAATAACCACATCCTTGAAAAACAAACTTCTAAGTCCCTTTTTTTTCACAGCTTGTATTTCAAACAGCATTCCATTATGACAGTTGAGGGTAGTAAGACCTTCTTTTTGACATTGGCCTGTCGACCATCCTCCTCGAGTTTGCCCTTCTCTGGAAACCTAATAACAATATGCCTCTAACTCCTAAATTTAGAGGCTGGTACAATATTATACCTATTCAGATGGGTATATGAATAGGAAAGGCTTAGTGGGATATGGGACTAACTAGTCCCATCTGGTCAGCATGGATGAGTTGGACCAAAGAGTCTGTTTCTGTGCTGTAAAGATCACTGATCAGCTATGCTTATTTGCTCTACATAGTTAACATTTTTATTATTAAAAAAAAAAATTAATCAACCAAGTCAATTCTAGATACAATTTAACACTTTAAACCATAATTTGTAAAATAGCAACTCTGTTTTGACAGCCTCAGTCTCTCGCTACATTTAGCGGATACTCATTGGTGGATATTGTACCTTGCCTGCATGATATGCACAAGACCTTTCTCCAAGCCAAACTGCAACCACAACAAGCCATTAAGGAAAAATACAGGAGCTCCAAGTAAGTGGGCTTCTGATTTAAAAAATCTATATAAGCTGTCTTTTGGAAATATTTTTTTAAAATAAAAATGCTTCTCCTAGGTATCTGAGAATTTCTCTCATTGAGCCTCCAGCAACCTTGCCTCTGCATGTGCTGATTTCAAGTGCCATTCAAGGATGAAAATTGAACACATCATATTAAAAGTACAGCACTAACACTATGAAGGACTGAACTGGTCACAAACACTTGAAGGACTGCTGCTAACCAACTCCATGGCTGACTGCAGTTGGACTGTGACCCTGTTTTAACTTTTTAAGGTGCAATTTTAAGCTACAGTATTAAATTTTAGACTTTATTTATAAGGAATTCAAAAATTAACTTTGTAAGCTCAGGTAGTGACGGCTCAAATGCCATGTACTGATTCAGGAACCATTTTAAATGCTATTTGCATTTATCACTGACATTATGCTGGAGTGTTTGAGTACTTTGCATTTGTACAACCAATAAAGTGTTTTTGTTTTTAAGCTGGACATTGCATCAATTTCTTCTGCTCCAAAAAACATTAAATGACAAGTTGGATGTATCACGAACTAGTGAGGCCTCCATATGAAATGTAGTCAAGGTTTGAGCTTCAGGGAGTGACTGGAGGAATGGCATGTGGTGTTCAAGACTTGCATAACAATGTAACATGCCACAACACCAGCCAAAGAACTTATTTCTGCCACTTATTGTGATTTTGAGCTATTTTTAGTGGCTTTGATCAGATTTGTACTTGGGATGCAATTTAATGCAAGTACTAGATATCAAACTAGTTCACTAGCTTTGGGCCATTCAAGAAATTCTTAAATGAAAGACCATTCATAACAAAAGCTATGCCATTCTGTTAGCACCTTTTCACAACTGCAGGCTACCTCCAAAGAACACAACAACAAAGGGATTACTTTTTATATGTAGTCTCTGGCTGCCATGTTTTTGACACTGATTCCAAATACCTTGAAGTTTACACTAGCAATCTAACTTGGTGTTGAGTGACGAGGGGTTGATAGAAGTCAGATGCTAGTGATAATGCCTTGGTTTTTTCTGTGAAATAGTCTTAACTTTTTAACAGCCATTAATTGCCTTGTCCAAAAGAGTACCTTGACTGGAATATCAATTGACATTAAGTGCTGGCGTTTGGAGAATTTTTTTTTTTTTTAAAAATCCACAGCTCAGCTACCATCAGCAGTCCCTGGGCCTACCTAAGTGTTTGGAATCACTTCCAGTTCCAAAGAACTAACTTCTCAGTACAAATGCACAAACAGGTCAGTGAAACCAGACTAAGATCCATTTGGCTTCATGATGTAGCCTGCTCCAGGCTGTCCTCCACCTGCCCTCTTCAGAGTTTAATGAATGCTTTTAAGCTAACTAGCGCAAACTCTCCACTACAGGTTTGACCACCTAAGTAGACAGCTTTGTCTCTTTTTTTTTTGGTTTTTAAGCATTCTATCTTGTGTGCATGTCTTTGAAATAGAACTAACTGATCACAAACTAGATATTTATACAAATTCCAAATGTCCTCCCACTTAGGAGCTCCTATTTCCTTAAATCACTCCACATAACTACATCCAGCTGTGATCTATCCCAAATGGGCTAGAAACATTAAGGGAATTCCCCTTTACACAGAATTCTTCACCCCTTGCCATTTTACTGTTTCCCTGGCTTAATGATTATAAATTCTTCTTCTATTTTTAATTGAAATTTGTTGGTCCATGTCCTCCAGACAGTAAAGTTGATTGCATTGCCATGACAGCATAATTTAGTGTAATTTTTCTTGGGGGTTGGGAAAGAAATGTTTCCGCTAACTTTTTTGTGCTTCCCTGACTATTACAAAATGTAACTTTTATTTTATGGTTTAAAAATCATTGAATGCTAAAGCTCCAAGGAATTGGGGGTGGCAGGGGGGAAAAAAATCTCATTTTATTTGCAGGGAAAGTACATCTATTGTGGAATGATCATTAGATAATGAGGAAAGCTTAGAATATTAGAAGCAAAATCTGCTGATGTATTTGCAAGGATGTTCAGCCATAACTATATATTGAGCTTGAGTTGTAAGGAGAGGCTAGGACTCCACTTCCTCCACTTTCTTTTCTCCCTTCCCACCCTGCCCTGCCCTGCATAGGTGGTCAAAGGGTGAAAATATCTGGAGAGGTCTATAAAACCACGACCAATATGGATAAGGTGCACTATAGGTATCTTTCTCCGTTCCCAGGGATGGGTTATTGAGACTAGGCTGTATCTCTTGGGTGAGAGTAGAGAATTTTAAAGACCCTGTGTTTCTGTTAGTTCCTTCTTTCTTTTCTAGACTGAACTTCCATATTAAGTGATGGATATGGGTAATATGTAAAAGACACATGAATAGAAATGTTTTGGAGAATATGGACTAATTGCAGGCATGTGGGATTAGTTTAGGATTATCGTTGGCATAGACTGAAAAGTTTGCTTCCATGCTGTATGACCGAGTGATCAATATTAGCCTTGAAGCCACCTGATCAAAGGCACCTCTTCAGCCCGTTCAATCCACTGCAGTAAGAAAATACTCTGCATTTGCTTTGTGCAGCATGCTATAGGCTTTGATACTATTATGCTCTAGAATAAACTACACACCTAGCATTAATCTTCTGCCACTATCTAAGTGGCACTTAGCAATTATCACTGCACCAACAGATCTTTTACACTGAAATGGGTTGTGTGCTTACCTCTAAGCCAGGAGGCCTGAGTTAAAGTCACCTGCTTCAGATGTGCATAACAGCTGAACGGTTGTTTTTTTTTCCCTCAACCTCTGGCTTTGGAGAGTGAGAGTGACTGTTTAAATGCTGTTTTGATTTAAAAGGACAAAGTGTGGTATCAAGGAGTCTGAGCAAAATTGAATTCCATGTGAATCTTGGGGGGAAAACTTTTCCACTGTTTTAATAGCATTACTGTGACTAAATTTACCATGATATTCCTGAATGGGTGATTATGCTTGCATTTTTGCACACCATTCTGCTGTTTTGAGCTTGGCTTGTTGTAGATGCGAAAGATGATGGGCAGCTTTGTGGATGCTGCTTGTACAACTTGCACAGTATCAGGCTGAAGATTTGGGTTGGGGATGATATTTACATTTCCTCAGGGAGGTTTTAAGGAACTCCTTGAAGCATTTTTTTTTTTTTTTTGTCTGCCCTTCTGATAACTGCTTGCCATGACAATGTTTTGGAGTAGAGCTCATTTTGGAAGGTGTCAGGCGTGCTCTGGCTTACCATCTTCTGGGACCAATCAAGAATAATGCTGGTCTTAGCAACAATGCCCATATCTCATGAAAAGGGGGGAAAAATTTAACTCCTGGAAGTAACATGTTAACCAGGTTAATGTTTAAGTCTATAATATTTCAATGTCTGTTCCACAAGTTCTTTTTACCTTGTGATTTTACACAACAAATTTGTAGTTTTCTTTGAATTTATTCAGAAGCAAATGTGTTACCTTAGCCGTTACTGTGCTGCAAAACTGAAGTAATGAGTGTCTGGAGGAAGAAAATTAAGGAGTATTATGCTGCTGACTTTGTACTACTACCATTACAATTTACTAGGTGCATTACATCAAAACAAAAACAGGATTTTTTTTTTCTTACAACGTACTATAATATTTTACCTGTCAGTTTTAGTTTATTTGTTCATGGCATAGGGGTGTAAAGGGCTAGGCCAACATTTATTGCCCATTCCTAATTGTCTTCAAATAAAAGGCAGTGAGGGGCCTATTTCTGCATAGAGGTCTAAAGCACTGGAAAAGGCCCTTTTGGCAGGCAAAGTATGCACTGGTCAAAAACAACCACCTAACTATTCTAAGCCTACTTTTCATTCCTTGAACCATGGGAATACCACCATCTGCACGTTTCCCTTCTAAGCCACTCACCATCCTGACATGGAAATACATTGCTATTCCTTCAGCTTTGCTGGGTCAGAATCCATGAACCTCTCCCTGGCAGTGCCTACAACATGTGGACTGGAACAGTTCTAAAGGGCAATTATGGATGTGCAATGGCCAAGCCATTGACATAAGTTTTATAAGAATTAGAAAAGTCTCCTGAAGATCTCCTGCAGTGATTTCCTGGAGCTGAGATGACTAATCTCCAACCACCCAACCATCTTCCTATGTGCCCAGTTTGACTCCAGCCAGCACCCCTGATGCCTAGGGACCGCTACTGGTATTCAGTCACTGAACAGACTCACAGGAAGTTGCCAATGTACTTTTAACAAAATGATATTACAATTTATTGGACATGAAAGGAGAAAGAATAGCAACACTGTACAAGAATTAGTTGAACCTGTTTCATTACAAATCCAAAATAAAGACTCAACACCTGAATCTGTAAGAGCAACTTCAGTGAAAGTTTGCCCTGTTTCCATTTTACAAATTCCTGTTCAGTGGGAAGAGCTGTGCTTGGTTTCTTTCTAGTAAATATCTACATTCACTCAATGCTATCTTCTTTAGTTAATATCTCTTTATGAGACTCTCAAACCACTAACACTTACTCTTTATCATGTGTTCCTAAAATTCATGCATTCACCAGCCTGCTACTATCTGACATCTCAAAATCTTTTGTTCCTGGAACATTTTGTTTACTAATCTCTAAGTCACTATTCTTATACCCTGACTGCTTTGGAGATTGATGAACTGTACCTTTGATGTTACAGGCCTTTTCTTTCTGAATGACCCACTTCTGTCTCAGAAAGAAACCTGACAAACACACTGAACATTTGGATGGTTCTCTTCCTAAAATGAAACTTGAGTCAACTCTGTCTCTTTGTGTCATATGACATCTTGCAACAGTCACATTTTTCCTCTCTTCTATCTGTTTTTTAAACTTAACTGATAGAGTCATACAGCACAGAACGAGGCCCTTCAGCCCCACCACAGTTCAGTTTAGGAAACTTGGTAGGCATGGACAAATTTCCCAAACTGAACTAGTCCCACTTGTCTGTATTTGGCCCATATCCCTCCAAACCTTTCCTTTCCATGCATTTCTCCAAATTACTTTTAAATGTTGCAATTGTACCCACATCTACCACTTTCTCTGGCTGGTCTTTCCATATATACACCACTGTCTGTGTGAAAATGATGCCCCCTTGCATCCCTTTTGAATCTTTTCCTTTCCACCTTAAACCTCTGGTTTTGGATTCCCCTACCCTGGGGAGTAGACCTCGGCCATTCACCTTATCTATGTCCCTCATGATTTTATGAACATCTATAAGAGTCATAGAGGTCTACAGCATGAAAACAAGCCCTTCAGCCCAACTTACCCATGCCACTCAGTTTTCACAATTTAAACCAGTCCCATTTGCCTGCAGTTGGACACATAAGGTCACCTCTAAGCCTCCTACACTCTAGGGACAAAGTCCCAGCCTATCCATACAACTCAAACCTTCCAATTTCAGTAGCATCCTTGCAGATCTTTTCTGTACCCTTTCCAGTTCAACAACATCCTTCCTATAGCAGGGTGATCAGAATTGTATACTCTAAATGTGGCCTAACCAATGTATTGCACAGTGGTAACATGCCATTCCAGCACCACTACTCAATACTCTGACTAATGAAGATAAGTGTGCCAAATGCCTTTTTCACCACCCTGCCTGCCTGTGACACCACTTTAAGGAATTAGGTACCTGCGCTGCTAGGTCTCTCTGTTGGACAACACTCCCCAGGGCCCTACCATTGACTGTGTAAGCCCTGCCCTGATTTGTCTTAACAAGATGCAACACCTCACATTTATGTAAATAAAACTCCATCTGCCATTCCTTGGCCCCCATCCCAGTTGATTAAGATCCCATATGTACACGTGTACTCATGTCAACCACAAACTTACTAACCATGCCTCCCATATTCTCATCTAAATCATTTATATGAATGATGAACAACAATGGACCTAGCACTGATCCTTGTGGCACACTACCGGTCACAGGCCTCCAGTCTGTAAAACAACCCTCTATCACCATCCTCTATCTCCTACTGTCAAGCCAATTTTGTATCCAATTGGCTAGCTCTTCCTGGATCCCATGTGATCTAACCGTACTCACCAGTCTACTACATGGTACTTTGTCAAAGGCCTTGCTAAAGTTTATTAATCTCAAGGGTTTCCTGAAGACCTTATTTAAATGTGTTTCATGCAGGTAATCTGGCACCAGAAGAGGGCACACACACTGTGGAATTGCACGTTCGAGAGAAAATGATTGTTGATTCCAAATGATCCAATCTTTGCAAAGCCAAGTTTCAAGGCCCTTTTCCTTTCCTGACATGCTGCTTGAATTTATGAATATCCCTATCCTGTTTTACAAACTTGACTTTTCCTTTCAGACTTATAGATTAATCTTTATGCAAACACTCATAGAGTTTTAGAGAACTACAGCGCAGAAACAGGCCCTTCAGCCCATGGCCATTACTCCCTCCACCAAGGGGAAAGGTCTTTTCCTGTCTACTCTGTCTATGCCCTCCATAATTTTACACATCTTAATCATGATCTTCCTCAGTCTCCTATGGTCCAGTCTATCTAAAACAAAAACAGGATTTGCTAGAGAAACTTAGCTGGTCTGGCAGCATCTGTGAAGAGAAAGAATAGTTATTGTTTCAAGTCCAGTTCAGAACTGAAGAAGGGTCACTGGACTCGAAATGTTAATTCTTCTTTCTCTTGATGGATGCTGCCAGACCTGTCGAGTTTCTCCAGCAATTTCTTTGTTTCAGATCATCAGCATCCACAATTCTTTATTTTATCCTATTCTATCCAATTTCTCTTCATAATTGAAACTCTCCAGCTCTGGCAACATTTTGGTAAATCTCCTCTGCACCTTCTCCAGTGCGATCACATCTCTCCTATGATGTGGACTTCAGAAATGCACACAATACTCTAGTTGTGGCCAACAAACATTTTATACAGGTCCTTTCCGCTCTAAAACTCCACGGTAATAAATGTAAGTATTGATATGCCTTCTTAACCACTTTATCTCACTGTCCCGCTATCTTAAGGGACCAGTGGGCACGTATTCCAAGGTCCTTCTGATCCTTGGTGCCTTCTGGAGTCCTACCATTCATCATGGTTTTTTTTCAGCCTTGTTTGTCCAGCCAAAGTGCATCACTTCACATTTATCTGGATTGAATTCCACTTGCCACTGATCAGCCAATCTGACCTGCCCATTTACGTGCTCATGTCATCTAAGGTTATCCTCCTCACTATTTACCATCCCACCTATTTCTGTATAACTGCAAACTTACTAATCAACCCTCATACATTCAACTCTAAATCATTTATATGTGCCACAAACAGCAAGGACTCCAACTCTGATTCCCTTGGACCCCACTGCACACAGGTTTTCAGTCACAAAGCTAATCCTTGACCATCACCCTCTGTTTCCTGCAACTCAGCCAATTCTGGATCCAATTTACTAACTTTCCACAGAACCCATGGACTTTTACCTTCGGTATCAGTCTCCCATGTGATACATTATCAAAAGCCACAGTGATGTCCAAGTAGACTACATCAAATACATTGCCTTCATCTACACACCTGGTCACCTCTTCAAAAAATCAATCAAGTTGGTTAAACATAATCTCCCTTAACAAAACTATGCTGGCTGTTCTTGATTAATCGCTGCCTCTCCAAATGCAGACTAATTCTGTCCCTTAGAATTACTTCCCATAGTTTCCCCACTCCTGAAGGTAGACTGACAAGCTGGCTTGTAGTTTCCTTAACATTTGCACCCTAACAAGGTGTGGTTTAAGAGGCTTTTCTGTCTCTCTGCAAACCCAGCATTGCTCTGGGGCACAAGGAGCTTTAAAATTCCTAGCAAATGGTGGAAGGACAATGACTATTTTTTGAAGGACTGGATTCCCCGTTGTATGGGGGCTATAAGTGTTTTAAATTTAAGGTTTTAGCAAAGATTTGTTAAATCTAAACCTTCATTGTTTCTGCAATTACAAAGGTATTTACTTCCAAAATGTTTGGGTTTTTTAATTAGAATACGCATACTGAGGTGCACATAATTTCATGATACATAAACCAAAAGAACTGCAGATGCTGTAAATCAGGAACAAAAACAGGAATTGCTGGAAAAGCTCAGCACGTCTGGCAGCATCTTGAAGAAAATATCAGAGTTAACGTTTTGGGTCCAGTGACCCTTCTTCAGAACCAGTCCTGAGGAAGGGTCACCAGACCCAAAACGTTAACTTCATGATATGTTGGGAGCTGCCATTTGTTTTTATATTTTGTCATACTATTGCCCCAGTTCAATTAAACTTTACAAATATGAATGATAAAAACAAAACTCATGTCTGACTGACCTTATGAAATACTTTGAAGAAGTTACAAAGACTGGACACAGGTAATGGTATAAATACAATAAATTTGGATTTTCCTGAGGCCTTTGATACAGCACCCCATAATGGACTCAGGACAAAATCAATAAATGCAAACAAACATCAAGTTGACTACAAAACAGAAAATAGAGATTTGATGTTAAAGATAATTACATACATTGATAGAAGATAGGAATGATATACTACAGTGACCAACCTTGGAACCACAGCTTTTCATCAGTTGGATAAATTATTTAGTCTTAAGAGTCACAAGTACGATTTCAAAATACTGAGAAAGTTGTGACAAATGTGAAACAATGTTGATAAATTCACAGAATAGCCATGTCAATGACATTATTACTAAGTCTGAGGCGGTGTATCATGCCAGAAATGAGGTCATATATTCTCTGGAAAATAAAAGTCTAAATGCCCAGTTGTGTCAAATCATAAACTGTATCAATACAACAGCAGAATTTAAGGTCAATAGACATTAGATTATAATAAGATTCATCAAGAAATATTCTAAGATTGAAACTGCAGAAATAAATGAAAATAGGGAAATTCTAGACACGTTAGGATTTAGCAGTGTTAGTAAGGGTAGTACTACACAAAGTCATTCCTGAAGCCTTGCCATAATTTTACAATCAACTGACCATAAATGACTATTGAATTTTTTGAATTGTTATTTGAATAACATACATTATTTCTGTAAGAAGTATTTTTGCCAGTGTGCAGTCTCCAGGTGAAATCAATTTATGAATAAGTTGCACATTTCAATTGTTTTTGCAGTCAGTGAAATTACAGCGTTACTACAATGTAAAGCAGCTTATAATTTCAACAATACTCATCGTAGTCAAAAGTGTGCAAAAATATATTGTAGCAAAGTCTTATGTTTCAGTAGAAATCCTATAAAAGATTAATGTGTTTTTTTTATTGGACTCATTGAATGATACAGCACAGGGTGAGGCCAATCTGCTCACCATGCCAGGGCTGGCTCTTTGAAACAATCATCCAATTAGTCCTATTTGTCTGCCTTTTCCCTGCAGCTGCCATTTTTTCCCTATCCATTGATTTTTCAATTCCCTTATGAAAGCTATTGTTGAATCAGCTTCCACTACCCTTGATACCTGGTCTTCAGGGGTTAAGTTATGAGAAGACATTATACAGATTAGGCCTGCTTTCTCTAGAATTTAGAAGGTTGTCAGGTGATATAATTGAAGTCTACAAGATATTAACATGAAAAGACAGGATAGATAAAGATAAACTATTTTCACTGGTTGGGGATTCTAGAATTCGGGAGCATAGTGTGAAAATTAGGATCACACTATTCAGGAGAGCTGACACAGTATGGAGGTGGAGGAACACAGCAGGTCAGGCAGTATCAGAGGAGTAGGAAAGTCAACATTTCGGGTCAGGACTCTTCTTCAGGACTGAAGAAGGGTCCTAAGCCGTAACATTGACTTTTCTATTCCTCTGATACTCCCTGGCCTGCTGTGTTCATCCAGCTCCACACTGTGTTGTCTCTGACTCCAGCATCTGCAGTTCTTGCTATCTCATTCAGGAGAGATGTCAGGAAAAAGTCCTACACAAATGATTGTAGATGTTTGGAACTCTCTTCCAAAATGACACTGGATGCTAGATCAGTTTTCAATCTGAGATAGGTGATTTTTTTGTTAAACAAAGGAATTATGGGATATGGGTCAAAGGCTGATAAAATGGAGTTAGGCCACAGATCAACCATCAACTCATTGACTGGTGGAACAGGCTCAGGGGGATGAATAGCCTACTCCTGTTTCTATATTCCTTTTAGGCAATATATTCCAGATTCCAGTACAGCATTATATTATACACAGTACAATGGTTTAACTCATACAGGAAAATAACACCGCATGCACTGTTTTTATTTGTGCTTGACACAATGTGCAAAAATTTCCTGTCTTATTCATCACCACAAAAGGGACAAATCCACCTTTAACTAAGTAAATTTTGTTCCTGACTAAACCAGAAAATCACTCTTTAAATCAACATTAGCACAAAGAAGCAATATTTTGAAGTACACCTTTGTGCTAGACTACATTATTCTGTGAATACTATTAGGTTTGTTTCTAATCTGAAAATGTTTTAAGATCAAAATATACTTTGAAATGTACAATTTTTAAGCAATTGTAAACATCAGGACTATTTGAATGATTAAAATTCACATATGTACATAATTCCACATTATTGCTGAGTCAGTATATTTTTTAAAACTTGCACGGAACAGAGGAGTTTTGGGTAATTATTCTTTATTTTGAACTTTGGAATTAATATTTCTCTTTATCATTCTTGCTTAGCTTGACAAAGCTGAGAAACCAGATGACCTTGATGAAAGGCTACATATTTCCAGATTGGTTTCAGAACTCCCTGTGTTGCTTGTATCTTCGTGACAGGAGGAACTAAAAGCAGTGACATTCTTAAGCTTCTGCAATGCAATTACCAGAAATAAAATCAAAAAAGCTAGCAAGCTTAGGAAAATTGACAGATAGACAAAGATATTAGGTAAGTGGATGGTAGATGATGAATCCATGTCATCATTGATGGATGTTGGGTAGGATTCATCTATTGTTAGATTTCCAGAGTTCTCGCTGAGTGAATCAGTAGCTTTTTCCACAGTGGCCATTTCAAATATTTATGACTAAAGATGCACAGTAGTCTTCAGATTTCCTACAATGTAGAAGATAGCCGTGAATTCTTCTTCACAATTCAACTCAGTAATTAATGTGTTGACATTTGTAAACATAGCCACAAAAGAAGCCAGAATAAAATGACCTCTGTTTCCAGCAGCAATGAGAAAAGAAAAACATTACATTAAGCCACATTAAACTAGGAAATTAACACAATAAACAGTTCTGAAGTAAATTAAACACTTAAACATTCAGCCAGTGCTGTGACAAAAATATTACCAATTACTATCTAAGAGTACGACAATAAGACAAAGGATTCATCTTGTTTAATTACCTTAGCTCTTAGACACTTTTTTATTTAAAGCTGCATATGGCTCTTGTTTCAGGAAGAAGCAGCTCACTGTGATGATGGAACATTTCAGGTATAGAAGCTTCTCTCACTATTAGAAAGATGTGACTGCAGTAGCTTCAAAGTGACACTGGAAGTGGTGGCTTTCCGTTGAACTGTGATTGCCAACACTTATGATCCTTTGGGATCATACTGGCATTTTGTAAATGACTCCAGGCTTAACTGTAATAACCTGAGTGATATACAAAAACATTCCTTCCTTTGATTATCAACATTGTCAAGGACTTTGCCAAGTTAATTAATGTGTGCTACATATTATTGCTATAAATCTTGTTAAAGAAAAATTCATGAGACAATACAGCATCAAAATGTGAAAGATCTCTGGCACATCAAACCTAATTAGTCACTTATTCAAACAGAAATGCATTCCAAATTAAAAAGCAAACCAGCTTATAGCAACACAATTAAAGTTTTAATAAGATATCCAGTTTGCAAAATAAAGGAGAACAATCTGCAAATCTGTTTGTGTCCCCCTCAATATGTAACAATGTAAGAACAGGAGTAATCCATTCCCAAGTTTTGCAGCTGCTCTGTGAACTGTTCAGCAACAGTGGCAGACTAAAACTGTAGTAGGTTTATATCTGTAATATGTAGTTCAGAAAATAAAAATGTATTAAAATTGATTTATTTTTTGTGGGATGTTAGATTTTAAAGGAATCAACAAGTATGGGGAGAAAGTGGAAATATTCCAGGGGGTGTAGTCTGGTCTCCTTTGTTAATCTGACTTTTTCTTTGAACAGTACCTCTTCGTACACTACCATTGACAGTAGAACATTCATCCATCTTTGATCTACTCTTTGAAACTTTCTTCATGAACTTCTTCTGCCTTGTTTGTTGAAAGCCACCTCAAATATTAGCTTTACAATTATATGACATCTCCTTCAATTATCTTTACAATTTAACATTGGCTCTTTGAAGCAACACTAAATGTAAAAGATAACTACAATCTGTAATTGTTGATTTATGTGGTTTTTTGCTGTGGTATTTTGCAAACGGAGAGCATCAGCACCTGAGAATGGTAGAAGACTTATCAGACCATAATTGATGTATTTTAAATTGGAGTTTAAACATATAGCATCCAAGAAAAATTTTGAAAACCCTCAAAGGGCCGTTAACATCATACTGCTAATAACATTCAGAAAATCAAAACATTTTAATTAGGAGTTTAACTAAAGAGCTTATAGTAATGAAAATGTATTAAAATCTTCCATCAGCACGATTATATATTGGCCAGGAAGTTGCAATTGTACTGATGGTGAAACTATCAGCATTCTGGCATGTGCAATTACATGTGGAAATCTAGAAGTTGCTGTCAATGAATCTCTGCTCCTCCAAAGGGTGCATTGTTGAAGTCCTCAATGACGGAAATCAGTTACAGATCATTACATTGACATAAAGCTCTGTTTCTTGTTCGATTATTCTTATTGCAAACAGCCTTGAAAATCTTATGCTTTGTCAAAGTTCATAGAATCCCTACAATGTGGAAACAGGCCCTTCGGCCCAACAAGTCCACACCAACCCTCACAGCATCCCACCCAGACCCATCCCCCTATAACCCACCTAATTTATACACCCCTGGACACTATGGGCAATTTAGCATGGCCAATCCACCTAGCCTACACATCTTTGGACTGTGGGAGGAAACCGGAGCACCTGAAGGAAACCCACAGGGAGAATGTGCAAACTCCACACAGACAGTCACCCAAGGGTGGAATTGAACCCGGTCCCTGGCGCTGTGATGCAGCAGTGCTAACCACTGAGCCACCGTGAATGATTGTTTTGAATGATGCACCAATTCATAATTACTGCAGTAGCCACCACTCCATATATACTATATATACATAAATATACACACACATATATATACAGTTGTTCAAAAGACACATTTTGTCAAAGCTTTACCTCCCACACTCACCAGGATAATTTACAAGAATACCAATTCAAGGAGAAAACCAACATCTATACTGCATGAAAGAAAAGTGCTGATTGATTTGAGAAGTGGACTCTGAGAGGTAGAGGCATTACCAAGGAGAATGCACCTATTAATGCTGATTGACAGTTAATTACCAGTCTTTGAATAAATTTTATACCATACAGGTTGTGTCTGTTTGGTCAGTCCTGAAAAGTGAGCCAGGAAATGGATGTCACATATTCTGTGGAGTTGAAAAAGGTGCAGTACAACTAGTTGTGATTCTGCATTGGATATTTTCCTGAATAATTCTGAGTTTGTGAAGAACTACATTGACAAACAATTTAGGCCTGTTAGTTAGGCTCACAGTGTGGCACACCTGTATGTACTGGAAGCTACATATCATTTTACTTGAAACAAATACAGAAATTGCTGGAAAAGCTCAGTAGGCCTGGCTGCATCTGTGGAGAGAAATCAGAGTTAACATTCTGGATCGAGTAACCCTTCCTCAGAACTCTGAGGAAGCTTTTCCAGAAATTTCTGTTTTTGTTTTTGTTTCTAATTTACAGCATCTGCAGTGCTTTTGGCTTTATATAATTTTATTATGCTATTACTAAACACAGTCCTGATCCTTGAACAGAGAATGTAGGCCATTCAACTCATCAAATCCATTCTGACATTCAATGAGATCATGGTTAATCCGACAATCCACTATGCCAATTTCATACCCTTTCTCCATTACCCTTGATTTCCTTAATGATTAAAAATCTGGTGCCAGAATGAAATTAACACCAGGAAGGAGGACACAGTATCACAGCTCTCAAAATATGTGCCAATATATTTATAAATACATTCTTTCCTTACAGCAACAATGAGGATCTTCCTGTTGGCTTTTTTAATACAAGAAAACCATGAACAGCAGCATTTTGTCCCTGTCCTTCATTAATTCTTCATTTAAGCACCTCAATTGGTGGTCAAGAAGGAAGGATATTTGCAAGCCTTCCAGGCTGCGTCTTAATTGGGGTAGACGCTAAAAGGCAGCAGGATCCCTATTTGCCACTCTCCTGCATGATTAAATGCCCCCTACCTCCAAACTAACTTTGGGGGAGGGCATTAAATCCTGTCCAATATTTCTCCATGTTGGGGAATGTAGTACGTGGTTTCAGAATAAGGCTGCTGTGGATTTAACTCTGAGGTGAGAAGTAATTTCTTTTCATTGCAGTCACTGTTCTTTGTAATTCACTGCCCCATGCAGTAGTGGAGGTTGGGTTATTGAGTACATTCAAGATTGAGTCAGGCAGATTATTGAAAAACAAGGCAATCAAGGGTCATGGGGAGGGTGGGGTGCAGCTGCTAAGTGGAGTTCAGGTCTTGACCAGTTCAGCCATGTTCATATTATAGTCACAGAATCCCTAGTGTAGAAGCAGGTCATTTGGCCCATTGAGTCCACACTGACTCTCCAAAGAGTTTTCTACCCAGATCTACCCCCTTTCCTATCCCTCTAACCCTGCATTTCCCATAGCTGATCCACTGACCTTGCACATCCCTGGACACCACGGGCAATTTAGCATGGCCAATCCACCTAACCTGCACATCTTTCGACTGTGGAAGAAACTGGAGCACCCAGAGGAAATCCACGCAGACATGGGAGAACGTGCAAACTCCACACAGACAGTCACACGAGGGCGGAATCTAACCCAGGTCCCTCGCGCTGTGAGGCTGCAGTGCTAACCACTGAGCCACTGTGCCACTCACAGTCGCCTGAGGCTGGAATTGAACCCAGGTTCCTGCACTGTGGGGCAGCGGTGCTAACCAATGAACCACCATGCTGCCCCAGGGATGGAAAACTGATTTAAAACAAAGGAAAAGAAAGTCTGAACATGTTTTTGTGACAAACAATTATCATGTAGCACATTTTTTATGATCTATAGTGAAATGTAAATGCTTCTACCCCACTTCAAATGGATGGAACTTTTCTACTTCAAATAGGTAGAATTATTAGTTTTCTCTTTGTTTGTATTCGATCATTGTCAAGACTTTGGACTTATGCACTTATATCAAATCAGTAAAGTAGCCTCAGCATTCAGTGCCATTAGTGCATATAATAAAGACTGAAGTTGGTACAATTAACAAAACATGATCTTACTGGGTTATACACGTGAAGTAAAGGACTGTGGCAGTGCTTCACAAATTATTTTCCAATGTGACTCAATTTTAACTCATCACGACCATCTCAGGGCAATTAGAGAAGAGCAACAAATGAAGGCCTTGGTAATGCTGTCCTCACACCAATTATAAGAACTCTTGAAAATTAAGGTGATCCCAGATGCTAACAAAAACAAAACAGCAATAAAGCAGCACAGCAACATTCAGTACATAATTATTAAAGTTTGTATACCACAAATAATATATGACACATGTAAGAAAATTTGTATCTACAGTATCTTGTAAAAATACTGCTTTACTTACACAGGTAGGCTTTAGAAAAGTTCTCCATATTACCTGGTGACAGAAAACTCAGTGAAACCCCTCCCTACACACATTGTGATCACTGCCTAACCCCTGCCCAACACACATGTAGAACCCTTTTGTGAAACCTCCTTCCTCATTCACTCAGTGAACCCTATTTCAAATCTTCCCTCCTTCGGCCTGTAGACGCTTGGTGCTAATCCTCATCATGGGCCTGCAGAACCTCATGGAAACTTGGGTTCTGCTCTTTGTGAGATCTGCTGAGACTTAAGTGCAGTTTATACCCTTCATTCACCCTCCAGTCATTGTGATTCTACCAAGCATCCAGCAGTAGATTGCACGGCTTTGGCTATATTGAACGCTGTTGTGGTTGAGGGGAAATGAAAGTCCATGATCCAAAAGTTGTGACTCGGCTGAATGTCAGAATTTTTTCATCCTTGTTAATGAACAGTGGAGGAGGACTGAATGGCTTACTCCTGTTCCTAATTTTCATGGTGCTATATTACCATCATTCTCTTAGTTTATTTCATAGATGAACTGAGACTGTAGTGTAGTAAGTATGTCATTGAAAGTCCATTAAAACCAAACTGGTACAACATATCACTTCATGAACAGGACTATTGCAACCCATGTATTATTTCTACACATGAAATAGGGATTTCCAGCAAATTTAAGCAGAAATAATTATAGATACTTCCTTGAATAGTGGCAGAAAATGTAAAAATAATGCTCAAACATCACATAAATTCTTTACTTTTGAAAATACAATATGTATTTTGCATTTCAATGTGTTAATTTGTAATAATGTTCATTCAACTTGATCCCTAGCAAAGCACAGGCTGCAGTACAAAACAACATGAATTCAATGAATTAATGTCCTGTTATTACTGCCAAAGGTAAATATAATCAGATTAATTCTTCAGAGAGAGTGAAGAAAAAGTACATTTAACTAATGTCTGATAATCTATTTTTATTGTATAGATGACTTCAATGGTTAATTTCATCAGAACATGTCGAGAAGCATAAGAGGATTACTAGTGTCTAGCAGTCTGAGTATTACCAGGCTTTGATTGGCTCTGAAATGCTTGTTGAAAATGTGAGTGAGCATGTGTGTAGCAGTTTCAAAGAAAAATTAGAAGACAGGCTCAAAGGACTTGATAATGAGAATCAGCCAGAACAATGCACAACCAAAGAACTGATTATATTCTATTTTTGAAAATTCCTTATGGGGATCTTTCTTCATGTGTGTGAGGAATATTAGTATTATGCTTGAAATATCTTTGATGAGAGTTTCAAAGTATTTAAAAATTAGATGTAGCTGGTAAAGTTACATTGGTATACCCTGACAGTGAACACAAGATCACCATCTGTTCCATGATCAGAATGTTTCATAACCAACTTAATTATCTTAGCCATAAAAGCAAATTACTGTGGATGTTGGAAATCTGAAATAGAAAACCAATATAGCCTGCAGATTTTAACTCTGTTTCTCTCTCCAGAGGCTGCCAGAGCTGCTGAGTTCCTCCAGTAATTTTTTTTTTATTAATCCTTAAAGCCTCTTGAGTTTAGAAAGGTGAGGCAGAAAAGACGGCAGGAAAGAAGGGGAAAAGCATTAAGGAAAGGAGGGGGGTAAGGAAGCATGAAGAACGAATGAAAGAAGGGATGAAAGGCGATGGGAGGAAATTAAGGAGTGAAAGGAAATAAAGAAAGAAAGATGAAGAAGACTGGAAGATGGAGAGAAAAGAAAGAAGGGAAGAAAAAGGGAAAAGGAAAGAGAAAAAAACTACATAACATCTTTCAATACCTCAACATGTCAAAAAGCATTTTACAACCAATGAAGTTATTTTGAAGTGTAGTGAGATGTAGAAAATGTAGCATTCAATTGGTTGCCTCCTGGAATAGCCTTTATAACAATGCTTCCACGCTTGCAGTATCACCTCAGCAAGATTAGTTAGTAGTAGCAGAAAAGCTTTTTGTTTAAAGTTAACAATAATAATTTTAATTATATCACTCATTAAATCAGGCAAAGTAGATACAACACACCATATACCCAACTGGCATGCAAAAGGTCTGTTGGAAACCAATGTACACCGTAGAAACGCTAACCGAAGCCTAACATAATTGGCTTTGACAGAGTTAGAAGTCACATGACACCATGTTATAGTCCTACAAGGTTTATTTGAAATCACAAGCTTTCGGGGTACAGCCCTACTATCAGGTGAAGTGAGAGGGAAGCACACAGAACAGAGAATTTATGGGCTGGGAGAGAGATCAATGGGCAGAAATTAAAAGGCTATACAAATGGTGTGAGTGGAGTGCTGAATAATAAGTCTCTGCAGGTGATCCAAAGTGTTAGACAGTGTGAGTAAAGTGTCAACAGCTGGATAACAAGTGAAGGGATGACCTATAATCCGATGAAATAAGGCAGAGAGATAATTACAAAAAAAATAAAAATTAGTTGGTGCTGGAGACAAACCAAATGACCGGAATAATATGATAGGTATGAGTCGCATGCCGAGGGTCTAACCAAAGTCATAAGTAATCTAAAACTGTACAAAGTCATTAAGGTAGAGAGATCATAACAATTTATCTAGGTGATAGTGACAAAACAGGAAAGTAAGGAGGATTTTACAGATACAGAAGTGTGGTGGGGTCACACGCAGCACGATATGAACCCAAGATCACAGTTGAGGCCTTCTTTATGGGTATGGAAATTGGCTATTAGTTTCTGCTTGGCGATTCTGCATTGTTGTGTATCTTGAAGGCTGCTTTGGAGGACACTTATCTGAAGATTGGAGGCCAAATTTCCTTAACTGCTGAAATGTTCCCCAACTGGGAGGGAATATTCCTGTCTGGCGATAGTCCAAATGAACACCATGCAACAATCATCAGACAGGAGTGTTCCCTTCCAGTCAGGGAACACTTCAGTGGTCAAGAGCATTCAGCCTCTAATCTTTAGGGAAGCATTCTCCAAGGTGGACTTTGAGATACACAACAACACAGAATCGTCGAGTAGAGACTGATAGCCAAGTTCTGTACCCATGAAAATGACCTCAACCGTGATCTTGGGTTCATGTCACACTACAGGTGATCCCACCACACTGTTCTGTATCAGTAAAATCTTCCTTATTGTCCTGTTTTGATGGCATCACCTTGACAAATTGTTATGAATTCTTTACCTTAATTAGTTTGTACAGTCTTGGACTACTTAGGGCTTTGGTTAGACCTTTGGCATGTGACTCATATCTCTATCACGTTATTCCACTCATTGGGTTTGTCTCCAGCACCACCTTATTTTTAATTTTTTGTAATTATCTCTCTGCCTTATTTAATCGGATCATAGGTCATCCCTTCACTTGTTATTCAGCTGTTAACACTTTACTCACACCATTGAACACTTCATATCACCTGCAGGGACTTATTATTCAGCACTCCACTCACACCATTTGTAGGATGTTTTGATCTCTGCCCATTGATCTCTCTCCCATAAATACTCTGTTCTGTGTGCCTCTATCTCACTTCACCTGACAATGGGGCTGCACCCCGAAAGCTTGTGATTTCAAATAAACCCGTTGGACCACATCCTGGTGTTGTGTGACTTCTGACTTTGTCCACCCCAATCCAACACCTGCACCTCCACATCATGGATTTGATATAGGTAGAAGAAGGCTCTGGCCCAGACCAGGCATGCCAAAAAAAAGCGCAGCATGGACCTTGCAGTATGGACCCTGCTCTTTCAATTTTAAACTCTACTACCCAGTGGAAGACAAACAAGCGGTCAGTGTTTCCATTGTATGAGTTAAGTTCCTGAGTAAATCAATCAGAAGGAAAAGTAGAGACTAAAATGAAAGAGATTAATCTGTTTTTACAAAAGCCAAAAGAACTGTGGATGCTGTAAATCAGGAACAAAAACAAAGTTGCTGGAAAAGCTCAGCAGGTCTGGCAGCATCTGTGAAGGAGAAAACAGAGTTAACGTTTCGGGTCT
>NC_063337.1:26817680-26904498 GCF_021869965.1 Rhincodon typus | reverse complement strand
GAGGAAGGGTCACCGGACCTGAAACATTAACTCTGTTTTCTCCTTCAGAGGTGCTGCCAGGCCTGCTGAGCTTTTCCAGCAACTTTGTTTCTGAATCTGTTTTTATACCTCTCTTGTATCTGTAATTTGCTTTTGCATATTCCTTTCCCTTCTCCTATAATTTTGTGTTTGTTTTTAAGCAAGTATCAGGTCATTTAAGTAATGTTCCTTACTTGCAAAGGTGTTTCTTTGCTGTTGTTATTTCCCCTGTTGTTTTTTGGCTCAAAGTGCTTATCTTTCAGTTTCTTTTTTACTAGATTCCAACTGGCTCGCACCATATAGCCCATCTATTTTTGACCCTCCTATAAACCTTTGATACATGTGATTATAAACTACCATGGCTTGTCCAGGGTTAAATTCAATTGAACGCTCAGCAGGGAGCTTTGGAGCAAGCATTAGGATACAGAATATTTGGCCAAAACAAGGCTTTGCTTTAAGAAATAATGGATTAACACCTGGCTAGGTCTGCTAACAAGATGGTGCCAAAGAGATTCATTAATTAGGGTAAATTAAGTGTGAAATATTGATAAAAAATATGTTCTAGGATTAATGTAAGCAACTGAAAATAATTAATACCTGCATCTGTCGTGATATGCAGTTTATGCAAAATCAGTTCATACTGCTGATAAACAGAAGTTTGAAGTAGCTACATGGATGATTCACACATCTTACAAACATCCAGGAAAATAATTTGAGGAAATAATTTGGAGTCATACTATAATTAATTAAATGCTAGATAATATTTTTAAAGAATACTAAATCTTTATTAAATGATCACACTGACTTTTGTAGAAAAGAGGAGTATTTCTAACATGTTGGATAATCATTTCTTGACTTACAACGTTATATCAAATAGTCATCACACTGTATTCACTCAAATGGAATCTATAAGCAGAACATCCATGGAATAGAAAATATCTTAAGAACATAAGAATGCTCCTGAGAATTTGCCTGACAATGAAAACCATACCACCATTCTCACTGACAAATGCTTTATATTTTATGCTTCATCTAATGCATTCCTATTGCTTATAGGTATAGGCCAATAAGAACTGAAAAGTTGTTCATATAGGATAGACTACACAAACTGGGTGTTAATAGAGGTCTTTAAACAGATAAAGGGTAGTGAATGGAATTCAATCTGGATAAATGGGAGGTGATGTACTTGGGCAAGACAAACAAGGCAAGGGAATACATGATGAATGGTAGGACCCTGGGAACAACCAAGGACCAGAGGGGAAAAAGAAAGAATTGTGGATGCTAAAAATCCAAAACAAAAACAGAAATTCCTTCACGAAGGATCAGAGAGACTTTGGTGTGCATGTACGCTGGTCCCTTAAAGTATCAGGACAGATGAATAAAATAGTTAACAATGCATACGGTATACTTGCCTGCATTACTCAAAGCATTGAGTTTAAGCCTGCACTGGAGAGAATGCAGGAGACATTTACCCGAATGTTGCCTGGGTTGGAGAGTTTCAAGTATGAAGAGCGATTGCACTGACTGGGGTTGTTCTCCCTAGAGGAGATTGACAGGAGATATGTATAAAATTATTAGGGGCATAGATAGGATGGACAGGAAGATACTTTTCCTCTTGATGAAGGGATCAATGACCAGGGAGCATAGATTTAAGGTAAGAGGCAAAAGGTTTAAAGGAGATATGAAATTTTCACTTTCCATCACTTTACTCATTTTCAAGAGTAAACTGATGGGGCAGTCAGTTTGCCACAAGAAACAAACTGGTTAGCCAACTCAATAAATTCCCCTGTGGGATAAGTGAGAGCCTCATGGCTCACAGTGGATCAGAAGCAGTACATCACAGTAATCAGTGTCTACGACTGGACCCTCGATGCAAAAGATGGTCTAAAGAGGTATTCTACACCAACCTTGAACAATTGCTGACCCATATCCGCAAGGGAGACAAGTTCATTCTCCTCAGTGACTTTAATGCCAGAATCAAGAGGGATGCAAACCTTTGGAAAAGCATGCTAGATGAGAAGGTGCTGTGAAAACAAACTCCAATGGAGTCCTCCTCCTAATGAAGTGCCTAAAATATGACCTCATCAAATAACACCTCTCCCGCCAGAGGAACAAGCACAAGACCTCATTACAACATTCCTGCACTGCTGCCTAATAGACTACATCATCGTTCAATTGAGACACTAGAAAGATGTCCCCATCACCCGTTCAATGACTGGAGTTGACAACTGCTAGGCTGACCACTCTACCATCTCCATCAATCTGGTCCCAAACCAGCAAAAGCAGAAAGAATTCTGCTGAAGGAGACTCAATGTTGCTGCACCCAAAGACCCTCAGAAGAAAGATCTATTCAGGCAGTGTCCCACAACCAACCTGGCAACAACCAATGTGCCAGAGCCAGAGTGTTCACAGCACCTGGTCCATCCAAGTAAACATCAGAGTCAGCACCCATGTGAAAATGCTCAGCCTCTCAACCAGGAAACACCCAGACTGGTTCAACCAGAATGATCAGGAGATCCAGGATCCCCTAGACCATAAATGTAAGGCATTTCTGAACTGGCAGCTCCACCAAAATTTGAACAAGAAGGAACAAGCCTACGGAGAACTGAAAGCCAAGATGAAACAAAGAACCTGTGACCTGAAGAATAAATGGTGTGTTGAAAGAGCCCAGGAGATGCAGCAACTCACCAACAACCACGATGTGGGCGGCTTCTTCAGCACCATGAAAGTGATCTAGGGTCTGTAAAAATGAGAGTCGCACATCAAAGACTTAGAAGTAATCTAGAAGCTGGAGAGCACCTCAAGGGCCCCCTCAATCAAACACAGCCTTCAACACAAGTGCTCTCAACATCATCCCGCAACACACTAACTGCCACTATCTCAGCATACCTCCAACCTGCTGTGAGATCAAGACAGCCATGCAACCTCTGAAAAACAATACCACCTCTGTCACAGATGGAATCTCTGCTGAAGTACTAAAATACAGCAGAGAGGCACTCCACAACCTCATAACCCTTGTTTGGAAGGAAGAAAGCTTGTCAGGAGATCCTAGAGATGCCATTGTGACCATCTTCAAGAAACAAGTCTGACTGTGGAAATTACAGAAGGGTTTTCCCTACTGTCCACCACAGGAAAGATAATCATAAGAATCCTTATCAACCACCTCGTCCTATTGAAGATCTCCTCCCAGGGTCTTAGTAGCAGTCATGCGTAAGATCTACAAGATGCGCTACAGAAATTTGTCCAAGATCCTTAGACAGCACCTTTCAAATCCATGGCCATGGGACAACAGCAGCAGACACATGGAAACATCACCACCTGCAAGTTTCCCTCCAAGCTACTCACCATCCTGATTTGGAAATATATTACGGCTCCTTCACTTTTGTTGGGTCAAAATCCTGGAATTCCTTCCCTAATGTCATTGTGGGTCTATCTATAGCACATGGACTGCATGGTTCAAGAAGGCATTGCATCATCACCTTCTCAAGGGCAACTAGGGCCAGGCAATAAATGCTGGCCAGACAGTGACGCCCATGTCCCACGAGAGAATAAAAAAAACACTGCTTCTACCTGTTAAGTAACACAATGGACAAGATTTTTAGTGTGCGCCAAATCCAAGAAAAGTGCAGGGAACAGCACCAATTTCTGTACATGATCTTCTTCAATCTCACAAAGATGCCTTTGACTCTGGCAAATCTGAAGAATTTTGGAATATCTTCCTCAAAATCAGCTGCCCACAGAAATTCATCACCATTCTCCACCAGCTTCATGATAACATGCAAGCCATGATCCTCACCTACGGATCCACCACAAATCCAGTATGAGTGCAACCTAATGTCAAAAAGCGCTGCAACATTGCATTAACAATTTTCTTCCCTGCAACACTCCACCCCATCTCCATGAAACTCCCAGCCAGAGTGGAGCTAACCTACAGGACAAGAGGAAAACTGTTCAACCTATGATGCCTCCAGGCTAGAACCATGACCACCTCAACTTCTGTCATTGAGCTGCAATACACCAATGATGCCTGCATGCGTACACACTCAAAAGTCAACCTACAAACCACTGTCAATGCATTCAGTAAGGCTATGAGAGAATTGATGATGAAATCCAACACTGATTCCAGTGCACCACTGTAGACTGTGGATGCCTGAGGAACAGAGTGTTCAAAGTCTAAGAGCTGAAACCCAGCACCAAGCTCATGGTCTACAGAGCAGTCACAGTCCCAATCTGCTGTATGCATCAGAAGAGTGGACCATATGTGTTAGAAACTTCAAATCCCCAGAGAATTATCACCAGTGCTGCCTTCACAAAATCCTGCAAAGCCATTGGCAGGATAGGTGTAACAATGTAAGCCTCATTTTCCAGGCCAATATCCCTAGAATTGAATCACTGGTCACACACAACCAGTGCAGTGTGTTGACCCACATTGTTGGTATGGCTAAAATAAGATTCCCTAAACAAATGCTCTACTCCAAATACGCAATGTTAAGTGATCACTAAGAAGGCAGATTAAATGCTACAAGGACATCCTGAATGCCTCCCTAAACAAATGAAAGATATCCACCAACATGCAGGAATCACTTTCTCTAGAATGCACAAACTGGAGAAGACACATCTGCGAAAGGCACCAACCACTTTGAATGTCACTGAGTGGAGCACATGGGGGCCAAGCGCAAACAGCAGAAAGAATGCACACAATCAGACAGTCCCACTCACCTGGTTTCCACCTATCGACCTCATCAAATACCACCTCCCAAGCCTGTGGCAGATTCTGAGGCTCCAGGATAGGTCGATTCATCCACCACAGAACCCGCCCTCACCAGAGTCAAAGTAAGTCACCCAGAAGGAAAGCCAAAGGAGGAGAAGGAGGGAGTGGTGTAATAATTGTCTACACAATAATGGAATTGGTTCCTCAGGAATTTTTTTTATTCACTTGTGCGATGTGGGCTTCACTGGCTGGGCCAGCATTTATTACCCTTCCCTAGTTGCTCTTGAGAAGGCGTTGGTGAGCTGCCTTCTTTAGCCAGTGTAGTCCACATGTGTTATGTTGACACTCAATTCCCTTAAAAAGGGAATTGCAGGATTTTCACGCAGTGACAGTGAAGCAACGGTGATATATTTCCACGTCAGGATGGTGAGTGGCTTTGAAGGGAACTTGCAGGTGGTGTTCCCATTTATCTGCTGCACGTGTCCTTTGAGATGGAAGTAGTTGTGGGTTTAGAAGGTGTTGTCTAAGGATCTTCGGTGGATTTCTGCAGAGCAACTTGTAGGTAGTACGCACTGCTGCTGTTGAGCATCGGTGGTGAAGGGTCAAGATGCTTGGGGATGTGATGCCAATCAAGCAGGCTGTCATAAAGTCATTGGGATCATAGATCATACAGACCCTTCGGTCCTACTCGTCCATGCCGACCAGATATTCTACATTAATCTAGTCCCATTTGGCCCATATCCCTCTAAACCCTTCCTATTGATATAGCTATCCAAATGCCTTTTAAGTGTTGTAATTGTATCAGTCTCCACCACCTCCTCTGTCAGCTTACTCTATGCATGCACTGCCCTCTGTGTGCAAAAGCTGCCCCTCAGGTCCCTTTTAAATCTTTCCCTTCTCATCTTAACCTGTTCCCTGTAGTTCTAGACTGGGGAAAAACCTTGACAATTCACCCTACCCATGCCCCTCATGATTTTATAAGCTTCTATAATGTTACCCCTCAGCCTCCGACGCTCCAGGGAAAATAGCCCAGCCTATTCAGCCTCTCCCGATAGCTCAAACCCTCTAACCCTGGCAACATCCTTGAAAATCTTTTCTGAACCCTTTTAAGTTTCATAACATCTTTCCTATAGCAGGGACACCAGAACTGAGCACAGTATTCCAAAAGTGGCCTAACACATTTTCTGTACAGCCACAACACGACCTCCCTATACTCAATGCACTGATCAATAAAGGCAAGTGTACCAAATGCCTTCTTCACTGCCCTGTCTATCTGCATCTCTGCTTTCAAGGAACTATGAACCTGCACCCCAAGGTCCCTTTGTTCGGGAACACTCCACAGATCTTACCATTAAGTGCTACATCCTGCCTTAATTTCATCTACTAAATGCAGCACCTCACATTCATCTAAATTAAACTCCATTTGCCACTCCTCAGCCCATTTGCCAATCTAATCAAGGTCCTGTTGTGCTCTGTGGTAACATTTTTCACCAATGAGTACACCACCAAAATTGGTGTCATCTGCAAACTTACTCACCATACCTCCTATATTCACATCCAGTCATTTATACAAATGACAAAAAGCAGTGGACCCAGCACCAATCCTTGCAGCACACCGCTGGTCGCTGGTCACGGGCCTCCAGTCCAAAAAGCAACCCTCCACCACCACCACCCTCTGTCTCCTACTTTAGACCCAATTTTGTATACAAATGGCTAGATCTAGCATACCATGTTGAACGCCTTACTTAAGTTCATATAGACAATGTCCACCTCTCTGCTTTCATCAATCTTCTTCATCACTTCTTCAAAAAAGTTAAATCAAGTTAGTGAGACCTGGATGGGTTCAAGCTTCTTGTGTGTTGTTGGAGCTGCACCCATCCAGGCAATGGGGAATATTCAGCCCCACTCCAGACTTTTAGATGGTCAGGCTTTGGGGATTCAGGTATGAGTTACTCGCTACAGTATTCCTAGCCTCTAACCTGCTCTTGTAGCTACTGTATCTCTGTGGTGTGACTAGTTGAGTTTCTCGTCAATGATAATGCCAAGAATGTTGACAGTTGGGATTCAGTGACAGTAATGCCTTTGAATGTCAAGGGGCAGTGATTAGATTGTTTCTTATTGGAGATGGTCATAGCCTGGCATTTCTGATGCTTACCACTTGTCAGCCCAAGCTTGGATATTGTCCTGATCTTGTTGCATTTGAACAGGGAATGCTCCAATATCTGAGGAGTTGTGAATGGTGCTGAATATTGTGCAATTATTGGCAAACATCGACACTTCTAACCTTATGTTAGAGGAAAGGTTATTGATGAAGCAGCTGAAGATGGTTGGGCCTAGGACACTACCCTGAGGAACCTCCTTTGGAAATATTCTGGAGCTGAGATGGCTGACCTTCAATAACTACAACCATCTTCCTATATGGCAGGTATGACTCTAACCAGCTCGACCCATTACTATTGATTCCAGTTTTGCACAGGGTCCCTGGTGCCACACTCGGTTGAATGCAGTTGTGATGTAAAAGACATTATTCTCACCTCACCTCTGGAATTCAGCTCTTTTGTCTATGTTTGAACCAAGGCTGTAATGAGGTTAGGAGCTAAGTGGGCCTAGCAAAACCCAAACTGGGTGTCATTGAGCAAGTTATTGCTGAGCAAGTGCTGCTTGATAGCACTGTTGATGACACCTTCCGAAATTTTACTAATACTCGAGAGTAGACTGACGATGCAGTAATCAGCCAGGCTGTATTTGTCCTGCATTTTGTACAAAGGATACAACTGGGCAATCTTCCACATTGTTGGGTAGATGCCAGTGCTGAAGCTGTACTGGAACAGCTTGGCTAGGAGAGCAGCAAGTTCTACAGTGTTGCTAGAATTTTGTCAGTGCCACTATCCTTTGCAGTATCCAGTGCCTCTGACTGTTTCTCAATATGATGCAGAGTGAATCGAATTGGCTGAAGACTCGTATCCATAATGCTAGGAACTGCTGGAGGAGGCCAAGATGGATTCTCCACTCAGCACTTCTGGCTGAAACTTGCTGGGAGTGTATCAGCCTCGTCTTTTGCACTGACTTGTTGGGCTCTTCCATCATTAAGGATGGGGATATTTGTGGAGCCTCCTCCAGTGAGTTGTTTAATTGTCCAAGACCATTCATGACTGCATTTGGCAGGACTACAGAACTCAGATTTGGAAATTATTCAACAACAAAAACATGACTCTTGCAGTATTCCAAACATAATATACTTTTCTTACAATCTGCCTCCTCATCACACATGCACTGTTTCCTCAATGCTCTGCACTTTGCCTCTATCAAAAACCTCTTCCCAATCCCCACAATCTCAGCAGCGTCTCACCCTCTTCCCCCTAAAACATTGTCACCTCCATTAACTAACTAAATCAGCAGCCCCTCTTCCTGAGTCACGCCCCTATCACTATACGGTCTGCCCAACCCCTATCCTGGCCCACTCAAGTCACTGATTCACATTCTAGTAAAGTTGGACCCAACTTGAGGCTCAGGTTCTGACCTCTGCTTTTATCCGTCCTTCCCACCCAAGGCCTGCCAGACCACTACTGCCATCTTAATACTTGTGCTGCGCTGCTCAGTTTCCTTCGAGTGCCCAGGTTCAAATTCCAAAATCGGCAGCAACAAGAGGAAACCAGCCAGCAATGTCCCAGTCACTGTCCTGAGAAGTAGTGTCCCGAGGAGCCAACGAACAAGACCCAGGACAAAATATGAAGTTACAAGAGGAACTTAAAATGTACAAGGTTGTTAGTGACCCTTGTGCTAACTCCATCACCGTACATACATTGCCAAATCAATAATATGTGCTCTGGCTCAGTCGTGGTGACTGGATAAATGAAAGCCATATACACAAAGACATTCTGTTTGGTGAACTGGCCACTGGATCATGATCTCTTGGATGTCCATTCCTCCAATACAAGTTCACTTGCAGGCAAGTTATGTAGGTGGTTGACATAATTGACATTAACTTTCAATTATTAATCACTCATGGCTGTGATCTGGAGCCTAACTGTTTGGGATGGTGTTGGCAGGGGCACATTATGAGAATTTCAGAGAAAGCAGAAGCCAGCCACTTCATGAATTCAATATTTCCCTGCAACAAGTGCAGATTGCTATGCCTGAAGGTCCTGAGCTATATCAGGTGCTGCTTCACACAGTGCAGATACTGAGAACATACAAATAGAGGTCATTGTTACAGAGTCATACAGCATAGAAACAGGACCTTTGGCCCAACCAGTCCATGCGGAACATAATCCCAAACTAGGAACAAAAACAGAAGTTGCTGGAAATGCTCAGCAGGTCTGGCAGCAGCTGTGAAGAAAAAATCAGAGCTAACGTTTCCGGTCCGGTGACCCTTCCTCAGAACCGGACCCGAAACATTAGCTCTGATTTTTTTTCTTCAGAGATGCTGCCAGACTTGCTGAACTTTTCCAGCAACTTCTGTTTTTGTTCCTGATTTACAGCATCCGTAGGTCTTTCGGTTTTTATAATCCCAAACTAAGGTAGTCTCACCTGCCTGGTCCTGCCCCATATCCCTCCAAACCTTTCCTATTCATGTACTTATCCACATGTCTTTTAAATGTTGAAACTGTACCCACTTCCTCAGGAAGTTCATTCCACACGTGAACCATCCTCTGTGTAAAAAATTTACCCCTCACGTCTTTTTTTAAATCTCTCTCCTCCCATCTTAAAATGTGCCCCCAGTCTTGAAATACCTCATCCTAGGGAAAAGACAACTATCATTAACTCTATCTATTCCTCCCATTATTTTATAAATTTCTATAAGTGATGAACTATGAAGCCTAACAGGAAGGCTTACGACAACTGACCATCCTGCAACAACGAAACCGAAACAGAATTTCTCCATTACAAAGAGATAACAAGGTGTAGAGCTGGATGAACACAGCAGGCCGAGCAGGAAAGCTGACGTTTCGGGCCTAGACCCTTCATCAGAACCGAAACGTCAGCTTTCCTGCTCCTTTGATGCTGCTTGGCCTGCTGTGTTCATCCAGCTCCACACCTTGTTATCTCAGATTTTCCATCATCTGCAGTTCCTACCATCTTCTCCATTACAAAGATGGCCACCGTCCAGGGTGCGTGTGAGTACCACGTGATCCTCGTGACCGCCGCAGCTGATTGGTGAGTACTGGAGAGGGGCGGGGAGTGACCTGGACACACCGCGGCTATGGGCGGGACGAGCCCTCTGGGCATGCGCGTTGGTGTGCAGAGGCTGGGCCTTCGTTGTGGCTTGTTTACACTGGGAAGTGGCGGTGTGCGAGTCGGGATGAGTGAGGGCCAGAGCGTGCGCGATCGGAGCAGCGAAGATGCAACAGCGACAGCCACCACGACGACCACCGTGTCCCCTCACAGCGCCAACTACCAGGAGGTGACCACGGTGGCTATGAACGCGGCTGTCTTCGAAACTGGTCAGGACCGAGGAGCGGAGGAAGCCGTGCAGCCTCCTGTTAACACAGGGAGTCCGAGGCAGGCTAACGGGGAGGAGGAGGAGGAAGAAGAAGAAGAGGAGAACGACGACGACGACGACGATGATGAAGAGGAGGAGGAGGAGGAAGAAGAAGAAGAGTTGGAGGAGTTAGAAGATGACGAGGAAGATGAGGAAGAGGAGGAGGAGGATGATGAAGAGGAGGAGGAAGAAAGCGGCCACAGCGAGATGGTGTTCAGGAAATGTGTGTACCAGGGTTGTACCGAAACCACCAACCTGGTGGCTAAACCTAGGAAACCTTGGATGTGCAAAAAACACCGCAACAAAACTTACAAAGACAAATACAAGAAGAAGAAGAGCATTCAGGCTATGGTCAGCGTAAACAAAACTTATATGAGCATAAAATACCTAAGCTGTGCTAACAGTTAATTTTGGGCTTTATTTCCATTCTAATTCTCTTTTGGGTGGCACGGTCGCTCAGTGGTTAGCACTGCAGTCTCAGCGCCAGGGACCCAGGTTCAGTTACAGTCTCAGATTGCACATTCTCCCCGTGTCTGTGGGATTCTGCTGGGGTTGCCTCCTGCAGTCTGAAGGTGTGCAGGTTAGGTGGATTGGCTATGCTAAATTGCCCATAGTATCCAGGGTTATGTAGTTTTGGTGGATTGGCTGTGGGAGGTGTGGGGTTGGGTCTGGGTGGGATGTTCTTCGGGGAATTGGTGTGGACATGTTGGGCCGAATGGCCTGTTTCCACATTGTAGGGATTCTATGTGTTCAACGAAAAGTTTCTCAGTTTCTTGCTGAGATGCAGACCTTTGACCATAAGAATAAAAGCAGAAGTGGAGTTCCACTGAGATCAGTGTTGAGGACGCAACTATTCATGTTATACGTTAATGATTTAGATGAAGGACCTGAGGGCATTGTTGCTAAGTTTGCAAATGAGCTAGGAGAATGAGCAAAGAAGTGGTAAAGGGAATATGATGTGGGAAACTGAGGTTATGCATTTTGGTAGAAAGAACAGAGGCATAGACCATTTTCTAAATGGAGAAAGGCTTTGGAAATCTGAGCACAAAGGGACTTAAGAGTTCTAGTTCAGGATTATCTGAAAGTTACTATATAGGCTCAGTTGGTGGTTAGGAAGGCAAATACAGTTGTAGTATTCATTTCAGGAGGACTAAAATATAAGAGCAGAGATATACTGCTGAGGCTATATAAGGCTATGGTAAGACCGCATTTGGAACATTGTGAGCAGTTTCTGAACACTGCCTGTCTCTCTAACTACCTGTGTATCATCTGCAAACTTGGCAACAATGCCCGCAGTTCCTTAGCCCAGATCATTAACATATAACATGAATAGTTGTGGTCCATACACTGACCCCTGTGGAACTCCACAAGTCACTGGTTGCCATCCTGAAACAAACCCCTTTATCTTGAATCTCTGCCTTCTGCCAGTTAGCTAGTCCTCTGACCATGCCAATACATTGCCCTAACGCCATGGGTTCTTATCTTATTTAGCAGCCTTCTGTGCGACACCTTGTCAAAGGTCTTCTGGAAACCCAAATAGATCGTGAAATGTGAGGTGCTACATTTTGGTAAGCAAATCATGGCAGGACTTATACACTTGATGATTAGGTTCTGGGGAATGTTGCTGAACAGAGATCTTGGGACGCAGGCTCATAGTTCCTTGAATGTGGAGTTGCAGGCATAGAGGGTAGTGAAGAAGGCTTTGCCATGCTTGCCTTTATTAGTCAGTGCATTGAGTATAGGAGATGGGAAGTCATGTTACGACTATATAGGGTGCCACTTTTGGAATACTGTGTTCAATTCTGGTCTCCCTGCTATAGGAAAGATGTTGTGAAACTTGAAAGGGTTCAGAAAAGATTTACAAGGACATTGCCAGGGTTGGAGGGTTTGAACTGTAGGGAGAGGCTGAATAGGCTGGAGTTATTTTCCGTGGAGCGTTGGAGGTTTATAAAATCATGAGGGCATGGATAGGGTGAATAGCCAAGGTCTTTTTCCCAGGGTAGGGAAGTCCAGAATTACAGGGCATAGGTTTAAGGTGAGAGTGGAAAGATTTAAAAGGGACTTTTCACGTAGAGGGTGGTGCATGTAAGGAATTAGCTGCCAGAGGAGGTGGTGGAGACTGGTAGGATTACAGCATTTAAAAGGTATCTGGATGGGTACATGAATAGGAAGAGTTTAGAGGGATATGGGCCAAATGCTTGCAAATGGGACTAGATTAGTCTAGGATATCAAATTGGCATAAACAAGTTGGATTAAAGGGTCTGTTTCCATACTGTACATTTCTATGACTCTACGTCTACTGGATCTCCTTTGTCTAACTTCCTCAGATTTGTCACACATGACCTTCGTGATGAAGTGTGCTGACTCAGCCCTATTCTACCATGTGGTTCAAAGTACTCCACAATCTTATCCTTAATAATGGACTCTAAAATCTCACCTATGATTGAGGTCAAGTTAACCGGCCTGTATTTTCCTGTCATTTCTGAATGGCATTTCTGAAGAAGGGTCTAGGCCCGAAACGTCAGCCTTCCTGCTCCTCTGATGCTGCTTGGCCTGCTGTGTTCATCCAGCTCTACACCTTGTAATCTCAGATTCTCCAGCATCTGCAGTTCCTACTATCTCTGTATTTTCCTGTCTCTGCTTCCCTTCCTTCTTTATCAAGGGTGTTACATTAGTCATTTTCCAGACTTTTGGAACCCTGCTCCAGTGATTCTTGAAACACCATTATCAATGTCTATCTCCTTCAGAATTTGTCTAGTTCATCTGGTCTGCAGGATTTATCCACCTGCAGACCTTTCAGTTTCTCCAGCACTTTCTCCTTAGTAATGGCCATTACACACACTTCTGCCCTCTGACTGTCTCGATGTTCTGGTATGCTGCTGGTGTCTTTCACAGTGGAAACTGATGCAAAGTACCTATTCAGTTCCTCCACACTTTTTTGTTCCCCATTACTATTTCTCCAGCTCATTTTCCAGCAATCCATTATCTACTCTTGCCTCTCTCTTTTCTATATCTAAGAAAAACTCTTGCAATCTTCTTTTAAATTACTCACTAGCTTACTCTCAATTTTGTCTTCTCCCTCTTTATTGCTTTTTTTATTTATCCTCTGCTGGATTTTAAAGGCTTCCCAATCCTCTGGCTTCCCACGAATCTTCACCATGTTGTACGCTTTTTCTTTTGCTTTGATGCTATCCTTGAGTTCCCTTGTCAGCCATGGTTGCCTCATCTTCCCCATAGCATGTTTCTTCTTCCTTGGGATTAATTTCTGCCTCCCAAATTACTCCCAGAAACTCCTGCCAATGCTGTTTCAACCTCTTCCCTGCTAGGCTAACCTTCCAATCAACTCTGGACAGTTCCTCCCTTATGTCTTTGCAATTAACTTTACTCAATTGTAATGCCATTACATCTTATTCCAGCTTCTCCCTCTCCAGTGAATTCTGTCATATTGTGGTCACTGCCCCCAAAGGTTTCTTTCACCTTAAGCTCCCTGATCACGTCTGTCTCATGACACATCACCAAATTCAGAATTGCATGTTCCCAGTTTACCTGAGTCAGATCTATTCAACCCCGTTGAATTTGGCCTTTCTCCCAATTAATTACTTTTACTCTGAATTGCTCCATTTCTGTTAACTAGCACAAAACTTATGATGTTATGATCACTGTTCCCTGAATGGCCTCCTGCTGACAATTGATTACCTTCCCCACAGTAAGATTGGTTACACTAGAAACATACTGACCTAGAAACTCTCAAACACACGCAAACTCTTTCACCACCATCCTACCCTTTTCACTACTCTCTGTCTATATTAATATAATAACTTGTAACGACTGAAGATGCAGAGAGTGATGGTGGAGGGTTGCTTTTCAGACTGGAGGCCTGTGACAAGCAGTGTGTCACAAGGATTGGTGCTGGGTCCACTGCTTTTTGTTATTTATATAAATGATTTGGATGTGATCATAGGAGGTATGGTTAGTAAGTTTGCAGATGACATCAAAGTTGGTGGTGTCGTGGACAGCCAAGAATGTTACCTCAGAGTACAACGGGACCTTGATCAGATGGGCCGGTGGGCTGAGGAGTGGCAGACGGAGTTTAAATTAGGTAAGTGTGAGGTGGTGCATTTTGGAAAGGCAAATCAGGGCAGGACTTATACACTTGATGATAAGGTCCTGAGGAGTGTTGCTGAACAAAGAGACATTGGAGTGCAGGTTCATAGTTCTTTGAAATAGAGTCATAGGTAGACAGGATAGTTGAAGAAGGTGTTTGGTATGCTTGCCTTTACTGGCCAGTGCATTTAGTGTAGGAGTTGGGAGGTCTCGTTGCGGCTATACAGGACATTAACTAGGCCACTTTTGGAATACTGAATTCAATTCTGGTCTCCCTGCTGTAGGAAGGATGTTGTGAAACTTGAAAAGGTTCAGGAAAGATTTACAAGTATATTGACAGGGTTGGAGGGTTTGAACTATAGGAAGAGGCTGAATAGGTTGAGGCTATTTTCCCTGGAGCGTTGGAGGCTGAGGGATGACCGTGTAGAAGTTTATAAAATCATGAGGGCATAGATAGGGTGATTAGCTAAGGTCTTTCCCCAGGGTAGGGGAGTCCAAAACTAGAGGACATAGATTTAAGCTGAGAGGGGAAAGATTTAAAAGGGACCTAAGGGGTAAAGTTTTCACAGGGAGGGTGGGGAGTGTATGGAATGAGCTGCTGGAGGAAGTGGTGCTGGCACATTTACAGCATTTAAAAGGCATCTGGTTGGGTATGTGAATTGGAAGAGTTTAGAGGGATACGGCCCAAATGCTGGCAGATGGGACTACATTAATTTAGAGTATCTGGTTGGCATGAACGAGTTGGACTGGAGGGTCTGTTTGCACGCTGTGCAGCTCTGTGACTCTACTGAATAATATTTCCATTTCCCTCATTTTCCCAGAACTTTGTTTCTATCTTTCCTACTATTTGGCCTGTAGAGGACAAACAATAATATATAGTACCTCTATTGTTTCTTATTGTTATGATAGCTGAAACTTTAATGGCATCTGACCATAGATTAGCAGATTTGTTGAATTCATTTTCTTGCGATAGTGAGATTTGAACTTGTGATCACTAAACTGTGGCATATTTAAAATAATTTATTGGTTGTGCTGTAAGGTGCCTTCAGACTGCTAATGAAATGTAATATATGATACTGTTTAAATGCAAATGCTTTTCTTTATAATGTTTGCTTTATATCAGCATGTGCTGGAGTACAAATTAAGTTAAATACCACCATCCTTTAATCCTTCCAGCTCAGGCTTGTTGAGTTAGCTGTTGTGCATTAATATCGCCCAATACTCCAGCCTGACCCAAGAGTTGAACTTGGTCAGTGGTTTTGTCAATAGTGATGAGATCTCAATCTCAATAACTTTAAAACAAAAATGCATAAGCATGAATGTAACCTCAAATAATCTCGTGAATAATAATCTTAAATTTCTTTATTTCCAGTCTTAATTTATAGTTATAATTTTTATTTGAAATTTTTTTATTCATTTGTGGGATGTGAGCGTCGCTGGCTGACCAGCATTTATTGCCCGTCTCTAGTTGTCCTTGAGAAGGTGGTGGTGAGCTGCTTTCTTGAACTGCTGCAATCCACCTGCCTGGTTCACCAAAACGTCCACTTTGCCTTGCACCGTACAAAAAAAAGTGTTTGCTGCTTTTCTGAATGCAGTATTTTAATCCAACAATTTTCATGATCACATCTTGAATTGCTTTATTGAATTGATTTTCTTGCCAGCTGCTCAGGCTAGCACTAACTGTGAAGCAAACATTGAATAATTCTCCTTTTTAAGTCAATTCGGGCATCAGATTCCATAGTCAAAATGAGGCCACAGATGTTTGGTGTTATTTATGTTGAAATAATAAACACCTTCAGATAAGGGAAAAAAAACATTGTTCAATACGAACAGCTAAATATTATATCTGAGGTGCATCACTCAGCTGTTTGCTTTGTTTAATTGTTTTCATTGTTTTCCATACCACTGACATGCATTGAACATTATGCATTTGCCTTTTTAGCTGAAACAATAAACCAAGGTATTGTCTGCCATCTGAGGTGAATGTTTAAAAAAATGCCCACAAATCTATTTCAGATAAGAGCAGTAGCATTCTCCTGTGTCCTGACCCTCACCAACATCACTTTAAAGAAGAATCTGCTCATTATTATAATGCTGTTTGAGACCTGTATGGAAACTGGGTGCCCATGCCCTACATTACAAAAGTACTTTAATTATCTGTAAAGTATTTTGGGATATCCCAAAAAGGTGAAAGGTTCTCATAAATTCACATTTGTTATTTATTTACATGGCAATAAACTCACTACAGATATCTTGGTCCAACGATTCTAAGTGCAAGCGTTCAGTTAAGAGCATTAGGTGTTAATGATTGCCATTCATTGTTTCTGGCACTAAAAATTAAAGTGTGGAGCCTCATTCCTTCAAGTTTAATTGTTGGTGATGTTTTAAAAAGTCCTTCCTATCTTAATTTCTCTTCCTACACCAGATTTGGCATTGATTTCATTGATTTCCAACTTGCAGTTCCTTCTTGGTCTTTACGGTGTTAAATTGATTATAGGTGTTTACAGTGCTTGTCTTATTCATTCATATCCCAGATGCCCTCTTCCGGACAGTGTCACATCATTTAATCCCTGCACTTTCAGGAACTTGTAGTGCAAAATATCACTGCTTTGAAGCCATTTCATTTTTTGATATTTTGAGGATTTACATTTTGAAGTGTTTGGAAAAATGAGTTATTTCAGGTTTTGAAGAGATAACAAGATTGATTTCCTTGAAAGAGGTCAGTGAAAGGTCATTATGGGCTGGAACAATGACTAAATGGGATGTTTAGTGGCAGGTGATGTTTTTAATTGTAAAGCACTTATGTGTCCTCATTTCTCCACAGGATGATACAGATGAAAGACCTACATCTGCCAGCAAACAGCGTTTGAGGTGTATGATAGTGCATCAAACGAGCCGTAAAGCCAGCCTCCTTGAGCAAGTTTTAAGCCAAAAGAGATTGGTGAGTGTTTTTGTCAATCCCTTAATTTCACCCATATGTGGGCAGACAGCTAACAGGTATTCTTGTGAAGGTTGCATTTGTTTTATTTATCTGATATAACTGTATCTGCTGTATTTGTTTCCTGTGTGTTGAAGCAATTCTGTGCCGGTTTAATATTCCTATATTTTACACAGCAAGATGGGAATTATTTCATTCTTTTATTTTGAGGAAAATGTATATTGTATTTTGTAAGTGATAAATTCTTGTCATACTACTCTGTTCAAATACGATTCCGTTTTCTGTTTTCACTTTATGGAGATACTATTCAGTACACTCTGTGTATATCACAGTTGCTGATCTAATCTATTATGCTTGGGTGTACCTAGTCTGTAAAGTCCAATCAGTAATAAATGCTTGAAATTGTGAAGTGTTAACACCATAAATTCAAAGTCGAACTGATGCGAACTCCATGGGAAATTCAATATTCTGCAGCTGATGAGGATAGTTGAATTTTTACAAGGATTCTCCTGTTTCTCTGCTGTAACTTTAGCAGTACAGTCTCAGAACCCTTGATAAATGGCTGACTTGTAGATATCCCCTTTTCAACATTAGACTCTTGAATAACCAAATTTAATGGAATGTGTATGCATGGAGTTGGGTGCACAGAAATAGACTAGTGCAACTAATGCCTCTTCAATCTGGGGAAGGTACCAGGATTAAATCAGTCTGATGAGATTCAATCACCTATAAGAAGCATACAGTAAAACTAGATGAAGACTTTAGCATCTTGTTTGATTTTTACTGTATATATCCACCACTCAAGGAAAGTCTTTAGGCTACAGATGGCCCTCTCCAAGGCTGTCAGTCATGGTCAAGTAGTGGAAAAGTCTAGCAACTGGAGTGACCCTCTCTACTGTTCCCCTGGATCTATAGTTGGTTCTTTTGGTGAGTTCAGACATGGATCACAAGAAAATCCATTGAGGTGTGGTCCAGATTCTGGACAGCAAACAGGGTTTCTGGTTAGCTGTTTATTTTGTTCTCATTTCTTCCTCTGAAATTTGTCGAATTAAGGCCAGCTTAGCACCCTAATTCCTGCCAACCTGGTTGGCTGGAATCAATTATCTAGCACAGATAAATATAAAACCTGGAGCCTCCTTCGTCTGCATGACTAAAAATCAATCAGTAAACATAAGTTTTAAAAAAAAAAAAAAATTTGTTGAGCAACTTGGATAATTTGCTTTGGGAATCATTAATTCTACAAATGATGGATTAATTTAATTTATTTGACTATTCAGAAATGAATGAGAGCATAAAGTTTGAAAAAGCAGCTAATTAATTTTAAAATTTCACAAAAATTACTATTATTAATAAGCAACATTTAACTGAGGAATATGAGGGTAATCAGTAGAAACCTGGATTAACAAGAAAAATTTCTTAATGGAGTAAATGTGCCAAAAATTGTGAACCAGTCCTAAGTGATATAAACTTGGAAATAATTTTTCTTACATGTTCATGGGATGTGGGCATCCCTGGCTAGACCAGCATTTATTGCCTAACCCTAATTGCTCTGGACGGGCGCCTTGAATCACTACAGTCCTTGGGATGTGGGAACACTCTCAATGCTGTCAGAATGGGAATTCCATGATCTACAAGTGAGATACTAACCTGGTGAAGATACAGTACAGATCTACTTGTATGTCAAAACAGTGGAAGCGGCATGCAATAGTTGGAACAAGCAATCTCACAACCAATAGATCTAATCTAAGCTTTGCAGATCTGCCGCGTCCAGTTGTGAATAACGGTGGATAATTAAGGAAGCGACTCTGCAAGTATCTGCATCCACATTAATAGGGAGCCCAGTGCCTCAACGCAAAAGACAAGGCTTGGAGCATTTGTATCCATCTTCAGCCAGAAGTGCTGATTCAGTGATCAGTCTCGACCTCCTCTTGTAGTCTTCAGCCAGTTCGTTTCAATCATGTGATTTGAAGAAATGGCTGAAGGCACTGTATACTGCAAAGGTTATGGGCCTGGCAAAAGTGCTGAAGACTTGTGCTGCAAAACAGCCTGTGCCTCAAGCTAATCTGTTCCAGTACAGCGACCTACGGAGCCCTACAAGATTGAAGTCAATGGGAATCAGGGGGGCAAGCTCTCCACTAGTTGAAATTTGTACCTAGTTTATACGCTTGTTTAAAGGAAAAGCCCAGCAAATACAGACTGTTTTACCTTTATGATGTAAATGCTTTCAGAAATGATAATCTGGAACAAAATTGTCACTTAACTAAAAGTCAGATCCATATGCATAAATATGAGCTGATAAGTGGCGAGTAACATTCATGCCACACAAGTACCAGGCAATGTCCATCTCCAGTGAGAAATGTTGCAGCAGTGTATCTCATTTACATGTTGCACTGTGACAACTTATCAAGGCTCTTCTGACAGCGTCTTCCAATCCTGTGAGCTCTACCACCTGGAAGGACAAGGACAGCAGATGCATGGGAACACTGCCACCGCCTGCAAATTCCCTCCAAGCATCCTGATGTGGAAGTATTCTCGTATTCCTTTACTGTGAATGAGTCGAAATCCTGGCACTCCTTAACAGCACTGCCAGTGAACCTCCACCACAGGGATTGCAATGATTCAAGAAGGCAGCTCATCAACTCCTTCGGGGAATGGCAATAAATGGTGGCCTAGTCAGCAGTACCCACATAACGTGAATGAATAAAATGAAAAACCTCTTGATTAGATGTTCATTCCTGATGTGCAAGTCTGACTGGGAACAGAAGACTGTTACTATGCTGTGATATCCATTCTAATGCACACATTCTAATGGGAGGATAACTGCATGAAATCTGCGGTTTTAATTATACAGGTTGCACTCTTGTTCTGAAGCTCACTCTGAAAGGATTTGGACACCTTGGCTTATTTTGATACTTGCCTTTTGTGGTGGTGTTACAGTGCTATAAAATAATGTGGCAGATTTGTGTAAGGCACGGAAAGCTACACTATTCTATTGAACTGAATGGCCTGTGCTGCTAAGTTTTTAAAATGTTGTGCACATTACTGGACCAAAAATACTGTTCTTAATGTTTTGAATAGTTCCTCCATGTAGTTTGTTTTAAGGGTGCAATTTGCCATAATAATCAATCAGCTAGTAAAGAAATGGAAATGTCACAACTTATGCATGTTTGTAGACTGGGTCCCAGCATTGTTTTGATTTTTTTTAACAAAAAGTAATTTTGCTTTCAGAAAGTTTGAAGAGTTCAATCAGAAATGTGGCTGTAATACTAACATTTATTTTCCAATCGTGCTGTTCAAGCTTAGCTTTCTGTTGTGATCATGGTAGGGCTGAATTTGGCTTTTGATGTGAAATATTGGATGAGAAGTTTGCAGTACAACAACTCTACTTAGATTTTTAAAAATCCGTAATAGAGTACAAAAAAACTATTACTGCAACAGTATTTGATATTTTTTGATGAGTAATGTAATTACATTTATTTTTAGTCATTATTGAGAAGTCCAGAAGTTGTCCAGTTTCTACAACAGCAGCAACGATTACTGAGCAACAAGGCCCTTGCTCAAAGGCAGCAGTTTCCAGAATCACCAATGTGATGCTTTCTTTGCAAATAGGATGCACAGGAGGATGATGCTGGTGAAACTTCTGTAAGTCACTTGTGAAAGTTTTCATATTTCAGCGGTTTTACTTCATTACTATGAGAACAATGTTTTCTAACACAGTTTTGAAAAAGAATGTTCTGAACTAAGTGAGATGATTGTGATATTGCCACATGAAAGTCTGGATTTTTTTTGTGTTAAAAGTACTGTACATATTTCCAAAACTTGGATATTTTGAAAATTCCTGACTGGTAATTTGAACCTGAATTAAGATGAGGTTGAGGGATGATGGTATAAAATGGAGCAGTTTACTATTACAGGACCTAGTATTGTCACTGGATATTTTCAAAGTGGATAGAGTGGCTGAGTGTAAAATAAAGCTCTGTTGCCCCTGTACCATCAATGTAAACAAAAACTGTTGCTTTCATAATGCTGTATATGAAGTCATCTGAGGTAGAAAATGTAGTGGATCCTGAGCAAGCAAAAATGAGAAGAGTTGGATTAGCAAGTAGATTTTAAAAGGTCTATTTAAAAGAAGAGTGGTTATTTGGCTTCTGAAAATAGAATAGTGTGGAAGAATGTTGGGATTTCAAGAATACTTTTATTGGTTGATACTGCATATTGGAAAGCACTTGGGTTACAGGAAGCCAGTAGAGTTTGTAACAATATGTCATGCATTGTTACAGAAAAGCACTGACTTTTTTTTATCTTAAAGCAAATTGCAAAATCTGAGCTGATTTCTGCTGTGTCAAAGCTCATTCAGAACTTAAGGTTTGAACTGTGCATTTTTTAAATATTTGTTCAAGGGAACGTGGGCATTGCTGGCTAGGCCAAAAATTCTTGCAAACTGTTATTGCCCTGAAGATAGTGATGAATTGCTATCTTAAACTACTTAGTCCTTGATGTGTAGGAAGTACTGTTAGGAAATGAATTCTAAAATTTTGACCCAGCACCAGTGAAGGAATGACAATATAGTTTGAAGTCAGGATGGTGAGTGGCTTAGAGGGGAGTGTCCATGTGGTGGTATTCCTCTGTACCTGTTCTTGTCCTTATGGGTGGTAGAGATTGTGGATGCTGTCATCTTGCAAATCCTGCCAATTCTTAAAATCAAGGAGATTTTCATCCACTCCAGACTCTTAAATTAACAAGGCTAAAGTTGGCCGCAGGCACGATATGATTAATCACAATGCAGAAATTCCTAGTAGAAACAGGAATAAAATTTTTCTTCATCTTCCTCACAATTTTTCAATAGGTTCTTCCTCTTTTACATTCACATAGCCAGTCTTCTGTTGTGATAAATAAATAATTATGGCATCCATATTGAATACAAATGCTGTTTTATAGAAGCAAGCATGATTTTTAATTCCCAGATGCTTTTCAGGTATGAAACACTGCAGTAAACTGTTACATTCATTCAGTTTGAAATTGGATATGATTAGGAAAGAGAACCTTTGAATTTCTAGAAATGTATGTTTACTAGATTATTAAATGTATTAAATAACTTCAGACGTGATTTTTGTTGGATATCTAAAAGGTGAATTTTACTTACAATGTATTAAACCTGGTATTTGACCAAATTTTGTAATATTGATTTTCAAATAAAGTATGGATATGTAGCTTCTTATGTCTGGTTCCTTTATTAACTTCAAAGAAATAGATTCTGTCAATTTAATACTAGCCTCTGGTTGTGTTGATGAGAAACTCTGTTGTTAATCTGTGATTCTTGATTTGTACTCCAGCCAGAGAAGTCACGGAAGAATCATTGTTCTGTAGACCTTAAGGCAGTCTATGTGATTAGCATAAAAATTTAAACACATTAGAATGGATTTAGAGGACATCATTATGCCATTTATACACAGTAAGACATAGGCACAATGTTTCTTCACTGGAGTCCAATCACCTCCCCAGTCCCAACACACACACACACTTCTTGTACAACAGGATATCACTGTTGATGAGAGCTAGAGGCCTTCTAGTTATATCCCTACGTTGTTACTTGAGAGAGTACCTTGGATGCAATCATCAATCTCAATACTGTCTTAAGATATGGATCTTGATAGGATTTAGCAGTGGAAAATTGTGACATTGTTTTATTCCCTCTCTAACCACCATCATTTGTAATGTCCTGATACAGTATCTGAATATCGTAAATTAATTTGCCAAACCTGGGAATTTTCAGGTCTGTACAAATTGGTAACATGCCAAACTTAACTGCCTAATAATGGGATCAATTTATTTAGAGAATATTGGAAACAATTGTTTTGAACAACTAAAATAAAACAAAGAACTTCGGATGCTGGAGACCTGAAACTAAAACAGAAATTGCTGGATAACTCAGCAGGTCTGGCAGCATCAATTGGGGAAAAAAGCAGAGTTAACGTTTTGCATCTGGTGTCTTTTCATAAGAACTTCTGTTATACATATTCTCATCCATACATCAGCTCCTGTTAAACATTCTTCGAGAACAGGGTACTAAAGTGTTCAGGAGCTGATTTATTCTGCATCTGAGGAATTGTAGCCATTTGCTGATTACATCCAACAGTAATACTGACACAAGGTGATCCTCAATGTTCATGATACTACTTTTGTCAAAACTCTCAGAGAGCAGATTTTTTTTGAGGAAGATCAGTTCATCAAATAGCCTTCCTGTCTGGACTAGCAATTTCTGTAAACTTAGAAACAGTCTGATTTCCTAACACATTCAATGAGGCTTCCAAAAAAAAACAATAGCACCCTTAGCTACTATTTTATATAGCAGTTTCACAGTTGTAAGATTAACTCCACTTTAACACCTAAATACCTGTTGTGATTACATATTTTAATGGCCACATCATGAATCTTCACAGGAAATGTAATTGACTGGCTTCTTCCTGAAGTCTACAACTAGTTCTTTTGTTTTACTTGTGTTTAGTTTGAGAAAATTCTCCATCTCCATCACATTCCTATAGTTATCAGAAATAAAGACCCACAAGTACTGTAATATCAGCAAAGTTCAAGCTCAGTCTACTATCATACTCTATGGAGTATAAGAGAATGAAAAGTAACAATGACAGTACACAGTGTTGAGGAACAAAAATAAAGTTGCTGGAGAAGCTCAGCAGGTCTGGCAGCATCTGTGAAGGAAAAAACAGAGTTAATGTTTTGGGTCCGGTGACCCTTCCTCAGTTGAGGAGATTCAGTGATTGTTAAAATAGGAATTGCATAAATCCTCAAAACAAACATCTGTTGATTTTATTGTGAAATACGCTCTGATGCAAGTAGGAGAATAGGATTAATACTAAGGTTTGCCAATTTCCCAATAGCTTAAATGGTTGCATGGTCTTAAAAGAAGCTGAAGAGAAATAAACAAATGTAGTGTGAGCATAATTGCTTAATTTATTAATTTACTGTTAGATCAGGTAGACCATCATCCATTGACTTATGGGGTTGGCCAGCCGACCAGCACCTTCGTTATGAATCTTTCTGCTTATTTGATCTGCATCCTATATTTTCTGTGGTTTCACTGTCTTAAATTGCTTCACCTCTTTCCAATTGTTGATAACGAGAAACTTCTAGTTCCCTAAATGAAGACAGCTGAAATATCACTTTCACTATTTGCAGTCTTTCCTTTGCTAATCCATGTGTTCCAAGTGCACTTATCCATGACAGTATTGGTTGAATGACCATCACTCTTATTGAAAATTAAGTCTTAGGATGTCCTCCATCGTGTGGTGTGGCACTGTTAATGTGCTTGACCTATTCTGAAGCGATCTAGTTTAGCAGCTCAAAAGTAGTTATCCAAGAGGTACTATGGTCCATCAGCAGAATGGTATTCACCAAATATTTGTAACTTCTTGGTCACACTATACCTCATGACCCTTATGAACAAGCCAGAGGACCACCTTGGTTCAATAAGGAGTGTCAGGAGGCAAGGAAGGAACAGCATTAGACATACATCAACACGAACTGCTAATCTGGTGAAGTCATGACACAGAATTACTGTGTGTAGAAGAGCAGAAGCAGTAAGCAGAAGCAATAAGAATGTGGCAGATCTGATTTTAACTTAAATTCTTGCATAACCCTGATAATTTTTCATTCCCTTGGTAATCATGAATCTATCTACTTCTGTCTTCAGAATATTTAAAAATTCTGCATTCACTGCCTTTTGACGAAGGGAGTTCTAATGATTCTCATTCCTCAGAAAAAATATTTCCTCATCTCTGTCTTAAATGGGCGACCCCTTAGTTTTAAACTATGACCCCTAGTTCTAGATTCTCCCACAAGTGGACAAAGCATCCTTTCAACATTCACCTGGTTAGGTCCTCTCAGGATCTTGCATATAATTAAGTCACCTCTAACTCTTCAGAAGTTCCAGCAGATGCAGGCCTAGCCTGTGTAGCCTTTTCACATAAGGCAATCCACTCATTCCAGGTATTAGTCTAGTAAATTGTCTCCAAACGGCTTCCAACGTATTAACATCCATCCATAAGTACAGTGACCAGTACTGTTCACAGTATTCCAGATGTGGTTTTATCAATGCCTGAAGCATAACCTCCCAAATCTTGCATTTAATTCCACTCGCAATAAGAAAAACATTATTAGCTGTCCTGATTACTTGCTGTACCTGCATGCTAACCTACAATTCATGCACTAAGACATTTATCTATTCCTACTCTTTGCTTCCTATTAGCCAGCCAATCTTCTATCCATGCCAATATTACCGAAATACCACGAGCTTTTATTTTCTGCAATAACCTTCCATTTGGTACTTTATCAAATGCCTTCTGGAAATCTATGTACAATACATTCACTGGTTCCCCTTTATTTACTTCAGAGACCTCCGATAAATTAGTTAAACATGATTTCTGCTTGACAAAACCCCTTTTCCTGATTACTTTGAACTTATTCAAATGCTGTATTATGCCTTTAACAAAAAGTCTAACAATTTCCCTATGATGGATGTTAAGCTAACTGGCTTGTAGCTTCCTGCTTTCTGCCTCCCTCCCTTTTAGAAAATAGCTAATGTTTATTCAAATCTAAACAAACCTTCCCCAAGTCTAACCAGTTTGGAAAATTAAAGCCAATGTGTCATCTCACTAGCTATTTCTTTTAAGACCTCAGGATGCAAAACTCAGGACCTGGGGATTTGTCAACTCTCATTTCCAACAATTTACTAATTTTCTTGTGTTCCTTCCTCCCTTTCAATTCCTGATTTACAGCTATTTCTGGGATGTTGCTTGTGTTCTTTCTGATGAAATCCCACAGAAAATATCTGTTCAATTCATCTGCCATCTCTATATCTTCCATTTCTAATTCCCACACTCCTTTCCTATAGGACTACGACTTATGTTGATAACTCTTTCCCTTTTTATAATATCTGGAAAAACGTTTTCTTCTTTATACTTTTGGCTAACTTTCTCTCGTATTCCACTTTTCCCCTCCTTGTTAATCTTTTAGTCATTCTTTGCTGTTTTTATATTCTACTTAATCTCTGGTCTGCCATCTATCTTTGCACAATTATATCTCTCTTCTTTGCGTTTGATACTATCTTTGACTTTTTTGTTAACCACGGATAGCTTGTCCATTCCTTAGAGCTTGTCTTATTTGTTGGAATGTTTGCTTTGTGCTTTTTGGAATATTCTGTTAAATGTTTGCTACTGCAACTCTATTAACCTATCCCTTAACCTAAATTGCTAGTTCATTTTTGCTAGCTCCACTTTCATGCCCTTAATTGCCCCTTAAACTGTATGTAACATTCAGTCATATTATGGTCACTGCTACGAAGGACAATTTTATTGTGAGGTCAGTAATTGATCCTATCTCGTTGGTTAAACAAAGTCTATTATAACCTGCTGTCTGATTGGTGTCAAACGAACTGGTCTAAGAAATTGTCTCAAAAATATTCAATGAATTCCTCATCAAGATTACTGCTTTCCGTCTGACATTTCCAGTCTACATGTGGATTACACACCTCCCGTAAGTAACTGCTTACCTTTGGCATTCTTCATATCTACCCAGGCTGTTTCTATATCCTGGTTTTCTGAATTTAGGGCATCCCTTTCTCTTGTGTTATTGACGTCACATTTCCCCCACAAAAGTACCAAACAATTACCACTTCCAAAAAGAGAACCTTACTATTTCCCCTTGAAGTTCAAAATATTATCATTGCTGAAACCCCCACTTTCAACAGCCTGGAGATTATTATTTACCAGAAGCTTAACTAGATCAGCTATATAAATTCAATGAGCAGGTCAGCGTCTGAGAATTCCATGGTAACTCATCTGACTATCTGCAAGGCATAAATCAGGAATGCGATGGAATATTTCCCACTAATTTGTCTTGGCAAATGGAATACCAACAAGAAGCTCAATATCTTACAGAACAAAGTCATCTACTTGACTGGCATCTTATTTACCACCTTAAACATTGACTCCCTCAATCACCAGTATAGAGTGTAGCAGCATGTACCATTTAACACTCAACATGTGCACTGCAGGAAGTCCAAGGCACCTTCAATAGCACTTTCCAAGCTCCTTACCTCGACTAACCAGAAGGATAAGGTCAATAAATGCATGGGGACACCACCATCTAAAAGTTCACCTCCAAGTCATATGCCACTGACTTGGAATTATACTATTTTTTAAACTATGGCTGGTTCAAAACCCTGGAACGTCCTTCCTTCATTGGTTAGAGCATTGAGTACAGGAGTTGGGATGTCATGTTACAGCTGTACAAAACATTGGGAAGACCACATTTGGAGTACTGCATCACCCTGCTTTTGGAAGAATGTTAGTAAACTGGAAAGAGTACAACAAACATTAACAAGGATGTTACCAAGACAAGAAGGTTTGAGTTATAAGGACAGGATGGATAGGCTAGGACTTTTTCCCTGAAGAGTAGGAGGGATGACTTTATAGATGTTTTTAAAATCATGAGGGGTGTAGATAAGGTGAATAGCTAAGATCTTTTCCCCTGGGTAGGGGAGTTCAAAACTAGAGGACAGTTTTAAGGTGAGACGGGAAAAATTTAAAGGGACGTGGGGGCAACTTTTTCACGTAGATGGTGGTACGTTTATGGAATAAGTTGCCAGGGAATGGTGGAAGAGAGTACAATTACAACATTTAAAGCATTTGGACAGGTTCATGGATAGGAAAGGTTTAGAGGGATACGGGCCAAATGAAGGCAAATGGGACCTAGTCCGGTTTAGGAAACCTGGTGGGCATGATTGAGTTGGGCCAAAAGGCTTGTTTCTGTGCTGAATTACTCAATTACTCTAAATAGATCCAATATATATTTGTCGTGTGGAATTTTAAACTTAAAAGTGCAGGTTTAAATTGTTAGATTAAGTTGCTATAAAATACAAGATTATATTTTAAAAACATCAGATTGGTACTTCAAGTTGTTACATCATTTAATATTTAAGTCTAATTCATTCAGAATTCCCTATTTTTTCATTGCAACCTTTAATAAATATATGAACACATGAGTACCCACCATCTGCATTTTGTTTTCCTTTCTTAGGTGTTTCTAACAAGGTTAAGAAATCGTATGTGCGTTTAAAAGTACCCTGAGGAATAGTTGTAATCACCAACAATAAGTTAAAGCAGCTCTTGACTTGCCAAGGTCAACTAATTTAACTGAAGGTTGCTTGTATTTCACATAGAAATTTGCTACACCTTAATTGACAGAACACTGTATGAGATATGAGGATTAATAAGCCAAATGTAACATGCAATAATTAAAAATAAATGGCACATATAAAACTAGGAAATGCTCATATACATTGCATGCATTCGTTCTAACTGTTGCCAATTTTATTTTGCGATAAGGCAGATGATATACAGTTATATTAAGAGACTGAAGATATGGGATTGTGAGGTGAGCCCATCTGTGTTAGAACTTTATCCAGCCACTGTAAGGGACCATGCAGATGAACCTCTATCCAGCAGGGAGTGCTTGTAACGTCTTGACGATGGTACTCTGCTCCCCAGCCCTGAAATGATTAAAAAAAAAGTCAGTTTTATATGTGCAGATTTCCTTTTGTGTTTTATTTATCTAAAATGCATTTTCATAACATTTAGTTACTATCTTTTATGAGGTTCCTGAAAATGGTTCTCCAAAAGCAGTCCAATAGAAGCGTGGAGATTGATTCACATGGGGAATCACTGGGAAATGACTGACCTTCAATTCCATGAATTCAACATGTGGGCAGTCTTAAGTGCCAGCTTATGTTAAATGCTCTATTACTAATTCACAAATGATATAACATGACCATAGAATTATAGAGTCATACAGCATGAAAACAGAACCTTAGGTCCAACTCGTCTGCACTGACCAGGTATCCTAAACTGAACTAGTCCCATTTGCCAGCATTTGGCCCATATCCCCCTAAACCCTTCATATTCTTGTACCCATCCAGATACCTTTTAAATGTTGTAATTGTACCAGCCTCCACCACTTCGTCTGGCAGCTCATTCCATACACACCACTCTCTGTGTGAAAAAGTTACCACTCAGGTCCCTTTTAAATCTTTCCCCTTTCACCTTAAACCTATGCCATTTAGTTTTGGATATCCCCTACCCTGGGAAAAAGACCTTGACTATTCACCCTATCCATGCCCCTCCTGATTTTAAAAACCTCTATAGGGTCACCCCTCAGCCTCTGATGTTCCAGGGAGAAAAGCCCCAGCCTATTCACCTCTCACTATACCTCAAACCTTCTAATCCCAGCAATACTTTTGTAAATATTTCCTGAACTCTTTCAAGTTTAACAACATCTTTCTTATAGCAGGGAGACCAGAATTGAATGCAGTATTCCAAAAGTGGCCCAACCAATGCCCTGTACAGCTGCAACATGACCTCCCAACTGCTATACTCAATGCACTGACCAATATAGGCAAGCCTAACAAACTACTTCTTCACCACCCTGTCCACCTGTGACTCCACTTTCAAGGAACTATGCACCTACGCCCCAAGGTTTCTTTGTTTGGCAACACTCCCCAGGGCCCTAAATCAACTATATATGTCCTGCCCTGGTTTGCCTTACCAAAATGCAACATCTCACACCTTAACCATTACCTTTATTCATTCATGGGATGAGGGCATCACTGACTAGGTCAGCATTTATTGCCCAGAGGGCAGTTCAGAGTCAACCACATTACTGTGGGTCTGGAGTCACGTGTAGGCCACACCAGGTAAGGATGGCAGTTTCCTTTCCTAAAGGGCATTAGTGAACCAAATGGGTTTTTCCTGACAATTGGCAATGGATTCATCGTCATCATTAGATTCTTAATTCCAGATATTTATTGAATTCAAATTCCACCATCTGCCGTGGCAGGTCCCCAGAACGTTATCTGGGTCTCAGGATTAACAGTCTAGCAATAATACCACGAGGCCATTGCCTCCCCAACGCAATTAGTATTAGTACAAAGCAATTAGTATTGCTTTGTAGTGTTGTGGCCAATTGTGATCTGCATGTTTAAAGATTGCTGCTGCTATTGGTAGATATTTGAGTATAGCATTGTAAGCCATACTAGTCATTGACCACTTTCTCTGCAGCTTGTCTAGGCATAATCACTTAGTTCTGTTCTACTTACTCATGTCAAGTTACTTTCAGAAATAACCTCTGATGTTTTTCCTTGGTGTCTACACTGAATGATTTAGCCCTCGATGATTTCAGCTTCTATCTCAATTCATCTCAACTCAATCTGTGTTCACTGCCCTCCATAACGTCTATCTAACTTTATAAACTTGTTGATCCATATTCGGGGCCACTGCTTCGATTTTGCCATTTCATGTATATTCCATTCATATTAATCAATGACAAAATCAAATCTGACGTATACAACCAGGAGGCTGGAAGAACACAGCAAACCAGGCAGTCCTGAAGAAGGGTAACATCCGAAACATTGACTTTTCCTTTCCTCCAGATGCTGCTGGGCTTGCTGTGTTCTTCCAGCCTCCTGTTTGTCTATCTTGGATTCAGCAGCTAACAAAACCAAGTCTGATCCCTTCCTTGAATTTCACTGTGCCCCCTAACCCCCCTCTCCCACCCTCTGGATGGCAGGATCCCATTGCATCCCCCTGCAACACGATCCTTCCTCAACTCACATACATTGGCACTTTCAAACTTCTAGCTGTCTAGCCTTTCCCCTCTGTTTCTCACAGCTGCAGCCACCTATCTGCTCCATCATGTTCTTTTCTCTACTGTTGATGCCTCACTCCCAGTAAAACCATTATATTCTCCAACTCTGCTTGTGCCTGATAAAACAAGTATCTACATTCTCTTGACCATGCAATGCAGGTTAGAATTTCTATGGCATGCAATTTGTTAAGCCCAAGATTTGGCTTGATCATAAAGCAGCATCCACATGAGCTCATTTTTGATAGAACTGCTCAATATTTATGGAATCATGGAATCCCTACAGTGCAGATAGAGGCCATTCAACCCATTCCACGCCGACCCTCCTAACAACATCCCACTTTTTCCCCATAACCCCTCATTTACCATGGCTAATCCACTTAGCCTGCACATCCCTGAACACTATGGAGCAGTTTAGCATTGCCAATCCACCTAACCTACAAATCTTTGGACCTTGGGAGAAAACTGCAGCATATGGCTGAAACCCACGCAGACATGGGGAGACCATGTAAACTCCACACAGTCACCCAAGGCTGGAATCGGACTTGGGTCCATGGTGCTGTGAGGCAGCAGTGTCACTGTGCCACCCATGCAAAGGCAATTTTTGTTTCTTCCTTAATTCCTCTTCCTTACCTTCTCGAGCCTCACCTCCATTGATAAAAGAAACAAGTTAATGGCCTTCTTAGTCTCAATCTTAGTGACAATTTGTTCAGCTGCCTGTGCCAGAAAGGTTCCTCTTCTACCCCATCCTCAATCGCTCTGTAGTTTGTCTTCTGTCTTGCCTCAAGCTCGTGTTCTCTGTGAGATCCATCTCCTCCTTGTTCAACTTGTTGATCCTCATAATCCTAACTAAATCCTCGCTGACAAACCAACTTTGCTACCTGGATCCAATTTAAAGGATTCAGCACCTTCCACAAATATATTCCACTTTGCTGCTGGCTCTATGTTCAAATTCAGGTTGAAGTATGACTGCCGGCCAGTTTACTCCTCCCCTACCACTTCAGCAGCCTCATTGGCAACAGTCAAAATGATGGACTGAAAACGGATGTTGCTTCAGGCATTCAGCCATTGGTTTGTTTGGGGTGGGGCTGAGTTTGGGTTGTTTATGGGTGAAATCCAAAAATCTACTCTCCTATTAGTTTGGTTTATTAAAATAAGCTATTGTTAAGGTCTAAAAGACGTAGTGGCCTAAAGTACACAGCAACCCCTGAATAAGGATTAAGAAGTTATATACAAGTTTACATTTTACATAATTAATAGTTCTAATCCACCATTCAGCTTCTATTCCCCAAGCGTGCTAAACAATGACTAAATACTTATCTTATTAAAATAATAGACCTGGCAGTGAGCAAAAGTTAAAATCCACAAAACAGATTAAATACCACTAATTGTTACTTATAGCTATAATTTCTGAAAATTAAACTAAATAGCATCAATGGAAAATCTTTTTTTGTAGCGTGAATTCCATAGTGTATTAACAGTAGTAGAATATGCCTTTAATAACATGAACTTTTTGGGTATTGGATATCATCAACTATACATAATAAAAAACCATTGCTCTAAAATAACAATTACGTACTTACTTTCACAAAGCTCATGCGAATTGTGCACATTTTTGTCAATTCATAGACCACCTCAAATCCATGATTCACAGATTGTGCTAGGAGCTGGGCAAAGAGCTGGTTATTGAATATCTTGAGGCTACAACCACTGGGAATCTTGCAAACGGTAGTTGGATGAAAGCCATGTTGATAGTTGCAGTTGCGACTCTGGACAAAGATACTGCTTTCACTCAAGCATTCAGCGTAAACCTCACCACCAACATAATACAGATGAACACCTGGAAGATTTTTTCAAAGTATTTATTACGTCTGTTTGCCTAAGAATCTTTCTCTCAAAAATGAGTACTATGAAAACTCCAAAAGGAATTTTTTTTACTAAATATGATTTATTTTAAGAATGTACAGCTTCAGTTACCTAGCTTTTTGAACTTAGAGGCAATCCAGGAACACGATTCAAAAACTCTAATAATGAGCCTATTGATGACTTTTCCCTCATCATCTGCTCTTACACATACACTGTGTCAGAAAGCAGAAGTAGCAACTCCCACTCTATTCCAGAGGCTGAATTACATCTGGTAGAGTATTGTCACTAAAAAGCCTGCAATAATTCAGGAAGAACACCTACCGCCATCTTTTCAGGACAACTCGGGATTTGAAATGAATGCATTAGTTGCAATTAATGATGCAAACAAAAATTGAACATGGAAAAATGTACCTTTAATTTTAAAGGCCAAATGAAATAGCTCTACTTTTAATCTTCACTTGAGATGTCTCAACCTATATATGATATCCACTGATTGCCAATGTATGAATGCACTATACCATTTGGTTGTCCCACTATATTTGCAATTCTGCAGTTAACCCTGAGAACAAATATCATCTGAGAATCCAAACCCTTAATCAAAAGTTTATTTTACAGTGAATTTATGCAGTTCTGTTTTATATTTCTAGTAAACTATATGGTGGAAACTAAAGTTTAAACTGAACTGCCTGTTCAGGTGAATGTTAGAAATTCAATGGATTTATTTGAGGAAGAATAGTGAATTCTCCCAGTGTGTTTCCTCAATCACCACTACCAAGCACATTCATGTCATTGTTGTTTGTGAGGAGGAGATTTTTGTATAATGGAAGCCATATCCACTTCCATAGTAACAGTCATTGCAATTTAAAGTAATTCAATTTATGTGATGTGCATTGGTACAGCCTGAGACACTGAGGCTTGTAACTGCATAGTTAAGTGTGCTGCATTCTTGTGTGTTATCCAGGGCACACACTGCCAGACTAGTTATTATGATTTTTGGATGGTAATCCCTTAGCACTGTCTTTCACAACATGTCCGCATTTCTCAACCCTTTTTTACACTTTTCCTGACAGATAAGTTCCTGATTCCATCAAGTTGGTTTCAGAAGAGTGACGTACATTTCTGAGGAGATTTGAAGGGAAAAATCTAAAAAAACTAAGAAAATTCTAGGTTTAACAACGCATAGCCTTTTGAAGAGAAAAAGCGTTTATTTATGGACCTGACCTTTTCCAATGTGCCGCCTGGTGTTTTCAATTGTAGAATTTCGATTTACATTTGACAGCAGCCCAAGGCAGAACCTGTTCTTATTATTGGAGGGATCTGTAAATCCATCAACCAGTAAGCTTGTTGCTGATGCATGGAAAGCCTCTCCAACTCTATTGTTTAGTTCATAATAAACGATAGAGCACCAGTGATCTGGCTCTTCATAGCAGACAGGCTGTAAATCTGAAAGGAAATCAACTGACAGGGTTTGACACATTTCTAGGCACATCTCATCTGTACTTACCAACATTACAATAACAAAAAATAGTACTAAAAAAAATTCTTTACCTTTGAGTATAAATTAGTGTGGTAGCTACAGGCATTTGTAATTTGTAATTTTCGTTCAGTCAGGTTTATATTGTTATTCAAATAATTTGGCAGGATTTTGCTGTTGTTTCTAACCCTGGAGGCTATTGACCCCAGTGGAAAATCGATAGAAGTCCAGAAGAACTTATCAGGCGGAAGGTAAGAACTGATGCTATAGGGGGCACATATTTATATGAGTAGAAGATTGGTTGACTAATAGGAAGCAGAGAATAGGTCATTTTTGGGTCAGCAGGATGTAAATAGGTAGTATAGTGCAGGGATCAGTATTGTGGTCTCAACTTGTTATTATTTACATTAATGACTTGGATGAAGAGGCCGAATGCACGGTTGTTAAATTTGCTGATGATAAAAGGACAGGTAGGAAAGTATGTTGTAAAGAGGACATGAAGACTCTTCAAAAGAATATAGATAAGTCAGGGGCAAAAAAAAAAGCAAATGAAGTATAATATGGGAAAAAGTGAACTTGTTCTCTTTCGCAGGAAGAATTGAAAAGCAGTATGTTTTTTTTAAAGTAGGTAGATCGCAGAACTCAGAGATACAGAGGGATCTGGTGGTCCAGTACACAAATCACACAACGTTAGTGTGCAAATACAGCAAGTGACTAGAAAGACAAATGAACTGTTGTCTTTTATTGCAATGGGAATTAAATATGAAATTAGGGATGCTTTGCTACAGTTGTATAGATCATTGGTGAGACCACATTCAGACTACTGTGTACAATTTTGGTTTTATTTAGGAAAGGATACACACATGTTACTTTAGGGAAGATTCACTTGACTGATACTGTGAGGTGCTATTTTATAAGAATAAAGTCCTGCGAGCAGGGCCTGTATCCATTGGAATTTAGAAGAATGAGAGGTCAATATAATTGAAACATTTAAGATCCCAAGTGTACTAAATAAGGTGGCTGCTGAAACCACGTTAACAATAGCTTGAATTTTGTTGTCAGTCAGGACCCCAGCTCTCTCTCACTTTACATGCACACTTATTTTCTTCTGATACAAGTACTAGTTCTTTCCTGGATTTTTTTATATCCATGTGAAGCGCTCTATGTTCAATTTGATCTAACATTATTTGCCCAATTCCCAATGGTATTTAAATTCCCTTGTAGCTTTTTCTGCTCAGCTTTGGGTGTCTACCATTCTTGTCAGCCCTGTAATATCTGCACAGTTAGCCATTCTGTTAATGATTTGCAGCCAAAACTGATGATAACCCCTGTACCGCCATCTTGTGGCAGAGGATGGAACTAGGTGACATCTTTCAAAACTAAGGATTGATCAATTAAATCAGAGTTGAAGATGTTTTCTCTCACAATGCTTACGAGTCTTTGGAACACTCTTCCTCAGGGATCAGTGAGAGGGCAAGGTGGATAGATTCTCATACAACAAGAGAATCAATGATTATTGGGGTGAGGAGCTGGGAATATGGAATTGAGGCCACAATCAGATCAGCCATGGTTGTATTGAATACTGGAGCAGCCTAGGGCTGGTCAAAGGACCTGCACCCATTCCTAAGTCATATGTTTGTATGGCACAGCCATCAGTTGTTGCACATTCAATTTATATCAATCACAGTTCCTGTCAGACACATTCCCCAAATTTCTCCTTCCTTTTGTCAATGCACTAATGTGTATGGCTATATATCATGACAACAGCCTTTCAATACAGTGCTCATGCAGCCACTTTTCATGTATTGCATGAGATGATGGCTGAGGAGCACAGAGAGGCACACAATTCTGTAAAATTGTCTTTAATGTGATTAGGAGCAGACACCCTGTTTGATGTTTCCCTTTCCCACTGAGCCTCGGAATTTGGACATCGATTGTTGTCACTTTGCTGACCCCTTGGCTGAGATTAATAAAGACGACTGGTCAAAACTAGATAGAATTTTCCACTCCCTTGAGCAGTGTGGGCATTGGTGAGAAAGCTGGACAAATACAGTGAGAATAGAAAAATCAGAACCTCCACATAGAGAAAAAGAATTTATGATTTTCCTCTTAGGGTTTAATCAGCGAATTTCACAACTGACAGTGCATCTCTGCTGGTGCTATCTCTGTAGTTGCATGAGGGGTGGTCCTATAATCAAATGGAAACTGGGACAGTTGGTATCTAGTGAAGCTGTAAGCTGTTTCTTTAAGCTTGCCTTCAATGTTTGGACTGCTCTTTCTGCCAGACCATTGGATGATGAATGAAATGGAGCTGTCCTTAAATGTCGAATGCCGTTCAACTTTAGGAAATAGTCAAGTTCCCTGATGGTAAATGATGGCCCATTATCTGTGACCAACACTTCTATGAGTTCATGCATTGCAAAAGATGCACAGAGTTTTTCAATTGTTGACCCTGTGTTTGATGAATGAACTCTATGCACATCCAGCCACTTTGACTGGGCGTCCACAATGACTAAGAACATTGAGCCCATGAAAGGACCTGCATAGCTGATGTGTAACTGAGTCCAGGTTTACCCAACCATTCCCCATGAATATGGGGGTGCTGCTGGTGGTAAATTTTGTCCTCTGGGCACTGCTGCACCAATGCAACTATGTCTGCGTTCAACCCTGGCTACCAGACATAATTTCTCGCCAACATCTTCATTTTGGAAACCTCTGGCTGATCCTGGTGGAGTTCAGCCAGTATCTGGCTGTGACCTTTGCTCAGGACAATCATTCTTGCTCCCCATAATAATATGCCATCCTGTACTGTGATCTGGTCTCTCCGGGTCCAAAAAGGTTTCAATTATGGTTGTCATGGCCCTTTGGTTTCTCCTGTCACCACCAGCTGTTTCAGTTTTGCCAGGATCAGATCTTTCTGCATCCAAAGTTTGATATTGTCAGCTGTGGCTGGAAGTGTATCCAGGAAGTTTTAAAATCATTATCGACTCCTCCAGTGGTGGTACCACCAGCACTGTGTCTGCCTGCAAGAGGCAGCTCTAATGGTTCAATAAACTAAATCCCTGACAGTCACTTTTCACAATCCTTTTACAGATTATAGGGCAAGGTGCTCCTCTCTGGGTGTTTTGGTTTTAGTTCTCAGAGGGGGGTCAACAGAGATTGATGCTACCATTTTGGGGTATCATCAGCCTGTGAAATTTTTCAGTGGACAATGGAGCACATTTTGCAAGATTTACCCAGGTCATCATTTATGTAGATTATGTGTTAATAACAGGGAAGACCAATAAGGAGCACTTAGAGAACTTGGACATAATCTTTAGATTTTTCGCCCAGGTGGGTGTATGCTTTAGAAGGGGAAAATGTGTGTTCCAGACACCGCAAGTGACCTGCTTTGACTAGAGTCGACAAGACTGGGTAATACCCATTGGAAGATAAAGTGATGGTGATCAAAGGAGCCCTGGCTCCCACATCTGTACTAGACCTTAGGTCTTTCCTTAGGCTGGTGAATTCTTACGGAATGTTCATACATAACCTGGCCTCCATCCTGGCACCTTTGCATCAACTCTTAAAAAAGAGGGTGAGCCTTGCAAATGGTCGCATAGCCAAGCCACAGCTTTCAGGGAAGTGAAGAAACAGCTATCATCCTTTAAGGTCTTGGCACACTATAATCCCAAGTGATGTGCAATGCCTCCACTTACGGCAGCGGGGTAGTTTTAGCTCATAGGTGGCCCAATGGAAAGGAACGCCCAATAGCGTATGCATCCAGAATTTTGGTTAATGTACTGCGTTAATACACCCAGACAGAGAAGGAAGGTTTGGCAGTCATATTTGAAATATCAACATAAGTCATAGTCCTATAGGAAATGAGATTGGGAATTAGAAATGGAAGATATAGAGATGGCAGATGAATTGAACAGCTATTTTCTGTGCTTAGAGATTTAAAATGGATGTCTGTGAGCAGCAGCTTGAAAGTGTGCAAGTACACAGAGAGTGCCTGAATTGAAACATTTTTATCGAAAGGCTGAACAGTTAGCAGTTTTTAACAAGATAACAGGCTTTTGAATTTAGCCAATCAATTTGAACCAGGTACTTAGATACCAAAAATCTATTAAAGTCTGATGGCTTTGATAACATAGGACCGATCCTATTGTAAGAAATATTGATATGTTATCAAGGGTATAGAAAAAAGGGGGCAGTTGGACAAAGACCCCAGAGCTAGGTGCCATCCATCACAGCTAATGGCCCTCAGCTCTCAAGAGAGAATCACTGGCTCTCACAGCCTCCTCTATGTCTTAGTGAAAGCACCATCTAAATAATAACAGTACCAATGGCACAACTAGACAGAAGAATTGATGGAGAAGGCACAGAACATTCTGGAAGACACGTAACCTGGCTGTAATTTTGAGAGATTAATTTTTTTTATATATGTGTTGGATCTGTGTTTATTGGAACAGTATACCATTAGAATCTTGCTTTATTTTGAAATAGTTAGTAGTTAGAGGGGATTTATTGGGTTTGTTAATAGTTTAATTAATTTGTTCACTGTTACAGTTAGATGAATAAATTGTTACTTGTTGATTATCCAGCTACAAAAAGAGGTTTAGTATTTGTTTAAAATCCCCACAAACCGACATGTCGAGCTTCACAATTGGTATGACCGGTGCTACCCATTCTGCCAATTTCAGTGGTTTGATGATTCCTTCACTTTCCCGCCTCCTGATTTTTGCCTCTACTTTCGCCCATAGGGCAAATGGCACTCGGCGGGCCCTGCAGAATCATGTAATTGCTTCTGGGTCAACATGCAAGGTGGCCTTGACCCCTTTGATAGTCCCTAGTCCTTACTGAAAAACATCCAAGTGTTTAATTAGGACTTCACTCAGGCGGCCACTTTCGAATCAAAAAAATGTTGAGCCGCTCAAAGTGAATCTTTCTCAACAAGCTTCACCCCATCAAGCTTAGGCCTGGGCCTTTCACAACAGTCTGAACCAGCTGTTTCTCATAAGAGACCAGAACCCTAGTTGTACCCTTATTCTGTAAAGGTTCCCTGGTATAAGGTTCTCAGTTTAGCTGAGGTCTTGTTCAAACTTAACGGTTGGAGTCCAGAGCGAATTTTGTTAAAGACTGGATCTGCGATCACTGAAACAACTGCACTGGTATCATCTCCATTAGAATTGGGTGACCATTTAATGAGAAATTTAATTTGATTGATTGATTGATTGTTTGATTGATTTATTGCCATGTGTACCGAAGTACACTGAAAAGCTTTGTTTACGAGCAGTACAGGCAGATCATAGTAAGCAAGGTTGTACAGATCAAGAAGACTTAGACAGAGGTGTATAGGTTACATTGCACAGCGCGTGCCCTAGGTGACTTCCATGTTAGCAAGATCAGCATTATTTGAGGCTGGAGAGTCCATTCGTCAGTCTAATAACAGCCGGGAAGAAGCTATTTCTGAACCTTCTGGTGTATGTTTTCCAGCTTCTGTATCTTCTGCCTGATGGAAGAGTTTGTAGGAGATTATTACCGGGGTGTGATGGGTCTTTGATGATGTTGTCAGCCTTTCCGCAGTAGTGTGCTGTGTAAATGGAGTCCATGGATGGGAGATTGATTTCCATGATGGTTTAGGCTGTGCACATCACTTTCTGTAGTTTTTTACTCTCCTGGGCAGAGTGGTTGCTTGGTTCTGATTTGGAGGTTGCTAAGCAATGTAACTGTTCCAAGCCAGATGCATTCTCCTGGATACCAGTTACAAGTTCTCTTACTCCAGTTAGGTCTAGTGGGACTCATTTGCTGTTTCAAATCCACATACCGGTAGCAACTACATCTGGATCCTGATGATAATTTTAACCATTTGGCCAAGGTTTGACTTTGTTTTGGGGTTTTGCTGTGCGCTAATCTACAGTCCCTCTGTTCAGGATATGTTTGAGTGTGACAATGCAATTGCCTTCTCTCAACGGCCTTCCCCAAGCTCAGTTGGACTGGCGAGAGTGTTCACTTCCATTGGAATATCCTGCAACTCATATGCTCCACTTGCCACATTTTCCAATGACAAAGCCAGTTTCAGTGCCTGTTTGAAGTCTAGTTGGGCTTCAGCTAGTAGGCGCTTTTGCATGGTTATATCATTAACCTCAAATAGCAAGTGGTCTCTCAGCATCTCACTGAGGGTTAAAACAAAGTCATATGCCTCTGCCAGTTGTCTTAACCTAGTCGAAAATTCCGATATCAATTCCCTTGTTCTCAGATTGCTGAGTAAAACTGATAGCGTCTCAGAATTAGAGGAGGCATGGGGTCCTAATATTCCTTAACTAAATCAGTCAACTCTTGAAAGATTTTGGTATCTGGTGTCTCAGGGAAAGTTAAGCTCCTAATTAGCAAAAACGCTGTGGGTCCACAAGCTGTCAGGAGAATTACTTGTTGCTTTTTATCTGCCCCAGTGTCATTTGCCTGGAAAAAAAGTAACACATTCTTTCCACACATTGAGCCCAGTCTTCGATGGCAGGATCGAATAAGTCAAACTTCCCAGATAACGGCAAGATGCCAGAAATGCTAATCCCAACTCAAAGACGATTGTTGTGAGTGAATTTCCTCAGGAGCATATGTTACTCTCATTGTCAGTGAAGTAATTCCACACAGGCCAGCATCCTGTCACCTTTATTTACACTTGGAAAGTCCTTGACTCTCATCCAGCTTTCTCAGAGCCAGCTCTCAGAGTGACAGGATGTCTGACACTTCTGTTTATATCTGTCAGCCAGGGCTCCCTGATTGGACCAGATTATCAGCCCCAATCAGGGAATTCCTATTCCATGAGGTCCACTTGGCTGACCTCGTTACAATCATCACAGCCTTTTAAATGCTTGTCGAAACTTTTGCTATTTATTTTTACATTCCGACCAAATTTCCTCTTATGCTCTGATTTCGTCCTCCTGGTTAACATTTTAGTCATTGTCTACAGTGCTTAATATTCTGACCAATCATTTCACTTGCCACTCATCTTCATGCAGTTACATGCTTTATGTCTATATGCTAAGTTTTATGCCTTCCCTATCTTGTTTAATTAACTATGAATGGTGAATCCTCCCTTTAGGGACTTTTTGTTTATAGTAGGGACACACTTATTCTGTGTGTTCTGAAATATCCCCTTAAATTTCAGTACTGCTTCTCTATTGGTTTGATCCTTAATCTAGTGTGCCAGTTCACTTTCATATGCACATAGTTGCCCACATTTAAGTTTAAAATTCTATAGTAGTGGTCTTAGCCCCAATCCTCTCCCTTTCAAACTGATGCAACATTCATGTGATTGTCAGTTGTGCCTTAACTCTAAAATCATTAACTAATCGCGACATAATATCAGGTTTAATATAACCTGAACTCTGATCATTTCTTAAAACAGCATGTTTTGGAATGAATCTTGAAAACATTCTAGGAATTCCTCATCAAGGGTACCAACTTCAGAGTTTTTTGAAGAGATGATAAAGGTGGTGGACGAGGTAAGTCAATGGATATTGTTTATCTGGACTTTCAGAAGGTTTATGATAAAGTCCCACACAGGACACTGATCTAAGGTGAAATTACTGACATGGATAGGAAATTGGTTGAGTGGCAGGAAACAGAGTTAGAATGATGGGTAAGTATTCAAATTGGCAGGACATGACTAGTAGTGTCCAAGAGAGATCTGTGTTGGCGCCTCAATTATTCACCATAAATGAATTGGATAGTGGCATAAAAGGTCAAGTATCCAAATTAACTGACAATACAAAATTGGACAACATTATAGGCAGTGTTGACAACAGCATAAAATTATTACAGGATGTTGATATGTAGGTGAATGGGCAAAGCTGTGGCAGATAGATTTTAATAAAAGCAAATGTGAGGGTGGTTATTCATTTTGGACCTAAAAGGAATAGATCGTGGATAACACAGTATGGAGCTGGAGGAACACAGCAGGCCAGGCAGCATCAGAGGAGCAGGAAAGTTGATATTCCAGGTCAGGACCCTTCTTCAGAAACGGCCATTTCTGAAGAAGGGTCCTGACCCAAAATGTCAACTTTCCTACTCCTCTGATGCTGCCTGACCTGCTGTGTTCCTCCAGCTCCACAATGTGCTATCTCTAACTCCAGCGTTGGCAGTTCTTACTATCTCTGAGGGATAGATCGTGTTTTTTTTTTAAGAAAGACCAAAGTTAAATATAGTGGATGTCCAATGAGATTTGAGGGTTCAGGTGCATAGCTCTTTAAAATGCACAAACTGGTGCAGAAAATAATGAAGAATGCTAATGCGATGCTGGACTTCATTTCTAAAGAGCTGGAGTATAGGGATGCTGACGTTATGGTGCAGTTATACAAAACCCTAGTTAGACCCCAATTGGAGTACTGTGAGCAAATCTGGGCACCACATCTTAGGAAGGATGCCCTGGAGGGAGATCAACACAGGTTTACAAGGATCATACTGGGACTTCAGGGGTTAAGTTATGAAGACAGATTAGATAAATTAGACCTTTATTCTCGAGAATTTATAAGTTAAAGGGTGATCTAATTGAGGTTTTCAGGGTATTGAGGGTGAAAGACAGGGTAGAAAAATATTTCCACTGGTTGAAGATTCTAGAACCAGGGGCATAGTCTAAGAATTAGGGCCAGACCATTCAGGACAGATGTTAGAAAACACTTCTACATACAAAGAGTAATGTGGTTTTGTAGGTCTCTTCGTCAAATGGTGGTCAATGTTAACTCAATTGTTAAATTTAAACCTGAGACAGGCAATTTTTTATTAAGCAAGGGTATCAAGGGATATGGGCCTAAGGCAGGTACATGGAGTTAGGACGCAGATCAGCTATGATCATATTGAATGGCAGAACAGGCTCGGGGGGCTCAATGGTTTACTCCTGTTCCTATGTTTCTGTTGCCAATTTAATTTATTCAGTTTAAGTGTTGATTAAAGACAGCCATGATTATGGCTGCCCCTTTATTGTAAACACTCAATAGTATTTCTTGTATTCTTTGCACTACATTGTAGTTATCGTTACAGCACCAAAAGATCACTTTCAATAGTGATGACTTCTACTACTCATCATCTCCGTGATTCTACACCCTGATCTCCTGGACCTCTGTCATCCCTAACTTTTACATAAAAGCCAATCTTGATATACAGAGCTGCCATTCCAATTTTACCTAGCTTCCATTTCCTCTTGAAGGCCATATACTCCTCAACAATCAGGATCCAGTCCTTGCCATCCTGCAGCCACATCTCTGTAATGGTTGTCACATCGTAGTTACTTCAGTGTGTGCTATCAATTAATTCCTTTTGTCATGAGATGAGACAGTGAGTCCCCTTGACATGCAGTGACCAAGTATGACGGAGAGAAAGCTTCTAGAGGTCCTTTGTGCTGTTCCTCATCCCTGTAAATACCTATTGGCACCACCCTCTCTGAGAGGAAGGGACAGCTGAACTGAGGTCAAGGTCTTTTGTTCCCCCACTCAACTTGACACTGATGCTGAACACCAATGGCTACAGCGACAGAATTTTGGTCAATGTGTATAGCCATGTCCAGTGAGCACATGTCTCCATGTCACCAACTTGCCCATGAGACAGACAGATACATGCATCCACCATGCACTCCTTCGCCATTTGATCCCATTTATTGATGGCCTTTGACAAATCTACCTGCGGTTCAGATTGCCTGTCCATGCATTTTTACAAACTTATTAATAGCCAAGACAATGGAATCATCTTCTTCCTATGGCAGAGCAGTTGCCAGGTCTCTGGCAGTCCCTTGTGTGCCAGTGACCTGAGCTGTACCATCCTCAGCCAGCTGCAGAGATGTGTCAGTGATGAGCTCACCAGATTGTGCTCCCAAGTCCAATCTAGATAGAGAATTCACTGGGGTAGAAGTCTCTGAGCCTGTGCAGGGTGCAGGTGATTGGTGCATCTTCTGAGGGTGGTTTGGTTTCCTCCTCAGAGATGAAGGTGGAGCCGAAGAATCCACAATGCTGGCCTCTTCTTTGTGGTTCTTTGCTGGGTCCCATGAGAGTCTGCATAAGAGAAGAGAGGGAACTAGTGTCAACACAGTGTGGAGCTGGAGGAACACAGTAGTTCTAAAGAAGGGTCCCAACCCGAAACAGCGACTTTCCTTCTCTTCTGATGCTGCCTGACCTGCTGTGTTCCTCCGGCTCCACACTGTATTGACTCTGACTCCTGCAATGAGACAAAGGGAGAGATTGAATAAAAGCATATGAAAAAACACAGTTAGTAGTGATGCAGGAGCAGGAGAGGTGTCGAGGTTTCCCCAGTGAGTGAGTAGGAAATGCAGAGGACAGGAAGAGTTAGTAGTTTGTGAGGATGAGGTGGGCGACAGCCATTGAGTAGATGTGTTGCATGCATTAGTGAGCAACGAGTCAGCATTACTTGAGTGTTGGTGAGAAGTTGGTGTCAGTGTTAAATTCTAAGTGAGTGGTTGCTGTATGAGTATGAGGGACATCAGAGAGAAAATATGGTACTTACCTTTGCACAGCCCCAAAACAATTAAGCTGCTTTCAGCACTACTGGGTGTTGTATTTAACACCGGACATCAATTAACCCAGGCTGTTCTCTCTGTCCAGGTTAGTTGTAGTGTGGCCATACAACAGACTTACTTTCCACTACCCTATCCACTAACTCCTCAGCTTCCTGTTGGCGGAACAGGAGCCAGCTTCCCTTTTTGGGCACAGAAACGGAAATTGCTGGAAAAACTCAGCAGGTCTGACAGCATCTGTGGAGAAAAAGCAGAGTTAACGTTTTGACTGGACCCTTCTTCAGTCCCTTTTTGGGAAGTTGCTCAGTTACAATGGTGGAGCAGAGGAGTGGAGGGCACTTTTTGACTTGCAGCATTTGAATTGCTGTGGAGTTGGGGATTAAATATGGCGCCAGCACTGTGGACATCACAAAGTTCTGGCAGCGTCTAACATTTCCACCAAGCTCGCTGCATGATTCCATAAGATGGATGGTGGAGAGGCCCGTTGTATAGTTAATGAGCAGAGGATTATATGAGAAAGGTTGACATGGGCCATGGCAAACCACCCACCATGAATCTCACCAAAAAAAATTTGCCAAAAAACGTATGAAAATTAAACCGCATGTCCTTCTTGGTCTGCACAGTTCTATACTTAAGCTACAAAGTTGTTTATGGTGCAATTTTGAATCACACCATCAAGGAGAAAACTTAAACCACTGAGTAAATCAGTCTGGGAAAGTTCCCCTCATTTCCCTTTCATGTCAAAGCACCTGTGCCAATTGGTTTCATGGCTATTAGCACTGCCAAAGTTAATGACCAAGTAATCAATACAATAGTTAATAACATTTCTCTCATAGATAGAAAGGCAAAAACAAGCCATTGAAATGATATTAAATGCAATCAATAAAAACTGAAACATTCAGGACACCTCCAAACATTTAACATTCAAAATAAACTAAAGCAAAATAGTCAACAAAGTAACAGTCATGATAACACTACACTTCAATCAATAAGAACAGTTACTTAAATTCATTGCAAGATTATTCACTCTTTGTTATGATTGTCCTGAATTTTGAGACCATACTCTACATTTCTCTAATTCCACTAATTATGGTATATAATTAAAGTAAATGCATGTCCCAGATCAGTCCTATGTGATGATCAGACAAATATGCTCCATCACAGATTTGGGTGACCTGCACCTCTAGATATATTTATTGCTGTTGTAATCTTAACAATCAGTGTGCAACAAACTGCTGCGTCAACTTACCTTTACAATCAACCAGCTGTGGAACTAATGATGAATCACTTGAGGTGTCCATTGGCTGAATGTCGCACATCACTTGTTTATCTGTGGGGCCATAGGGAGGTGATGGTGTTTTGGCTGCAAACAGACCACGGTCAATGTTAGCAGTGGAAAGGTTGACTTTTACTTTATCAATCAGGTGAGACATACGCATAATTATTCTAAGTTGATCTTTTAAAACAAAAAATTGGGTTCCCCAAACAAGTAAGGTAACACCCAATTAAAACAGAAAATACTGGAGAAAATCAGCAACTATGACAGCATCTTTTTTCTTATTCATTTACAGGATGTGTGTGTCACTGTTCAGGTCAGCATCTATTACCAATCCCTAATTGCCCAGAGGGCAGTTAAGTGCCAATCACATTGCTGTAGGCCTGGAGTCACATGTAGGCCAGATCAGGATGGTAGTTTTTTTTTCCCTTAAAGGACATTAGTGAACCAGATGGTTTTTTGCTCCCCCCTGATAATCAACAATGGTTTCATGGTTATCGTGAGACTCCCAATTCTGCATATTTACTGAATTCAAATTCCATCACCTTCCATAGCAGGATTTGAACCTGGGTTCCCAGAACATTACCAAGGTCTCTGGAGTAATGGTCCAGTGATAATACCACTAGGCCATTACCTCCCCAGATGTGGATAGAAAAACACAGTTAATGTTTCAAGTCCAATATGACTCCTCAAATGTTGTCTCCACAGATGCTGCATGACCGACTGAGTTTCTCCAGCACTTTTTGTTTATATTTGAGATCTCCAGCATCTGCAGTACTTTCCTTTATTAAAGTAACAGCCAAATCATGTTAGATCCTACATAAGAAGAACTAGACGAAAAACAAACTTCTATTTCCCTTTCCATTGTTGTGGTAGTCACATGATATGACCATAATGGAGTTTTTGAGTAACCAGAGCAATAGATTGGTCTACAGCAGATCCAGACATCAAGGAAGGAGTGGCCTTGAGCTTTAAGAGTCATAGGCCAAAATACATCTGTTCCTCCAAAACATGCTGTACTTAGCACATGCGTGTCTTAAATTATAAACAATGTGACCCATGTCAATGTTACAACATAAAGAAAATATTGAGAAGGCATACAGGATACTTTTCTCTATTAGGTCAGGCACAGAATATGAAGCAAACAGATTCTGACAGAACTGTACAAAACACTAGTGATGTTACAGTAAGAGTACAGCATATTGTTCTAGTTACCACATTAGAGAAAGAATGTTTAATTTCTTTATTCATTTACAGGATGAGGGCGTCGCTGGCTAGGCAGCATTTATTGCCCATCCCAGAGGGCGGTTGAGAGTCAACCACATTGCTCTGGGTCTGGAGTCACATGTAGGCCAGACCAGGTAAGGATGGCAGTTTCCTTCCCTAAAGGACATTAGTGAACCAGACAGTAATGTGATCACATTAGTGACGATACAGAGAGGATTTGTGAGAATATTGCTAAGAATGAAAAACTTTAGATATCAGGAATGACTGAATAGCTGGGAGTTCTGAAGAAGGATCATGGAACTTGAAGTGTTAACTCTGCTTTTTCTCCACGGATGCTGCCAGACCTGCTGGGTTTTTCCAAAAGGTTCTATATTTGTTTCTGAATAACTGAGGTTGATTTCTTTGGAACAGAGAAGGCGGTGTGAAATCATGGAGGACTGAGATAGAGTGTATAAGGAGGATTTAATTCCCTTAGTGTGACATCACTACTCATTTGGGAATAGATTTAAAGTAATAGAAGGATCAGGGAAGACATGATAATCTTTTCATTGAGGAAGTTAGAGGTCTGAAACAGTGGTAGAAGCAGAACCTCTTATTGTATTTATAAAGTACTTAGGTACCCACATGAATTACTGACCTAGAATAAACTATTGACACATTGCAGCACAGCCTTTCAGCCCATCATGCCTGCACTAGCTGAATAAATTAGCCACACTTTCTAATTCCGCTTTGTAGCACCTAGTCCACTGGCTACGGGGTTTCAAGTGCAGATGCAGGTTTCGTTAAAATGAGTTGAGGGTTTTTGCCTTGAAAATCAAACTGAACAGTGAATTCCAGACACCCATTACTCTCTGGATGAAAACATTTTCATCAAGTCTACACTCATCCTTCTGCAAATTTCCTGTGCCCCCTGGTTCTCTGCCAGAGGAAACAGGTCTTCCTGCTACACTGTACCCAAGCCCCTCGTTATTTTTAAACACCTCAATTAATTCACCCCTCATTCTCCTATTTTCTAAGGAAAACAACATTAACCTTTCCAGTTGTTGATCATACCTGCAATTTTCAAGCCCTGGCAATGTACTTGTAAATCTGTTCTGTACTATCTCTAGAGCAATTATGTCCTTCCTGTAATGTGTACAGAACTGTATACAAAATTTCAGCTGTTGCCTGACCAGTGTCTTATATAATTCCAGGATGAATGAATGATTGAAAAGAAAGAAAACAAAGCTGATGAGAATCCCTGTACTGCCATCTTCTGGGTTCTAATGGTAAACTAAAGAGATGTCTATTCTGAATTAATTTCACTGAATGCCACTGAAATTATTTTCATTACCAGCCTCAAAAGGAATTGTAACAACAGTCCTACTGAAAGCCAAATCTACTGTTATATTGTCAAGTTGCTTTGTCATACATTCTATGAAACCAGTAATTTAGATAGCCAATATGCTTAGCATTCTTTAGTGATTGTATTTTTAATTAAACATCACAGCATTTTATCTTTCATTAAGAATTCTATAACTTTATCCTCAAAAAATCTATGTTTGTAGTTTGCTGAGTCACCTTGCTTCCGCTTTAACTAAAAATTTGCATCAACCTTTGACTAGTTCCAGTTTGCAGTGAATTCTAAAAGATTCATACCAGGGTTCCTGAAACTGGTTCTGTTATTTCCTTAAGAATCCTTACAGTATCTTCTCTTCAAAAGGATTTCATTTTGCTGTAAAATGCTTTTAAATGTTCTCAACTTGTGACAGATTTTGTCCTTAATATTAATTGAAATGGTACCTGTGAGTTGGTGTGAGGTTCTTGAATCAGAGCTGGCAGGAGAGCCGGGATAGTTGCTGTTGCTTGATGACTGAGGGAAAACATTGTTTTGTGAAGGCAGATAAGTCGGATTTATTTGCTCATGAAAAGAGCTTGGGAAAGTAACATTATGTGGCATCAACGGTTCACTCTGAGGTGGCAGAGGCACATTGCGAAACTTGACAAGTAGGCTATGTTGTGGGTTAAATTCACTATGACGTGGCACAAGTACAGGTGGTAGCACTGTAAGAGAACACACAAGTTCAGACAACCAGCAGATTTTGTACATAATTTTCTCTTGTATCACAACAAAATCATCAAAAGTTACCTACAATTTTCAGTTTTACTTGTGTACCTATGTTCAAACAAAATATGGTAATTTGTAAAATTAAAAGCTTTGTTGGTGACTTTAAAATTCAATCACAATTTTTTCTTAAAAAATCTTTGCAGCTTCATCCTCCACTTCAAACACTGGCATTAATATGCCCAATTGTCTGAAGAGCTAGATAGTAATTCCTTCTTTTAACTGTTTGCTTGCTGGCAGTTTCAGTAAACTTATTATCATCATCATCATCATCGGATACTTGCCGTGGAGTACAACCTGTGGCTAGAATCTGTGTGTGGAATTTTAATATGGGAGGGTGCAGGAGTCTCTTCCCCTCTTAACCTCCTTTCATAGGGGTGTTGGAAGGACTTACTGTTTGGCAATATCATGAACACGTCCATTAGGTTTCTGAGAAATGTTGATAGAGTTGATAGATTAATGTGGAGACAAGAATCCTTCTAATTTGCGAATCTAGAGCTGGAGTCACTGTTTAAAAATCAGGTTTGCCAATTGAAAACAAAAATGATGCAACATTTTTTCTGAGGGTCATGAATCTTCAGAACTCTCTTCCTGAAAAGATGATAGAAGCAGACTCCTGGAATAGTTTTTAGGCCGAGGCAGATAGATTCTTTTTCAGCAACAGGCTGAGGTATTGTCAGTGGTAAGTAGGAATGCAGATTTGACCTTACAATCTGATCAGCTACGATTTTATTGAACGAGGAAGCAGTCATGAAGGGCTGAATCTTTGTTCTCCTGATCTTTGTTCATTTGTTCCATGGCTATCAAGTCTTGGACCCAAAAAATTTTGGTTCAAGAAAAGAATAGCCAAAAGACCCCCCCAGGTCAATCGAACTGTTAAGGTTTTAGTTCAGCTAGTAACACTGAAAGATGACCATTCTTTCATTGACTCAGTTGTATTTGTTCTAAGCTACCCTCAACTATTAGTGAGCAGTTCTAACACACTTGCTTGCACTAGTGTTGATTTCTGAGCAACTGCTTTTAGTTTTAATTTGACAACCATGCTTATTCGTTTATCTCCAACTTTCATTCCTCCTCTCCTGCCCCGTGCAATTATTCTGTTTCAGTTTGGGAGTGTTAGCAAGACATCCAGCTATAGAAACCATCACCAAGGGAGCCAAATGAACATACAAATAAAGAGCAGGAATAAGCCACTTAATTTCGAGCCTGCTCCACCATTCAATAAGATCGTAGCTGATCTGATTACTCCACATTCTTTCCAGCCCCTGAGAATCTTTCACTCATGCATATCAAAACATCTATCTATTTCTGCCTTAAAAATAATCTTGGACTATGCTTCCACCACCTTTTGAGGGAGACAGTTCCAAAGACTCATGAAATTGATTTTTAAAAATTCTCCTTAGCATCCTTGTACTCATTGCAACTTAGAAGAATGAGAGGTGATCTTATTGAGACATATAGAATTCTTAGGGTGCTTGATAGGGTAGATATGGAAAAGTTGTCTCTACTTGTGGGAGAGTCTAGGACCACCAAGTATAATTTCAGAGTAAGGGGTCCTATTTAAGGCTGGGATGAGGAGGAATTTCTTCTCTTGAGGGTAGTGAATTACTGAATTCTTTACGACAGAGTGCTGTCGAAGCTGGGTTATTAAGTACATTCAAGGCTGAAATTGACAGGTTTTTAAATCAGAAAGGGAATCAAGAGTTATGGGGAGAAGGCAGGAAAGTGGAATTGAGGATTATCAGATCAGCATATATTTCATTGAATGGTGGAGCAGAATTAATCGACCAATGGCCTCCACTGCTCCGACATCTTATGGTCTCTGATTTAAATGGGTGACCCCTTACTTTGAAACAGTGACTCTTAGTTCTGAGTTCTCCCACAAGAGGAAACATTTATTCCACATAACCTTTGTCAAGTCTGCCTAGGATCTTATGTTTTAATCATGTCACCTTTTATTCTTGTAAACTCCAGCAGATTCAAGCCTAGCCTGTCCAGTCTTTCCACATAGGACAATTCTCCGCATTGCAGAGCCTTGCAGTCTGTCATTATTTAGGCAATATCCTTCTTTTATTCTTCTTACCAAAATGAATAATTTCACATTTTCCCACATTATACTCCATTTGCCAGATCTTTGCTTACTCACTTATTCTATCTATATCCTTTTATAGCCTTATGTTCCATCACAACATAACAACTATACATTCAGTCCCATTATCCAAGTCAATTTTTATAAATTGTAAAAGTTCGAGGCCCCAGCACTGATCTCTGTGGGTCAGCGTGTTCTCCTAATACAGCTGCAGTGGGGATCAATATTTAATGATCATGGATTGAAATCTACAGCAGATCTTTCTACTGTTTTAGAGACATTGTGGTCCATTGTAAGTGAACAAAGAAAATTTCTGGGCAATTCTACTTATGTTAGGAGTTCAGATAAAGTGCGTTTTTAATAATGAAAGACAAATAAAGGTGATACTTGACCAATTGAACAAGATAATTAGGAAATGAATCAAAATTTTCCTAGGGTATTATGTACAACTGTTCCTCTGTCTTAACAATCTTACATATCAAATGGGCATTTATAAAACTGACACATACCTGTAACATGCTCAGTCATTTATCAGTTTTAATCATGGTGTATACTTTCATGACTTACATACACATAATGGCATTTCTGGTTATAAGTACTGCATATAATTCCAATTCAAAAGAATTGAAGTTAGCTCTTAAAGAATAAATTGTTTATTATTCTAACTGCATGGAATTACTAGCTATTTACCAGAGAAATAATTTATCATTTGATAACTAAATATCATTTGAAATTTTTCCCCCCAAGCTGTAAGCACATGAGTCACAACAGTCATACTGGATCTAAAATTTCTGATATTTTTAAAGCTGATTCGTATTAAGTTTAATAAGAAACGAATAAAGTTTTATTTTCTCAGCAAACATTCAAGAACTGTCACAAATATTGTCAAATACAACAATAATGGAAAACAGCTACAAAATAGTCCTTAACAATGTTAGTATAAATTCAGCTCCAATTCATGTAATGCTTCAGTTGATGAGCTCTCAAACTCAGCTGTATCATCATGGTTCATGCAGGGAGAGAAACTTAAAAAGTCCTGTTCTAGGTCATCTTCCATTGGTTACAAAGGGACAGCGATAAAGACATGAGAACAGTTTATTTGCCAATGCTTTTGACCTTGAATGAATGGTAATAAAAAAAAGATTTAAAAATATGCTAACCAGAGAGTCCCATTATTACTTAACAATAACTCTATGAGCTGTGATGCCCCTCACACGTACATTGTAAATTACATAGAGGCAAGCACAGAATGAATAGCCTGGAACATCTTGCCCCTCCCAACTAAGAATAGTCCATGTGAGCATGGAACCAATTGAAAAAAAAATGAACAGGTAACAGATCCAGTTTTATATTAGGTAAATTGTGTCTTTTTAAACACATCAAGGTGTGCAGCACCTTGTTTCCAGGAGGCTATGGAAAGTCGGGGTTGAGTCCTCAGGAAATATTTGCTCTGTAATAGTTTGGCATTGATCAAAGTGAGTTTATCTTAGGGTACCTTTGGTAACTGAAGATTAGAATCCAATACTGGAAGCTCATTGAAACTAAAATGTTAACATGCAATTTCCCTATCTTGCCCATGCCCACCCACCAGAATATATGAATTACTGTAACATGTGATTGAGATCTGTGGGCTTTCAACTCACTCACATTCTGTACATTTTTAACCAATTTAAAGAAATTGGAACCAAGAAAATTTCCAAATAGATTGGTTACATCTGCTTTGTCGCATTTCTGGAGCCATGAAAAGTTACAGGTGCAGGAAGTAAAAAGCGATGGGTTAATCAATTCTTTAGCAGCCAAATGTGTTGTGATGTGCATATTAAACATGATTGGTTTTACTTAAAAAACAAATTAAGTCCAGATGCTATTAATTAAATGCTCATATACATAAATCCTCTGGCGCAAATAATAAAAATGAGGCACAAACAATAATATTTATTGCAGTTTGAATTAAACAAGAACATGATTTAGTCCTTAACTGTCATCCTTTGCAACAGAATATGTTTATTATGCTCACTCTTGGGAATGCTCTGGTAGTATCTGAAAATAAGTCATCATAGGTTCAAAGAATAATACAGCAATTTTCAGTTGATAATGATATTAAATGGGATACTATTTAATTTCAATTAAAGAAATGCATATCTTACAGGCTCTTTGTTGTAGCTACTTACTATCTGCAGGTATTTAAAATATGCATTCATTTGTTATAGGAAAATTGGACAAACACACAACTAATCTCACCAGTTTCTATGTAAATCCTAGATTAGGTAGGAAAGACTCAACTGAAACTCCAAAACAACAAGTGTGAGAAAAAGCCAGACTTCTACTCAATGAATTAATTTTTAAAATGGACATACATTGATTACATTATGATTTTGGTAGGTAAATTAAAAAAAACATATTGCCTAAATGATGAGACATTGCAAGTCTGTAAGATGCAGAGAGATTTTCTTATGAGGACAGGTTCTGGGCTTCTGATATTATCATGTAATAAGTACTCATTATTAAATCTCCAGGACAGCAGGGGCACCAGATTAAAGGAACTACCATAATAGACATACCTGGCATTTCCACCCTTCTGTAATGATATGGGTTAATGCATACTTCTTTCTGCTTTGAACCGAATGGGAACTCACAGTACTCGAGAGGTTTTAACTCATGGTGAGACTGTAAATCTGGCCATCGCCATACCCTGCAGTAAATTACATGCGGTAAGCCTTTACGGTGAGATACTTGTAATCTTCCATCCAAAGACCTTGGAATGGTGACACATTTGCTGAGTTGCCCTGGTGAGCTGAGGGCTTTCTCCAGGTCCTCCATGGCCCCTTTCTTTTTCTTCAGCTTTTTCACGAGTGAGTCCACAGCCTTTTCTGCCCATTTTTCCTCCTCATCTCCTTGTTTCCATCCCAGGAGCCTTTTCACTGCAGGACTTGTGAAGGAAAACAAGCTAACCATAGTCATCATTGAAAGTACAGAGGAAGAGCTTTTTTTAAACGGTTAGGAAGTATGAAGAAAATGTCATCATCAAGGCCTTCAAAGCCCATGTAGTTTGATAACTATCCAGGATAAAGTTCCTATGATATCTAGAGGTCAGCCACAACAAATCTCTTCAATGATCTGAATTTATAGCTGGCCACTGGGAAAATCAGAGAAGCTTCCAGGAATGAATGCTTTTCTTCTGTAGTCAGATGCCAGCTAGTATTAATTTCACCTGTTAGAATAATACATAGCCATGTTAAAGATCAGATAGCTCTCTCTTTTGAAGGTGTCATTCTTTTCAAATGTAGTTTACATTTCAATGCTACACTAATTGCTATGAAATACAACACCACCTGTTTGGCTGTGGAATTGTGTTGCAGTGTAAAAAAAAAGTGTTGTACACATGTACACCTCAACACACTCGTCAAGATTTAACAGTATTAAGGTATACAATTTCTGTGGCAAAATGTGAAATATTTGACTACTGCAATTTTAATTGCTGTGCTATTTCTGTAATTAGAGGCTACTGGTAAATGATATGAGCATAAAACCATTTTGAATCTCTGAAATCAGATGCAATGAAACCTGAAAAGTTTAGGTGCCTCAAGGACTGGCATCGGCCTTCCTTTGGTATTTTTCAATTTTTTTCATTTTTTCATCATTTTGAAAATATGAAAATTGTCATTCAACAAATCATTTTCTGATTCATTTCCCAGTGTAATGTCCTGACCAATCAGTGTAAACCTACTCGGTTTTAAATCTAAACAGAATTTGGGCGCTTAACAGTCAATCATAAGACATGAAGACTATAAGATATGGAGCAGATATAGGCCATTCAGCCTATCGAGTCTTCCCTGCCATTCGATCACGGCTGATATGTTTCTCAACCTTATTCTCCTGGCTTCTCCCCGTAATACTTAATCCCCCAATCAAGAATCTATCTCTGTCTTAAATACACTCAAATACTTGGCCTCCACGGCCATCTGCAGCAATGAGTTCCACAGATTAATCACCCTCAGGTTGAAGAAATTCTCTCATCTCCGCTCTAAAGGGCCACACTTCACTGTGAAGCTGTTCCCTTGAGTCCTAATCTCTCCTGATAGTGGAAACACCTTCTCCATGTCCACTCTATCCAGGCCTCTCAGTAATTTTCAATCAGATGCCCCTACTCACCGTTCCAAACTCCATCGAGTACAGACCTGGAGTCCTTAACTGCTCCTCATATGACAAGCCCTTCATCCCCTGGATCATTCCTGTAAATCTTCTCTGAAAACCCTCCAAGGACAACGTATCCTTCCTTAGATACAGGGCCCAAAAGTGCTAACAGTATTCCAAATGCAGTTTGACTGGAGCCTTATACAGCCTCAGCAGTACATCTCTACTTTTGTATTCTTGCCCTCTTGAAATGAATGCTAACATTGCATTTGCTTTCCTAACTACCAACTGAACCTGCAGGACCCCTGTGGAACTCCACTAGTCACTGGCTGCCACCCTGAAAAAGTCTCCTTTATCCCTACCGTCTGTCTTCTGCCAGTCAGCCAATCCTCTATCCATGCCAGTACTATGCCCCTAACACCATGGGGTATTAGCAGCCATGTGTGCAGCACCTTGTCAAAGGCCTTCTGGAAATCATTAACTGCTGTATTCTCCAGTAAATGCCTGGACCAATCAGAGTCCACATATCAACAAAACAGAACTATTTCCCCAAAACAATATAAATGGTGGCTTTCCCCTTCATTGACATTCTTGTGAATGGTTTTGATGAATGCAAGATGAAAAGCTTTGACAAAATGTAATTCTTTTCAGCTATACACATTCTATGCACTGTAAATAGAGCAGGCAGTTATTCACAAAACATTCAGACAGCCAACGAAACATTCTCCATAGGACAGAACCATGGAAAATGCATTCAATTACAGAGATCTGTATCAATGCTGGGCAAGGGACTCCAAAGCAGTGAAAGTAATTTCTTTGATAAAATCCCCGCCACCTCACACTGACATGCATTTTAATTTGCAAAATGGTTTGGTGTCCTTGTACACCAGTCAATAAAAGTAAACTGGAAGGTGCAGCAAGCAATTAGGATGACAAATGGTCAGCTTTCATTGAAAGAGGATTTGAATTGGTAGTAAGAATGTCTTTACTGTAGTTATACAGGGCCTTGGTAAGACTACATCTAGAGCATTTTGTGCAATTTTGGTCTCCTTACCCAATGCTGATATATTTGCCACAGAGGACGTACAGTGAAGGTGCACAAGGCCAACACCAGGGATAGCAGGACTGTGATATGAGAAAAGATTGGTTTGACTTGGCCTGTATTCACTACAGTTTAGAAATGGGGGTGGGGGGGATCTGATTGAAACATAAATCCTAATAAGGCTAGACAGGCTAGGTGCAGGGAGGACTTTCTCCCTGGCTTGGGAGTCTAAAACCAAGAATCAAAGTCTCAGGATATGGGATAGGCCTAAGATGAAGAAGCATTATTCTTCATTCAGAAGGTGGTCAAATTTCAAAATTTATTACCACAGAAAGCTGTGGAGGCTGAATCACTAATTATATTCAAGAAAAAGGGTTTTATTTAAAGATATTAAAGGCATCATGGTGTATGGAGAGAAAGTGGTATTTAGTGGCAAAATAGAGGATCACCCACAATTATACTGAATGGCAGAGCAAGCTTGAAGGGCCAAATACCCAACCCCTGCTCCTCCTTTCGAGGTTCTGATGAAAACTGTCCATAGAGCTTTCCAGCCAGTGAAAGATTTTCGTTTTGTAATCACTGGTGTAACGTAGGAAAAATACCAGCCAATTTTGTATGGCAAGCATCTGATAAGGAGCAATGCAATAATGATTAGCTAATCTGTTTTCATGTTTGAGGGACAAATGTTGGCCAGGACATTGGAAATAACTCTCTTTTGTTTCATTGAATGCCATGGGATCATTTACATCCACTAGAGAGAGAGAGAGAGATCAAATCAATTTAACATTTGAGGTAGGAGATTGCAAAATTATCCAAAAAAAAAGCCACAGTTTACAACTTAGTTTGAAAATAGCAAACAATCTTAACATTAGTAAAAAGCTGATACCATACCGTAAAAAGCTGATACCATACCATAAACGCAGGTCACATTTGGGGATTTGATCCCAACTGTATCAATAACTACAGTGCCAAGAACTGACCTGAAGAACTTTGCATCCCAACCTGTTCGGCTTGAAGGCCCAACTTTCTCTCCGATATAACCCAGAACTGCAGAGCTTTAAACCACCAAAGAGTACAAAAAAGATCGTGGACAGCACGGGAGACTTTATTTCTCAGATCCCGCCTAGAAACCAGGCAACTGGCCCCCAGGTTCCTCAAGTTTCCAACTCATGGGAGATTTTGTTTAATGTTTTGACGGATTGAGTAACTCGTAGAAGAACATCGTAGAATAAACTTCGATGAGTCCCCAAGCTGGGGGGGCGTGAAAAAAAATCAACATTATTGACAAAAGAAACAAAACGCATTAATGGTTCAACTTACTGACCCTTCTGAGGTGCACGGATTCCGTCAGCCCGTCTCATGTGACAATCCCATGGACATCCAGAAAAGATTGAAGAAAAACTTCACAGCGATTTACGAAAAGTAGCGGTGAGTGAGTGAATGAGGGCCAGACAGCTCGGTATCAGGGTCCTAGATAATCTCACTTCTAGCACCCAGACAAAGAAATTTTCAGTCACAGAGCACCACTGTCATGGAGTCATTGAGTCCGAAACAGTGAAGTGCCAAAGAGACAGTCAGTCTGAGTCTCTCCGCGCTGTGCATAGGGATCAGGCTGAGAGAATGCCAATGAGGCAAAGCCACGGCCAAGTCTGTGTCACAGTACTAACGAAAGATAGCCAGAATGCCGGAATCAAAGCTTCATGTTTGAATATCAGTCATAGCTTTGCTTTCGCAGAAGTCCGCGTCAGGAACATCCTAGCCTTATGCTTTCAACGCACTGATTTTGGCAGCAGTGCAGCACTGACATAATCATCATGTCAGGGTCAAAAGTGCAGCATTATGTAGCTGGTGCCAGCCCAGTCTCATCTGTATTATGAGAGACACCACCTTAAAGAAATTGTCTCAAATAAATTGTTTTGATTAGTTGCAAAAACCACTCTATGTTATTGCGGCGAGATAGCCTTCAACAGCTGCAGATTAACATACAGTACAGCAGCCTGGAAATCACAATCAGTATAAATGTATCTTTGTACTGCTCTAGTCCTCCTTTGTGGTGTGAACGGCCAGTGCACATTCCCCACAAATAATGCTGACACAAATCATGACACTCATATCAATCAATGCCAAACAGGGATACATTCAGTCTAAATTGGCCTGAGTGATGTGAGAATGTTATGGACTCAACCAGTCAGGTGTTCTTAGTAAAGTGTCATTTCACACAGACATGTTACAGAATGTGTGACATTTGTGTTCATTGACCTCCAGCTGCAAGTGAAATTTTGAATGTACCAAGAAAACAACATTTCAGGTCAGTTCTCTTTCAATCAGACTATTCCATGTATTAATTTTGAAAAATGACACGGTTTCAATTGAATCAGCTGGTACTGGTATGATTAGGGAGACCTGATACTGTCATTAGTATGAAGCCCAGTCCATTTTAACTTGTTATTTTGATATCCTCAGATCCTGTTTTGGTAATGACTGTGAAGCTATCAGCAAATCTGACAGCGACGTCAGGAGTTCTGTCATGCATAGAATAAGGTGGAAACCCAGACATTGCAACCAGTGAGGCTATACTTCTCCACAGAGTGTGCTGCAGAGGCTGGTAGAGTTATACATTGCAAAAACAGACCCTTCAGTCCAACTTGTCTGCACCAACCAAACATCCACATTTGACCTATTCCCATTTGCCAGCATTTGGTCCATATCCCTCCAAACTCTTCCTATTCATATATCCATCCAGATGCCTTTTAAATGTTGGAATTGTAAGTGCCTCCACCACTTCTTCTGGCAGCTTGTTCCATATACACACCACCCTCTGTGTGGAACCAGTTACCCCTCAAATCTTTCCCCTCTCACCTTAAACATATGCCCTCTATATTGCCCTGGACGAATACATGAATAGGAAGGGAATAGAGGGATATGGATCCTGTAAGTGAAGACAAGTTTTAATATGGAAGGGCAAAATGTGTCGGCACAGGCTTGCAGGGCCGAAGGGCCTGTTCCTGTGTTGTGTTGTTCTTTGTTCTTTTGGACACTTCCCGTCTCATGCAATTGCAAATTCATGAGACCTTGTCCTGTAACACTGTCAGGCTCACAACAAAAACCCATGAAAAAGTTGCATCCTGTTGAAAGAGGAGGAACAGCATATGAATTGCACAATTACCATAAACATCCTACTGGTCCTGAAAAACTAATTTTGTATTTGTCTAGTGTCAAATTTCTCCCAATGGTATAAATTCCATGTTCTTTCTATTTTTTAGAAGGCTTTTTTTTTAGCTTTCACATACTCTGAGGCAGAGTAATATGAAGATTCATTGCTTTCTGAGTAAAGAGATTTCTCCTCATCTCGGTCTTAAATGGGTTTTCCTTTGTTCTGAGATGTGTCCCCGGTTCTAGATTCACCCTCCTATGTACATCCGCATATAAAAATTTGTCAGTTTCAATAAGATCACCTCACTCTTTGGAACTCTAAGGAATATAGACCCAGTTTTCTCAATCTCTTCTCATGATCCTGCTTTCCTAGGGCTTAGTTTGGTGAATCTCTGATGGACTCTTTCTATGGGAAAACTTCCTCAGATAAGGACACCAAAACTGTACACAATCCAAGTGCAGTCTCACCAAAGCTCTATATAATTGCAGCAAATTATCTTTACTTCTGTACTCAAATTTCCTCACATTGGAGGTCAACATATCATTTCCTTTCATTTTGTTTGCTGCATGCGAGTTTATAGAGACTCATAAACAAGGATGACCAGCTCCTAATGGGTATCAACACATTCCAACCACTCACCATTTAGGAAATCCCTAGATGACTATAAAAAGTGTAGGAGCACACTTAAAAGGGAAATCAGAAGAACAAAAAGAAGATATGAGAAGGATCTGGCAGATAAGGTTAAAGGTAATCCCAGGAGGTTTTATAGCTATATTAAGAGTAAAAGGGTAGCTAGGGAGTGAATAGGTCCCCTTAAAGATCAGCATGGCTGTCTATGTGTGGAGCCACAGGAGATGGAGGAGATATTTATTGAATATTTCTCCTCAGTGTTTACTGAGGAGAGAATCATGGATGCTAAGGAAATAAGGTAAACAAGTGGAGATGTTTTGGACTGTATACACATTACCAGAGAGGAGGTGTTTTCAGCCTTAAAGTGCATAAATCCCCTGGGCCTGATCAAGTCATTCCTTGAATGTTGTGGGAAACTAGAGAAGAAATTGCAGAGGCCCTTGCAGAGATTTTTGGTTCACCTTTAGCCACTGGTGAAGTTCCAGAAGACTGGAAGTTGGCTAATGTTGTTCCATTTTTTAAGAAAGGTAGCAAAGACAAGCTAGGGAACTACAGGCCAGTGAGCCTGACATCAGTGGTAGGCGAGTTATTGGAGAGGATACTGAGGGACAGGATCAACCTACATTTGGATAGTCAGCATGGATTTGTATATGGGAAGTCATGTCTGACAAATCTTTTAAAGTTTTTTGAAGAGGTACCAACAGAACGATGATGATAGGGCAGTTGATGTTGTCTATATGGCCTTTAGTAAGGCCTTTGACAAGGTCCCGCATGGCAGGCTAGTCACGAAGGTTAGGTTGCATGGGATCCAGGGAGAGATAGCTAATTGGATTCAAGATTGGCACAATGGTAGGAAGCAGAGGGTAATGGTTGAAGGTTGTTTCTTGGACTGGAGGCCTGTGACTAGTGGTGTGCCACAGGGGTCAGTGCTGGGACCATTGTTATTTGTTATTTACTTGAATGATCTGGATGTGAATGTACAAGGTATGATTAGTAAATTTGTGGATGATACAAAATTAGGAGGTATCATTGATAGCAAGGAAGGTTATCAAAAATTACAGGGGGATCTTGATCAAATGGGGAAGTAGGCTGAGGATTGGCAAATGCAATTCAATACAGATAAGTGTGAGGTGCTGCACTTTGGAAAGTCAAACCAAGATAGAACTTATGGAGTAAATGGTAGGGTCCTGAGGAGTGTTGTGGAACAAGGGGACCTAGGAGTACAAGTACATAGTTTGTTGAAAGCGGCGTCGCAGGTGGACAGCGAGGTGAGGAAGGCATTTAGCATGCTGGCCTTCATCAGTCAAGGCATTGAGTGTAGGAGTTGGGACTTTATGTTGCAGTTGTACAAGTCATTATTGAGGCCACACGTGGAGTACTGTGTACAGTTCTGGTCATCCTATTATAGGAAAGACCTAGTTAAACTGGAAAGTGTGCAAAGAAGATTTACGAGGATGTTGCCAGGATTAGTAGGCCTGAGTTATATGGAGAAGTTGGCCAGGATAGGACTTTATTCCTTGGAATGTAGGAGAATGAGGCGTGACCTTATTGAGGTGTATAAAATCATGAGGGCCATAGGATGAATGCATATAGTCTTTTTCCCAGGATGGGAAATTGAAAACTAGAAGGTATAGGTTTAAGGTGAAAGGAGATAGATATAAGAAGGACCTGAGGGGAAACTTCTTCATGCACAGAATGGTGTGTATATGATTGGGCTGCCAGAGAAAGTGGTTGAGGTGGGTACAACAGCAACATTTAAAAAAAGTTGGATAGGTACATGGATGAGAAGGGATTAGAGGGATATGGACCAAATGCAGGCAATTGGAATTAGCTGAGTGGGCACCATGGCTAGCATAGACCAGTTTGGACCGAAGGGCCTATTTCCATGCTGTATTACCGTATGACTCTATAAATGTTCTATCTTTTTTTCTACCAATGTGGATTACTTCATGTTCATTCACATTATATTCCATTTGCCATTCTTGCCCATTCAATTAGCCTGCCCAAGTCTGCTTGAAAACTACTTGCATCTTCCTCATTTTTTTTTACATTCCTGCCTAGTTTTGTGTCACTGGCAAATTTGGAAATATTAAAATTGGTCCCCAGATCCAAATCATTTGTTTAGATTATGAATGAATGTAGCACTGATCTTTGTGGTACTCCATTAGTAGTATAAGTCCCACCTGTTCAGAGATGAACTCACAACTGAACAGGTTGCTTATATACAGCCTGTCATCCTGAGAATGGTCTATTTATTCCTACTCTATGCTTTATGCTGTAAACCATTTCTCAGTCCAAACTAGTACATTACTCCCAATCCCAAGCACTCTAATTTGTTTATGAACCTTCTGCGTGTGGCCTTCTCAAAAGCCTCCTGAAAATTCAAATATACCACATCCACTGTCTTTTCTTTAACTGTGCTACAAGTATCATCCTCAAAAAATTTAGAAAGGTGGGAAAATACAGAGAGAATGAAAAAAATCAACACCTCATGTCAAGAGAAATTTTTTGTGGTTTTTATCCTCAGGCCTATATTGGCGACATCAGAATCTCACCATTTGTGTAGTGAGTACCTTATTTACATGATTTTGCATCTCATTAAATGCCCAACTCAACTTATGAGTTTCAATTCTCCTCTCTTTCCCTGAGAAGCTATACAGCACAAATTCATTAAACGTGATTCAGAGCCAGTACTTGGTTACTGCAGCTCACTGAATGCTTGTTCTTGTCATCATCCAACTGTTTCTTCACCACAACACTTCTGTACGGTCCTTGACCACTATCCTCTTCCACTCTTCATCCTCACACATCAACATCAGTAAACCATGAGCCTTAACACATTATCATGCCTTTTCTCGATCCAACTCACGCAGCGCTTCGGCCTTTCAATGCTACTTTGCAGCTGAGGGAAACCTATCATTTCCATGCTTCTGAGATAACAAGGTGTAAAGCTGGATGAACACAGCAGGCCAAGCAGCATCAGAGGAGCAGGAAAGCTGACGTTTCGGGCCTAGATCCTTCTTCAGAAATATTTCCATGCTTCTGCCAGGTTGCTGTGCATTCAAGAATAGACGTACAGCTCATGCATCTGCAGATAGTGCATCTTACAACTCTTAGCATGCTTTCTGAGTATTCACTTACTTGCAGGCAGCCATCCTCTTTCTAGCTCACTTGCTTTCTTATCTCACACTCACTGACCTTGGCACTGACTTACAGTCAGTCTCTGTGTGGTTGGCATTGCATTTCAGCGCATAGGGTCTTTATTGCTCAGTTACAGACTGCCAGCCTCTGTGGCTTGCATTTCTTTTTAGGGCAAGGGGAGAGGCAAGCAGCTGCCATGCTTGGGGCTGGGTACAGTTAAATAGGGGGTGGACAAGTCTTTCTGTGATATTGTGCTATATCATTGTCATACCTGCAGCATGTGCCAGTAGTTTACACAGCAAACACACTGCACGTACTTCAAGGAAATGACAATGTGTGAAGGTTAAGGGGGTGGGCTCCTGAGTGGGGTGAAGGGGAGCAATGGTCAAGCAGGGGCTCATCCATTTCCAGTCCAGGTGATACCCTGGACCTAGGCATTCTCACCAGAGTTTAGGAGTCTGTATGCTGGCGATCCAAGGACTGGGCCCAGGCCAGCCTTGCAGGTCAACTTCAAACAGTTCAAAAGGTGTAGGTACCTTAGTCAGGTTGCTGTGGAGAAATCAGCTGGGGGCTGTGCCTGCAATGAGACAAAGGAGGGAATTGAGTATGATGGAAGTGGATGAAAGAGCAGTTAGTAGTGATGTAGGAACAGGAGAGTCGGTGATGTATCTTCAGCGAGATAGTAGGATGCACAGAGGGCAGGCAGGGTTAGTAATTTGGAAGGATGAGGTGTGTGAGAGCTGTAGAGTGGACATGATGCATACAATCATAAGAGTTCTGGTCCATGAGCCTCAGTAAGAAGCTCCTGCAGTGGTAGCATTAGTACGTCTTGTGAATTTAGCTACAATGCCTTCAGTTCCCCCATCTAAGTCATTGCTGTAAATTATATAAAATTGTATAAAATTGAAGTCCCTGCACAGACCCCTATGGGACTCTGCTCATTGCACACTGTCAATTGGCCAAAGACCTATTTATTCAATTTGTCTGTTTTCTGCCTGTCAGACAATCTTCTCTCACAGCTTGAGATTTCATTTTCCACAGCAACCTTTGATGTGGGACCTTAGCAAATGCTGTTTGGTGGGTTTATATTTGCTATTTTCTAGTCTGCTGGAACCTTTCCTGAACTGAGGGAACTTTGGAAAATTAACTTCAATGCAACTACTCAGCCACATCTTTTAAGCCACTGGGATGAAATTTTGGACCCAGTGACATCTCAGACCACAGCTCCATCAGCGTGTGCTTCGTACCACTTCTGTTAGGACTGTAATTTCACACTGTTTCTCTCTCCATTCCACCTGATCTACAGCTATTATTGGATTTTTAAAATATTTGTTTCTGGGATGTGGACATCACTAGCTAGGCCAGCATTTAATGCCTATCCCTAATTGCCCAGAAGTCAGTTGGGAGTCAGGCATATTGCTGTGGCTCTGGTTACATTTAGGCCAGACCATGTAAAAAGTGGCAGATTTCCTTCCCTAAAGGACATTAATTAATCAGATGTGTTTTTATGACAATCAACAAAGGGTATATGGTTGTCGTTAGACTAGCTTTTTGTTCCACATTTTTTATTGCATTCAGATTTTACCATCTGCAATGTTGGGATTTGAAATCTTGCCTCTAGCACATTAGGCTGGAGTACTGGGTTACTTGTCCACTATCCGTTATAGTGAAGACAGAAGCAAATTGGTTGTTTATTTCTTCTGCCATTCCCTTTTTAACTACAATTGATTTCCCATTGTCACTCTCTGGAGGATTTTACACTTTGCTAAGTATTTTTCTTTTTAGCTACCTTTGGGAACTTTTGCTATTCCTGAACATTCATGGCTAGCTTCTTCTCGTACTCTAATTTCTTCCTCCTGATTAACATTTTAATCATTCTCTTTCAGTCTTTATATTCTGGACAATTTTCTAACCTGCTACTCATCTTTGCACAGTTGTATGCTTTTCCACAGGTTTGATGTCTTCCCTAGCAACTTTAGTTAACCACAAGATGCGGGTCCTCTGCTTAAAGGTTTTCTTTATAGTAGGAATAAATATATTCAAAATATATTGAAATATCCCCTTTTAAAGTGTACCAATATGTCTCCATCAATCTATTCCCTAGCCTAGTGTGCCAGTTCAGGTCAGCTAGTTCAGCTTTCATGCCCACATAGTTGCCTTTATTTGGGTTTAACGCATTAAACTTAGCTCTATTCTTCTCTCTTTCAAATTGGTTGCAAAATTCCATCATATTGTGCTTGCTTGTATTTAGGGATACCTTTATTCTGACATCATTACCATATACACTTGTCAAATTTTTTAAGGTTAAATTTATGGGGTTGACTATTACATGGACTTGACTTTTGAGGGGCTGAAATTCATGCTACAGTATCATTAGCAGAAGATCAATTGATCTCTAAATCACAGAATCCCTATGGTGTGGAAACAGGCTCTTTGGCCCAACAAGTCCACACTGACCCTCAGTGCATCCCACCCTGACCCATCCCTATAACCCGCCTAATCTACATATCTCTGAACACTATGGGCAATTTAGCATGGCCAATCCACCTAGCCTACACATCTTTGGACTGTGGGAGGAAACCAGAGCACCTGGAGGAAACCCACACAGGGAAAATGCGCAAACTCCACACAGACAGTCACCCAAGGGTGGAATTGAACCCAGGTCCCTGGTGCTGTGAGGCAGCAGTGCTAACCACTGAGCCATTGTGCCACTCCTAAATGAATAAAGAGAAAAAACACAACAAATTATGGTAAATCGGAGACAGCAAAAACTGCAGATGTTGGAATCAGAGTCAATACACTGTGGAGCTAGAGGAACACAGCAGGTCAGGCAGCATTGGAAGAGCAGGAAAGTCAACGGTTTGGGTTGGGACCCTTCATCGGGACTGGTAATTATTGGATAAAGACAATAGAAACAAAAATGAATTAGTAAGCTTTTATTTATACATACAAGAAGTGAAGTAGAAGTACAATACAGCTTTAAATTACAACTACATGGTACATCTTAAGCATGTCAAATGCAAAAGTTCGTTAAAATCCTGCAAAATCACACTGTTTAACATCTTCAGCACTGAATAAAGCTTCATAATCACCAGTAACTTTCAGTTTAAAAGCTGCTATATATTTTTTGTTTTTTTTTTGGAGGGCACTTTTACACAAAATGATGAAGAAGTTTCAAAACCTCAACTAGGTATATGACTGTATTCCACGTATGCCTGACTCTGACCTGATGCGTCTTAAACTTTTGCAACAAATTCTTCCATTTCCCTCTGTTTTCTCTTGTCTATTGTTGTTTTAATTTTTCAAACTAACATATTTTAAGCTTTTATTTCTGAAAACAAAGTTATCAGACAGTTGACTCTCATATAGTCTCACCAATCATTTCCTCATCATAACATTTATGTACAGGATAATACCTTGACTCACAAATGTTGATCTGTTATCTGTGAAGAGCTAGGGTCGACTTTTACATGTGATATATGGAAAATTCAAAAGTTTTTTGGCCAATAATAGGGGGTCAACTTTTACACGAGGTCAAATTTCACTCGAGTATATATAGTAATTATACAACATTAATTCTACTATAACCTGCTCTCTGTCGGTTCCAGAACATGTCACTCTAAGGAACTATCCAGAAATCATTCTATGAACTCTTCATCCAGGCTAATGCTGCCATCTGATTTTTCCAGTTTAAAGGGAAGTTAAAGTCGCACATGATTATGGCCATCCATTTATCACAGCACCCAATACTTCTGTTGTGGAAATTCCACGTGCATTATGGTTACCATTTGGGGGCCTATAGACAATCCCCCTAGTGACTTCTTTCTCCTACTGTTCCTTATTTTTATCCAAACCAATTCTACCACCTGAACCAAGATCATCTGTAACTATTGTACAAATGCAAATTTAATTAACATTACTCCCCCTCCACCCTTAGCAAACTCACTATTCTTCTTGACTGTCGTAAAGCCATCAACATTCAGAACCCAATCCTTGTCATCCTGCATCTCCTTACTGGCTGTCAGAGTATATTTATTTACTTCAACATGTGGCATCGATTTGTTACTTTTGTTATGAACACTCTCTCTGGGTCACGGTCCAGATTAATGGAACATTTTTCTGTATTCTCATTCATGATGTCAGGCACAAACTGATTATTTAGTTTCTCCAACAGTTCCCAGTCTCCTCTATAAATTCTCTTGTCTCCATTTGTAATAGGTCCATTTTTGTCCTAGCTAATTTTTTCCTTTCCACATGCCTAAAGAAAATTTTGTAGTCCACCTTGATATTTCACACTAGCTTACTTTTGTATTCTCATTTCCTTTTTAAAATAGTTTCTTGGATATGCTTTGCTGTCTTCTAAATTGCTCCCAGTCCTCAGTCTTATAACTTTATCTGCCATCCAAAATGAAAAAGCAAGTAAAAGAAGGAAAGATGGATTAAAGAGAAAAAGACTGGCAACTAGCAGATAGCATAATCCTGAAGTGTCCTTTAAGAACATCAAAAGTTAAAGATTAATAGGGAAAAAAAAGGAGTATGGGCAATTAGGGATAAAAAAGGGGATCAGTACATGAGGAGGCATGGCTGAGATGATAAATGAATAGTTTATTTTTCTCTTTACCTATGAGGCAGATGCTGCCCAGGCCACAGTGATAGAACAGGGAACTCAGTCACTAGAAGGATTCAAAGTTGATAAAAAGAATGTATTGAATAAACTTTTACTTAAAGTTTGTAAGACACCAGGACCAGATGAGATGTGTTCAAAGCTATTGAAGGAAGCAATAAGAGTGAAGAGTGGATAGCAAAGGTAGTGGCTATCATCTTACAATCTTTCCTAAACTCAGGGATAGTGTCAAATGACTGGAGATTATGTCCTTATTCAAAAAAAACATAACATTAGGCCTAGCAATTACAGAACATTCAGTTTAATGTTGAAGATGGAGAAATGTGGGTTATTTTGGAAGAGTCAGCATAGATTCGTTAAGGGAAAATTGTTTCTAACTAACTTGCTGGAGTTTTTTGAAGAGGTAGCAGAGAGGGTTGATAAGCATAAGTCTGTTGATGTGATGTACATGGATTTACAAAAGGTGTTTCATCTAATGCCACACATAGACTTGTGAAGGGAGTGATAGGTCATGGAATAAAAGGGACAGTAGCAACATGAATACAAATTTGACTGAGTAATAGGAAACAGAGAGTAAATTAAGGGTATACTTCAGATTGGTGAAGGGTTTGTAGTGGAGTTCCCCAGGGGTCTGTGTGGGAACTCTTGCTTTTCCTGATATATACATATAAATGATCTAGAACTTGGAGGAAATTTCAAAGTTTGTGGATGACACAAAACTTAGAAGAATTGTAAATTTTGAAGAGGACAGTGTAGAATTTCAAAAAAGACATTGACAAGTTGATGGATTGGGCAGACAGTTGACAGATGGAGTTTAATTTGGAGAAGTATGAAATGATACACTTTAGTGCAACGAACATGGAGAGACTGTATAAAATAACGAGTATTTTTTTCAAGGGTGTCCAGAAATAGATAGACCTAGCTGTAAAGATGCATAAATCATTAAAGATGGCAGGACAGATAGAGCTGTTAAATAAAGCAGTCAATATTCTTGGCTTCGTTAATAGAGGCATAGAGTACAAGAGTAGGAAGGTTATGCTGAGCTTATGTAGGAAATAAGAACTAGAAATACGAGTCGGTAATTCAATCCCTCAAATCTGCTCCACCATTCATTACAATCATGACTGATCTTGTCTCTGCTTCAACTTTACTTTCTTATCTATTCCCCATAACACTTTAACCCATAATTAATTAAAAATCTCCTTAAATTTCTTCAGTGTCCCAGTGTCCGCTTCACTCTGGGGTTGTGAATTCCACAGATGCTCAAACTTTTGAGAGAAGTAATTCCTTTTCATCTCCGTTTTAAATCTGTTATCCCTTATTCTAAAACTATGGCCTGTCATTCTAGATTGCCTGACACAAGGAAACATCCTCTTTACCTCTACTTTATCATTCCTCTTTAGCATCTTATATACCTCAATTCGATCTGCTTGCATCCTTCTGATCTAGGACTAAACTGCTCAATTTCTCCTCATAAGACAAGCCTTTCATCTTTGGATTTAATCTAGTGAACCTTCTGAAGTATCTCCAATGCAATTACATCCAAGGACACTTGTTAAATGTCAGCTGGAGTACTGTGTACAGTTCTGGTCTCCATACTTTAGGAATGATGTGAATGCATTGGTGAGAGTGCTGAAGAGGTTCAGGAGAATGGGGGTTGCAGGGATGAGAAACTTTAGTTATGAGGATAGATTGGAGAAGTTGGAACACTTTTCCTTGGCAAGGAGAAGGCTGATGGGAGATTTGATGCATGTTTTCAAAATCTTGAGCGGTCTTGTGAGAGTAGATAGGAATAAACTGTTCCTGCTCAAAAGCGGATAGAAAAATAGAGGGCACAGTTTTACAGTGTTTTACAAAAGAAGAAAATGCAAGGTAAGAAAAAATGTTTCTGCAGATTGAGTGGTGCAGGTTTGGAATAGATTGCCTGGAATTGTGGTGGAGGCAAGTTCAAATTAGGCATTCAAGAGGGCATTGGATGATTATATAAATAGAAACAATGTGCAGGGTTACAGGGAAAAGACAGGAGTTGACACCATGATAAAATACTCAGACAGCCAGAGCAAACACAAAGGACTGAATATCCTCCTCCTCATGTAACAGTTCTGTGATTCTTACTTTATATCGTGAAGCACAATGGAAGTGATGGAAGGTGGTATATAAATTCATGATATTCCTTAATTCTTTCTTTAGCATTCTAAATTACTCTCTGTGCAAAGGATCATGTCACTTATTTTACCCTGCCTACTGATGACATGTAGCAACAAAAATGGATAAAGCAATATATCCAATGGAAAAGAAAGAAGAAAACAGTGGAATTATTGAAGAGACAATGTTATCATTTAGATCCTCACTACTTCTTTCAGTTGTGTTCTAGCAGTTTAGCTGCTCAAGAACCATAATGTGTGTTCATTCTTAATTACTTGTGTTCTCAGAAGACCTTAGTTGAGATTGCTGACAGTACTTGTAGTGCAAGATGTATATGAACAAAATGGACAATAGTACCTGACATTAGTACAACAAATAAAATATCTTCTCACCACTTAGTATGCAAGACAAGCAGGCATTTGTCTCCAGAGCCACTTTGGAAAATATTTTCAATGACACTGTAGTTTTAATACAGCTCCCACATGAATACTGTTTAACCTGTTCAAAAATTAACATTATTGTAAAGCCAATAGCAGACTGGCAGACTCCTACTGGTGAATCAATCAGTCTTTATTTATGCATGGGGATTTAGTTACAGAAGCATGCTGCAGGTTGTATGAGCATTAAGATTTATTTTTAAGGTTATGTTTACAGCAGAGGTGGAAAAGAGTAAACACAAGATTAAAGGATAAGAACAAGGATAACACTAATTGCACTTCATATTCGGGAGAAGGTTGAGCTCCTGAGATTAGTACTTGTGAGCTGCTGTTACTTGTACCAAGGATTCTGTTTGTCAGCTGAAATGTCATGGCTTTAGCTTGTGTTGATTGCTGGTACAAGTCCAATATAGTCTGTCCCTGTGGTAATGAGCGAATGCTACAGCTTTTCTGTCTAAAAATGGAGATTGTTGTTTGATCGCCGAGAAGCTTTTTGCTGGCCCATTGGCATTGTGATCTCCAAGTATAAGAATGAATGGGTTTCAAGGAATGATGTCTGAAAAACTGGAAATGTAGTTTGCAGAGGACAGAGGTTGAAGGACAGAATCTTATTTATTCTTTTTTATTCATTCATGGGATGTGGGAGTTGCTGGCGGGACCAGCATTTATTGCCTGTCCCTAATTGCCCTTGAGAAAGTGGTGGTGAACTGCCTTCAAATGCAAATGTGTTCGCATGGACTGAGGATTGAAAAGAGAGGAGTAATAAGTGAGCTATTTCATGGTAGGTGGATTGTATCGATTGGGTTACTGCAATTACTATTTCTTAGGCTTCAACCATTCACAATATATATCAATGACTGAGTTGGGGGTCTCAAATATAGTATATCTAAGTTTGCTACTGACACAAAGTAAGTTGTGAGGGGGATAAAAGAGGCTGTAAAGAGGTGTACAGATGTTAGGTGAATGGGCAAGAACATGTCAGATGGAATATAATTTATAGAAGTGCAAAGTTATCAACTTTGGAAGGAAAGTTTTCTTTAAATAGTGAGAAATTGGGAAATGTTGGTTTTCAGAGGGAGCTGGGTGCAATTTCAAAAGCAAATGTATGTTAGCCATTATTGCAAAGTGATTGAGGTATAAAAGGGAAGATATCTTACTGCAATTGTACAGGGCTGTGATCAGACACTAGCTTGAGAACTGTGCACAGTTTAGGACTCTTTACCAAATGAAGTTTATATTACCCTTGGAGCAAGTTCAGCAAATGTTCGTGGGACTGGATCCTTGAATGGGGACATGAGATGTGTTAGAGTTGTACTGACATTCACTGGATTTTAAAAATGGGAGGACTTATCATTGAATCACAAAAAAAATTATTATGGAGCTTGATAGTGTAGACATTTGAAGGATTTTTCTTCTGGTTAAGGGATCTGGAACTGATGTGAAGACCTTCAAACACTACTCTGAAGTCTGAGAAGTTTGGAGCATCAAAGCTTTATTCAAGTGTACATAGTGAACTAAGTTCTTCTCAAAGAATCAATGGTTGTTGTAACTACATTTATACTTCTTCCTGTAGGAAACTATGCATTGCAAACTCTTGCACAAGGCAGAATTTCTGTGGCCATAGTATGCCAGTTAGCCGGAATAGTGACTGTAAAATTCATTGCATCGTCAGTTCAATCTGTTCTAAAATTCAAAAGCGATGACTAGCCCATTAACAATTGTAAAATCAACAAGCAATTATTTGACGCATTGTTGCCCCACACCAGTCCCTTCCGTTGGCCCTAGCTGGGACCCTTTTTGCCAGACAGGCCATCCACTTGGATTCTCTACCAGAAGGATATCCAGGGATTTGATTGGCTCTAAGCTAAGCTTTTACCTTGCACATAATTATGATTCAACCTGTACTCTCATGATAGGATGGAGAGTGGATGTTGAATTTGTTTGAAAAGCTGGGATTCTCTCTTTTATCTTTTCCCATGCCATGCCCCCACCCCCTGCCCTCACCAACCTCCTCCCTTCCCCCATCCCAGTAAAAGTATTTCTCTTTCATTTACAAACACATGAATATATGAAATAGGAGCAGAGGTAGAGCATTCGACTCTATGAGCCTGCTCTGCTATTCAATAAAGCCATGCTTATCTTTTTGTATTTCGAATTCCAAATTGCCACATAACCCCAGTAACCTTTTATTCCCTTGTCTAAACAAAAATCTAGCTACCTCTGCCTTAAAAATGTTCAACGACCTCACATCTATTGCTTCTGAGGCAGGCAGTTCCAAAGTTGCAGAAGCCTCTTGGGGAAAACATTACCCCTCATTTCTGTCTTAAAAGGATGGCAACTAATTTTAATACTACGGCCCCTAGTTCTGGACTCAAGCTCAAGAGGAATCACTGTTTCTGTGTTTACCTTGTCAGGACCATTGAGGATCTTGTACACTTCAATCAGGTCACCCTCACTCTTCTCAACTCCAGTGAAAAAGAACCCAGCCTTTCCTCATAAGTCAACCCCCTCATTCCAGATATCAATCTAGTGAACCTCCTCAGCACCACCTCCAATGCATGTAGATCTTTCCGTAAATAAGGAAAACGAAACTGCACAAAGTATTTGTGATATTGTTTCACAAATGCCTTATACAAAATTCTTACTTTTTCGGTCAATTCATCTTGTGATAAAGGATAGAATTCCATTAGCATTCTTGATTACGAGCTGTACTTGCATACTAACTTTTTGTGACTCCAACACTACAACACCCAATCCAAAGGCACCTCAGAATTCTGCGATCACTCTCCATTTCAGAAATACTCTGCCTCTTCACTCTTCTTACCCTTTCCTCATATTTATTTGCATTGATTGATATTAGACCTATGGTCGGAGAAAGAGAGAGAGACAGACAAAGGATTTCAGTAGGAGATGTTGATCAGTTATCGTGACCAATCTGTACTAGGACCTCTGGAATGAATGTAGGCTTAGGGTGATTGTCAAACTCAACAGCCTGTTCCTTCACTTGTGCCTTGGCCACTGTATTGGTCAGCCTCTCAGTCTGCCTTTGCTGCCTCCCACCATAGGCTTCAATAAGCAGATACAAAATGATTACTGATTGGATGATTGACAGTACATGAGTGATTCAAATCAATGGATAAAATTGTACATTATGTCCCTAGTTCCTTATGTCCTGCCACCGTGTAGTGATCTTATTGACCCACTTCTTCTGCTGTGGTTGTGGTAAACCTTTGAGATTTGCCAATGTCTGTAAGATGTTCAATAAGGTTCTCTGGCAGAGATACTATCTCATAGTTGAATATGTTGATACAGTCCCATAGGACACTTTTAAAATTACCCTGCATCCATATCTCCATGGAGTTTCAGTAGGAGATGTTGATCAGTTCTTGTGCCCAATCTGTGCTTGGACTTCTGGAATGAAGGTAGGCTTAGGGTGATTGTCAAACTCAAGAGCCTGTTCCTGCTTTTCTCCCATGTCCTTTGATCAATTTAGCCCCAAGTATCACATCCAACTCCTTCTTAAAATCATATGATGTTTTGGCCTCAACCGCTTTCTGTAGTGAATTCTGCAGGCTGACCAATGTTTAGATGAAGAAATTTCTTCTCATTTCAGTTCCAAATGTTTTATCCCATATCTTTGGACTGTGACCCCTGGTTTGGACTCCCTCATCACTGGGAACATCCTTCTTGCATCAACCCTGTCTGGTCTTGTTAGAATTTTATAGGTTTCCATGAGATCCCCCTCCTTCTTCTAAACTCCAGTGAATATGATCTTAAGCAATTCAACCTCTTCTCACACATCAGCATTGACTCAGGGTGGATAATTCAGATGGTGTTTAACGGTATAAATTACAGGTCACCCCTAATGTGTTTTTGATAGCGACATCTTTGGGTTCCCTATCCTCATGATGCCATCCTTGGGAGAGAGTGGGTCACTACATCAACTTTTTATAACCATATGTTGTTTGATTAAAGCACCTTATATCAGTACATCCTAACCGGTTAATGATATCAAAGCACAATTCTCGATGGTATTGTCTTTTAAGTCTTGGTTTCCATAAGAATCAAGGCAAATTGATCCATCTGGTGCAATCTTAACCACTCCTATAACATTTATTGTACCATCAGAGCCTTTGGTAGTTGTCTTGTTTCCCTTCTTTAGGCAGTTGCACATAATACCCAGAATGCAACAGCTGCTGTTGCAGACATGCACAATGGGATCCCTCCTTGTTGTCACTGTTACCAGGAAGGTGATCACCGTTACTGCAAACCACTAGGCTGCCATTGCTCTGGTGGTTTACCTGAAACAAAAGAATTAAGAGATCTGACTCTACCCTTCTGATGGCAGAATGTGAACTGCAGAGCTTGCCTAAGACCAGTGGGCTGGTGTCATCCAATCTGATTTTTCTGAAAAGCAAGGTGGCCATTACTGGGAAGGTTTTCCTTTTGCAATCTATCTATACAGGATAAACGGATGTTGATAACCGATCAGGACACTTCCTCTTCTTAAGGGCATCCTGCTTCACTATTTGTGCAATTGTGCTTGGGAGCCTGTGAGGTGGTGACACCTGGGCAGCTCAATTCCTGACCATGGTCCTCACACAGACACACCTCTTGTTTTGGGAATCAATTCCAACAATATGGTTTGTCGTCTCATTCTAGTCGAGTGTCTTTTACTCCACAACTTTCCTCTCCTACAATTTTACACATTCCACTAGTCAGCATCCTCTCATTCATTTACAGTCCGATAAAATATTAAGAAATGTCCTTGAAACAAAAGAAACAAACTTTTCTATTTCATTCCAGGTATTAACATGTTTTGCTAGCTCATTCTTTATCATATAAAATTAGACTGGAAATACTCAAACAAAAATCAATCCAACACCTCTCTCCTTTCTCCAGTGAACTCCTTAAGATTCCTAACTCCTGCACTCTATAGTAAGTCATACTCCAGATACTTGTATATGTTCTGAATTCTTTAAATGAGCTTCCAGTTTCAGCCAGCTCTTAATTAGTCTTCAGTCTGTGTTTAGGTCTCCAGTCTATTTTAAAAAAAAGCTTGTTAGGTACAAGATTTTTACTAGTGCATTAAAAGAATAAAAATAATGTCATAAAGTGTAAGGAGCAGGGTTACTTTTAAATTTTAAGTAATAAGTGACTTTAAATAATAATTAAAACCAACAGAGTTGGCAGGTTACTGGACACTTTGCTCCAAGGGGCAATCACACTCCTTAAATTAGGTTATTCAAATTTCTTGATCCAAATACATTGCTAATTGCTTTGTGAAGTGGATATAAAGAAAGAAAACTGTTTTTTGCACTTTAAACCATGTATGAAATCCAAAGTGATATTTTGCTGGCGTGATGCCACTGGAGTTTACAATGGTAATGCAATGTCTAGGACTGATATTTTTAGAGCTTACGATCTCAGTCAATACTGTACAGCTGCAAGCTGTTTAAAATTCATTTAGGTTTAAGAGATGTCCTGTAAGTTTTATAAATAGCCAATGACATACATTATGAAATCATACCCAATCATTTAGGCATCTAAACTACATATAATGTATCTTCAACCTGACACTGTTTAAAGTTGTTCTGTTATGGATGCGTTGTAAGGATTCTCTTTAATAGTTATAAAGTTAGGTAAGATAACATGGGCCCTTGTGCCACAGTGTTGATGTCCCTACATCTGAAACAGGAGGCCAGAGTTCAAGTCTCACCTGCTCCAGAAATGTGTATGGCATCTCTGAGCAGGTTAAATTGTAAGTATCTAGCCAGGACAACAATTAAGTGAGCAATATTTAAACATTGTGCACACTAAGAAAAAGTGGAGAACCAAAGTGACTTTCTAGTCATCCCCACCCCAACAGTTGCAGAGGAGGAGATGCCGGAGTCAGGCTAAATCTATGAATGGCCATTGGTGAAGGTGACATAGGAGAACCACACTGCACTTTTAAAGTGAAAACAAGGTGACTTTTAACTGAGGCTTGAACATGCAAGGTTGTTGTGAAGGTAAAAGTTTCAATCTTAGGGCTGAATTTCCTCATGTTTGACAAAGGTGAGAATCTTATATGTGGGCTATGGCAAAATACGTGGCAGAATCGAGTAGCAAGTGCAGTGAGGCCCATCTCAACATCAGGGGCAACTCGTGCCATCTTTAATGCTGTACACAAGTGTCATGGTGAGATTCTCATAAGATGTCAATTAATGTTCATTATTAAAAACTGAAAGAACTGTGGATGCTGTAAATCAGAAACAAAACAGAAATTGCTGGAAAAGCTCAGCAGATCTGGCAGCATCTGTGGAGAGAAATCAGAGTTAATGTTTCAGGTCGAGTAACCCTTCCTCAGAACCCTGTTTCTGATTTACAGCTTCCGCAGTTCTCTCGGTTTTAAATTTAGTATTTAACTCACTGCCACTTCTCTTCTAGGTATGCCCACCTTGATGAAATTCTGCTCCTCACTCTGACGGGATTTCTGTTCTAATCAATTATCTTGTCCACCATCAGTAATTTCACTGTTGCTGCTGGTGTTTGATCAGGTATTTGCTAAAACTTGTTTCGACAGCCACATCACATTCCTCAGTGACTGCCTCTGGCTCACACTTACCCCCTGTGGATTCCAAGTTTCATGCCTTGTGCTTTGAATCCACCCAGGATCATAGGTATCTCCGTGATGTTCAACATTCCAAGGACAGCTATACTTGCCATATCCTGAGATCTACACTCATGTGTCATCATATGCGGACTCTCAATCTCTCTCTCCAACAGCATTGCATCACACTGGCTCAGGGCTGCACCACTCCACAGTTCCACTTCATCCAGCTCATTTGACATATTTTTTCTTTTTCCCTTCAGGCATCAAGGCACACAAATGCAACAACTCAGAGATACGGATGGCCCTCTGGAACCTTCCTCCCCTCCCCTTTCCTCTGACTCCATCCCCTCCCCCAACCTACCTCCTGTCATGTATTCACCATCCCTCCTAACCTTCTGCTCTCCAGTGTTCATTATTGATGGTTAAAAACCTCGTTTAACTGCCCAGTTCACCTAATTAATATTCAGCCTCACCAAACATGTTCGGTGTCAAGAAAGTTCGACAAGGAAACTAGAATGGGTACCAGTCAGATTCAGCTCGTCACTTGCTACAACTGACCTCCATGAGCACCAACATCACAGGGCACATTCCACGGGCATCAGTAACACACACCTCACATCCACAGACATTGGCAGCTGAAATGTATCAGTCTCTGAGAACCCCCATGGCACAGCTCCAATTGATTTACAGGACACTCCTGCACTTCACCACTACACCAGCAACTATAATTATAATGCAGCAGCTAGAACACTGTGCATTCAGGGATATGCACGCAGCTCATGGGCTAGATCAGGCTGCATCTCTGAGACTTTTGTTTGCTCTATTAACGCTTACCCTCTCTGAACCTATCTGGATGCTAACTGCATCCCTGCCTTGCCTTGCCTTTTAGCACTTTGACCCTCAGCTAGAGATATTAGGCTCATATTACTGTCGTCTAGGCTTGCAGTTTAGAACAGCTAGGAAGTTTGTCACGGTTATCAGCAGGTTTCAGTCATTTCAAGGGGAAAAGGCTTTGCTCAAAGGTTCCTGGCACAGCAAAACAAGGACAGCCTTCAGTACCAATCCAGTGACTGCTTAGAGAGGGGTGTGGAGAGGAGAGGGCAGAGTCAGGAGCCTCTCCACATAAACAGTGAGGAGCTGAATGTTAGGCAGCCCAACAACAGTTTGGTTCTTTTTGCCCTACAGGAGGCTGTTTTCCTCCTGGAATGAAAGAGGGACAAGATTTGTTCTATTCGTTAATGAAAAATGGACTAGACCAGCATTTATTGCCCATCCCTAGTTACCTGGGACAAGGTAATGGTGAGCTACCTTCTTGAACTGCTGCAGTCCATTTGCTGTAGGTAGACCCACACTGCTGTTAGGGAGTGAATTTCAGGATTTTGACCCAGCAACACTGGAGGAACGGCGAAATATTTTCAATTCAGTGTGGTGAGTGATTTGGAGGAGAAATGGTGTTCCCATTTATCTGCTACCCTTGTCCTTCTAGATGGAAGTAGTTGTGGGTTTGGAAGATGCTGTGTAAATAGCCTTTTTGAAATTCTGCAGTGAATCTCGTAGGTGATTCTCACTGCCTGCTACTGAGCGTTGGTGGTGGTGTGAGTGGATGTTTGTGGATGTGGTGCCAATCATGTGGGCACCTTTGTCCTGGATGGTGTCAAGCTTTTTGAGTGTTGTTGGAGCTGCATCCATGCAGGCAAGTGGGGGAGTATTCCTTCACACTCCAACTTGTACCTTGTAGATGGTGGACAGACTCTGGGGAGTCAGGAGGTGAGTTTGGGAGATGGGGCAGAAATTGGATGTGAGGAACACCATATTGGATAATTAATGATGTGGGTTTAATAAGATAGAGTATTGCAGCGACAAACCCATCAAAAAACACGGCATAACTTGAACTTAGTAAACAAAAAACATAAGATTTTGCCCAAAGTATTAATTCCTTTGGGATTCATGGAGGGTGCTGATAGCCTATGTTTACTTTATTCACATAGTCTTCCGATTCTTAGTTTATTAATTGTGCGACTGGTGTCTGTAGCACCAATCTCATGAGATTGTGCTGCAGGAGAGATGGATGTGTTCTTCACTGCAAGGACTTAGTGATGTTCAAGCTGCTAGTGCCATGTTTAAACACCATCTCCACAGCATTTCAATTACTGCAAACTAGGAACTGGTCTTCATACTTGACTACTCTGCTGTTTTAACCAGAGACATGGCCCAGACAGGGAAGCTAACACCCTGTTTCAATGACAAGGACCTGTATATTCTGGTGGAAGGGCTGGTCAAAAGAAGGCAGTGCTGTTTACTTCAGGTACAGTCAGCCTGGGAGGAGATAGTGGACCGAGTCAGTGTAAACTTTGGGATGAAATGCAACACTCAGCTGTGCTGTAAGAAGATTAATGAATTTACATGCATCTGTAGTTGTTGATTGCCAATCATTCCTGCCCTTGCCCACGTATCAAGATAGAATATTTTCAGCTTGCTGTAATTGGTTTCAAATACTTCAGTGAAATATATCTCGTCACACACAATGTTACATTTCAAGTACCTATCCAATACACAGCAGCTGATTGCAAAGCTATTTTTCCATTAGTAATAGATAGATCTATGAGTTACAACATTTAAAAGACATTTGGATAAATACATAAATAGGAAATGTTTGGAGCAACGTGGGCCAAATGTAAGCAAGTAGGACTAGTTTAGTTTGGGAACATGGTTAGTGTGGACTAGTTGGATCATAAGAACATAAGAACCAGGAGCAGGAGTAGGTTATCTGGCCCTTTGAGCCTGCCCCGCCATTCAATAAGATCATGGGTGATCTTTTTGTGGCCTCAGGTCCACTTACCCACCCTTGCAGCCTCTCACCATAACCCTTAATTCCTTTACTATTCAAAAAATTATCTATCTTGGCTTTAAAAACATTCAATGAGGAAGCCTCAACTACTTCACCAGGCAGGGAATTCCACAGATTCACAACCCTTCGGGTAAAGAAGTTCCTCCTCAATTCAGTCCTAAATCTGATCCCCCTAATTTTGAGGCTATGCCCTCTTGTTCTAGTTTCACCCGCCAGTGGAAACATCCTTCCTGATTCCATCTTATCTATTCCCTTCATAATTTTAAATGTTTCTATAAGACTGCTCCCCCGCCATTCTTCTAAATTCCAATTAATGTCATCCCAGTCAACTCAGTCTCTCCCATTTGAAGGGTCCGTTTCCATGCTGTATGACTCTGTGACTCTAGCTTGCACAGGGTACATGCCACATTTTCTCTTTGCTACCTGACATTCACAGGGTCACCATTCACTCTAACTCTGCCACTGCACTAACCTCTCACCAAATCTCAGGGATTACAGATCTCAGTATTGCATGCATTGTGTCCATTCAATGGCTTTCACCTACCTCATCCTCACAAACAACTAACCCTCTCTGTTCTCTGCATTTCCTACTCACTCACTGGGGAAACCTCACCACTTCACTTGCTCCTGCATCATTACAAACTGTGCTACTGTATGCTTCCATCATACTCAATCCCTCCCTTTGTCTCATTGCAGGGTGGAGAGGGTGAAGACCAGTGGCAGGGTGGCAGACATTAGGCCTCTAACCCCATTTGAGAAAAAATATTGGTGTTGGCTGAAGAAGAATACAACTGCTCAGTGCGTCATGGAGAACTCAGTGGACAACCAAACCAATAAGCTTTATTGTGCTGTTCAGCCCTCCCATTAACATCAGTGCTAACTCATTCTTAACCTGCTTATATCCCTTTTGCACAACATATTCCCTCTTTTCTCTTTTGCAGCGTCTTGTGAGACCCAGCAAAGAACCACAAAGAAGAGGCCAGCACTGCCGACCATCAGCTCCACCTCATTCTGTGAGGAGGAAGCCAATTAACCTCCAGAGGATGCACCAATGAGACTGTCACCCGCACCACCTCAGAGACATTCATTCACCTCATGAGTTCTCCAGCTAGATCCAGGAGCAGAAACCAATGCAAACTCTGAAATGTTGTTCCCACCTTTCTGCCTATCAGGAGAGATAGCAGTATTAACACTTTTGGGAGTCACATGTTGACTAAAACCTCAGCCTGATGATGTTATTACCCTGTCACACTGACTACTGCTTCGTCCATCACAGTACTGCCTGTACTGATCAGTACTGAGTGCTTATACTGCAAGCAAAACAAAACTTTTCAATGTACCTAAGTACATGTGACAATAATAAATCAAGTCAAATCCTCTGTACAACAGGAGGAGATAGAAGAATGTTGTGCCAAAAGTACACAGTGTAGCCTGCACTCTGTTCTTAAAGCTGGGCTGTCCCTCTTACAAGAAAACTGGGGCAATCTTTTGCTTCCCACCCAACCCATTTCTTTAAACCATCCTGCCCTTCTGCTTTCTTCATTTCAGTCAACCAAGAACTGCTGCCTGCTCAGCCACAGCAGGAAGAAGAGAGAGACAGAGAAATGGCAAACAAGAGGAGCAAATACTTGATTCTACACTCACATCCAGCAGCTCAGTGCAATTACCATGGAGGTAAGTGTTATTTGGGATCAGCATACAGTAAGTCACTCAGGCAGGGAGACCCACAGTCAGATCAGGGGGAAAGGATTGTTCAGTTTCCAGTGCACCAGAGGGTGAGATTGCAATTGGATTCTGCTGCAGAGGACTCAGATGAGGACCTCAATGGGACAATAAAGGGAATGAATCAGGTTCAGTTAGTTAAGGGTTAAATTGTCAGTTATATTTGTAAAAGTAAGTGGGAACTGCAGATGTATGAAGGCAGGCTAAGAGTATGGGAGCTGCACTACTAGTAAGATAGAGCCTTGGGTAAAAGCACAGACAGGTCTATGAAAGACTGTGGGAAAACAGAGGTTATGTGAGATAAGTGGACATTGAAGTATGGGAATTATAATCTGCATCCTGTAATTTGTATAAGATTGAAGCTCTTCTGTAACCCACTTAGAGTGACCTTTATAATTCATGGTGTTAATTTGCTTCTTTGCATCTACATATGTAATGTTTAAAATTCATTAATGGGATGAGGGCATCGCTGGCTAGGCAGCATTTATTGCCCATCCCTAACTGCCCAGAGGGCAGTTAAGAGTCACCCACATTACTATGCATCTGGAGTCACGTGTAGGCCAGACCAGGTAAGGATGGCAGTTTCCTTCCCTAAAGAACATTAGTGAACCAGATGGGTTTTTCCTACAATCTACAATGGATTCATCGTCATCATTAGATTCTTAATTCCAGATAAACAATTATTGCCTTGTTTTCTGGAAGTCCTTTTATCAATTTGTCAAGTTGACGCCATAACAGGCTGCCTGCAGGAGAGTGCTAGTGGCCATGCATATCTATCTATGATGGGGCATGGAGGAGTTCAGCTCAACTTAGCAGAGGGCATGGTGCTGAGTTTGCCTTCTCCTGTTCCAATGCTGTGTCATGCTGCAGACCCAGGGGCACTGTCATTGTTGCCCTCTACCCTTTGAGGATGCAGCAAAATGTGCTGGAAAATCAGGGAACTCATCACAGCACCTCCAAAGACATTCCAGAGTACTACCAGATATTTGGCAAATGCAGACGTTCTTAAACATAATCTTAGTTGCAATGTGGATGCCTGGTCCTTTTAAGGAATGCTTTTGTGGGGTTCACCTTTCAGCAGGTTCCTGTATTTTTGAGTAATGTGGCCAGGAATTGTGTTGGCCAGAAAGCTAATCTAATGCAGTAGACAGTTGGGTTGTGTGATGTCAGGATAGCACTCTTTCACAGTGCTACAGGTCATGCTGGTGGTGCTAGTGTGGGCCCTCCTTAAGAAGCCATGCTGTAGGGGATACAGCTGCTGAGGTGACAGACCCTAAAAAAAGGCAGTAGGCCAATAGTGCCGACAGTCAGTGGCATCAGAGAAATGTAACTCATGCCCTATATCATATATCAATATATTTCATTTAGAATTATCATTTATATATGTATCAGAATACAATATTTTAAAAAATAATTTATACTACAAAATATTAATTTCACAACACTGCTCTCAAATCACAAACGAACATAGAAAAGAGAAGTGAAGTTGACCATTCAGCCCCTCAAGGCTGCACCACCATTCATGGATGATCTGTTTCTGTCTCCAGTTACACATTTCCATCTACCCTGATAACTCTTGATAGCCCTGCCGAACAATAATCTATTGACCTGTCAAAAATCGTTCAGAGACTCCCACCTCCGTTACCTTCTGAGGCAGATGGTTCCAAAGTCACACAACTCTCTAAGGAATCAAATTCCTCACCTTTGTCTTAGAAGGGTGTCCCCTAAATTTGAAATTGTGGCCCTTAATTCTGTATTGACTCCCAAGAGGAAATATCATTTTCACCATCACCCTGTCAAGACCATTTGGGATCTTATACACTTTGATCAAATCACTTAACTTTCTAAATGCCAGTGGAGACAAGCCCAGCCTGTTGAACATATCCTTATCAGATAATCCACTCATTCTAGGTATCAATTTAGGAAATCTCCTATGAACCATCTGCAATGCATTTATATTCTTAAGGAGATGAAAACTACACACAATATTTGAGATGTGATCTCACCTGTGCCTATAACTGAGCCATAATATCCTTTCTTCTATGTTTAATTCTTATTGTAATAAAGGATCGCATCCCATTAGCCTTTTTGATTATGTACTGCATCTGTATATTAACATTTTATGATTTCATCAGAAAATGCTCCAGAAAGCTTAATCCCTTTACACCTGGGACTTCTGCAGTGGTTCTCAATTTAAATAGTGCTCTACTTTTTCATTCTTCCCACCAAAGTGAAGAATTTCAAATTTTTCAATCTACCAGATTTTTGCCCACTCACTCAGCCTAATTATATCTGTTTGCATCTTCCATTTGTCTTCTTTACAACATACTTTCCTTCCTACCTTGATGCTTCCTGTGAATGTAATCACCATGCCTTTGTCCCCTTCATCTAAGTCATTGATGTAAGTTGTAAAACATTGAGGCCCCAGCACAGTTCTCTGTGGAATTACGCTCATCAATACTCTGTCAATCAGAAAAAAACCCATTTAAACATACTGTCTATTTTCTATCAGCCAGTCAGTCTTCTATCCATGCTAATACGATATCCTCTACATGATAAGCTTCTACTTTCCATAATAACCTTTGAAATATTTATATAAAATACCTTCTGGTAGTCAATGTATAATAATACATCTATAGACTCCCCTTTATCCACACCTTTTACTCCTTCAAAGAACTCCAAAAAACTGGGTAAACCTGTTTCCTTTTGATGAAACCGTGCTGACTTTACTCAAATACCTTCATTTTCTTTATGTGCACAGTTATAATCTCTTTAATGATCAATTTTAATACCTTCCCCATGACAGCTGTCAAGCTAACTGACTCATAGTTTCTTGTTTTCTATTCCCTCTTTTCTTGAAGAGTTTTACTTGCATCTTTCCAGTCTGATGAAACATTTTCTAAAATTTTGGAGGGAATTCTGGAAAATTAACATGAATGCATCAGCTACTTCATTAGCAACCTCTTTAAGGCCATGGGATGAAGTCCATCTGGACTCAGAGATTTGACAGCCTCAGCTCGATCAGTTTGCTTAGTGCCATTTCCCTCAGGATAATAATTTTGCTACATTCCTCTGTCTCTTCCACCTCCTGATTTATGGCTATCACTGGAATGCTTTTTTATATGCACTATTGTGAAGACAAAAAAAATTGTTTATTTCATCTGCTATTTCCTTATGTTCTACCACCAATTCACCATTCTCACACTTTTGCTCGTTGCTCTTATGTTCCTAGCTAACTTTCCTTCCTACTCTAATTTCTATCTCCTGATTAACCTTTTAGTCTTTCTCTGCCATTCTTTATACTCTGACCAATGATCTGATCTGCCACTCATCTTTGCACAGTTGTATGCTTTTTCCATAAGTTTAATGCTTTCCCTAACCTATTCAATTAACCATGGCATGTGGATCTACCCTTTAGAATTGTACTTCATCAGAGGGATATGTTTATTCTTGGTATGCTGAAACATGTCCTGAAAAGTCTAACACTGCACCTCTACTGATCTATCCCTAGCCTAGTGTGCCTGTTCGCTTCAGCTAGCTCAGCTTTCACGCCCACATAGTTGCCCTTATTTAGGTTTAACATATTAATCTTAGCCCCATTCTTCTCCCTTTCAAATTGAATGTAAAATTCAATCATATTGTAGTCACTGCCATCTACAGGTGCCTTAACTGAGGTAATTAATTAATCATGTGATGTTACATGTTAGTTGCAAGTCCATAGCTCCCTAAAAGTGACAACACAAGTGAATAACGTGGTGAAGAAGGCATACAGCATGCTTGCCTTCATCAGTCAAGATACTGAGTATAAAAGTTGCCAAGTCTTTGTACAAGACTTTCATTAGGCCAAATTTGGACTATTGGGTACAGTTCTGGTCACCACACTATAGGAAGGATGTGGGGGCTTTGGAAAGAATGCAGAAAAGATTTATCAAGATGTTGAGAGATAGTAGGAACTACTGATGCTGGAGAATCTGAGATAATAAGGTGTAGAGCTGGATGGATACAGCAGGCCAAGCAGCATCAGAGGAGCAGGAAAGCTGATGTTTCAGGTCTGGACCCTTCTTCCATCTGTCATAGGTTCTGTCCCTTTCTCCAGTGTTCAGCAGGTATTAGCAAATATTATTACAGATCTTGACAAATGGCTTCAGTGTCCCCTGCACAACGAAAAGAAAGGTTCCTTGTTCCTGATTGCTGACTAGTGATCTTCTGTTAGAAGTCTTGGATACGTAGACCTTCAGGCACTAATAGAATTGTTCTGAAGCATTCCGCTGTTCAGCTTGAAGAACTTGACTGTGTGTTCATAGTGAGCTCATACATAAACACTTGGATGAGGGCTAGAAGGTTGTCGATAGCAATAACTTGTATCTTGAAATAAACCATTGGAAGTGAAGTCTCGTTGCTTGACAACTCTGTTTGTGCTTCTGCAGCAAAGACATACAATATTCCTTTTTCTTGAGGAAAACCTCTAATGAGGTAAGCATTTATGTTAAAGTTTTCCTTTTAATAAATATTTCTTCTCATTTTGATTCTCTTGACAGATGTCAACTTCAAATAAGCTTTTAATTTACCTCCCTTTGCCCGTTAGTATAGCACCGATGCACAGCTTAGAGAAAGATTTGCATTCCATCTATGCTTCTCTCCCGTTGGAACAACATATAGACCCTTTATTGTATCTTTCCCATGGTATAGGCATAATTGGAGATAGTTAAGGGAATCGTGGGTGTAAATCTAAGCCCTTTTTATCTTGCGGAAAGAAAATAAATTGTTACCATCAGTTTTCATGTTCCTCTTGATACAACTTAATTTGTACTTAAAGTAAGATATTTTTGAAGCGTTAAGT
>NC_063337.1:26767690-26817280 GCF_021869965.1 Rhincodon typus | reverse complement strand
TCAGCTTTCCTGCTCCTCTGATGCTGCTTGGCCTGCTGTGTTCATCCAGCTCTACACCTTGTTATCTCTTTATCAAGATGTTACCTGGATTGTAGTGTATCAGCTACAAGGAGAGGTTGAACAAACTTGGAGGCGACCTGATAGAAGTAAATAAAATTATGAGATGCGTGGATAGACTGGATAGTTGGAATCTTTTTCCCAAGGTGGAAATGTTAGATATCATGCGGCATAGGTTTAAGGTGAGAGGGGATAAAGGAGATGTATGAGGCAAGTTTTTTACACTTGGAAAAAAGGTGTTAGGTGCCTGGAATGTTCTGCCAGGGGAGATAGTGGAAGCAGTTACATTACCAATATTTCTGAGGCATTTAGACAGAATCATGAACAAGCAGGGAATAGAGGGATATTGACCATGTGTAGGCAGATGGGATTAGTTTATAATGGAATTATGGTCAGCACAGATATGATGGACTGTTTCTGCATTGTACTGTCTATGTTCTATGATACTCAGTCTAATATTACCTGCTCCTTATTTTCAAGGTGAATAACATATGAAAGTCGGAAGATTTTTCTAAAACTATACAACATGCAAGTTTATGAACAAGGAACAAGAGTAGGCCACTCAGTCCTTTAGCCTTCTCCATCATTCAACAAAATCATGACTGATCTGAATTTAAGCTCATCACTATATTCCTGCATACCTCCAGTGATCTTTCATCCCCTTGGAAATCAATAATCTATCTACCCCATTTTAAAATTATTTAAAGATTCTGAATCCACTACAAGGCACTAGTCAGATCACAGCTGGAATATGGTGTAGTTTTGTGCCCCTTATTGAAGAAATTTTGGGATTGGAGATAACAAGGTGTAGAGCTGGATGAACACAGCAGGCCAAGCAGCATCAGAGGAGCAGGAAGGCTGACGTTTCGGGTCTAGACCCTTCTTCAGAAATGGGGGAGGGAAAGGGGATTCTGAAATAAATAGGGAGAGAGGGGGGAGGAAGATAGAAGATGGATAAAGGAGAAGATAGGTGGAGAGGAGACAGACAGGTCAAAGAGGCAGGGATGGAGCCAGTAAAGGTGGGTATAGCTGGGGAGTTAGGGAGGAGATAGGTCAGTCCAGGGAGGATGGACAGGTCAAGGAGGCAGAATAAGGCTGGTAGGTAGGAGATGGGGGTGGGGCTTGAGGTGGGAGGAGTGGATAGGTGGAAGGAAGGACAGGTTAGGGAGGCGGGGACGAGCTGGGCTGGTTTTGGGATGCGGTAGGGGGAGGGGAGATTTTGAAGCTTGTGACGTCCACATTGATACCATTGGGCTGCAGGGTTCCCAAGTGAAATATGAGGTGCTGTTCCTGCAACCTTCGGGTGGCATCATTGTGGCACTGGAGGAGGCCCAGAATGGACATGTCATCCAAGGAGTGGGAGGGGGAGTTGAAATGGTTTGCGACTGGGAGGTGCAGTTGTTTAGTGCGAACCGAGCGTAGGTGTTCCACAAAGCGGTCCCCAAGCCTCCGCTTGGTTTCCCCGATGTAGAGGAGGACACATCGGGAACAGTGGATACAGCATACCACATTAGCAGATGTGCAGGTGAACATCTGTTTGATGTGGAAGGTCTTCTTGGGGCCTGGGATGGGGGTGAGGGGGGAGGTGTAGGGGCAGGTGTAGCACTTGCTGCGGTTGCAGGGAAAAGTGCCGAGTGTGGTGGGGCTGGAGGGGAGTGTGGAGCAGACAAGGAAGTCATGGAGATAGTGGTCCCTCCGGAAAGCAGATAAGGGTGGGGAGGGAAAAATGTCTTTGGTGGTGGGGTCGGATTGCAGATGGCGGAAGTGTCGGAGGACGATGGTTGGATCCGGAGGTTGGTGGGGTGGTACATGAGGACGAGGGGGATTCTGTTTTGGTTGTTATTGCGGGGAGGGGGTGTGAGGGATGAGTTGCGGGAAATGTGAGAGACACGGTTGAGGGCGTTTTCGATCACTGTGGAGGGGAAATTGCGGTCCTTGCAAAATGAGGATATCTGGGATGTCCGGGAGTGGAATGCCTCATCCTGCGAGCAGATGCGGCAGAGGCGAAGGAATTGGGAATAGGGGATGGCATTTTTGCAGGAAGGTGGGTGAGAGGAGGTGTATTCTAGGTAGCTGTGGGAGTCAGTAAGCTTGAAATGGATATCGGTTTCCAGGTGATTGCCAGAGATGGGATTGGAGCATTTTGGGATTGGAGCAGTCTTGAGAACATTCACTAGGCTGATACAAGGTATGGAGGGATTGTCTTATGAGAGATTGAGTAGGTTGGGCTTGTACTCATTGGAATTTAGAAGAACAAAAGGTGACATTATTGAAACATATGAGACTTGACAGGCTAGCTGTGGAAAGATTGTATCCCCTTGTGGGAAAATAACAGGTTGGACATTTAAGACAGAGATGAGGAAGCGGTTTCTTCTGTCGGATGTGAATCTATGGAGTCTTATACTACAGAAGGCTGTCCAGGCTGATTCGTTAATTATGTTCAAGGCTGCGATTGACAGGATTTCAATCTGTAAAGGAATCAAGGGTTGCAGGGAAAAGGCAGGAAAATGGAGTTGAGGATTATCAGATCAGTCATGATCTCATTGTATTGATTATATGTCTTATAGTCAATTCCAAAATGTGCTGCTATAAGAAATTATCTTCTAAGACTTCTATGAACCCCTCATTGAGGCTACTGTTGCAAATCTGATTTTTCGAGTTTCAATTTAGATTAAAGTCACCCATGATTAGTGCTGTCTCTTTATTACAAGCACCCAATATTTATTCTTGTGTATTTTGTCCCGTGTTGTGGTTATCGTTAGGTGACCTGTAGACCACTGCTATTAGTGTCTTCTTTACCCTACTGCTCCTCAATTGCACCAAACTGATTCCACCTCCTGGTCTTGTTGAAATCAAGGTCATCTCGAACTATTGAACAAATGCCAAACTTGATTGACTAACTTTACCCAGCTTTTTTATTTTTCTTGATTGTCATAAATTCCTCAATATTCAGGACATAATCCTTGCCATTCTGAAGCCATGTGTCTGATAATATTGCAGATGTGTTTGCCATGGAACACAATGGTATGCAGGAGTTCCCATATGCTGCATCCTTGACAGGTCATCTGAACTGCTATCCATAATGAGGTTTAATTATTTAATTATAATATTGACCTCCTTTTATTTGTTATTAACTTGAATGCCAATTTGCATACTATGTTTAAAATTTAAGAACAGAAAAGACCCTAATCACTTACCACAGACTCACCAAATAACTAGGTTTATTCTTTGTAGAGCACTCATTTCCAATGAATCCAGCTCTGTACAAATTCTAGCTCTGACTGCCTGCAATGGGACCCTCACCTCGCCCAGTCCTCTCAATCTGTTTCCTGATAAAATAAAATGTTAGCCTCTACTTTGTCTAAAAGGTTTTGAGTAAAAAGTTCTACGCTATGCCATTTATACATTAATTATGGATATCATCACTATAGAAAAGAAACAAATTAGACTACGGAAAAAAAATTAGAACTGCATTAGGAAAGTGACATTAAAGACTCTATGGGAAACCACTGAAATATTTATTCTTCTGCATCTGCAATCTTTTGGTGGGTTTTAATTTGCAGAGAGAGTTGGACAATGTGAGCAGAATCCAAAATGGGTGGCAAAGTAACAACTGAGTGACATCAGTTGATTAGTTAAATGGAGACAAAAAGTCTCCGAGTCAGGACTTTGACGATTACATTAGACACAAAGTGATTTAGAAAGGGTGAGGTTACACTGGAGGTTTATAACATGATAAATCTACAGCCAATAATTTAAATGTCTGAAGTATTTCATCCTGTCATAAAGAAAAAGAGGTAGTTTGCAGTCGCATGGAAGACAAGGAACAGAAAGTGATGTGCCAAAGTGAGCTGTCAGAGATATTCAACAATCAGTAACAGTAATACTTATGTGAGAGTTAGGATTGGGATAATCCTTGCTTCATGACAATGGCTAGATGTCTGGTTAGCTGCTATACTACGCCCATATTAATTTCCTCTCCATTGTTTTAATGGTCATGATGATTGATTAAAATAAACAGAAAAGATTTCATAGAACACATGAATTTTTTTCATTAATTCAGAGGATTTGGGTTTTGTTGGATGGGCCAATATTTATTCCCCAACCCTAATTACCCTTGAGGAGTTGGTCATAAGCTTCTTGAACTGCTGTGGACCATTTGGTGTCAGTAGGCCCACAATGCTCTTAGAGAGTTCCAAGATTTTGACCAAGCGATAGTGAACAAATGGTGATGTATTTTCCAAGACAGGATGGCAAGTGGCTTGGTTGGGAACTTACAGGTGATGGTGTTCCTACATATTTTCTGCCCTTCTCCTTCTAGATGGTAGTGGCCATGAGTTTGGAAGGTGCTGTCTATAGATGGTACACATTGCCTCTGCTCTTCATTGGTGGTTGAGAGGTGAATGTCTGTGGATGTGTTGCCAACCTGGGCTGGTTTGTTCTAGATTACATCAAGCTTCTTTAGTATTGTTGGAGATACAGCCATCCAGGGAAGTGTGAGTATTCCATCATACTCCTGATTTGTGCTTGTAGATATTGGACAGGCTTTGGGGAGTCAGGAGGTGTGCCATTTACTGTGTGATTCCTAGTTTCTGCAGGAACCTGCTCTTGTAGCTGCAGTATTTATATGTAACTAGTGCAGTTCAGTTAGTGATCAATGGTAATCCCCCAGGAATTTGGGATTCAGAGATGGTGATGCCATTGTATTGATGGTTAGATTCTTTTTGTTCCAGATGGTTATTGCCTGGTACTTGTGTGGGGCAAGTATTCCTGGACAACAACATGCAATGGCATATCTAACAGGAATTTCCATCCTTTCGTGTTTTACTACAGGTCTAAAACTGTAGAGTTGTTTGACAGTCAATAGGAGAATTATTGAAGAAATGAAATACAAGGTCATAGCAATAATTACATTTTGCTTTGACATGACAATGATTGTGTCTTCAGACAACGGTAAAGAAAATTAGGTGAGAATAATTGCAGGAATAATTGGAAAGTTCCACACACTTGGATGATTTACGTACATCTAAATTCACACCCAAATTTCCTGTCATGATGGAGGAAAGGTTTTTGATGAAGCAGCCCTGATTTGTCCTACCAAAATGTAACATCTCACAGTTATCTAGATTAAACTCCATCTCCGTTTGACCACAACATATCCTGTGTAAAATAATAAAAGTACAATCTGACTTACATGCACACACACATACACTTGAAGTTACAGGATCAGAGGATAGATGTGACCAAAGTATAGTCCGTAAGTATTATAGTTTACATATTGTACTTGGCGTCTCTGTTGATCCATACTGAATCTGATAGTTTTGTTCCTATGCTGAGGTGATCTAAAGCTATAGCTGGTCTTTCTGTCTTCATAGAAATATAGATAGTTTAAGTGAATTGGCAAGAACTTGGTAGATGGGGCATACTATGGAAAAATGTGATGTTGTCCATTTTGACATTTAGAATAGAACAGTAATATTATTTTAAGTAGAGAGAGACTGCAGAATGCCATAGTACACAGGGATCAGGAAGTCTTTGTACATGATCCACAAAAAAAAACTTAGAAGCAAGAAGCAAGTACAGCAAGTTTTTTTTTAAATTTTATCATGGGATGCGAATGTCACTAACCAGGGCAGCATTTATTGCCGATTCCTGATTGCTCTGGTGAAGATGGTGGGTGGCAAGCTACCTTCTTGAACCACTACAATCCTTAGGCAGTAGGGAAACCCACAACGCTTCTAGGAAGTTCAAGGATTTTGGCCCAGTGACATTGAAAGAATGGTGATAAATCTCCAATTCATGATGATGAGTGATTTGGTGGGTGGGGGGAGTCGGGGCAGGGGGTCGATGGTGGGTGGGGGTGGGGGGGATGTGGGTACACATGCATTTGTTTCTTTTCTCCCATAAAGTAGAAATTGCAGTTTAGAAGGTGATGTCGAAAGGGAGTTATTGCAGTAAACACTGCAGTCACTTTGTGGCTGCAGATAAGGGATTGAATGTTGAAGGAATGGATGAACGTCAATCAAGTGGGTTATTCTGTCCTGGATGGTACAAAGCTTTGATAGTGTTGTTAGAACTGCATTCAACTACACAAGTGGGTGTATGCCTTGTACATGGTGGAGAAGCACTGGTGAGACAGAAGCAAGTTACTGACTTGAGATTTCTTGGCTTCTGACCTGCTCTTGCAGCCAAAGTATTTAAATATCTGGTCCAGTTCAGTTTCTGGTCATGGAAAGCAGGTTGTTAATAATGCTGATTCCATGATCGTGATGTCCTTGAACATCAAGGGGCAATGGTTAGATTCTCTCTTCTTGGTGACGGTACTGTCTGCCACTTGTGTGGTGAGAATGGCACTTGCCACTTATCAAACCTGGGTATCAACCGGGTCTTGCTTTGGACAGGGACTGCTTCAGTACCTGAGGTGACACAAATGGTGCTGAATCTTGTACAATCACTGGCAAATGTTCCCACTTCTGTCTTCATGATGGAGGAAAGGTTTTTGATGAAGCAGCTGAAGATGGTTGGTCTTAGAACACTATATTGTGGAATTTCTAAAGTGATGTTCTGTGGCTGACATGATTGAGTTCCAACAACCACAACCTTTTCCTTTGTGCTAGGTATGACACCAACCAGCAGAGAGGTTTCCTCCAGATTCCATTGCCTCATTATGGTTAACATTGAACTTGTTATGGCTATTTGATGCCATACTCAGTCAAATGTAGCCTTGATTTCAAGGTAATTATTCTAGCCTCACATTCAGATTTCAGTTGTTTTGTCCATAATTAGGAGGCTATAATGAGGTCAAGATCCACTTGGAACTGGCAGAACTCAAACTGAGCGTCAGTGAAAAAATGTTGCCTTTGCAAATGCTGCTTGATAGCACTGTTGCCAAACCCTCCCATCAATTTGCTGATTATTCAGAGTAGTTATTAGGACTGTATTGCCTGGGTTGGATTTGTCCTCCTTTTTGTTTTGGCATAGGATGTACCTGGAGAATTTTCCTCATTAACAGATGGGCCTTGATGGAGATCTTTGTATCCTCTTTAGTCACAGGTGAAGTCCCAGTAAACTAGAAAAAAGGCCAATGTTGTTCCTTTGTTTAAGAAGTGCAGCAGGGATAATCCAGGAAATTACAGAATGGTGAATCTTACATCAGTGGTAGGGAAATTATTGGAGAAGATTCTTAGGGACAAAATGTACTTGCATTTGGAAAAGAATGGATAGTAAGCCTGGCTCTGTGCAGGTTAGATCCTGTCTCAAATTTGATTGAGTTTTTTGAGAAAGTGACAAAAATGATTGAGGAAAGGGCAGTGGATGTTATCTATATGGACCTAATTAAAGAATTTGACTAGATCCCTCATGGAATGGTCCAGAAGATTAAGTTACATGATATCTACAGGGAGTTGATAAGTTGGATACAAAATTGGCTTGATCTTAGAAGACAGAGGGCACTTGCCACATCGACCTGGTCTTGCTTTGGAAGGGACTTTTTCAGTATCTGAGGTGACACAAATAGTACTGAATCTTGTACAATCATTAGCAAATGCTCCCACCTGTGCCCTCATGATGGAGGGAAGTTCTTTAATGAAGCAGCTGAAGATGGTTGCTCTTAGGACACTATACTGTGGAACTTCTTAAGTGATGTTCTGGTGCTAACATGATTGACTTCCAATAAGCACAAGCATTTCCTTTGTGCTAGGTACGACTCCAACCAGCAGGGAGATTTCCTCCTAATTCCCATTGACTCTAATCTTGTTATGGGTAGAGGGTAGTTGTGGAGGGGTGTTTTTCTGACTGGAGTTCTGTGACCAGTGGTGTTCTGCATTGATCAATGCTGGGACCTCTGTTGTTTGTATTATATAAAAATGATTTTAATGAAAATGTATATGGTCTGATTTGTAAGTTTGCAGTCGACAAGAAAATTGTTGGAGTTTTGGATAATGAAGAAGGTTGTCAAAGGATACAGCAGTTACAAAATTGGACAGAGAAAATGACAGATGAGTTTAATCCAGACAAGTATGAAGTGATGCATTTTGGAGGTCAAATGCAAGAGGAAAGAATACAGTGAATGGCAGCACCCTTGGAAGCATTGATAGACAGAGGGATCTTGGGGTCCAAGTCCATAGCTCCCTGAAAGTGGTTATGAGTGGCTAAGGTGGTAAATAAGGCATCTGGCATGCTTGCCTTTGTTGGTGAGGGAATAAAAGTTGGCAAGTCATGTTGCAGTTGCATAAAACTTTAAGTAAGCCACATTCAGAGAATTATGTGCAGTTCTGATTGCCACACCATAGGAAGGTTGTGGAGGCTTTGGAGAGGGTACAAAGGAGGTTTACCAGGATGCTGCCTGGATTGGAGTGTATTAGCTGTAAGGAGAGTTTGGACAAACTTAGACTGTTTTCGCTAGAGTGCTGGAGGTTTGGCATTTGGAGAGGGGGTGGTTGATGACCTGAGAGACATGTATAAAATTATGAGAGGCATGGATATGGTGGATAGTCAGAGTATTTTGCTCAGGGTGGAAATGTCAATACTGGGGGAAAAGTATAAAGGAGATGTGTGAGGCAAGTGTTTTTTTTTGCACACGTTGGTAGATGCCTGGAATCTGCTGCCTGCAAGTGGTAGAAGCAGATATAGTAGCAACATTTAGGAGGCATTTAGTCAGACACATGAACAGGTAGGGATTAGAGAGATACAGATCATATGCAAGGAGATGGGATTAGTTTAGAATGGCATCATGGTAGGCTAAAGGGCCTGTTCCTATTGCTACACTATTCTATGTCAGGTACATAACATTTTTGTAGCAGAACTGTAACAGCCTTGCTCGGGGCACATCTAGTTCTGCAGCACATAGAGTATTATTGCTCGAATGTTGTCAGGGCCCATTGACTTGGCAGTTTTCTTTGCCTCCAGCCATTTCTTTCTCTCATGAAAAGTGAATAGCATCTGAGATACGGGGACCACAGCAGGAGGCTCAGCTAAATCATCCACATAGCATTTTGGGCTGAAGCTAGAGGCAAATACTTCACTCTTATCTTTTGTACTGATGTGCCAGTCTTGTCCATTGGGAAAGATGGGGATATTTGTGGAGTTTTCTCTTCCAGCGAGTTATTTAATTGTCCAACACCATTCATCTTGGTTCAAACATGAAAAAAAAGCTGAATTTCAGAAATGAGGGTGATTGCTTTTGAAATCAACATTTTTTTAAACATCAAAAAGGTCTAGAAAAGTTGTAATTAATTAGAACTGGAGGAATAAAAACTGCTTGGAGTCATAACTAGCACAAAATTGTTGATTTTGGGTATTTGAGGCCAATCATCTCAACCCCACAATGTCAGTTTTGAAAACATGTAAAATATATACATTTAAAAACAAATTAGGAGGATTCCAAACTGTCATCTTGCGAGCTCCACCATTCAACAAGCTCATAGCTGATCTGATAATGGCCTCAACTCCATATTGCTGCCCATCTCCGATAACCTTTGACTCCTTTGCTAGTCAAGAATATGTCTACTGCTGCCTTCAAAGTATTCAATGGCCCCACTCTCTTGGGAAGATGATTTCTAAGACTCTCAAAGCACAAAGAAAAGAAAACCTGCTCATGTGTTTTAACTTGGAGATCCCTTATTTTTAAATCATGTCTCCTAATCCCTTCCACAAAGGGAAACATCTTTTCCTCCTTAATAGCAAACACCCTGTCAAGTCCCCTCAGGATCTTCTATGCTTCCATGAAATCTTCTCATTAATCAAAATTTCAATCAATACAGGGATGGACTGTTTAACTTATCTTCAACATCTCCCATTCCCAGATAACAGTTGTGAACCTTCCCAGAACTTCTTTTAAAATGCATTTACCCATAATTTCTTAAATAAGACCAAAACTGTACACTGTACTCTGATGTCACCTTATCAACACTCTATACAACCATAGTAAAATGTCCCTAATACAGAAAATGCTGGGGAAACTCAGGAAGTCTGATGGTTTCTGTGGAAAGAGAAACAAAGCTAATGTGGAGTCCAACATGACTCTTCAGAGCTGAAAGGTGTTGGATAATGGTGGTCTTTATACTTTTGGCAGAGGTGGTGGAGGAGCAAGGGGGCCAATGGTGCTGCAGGAAACCATGACTCTCCATGAGAATTTTTTTAATATAAACTTATCTCCATCGTAAACAGGTAACTCACTTTAGAAAAAAAGACTAGAATCTGAGATTTTCTAAGTCCCCTGCTATAACTGCTAGATTTTCCCACAAGATGAAGCAGCCTTTCTCCATGCACACAGTCAAAGCCCCTTGGGATCTTACAGATAGTTTTAATCAACCTGCTCAGGCATGTTATAACATATCACTGGAGCAGGTAGGGCTTGAGCCCAGAGGGAGGGGGAACACAGCTGTAGCACAAGAGCCCTCCTAAAGATCTTGAATGTTTAAATCATATTGCCTTGTTTCAATCAAGTCATCTCATTAATTTCTGCAATGTCTATTTAAAGAATGTTGCTTTTTTACTCTTCATGCCAAAATGGACAAATTCACATTTTCCCACTTTATTTCCCACGTACTTTTTTTAAAAAACAGAATACAGCAAACCCATGTTTATATCTTTGCAAACTCCTTCAGTTCTCCTCACAACTTACTTTTTTACCCAACTTTATATAGGTAAATTGAGCAACCATATATTGCCTCTTTCATTCAAGTCATTTATATAGATTTCAAATAATTGAGACCCTGAAACTTAAAAAACCAATCCCTGTGGCACACCATTCATCATGTTCTGCCAGTCTGCAAATGATCCATTTATGCCCATCCTTTGCTTCCTATAAGCTAACTAGTCCTCTATCCGTACTAATTCATTACCTCTTACATCATAAGCTTTTATTGTGCAGTGACCTTTGTGGTACTGCTTAGTATCTTATAGAAATCTAAATAGAGTACACTGACCAGTACCCCTTCATCTGTCTTGCTTACTTCCTCGAAGAATTCTAAAAAAATTAAACTTTTTTTTCACAAAATCATGTGAACTTTGACTGCAGTAAGATTTTTCCAAGTAATTTACTATAATCTTAAAAGGTGCCAACGTTTTCCCAATGACAGATATTAGTCTAACCGACCTATAGTTTCAGATTTCTGTCTCCCCCTCCCCCTTTTTAGCACAGGAGTCACAATTACTACTTTCCATTCTGTTGGAACCTTTCCAGAATCTTGAGAATTTTGGTAAACTAAAAGCAATGTATCTAATATCTCAACAGCCATTTTTTAAAAACACCCTAAGATAAAGTCCATCAGGGCCAGGTACTTGTTAGATTTTAGGACTAATAATTTGTTCAGTGCCCTTTTTCTGCTAACTTAAATGGCTTTAAGTTTCTCACTCCCTAGTTTCTTTTTCTGACCAATTTCAGCATAATTCCTAATCAAACTAATTGCTTGTAGATATGAACTACACAGCCATCACTGGCCTTCCACTGTATCATCCAAGTAGCTAATTCTCAATGTTGAGGTTTTTATTATGCACTAACAGAATCACAGTCAAGCCAGAAGTTTACATATACATCTTTCAGTAGGTGTTACTGGATTGTGATGAGAAGTGAAGATAGTTTGATTTGTCCTTGCTTTGACTCTAAGGAGAAAAATCAGCTTTAGCATTACCTCATCTCAGTTGTAATGACCAACAATCAAGCACAAGACATAGACTGGATATCAAATTTTCTTGGCCTGGATGAAGTAATTGTTGCTATTCAGCATGCTCAAATTCCCATATTGTTTGCAAATGATGTGCTTACAAAAGTGAATTTTGATAGGTTAGTTTTAATGTATAATGAACAATTCATTGTGAATTTTTGGAGCTCTGGAACCTGTTGAACCTGTGAAGGTGTAGATCTAAATATGTAAATATTCCATAGCACATTTTCTCAGCAATGTTTTATTCTGGAATTCGTAAGAGTTGGAATAAACCTTGTTGATATCTGATTTATGTGAAATCTGAAATTTCACATAAATTTCCTGACTGCGTGCTATTCATCAAACGGCAATACTGTCATCGGCAATTAATCGCTAATGATACAATTGTCCACTTAGGTAATTCTGTGTCACTGGTCAGGGATTTTGTGGGTCCTTGTGTAGCTGATAAGCCATGTCCACCCTGTAGACAATGTCAACAACCCTGGGAAACTTGTACTTGACAAGATGAAGCATTGTGGCAATGAAGATGGAGGAAAGGGTGGGGGCACTGACACATTCCTGCTTGACTCCTGTCTTGACCTTGAAGGATTCTGCTATATAAGCATTGAGGACTGATGCCGACATCTTGTGAAAGAGACAGAGAATGAAGAATTTCTTTGGGCCGCTGACATTTGACCAGGTCTTCCATAGCACTTCCCAACTGGCTGAGTTAAGATCATTGGTCAGATGACACACAAAGGCCACAACTTAACATCAGTGTACAGCAATCAGTCCATTTTAAAAAGGGTCTTCCATTCAAGCACTGAAGTGCAGAAGACAGGGTATGCAGAAGCTATTTCAGTCATGCCAGATATGAGTTATGACTAAAAACTGAATAAGTTTGGGTTTTATAGCCTGTTTATCTATCTTGTAGATGTATATAAAAGATAATGGCTACAAAGTTAAACTAGAATTCTACATTAAATCAAGAGATTAGGATCAAAAGAGTAAAGGCAATATTGATGACATCATCATTGTTCACCTTCAACATTGCACCTCTTGCTAATTTTTGCTTTGATTTTTTACATTTCTTACAACCTCAAACATTGTTTATATAAAGACATACTAAAGCTCAAATTGAAAATAGGAAATTGGCTGGACTTCATCACGTTAAAATATGCCTGTTTCTTGTACCTTGCTTTGAATCTCAATATTACTTTGAAGTATTTAGATACTGTATCAGATACTGAACAATACAAACACTTTGGAAGTAGAGTTTCAGCCAGTAAACCCACATGTACATTTTGAAAACAGTAGGTGTGTTGACACTATGTAGACATGAGGCTGCTAAATAAGAACCCATAGTGTAAGGCACAAGGTTCTGGCATAGATAGAGGATTGGCTAACTGGCAAAAGGGAAACAGTGGGAATAAAGGGGTCTTTTTCAGGATGGCAACCGGTGGGGTCTGTGTTGGGACCACAGAACTATTCACATTATACATTAATGATCTGGATGAAGGAACTGAGGGCATTGGTGCTAAGTTTGCAGATGACAAAGATGGGTGAAGGGACAGGTAGCGTGGAGGAAGCAGGGAGGTGGTAGAGGACTTGGACAGGTTAGGAGGGTGGGTAAAGAAGTCGCAATTGTAATTCAATGTGGGAAAGTGAGTGGTAGGAAGAATGGAGGCATAGACTTTTTCTAAACGGGGAAAGGCTTTGGAAATCAGAAGCGCAAAGTGCCCTAGGTCAGGATTCTCATAAGGTTACTATGCAGATTCACTTGGTGGTTAGGAAGGCAAATGCAGTTCTGGTATTCATTTCAAGAGGGCTAAAATACAGGAGCAGAGATAGACTGTTAAGGCTATATAAGGCTCTGGTCAGACTGTATCTGGAGTACTGTGAACAGTTTTGGGCCTCATATCTTGGAAGGATGTGCTGACGTTGGAAGGGGGCCAGAGGTGATTTGCATGATCGATCCAGGGGATGAAGGATTTGCCATATGAGCAGCGGTTGAGGACTCTGGGTCAGTACTTGATGGAGTTTATAAGGACGAGAGGGGAGGGGGTTCTCATTGAAACTTACAGAATACCACGATGCCTGGATAGAGTGGATGTGGAGAAGATATTTTCACTAGTAGGAAACACTAGGACCCAAGGACACAACCTCAGCGTGAGGGAATTTCTTTAGCTGGATTGAGGTTAATCTGGAAATTATTGTTGCAGAGAGCTTGGAGGCCAAGTCATTTGAGTGTATTTAATAGAGATAGATAGGTTCTTGATTGGTAAGGGGATCAGGGGCTATGCAGAGAAGGCAGGAGCATGGGGTTGAGAAATATATCAGCCATGTTTAAATGGCCTCATTCTGCTCCTATATCTATGGTGTGTTGTGGTTCTTGTGTTAGTAAGTATTAAAGTTTCTAACTTTAAATCTATATGCATTTGTTGAAAATACAGAGAGAGGTGTTTTACAAATGTAACTTTTACTTTTAATTAAAATACGTGAATAAAATATTAATTCAAGTTTTAAGGACTTCAGACAAGTTCCAGCTTTTCAAATAAAAGCTTTAACTATGAATCAACCATTGCAATAACCCTCCATTAATATAAATCTCATTACATTGGCTTTCAATTCCAGCCATTAAAAATTGCACTTAGGAATCAAAACTGCTCCAGAATTAATGGTAAAACTGAAGCATCCATATACAAAAGAATTGAAAGGAATAAGAACAAACATATAATGAGTTAATCATTTACCCCATGCTTCATCCATAATGTGGTATGGCAATTTCCTGGCATTTGACAACCATAAAACACCAAAGAAAGTATTTTTAAGGGGCAGCATGGTGGCTCAGTGGTTAGCACTGCTGCCTCACAGTGCTTGTCTGCGTACGTTTCCTTCAGGTGCTCCAGTTTCCTTCCACAGTCCAAAGATGTGTGGGTTAGGTGGATTGGTCATGCTAAATTGCCCCATAGTGTCCAGGGATGTGTAGGTTAGGTGGATGAGCCATGGGAAATGCAGAGATAGGGTAAGGGGATGAGTCTGGATGGGATGCTTTTCAGAGAGTCAATGTGGACATGTTGGGCCAAATGGCCTGTTTCCACACTTAAAGGGATTCTATGATATCCCTAAAATACACATCATTAATGCACATTTTGTTAATGTAGTTTAATTTACGGTCAGAAGTAAACCAAGAAACCTCCTTGTAATATTGATGTAGACAGGACCAGTACTCAAACGTAATCCTTCTGCTGTCTCAATCTGGTCACTCAACATTTTATCTTTGACTTACCCAAAGGTACAACCTAGATAGAAAGTTTTCACTTTATTCACCGGTATGCAATTTACAAAAAAACAAAGAAAATACTGCAATATGAATGCAGAAAGAAAACAGTTTTTACCATCCACCATAAAATATCTTGTGTCACCATGTTCCTTGATTATATTTCAGTAATGTTATATGTCCTTCCATCTTCATGAACAGTTACTGCGCAATAACTTAGATGACTTTTTTGGGCATTTCCAGATTCCAGGCACCCGTGAAGTAACGTAAACGAATGAAGAGAAGATCTTTACCCATCTGTAACCAACTCCAGAATGGAATTAATTTTGATCCTACAAGGCAAACAATGTAAAATGAAAGGAAATCACACTAATGCTGCATTTGGCCTGCAAAATATATTGCTGGTTTACAAAATGTCCTCAGTCATTTTAGAACACAAGACTGTAAAATCGTTAAAAGGTTCTTATTATGAATATAGCCGTGATTTTGTTCACAAAAGGTTACACACACGTACATACATATATATACAGAATAATTTAGTTACACTACTTTATATCTTTATAATTAAAATTCACAGCTCTGGAATTTTAAAAACATTACTTTTTGTTCTTTCTTTCAAATGTAACCTTGCTCCAGATCAAGATGGCCCAACATCTGACAATGACTGCAGGACCGGGAAAGTTATATTTCCCCCCAGTTTGAACACAAACGTTAGTAGGCCACGTGTGGAATGCTTCAGATGAAGGATAAACAATCAACTGTCAAAAAGCACTACCATTGGGCCAGCACAACATCTGATTTTCACATTATATTGTCTTGTGGTCAATTAGATTAAGATCAGAAATTTGATTTTCCACTCCTGAAGCAATTTTGTCTTTGGAGAAGTGCTGAAGCATCAACAGCGCATTGAAATAAATATCTTCAATTTTCTGTCATTAGCCATTTTAGCCAATTGGGCACAGCTATATAAGCAGCCTCCATCTTCCACAAGGAGCAAAGTTAATGGGAAAAGGTGTACTTTGAAGGCTTATGTGTGATTGAATATATGTGGATATGTGCAAGGGAAAATACTATTTCAACCTTAAGGTTCAAAATGAAATTAAACGTATATCAATCTTCATCAGGGCACAAGTGAAGTACAGTAATGGAAATGGATGAGTTTATCAGCAACGTCTCCACTAGATGGAGCACACCAGCGGAATGCACAGATATACTGTTGCAGTGCTACGTCACTGTTAAGTGACCATGGAGCAGCCATATAAAGATGGCACCACCCATATATTCACAGGGCAGACACAAATTCTGGCAGCCTATTAGAAATACAGGGATGTTCTGACAGACTGAGTTAGAATTGAAGATTTTACGTCTTACTGTTTACAAATGGTACAAATAACACTTCTCATTCTGCCATTTTATCATAGTGGAAGCCAGTGTGCCAGTGATGACATCACTCATGCACACACAAAAGGCATACTGGCACACACAAGATTCCTATCACAGGAGACTGATAGGACTGTCGATGACTCTTGCTGGCCATCTTGAATGACTGCCTGCACAGTGTGGTGATGCTACAGTTTGTTTCCACCCCATGAGCAGATGACTGGTCTCACCTTTAGGACAGTTAGCTGCTGCTTGATCGCTCGACATGGCACTGCATTGCTCTATTTCTGAGTTTACATGCTCAGTGCTCCACCTAGCAGTGGCATGGTCTATCCCATTCAAAAATACCAAATTTAAGACGAAAAAGTTATGCTTCTGATGGAGGAAAATAACAAACAGATTGAGCTGAACTTTAAAACTAATGTAAAAGTGAGGGTCAGGAACTATCAGGGCACGTTTGTCAGTATCTGAGAATAACAAAGTTATTAGTCTGCTTAGAATTACATTGATCATTTATCTAGGCAACTCATTGAAAACATTTGCACATAATAAATATATGATTTTTTTTTCAATTAATGGGTAGGTGGTGTGGGTTTCAATTGCATCATTATTTTCTAGAGCAAATAAAATGTAGAACCAATTTCACAAATTTAAAAGGCGACTGCATTCATTCCATTGGAGGGCCATACACTTGATCATCTCAAAAAAGATATACTGGCATTGGAGGCAGTCTAGAGAAGGTTTACAAGGCTGATACCAGGTATGGAGGGATTGTTTAATGAGGAGAGATCGAGTATATTGGGCCTGTACTTGGTAAAATATACAAGAATGAGAGGCGACCTTATTGAAACATAGAAAATTCTTTTGGACTTGAAAAGGTAGACGCAGAAGGTTGTTTCTCCTGTGGGACAGTCTAGGACTAGAGGGGATTATCTCAGAGTAAGGAGTTGCTCATTTAAGACAGAGGTGCCTTGGGAGTCTCCTTAATATGACTTACCAAGGACATTTCATGCCCCTTTTTAGCCCTAATTACTTGTTTATGTTCTTTATTGCTTCCTTTATATTTCCTAAACCTTTCATATGCTTCTTTATCTTTTTGATTAAACTTTCAATATCTCGTCATCCAGGGTTCCCGAATCTTGACATCCTTATCTTTCATCCTTAAGCTGAACTCTGGTCCTTAAAAGACTCCCACACATCAGAGGTAGATTTACCCTCAAACAGCCACCCCAATCTAGTTTCTCCAGTTTCTGCCTAATACTGTTGTAATTCATCTCCCCCAGTATGATCCACCTGAAAAAAAAAACAAGTATTGCTCACTTCCAAAGCAGATTCTAAGCTGATTGCTTGGAGAGATAAGCAAATATCCTTAAGATTTTACTTCCTGTTTGACACCATTCCCAGATAAAACTGCTAATAACAGGAGCAAAAACACAACTAATTTCCAAATTAGTGCATGAATGCTACACATTTAAGCAAAATCCACAGCTGCAATCATGGCATAAGCAATGGAAATAATATATCTTAGTACTAATTACCCAGTTGCTAGAAGTGACCCTGCTTCCTTGCTATTAGTCTCTGCTTTTCTGGTAGTTTAAATAACTTACCCTCTATTTCTGTCCATTGCACAGCAACTTCTGCAATTGGAATCTTTAAACACTGGGCAATGTAGAGGAGCTCCACATCAAAAGCCCTAAAATGCAAAAATAAAAGGCTGTGAAAACATTTTTACATTCATTGCTTAGGAATTTAAAAAGGACTTTCACAAAATACGCAAAGGGAATTTTTTTAAAAAACGGGACAAAACCATATTTCCAATTTTTCTGCCCCATTTTCTCTTTGCTACCTATCCACCAATTTATGGTGGAGGCCAAACAAAATGTTCCCAGGTCTATCCAAACGAGTCATGAATTGTCTTTCAGGGAAAATCAGTTAAAATATTCCAACTGTTTTCATAACTGATCTCTCCCACTGAGGAAGTAATTGCTGCTGTATTAAAATCAGACTGAGAAGACAGTATTCCCACACATTTCTTCTTGCAAAGCAGCTGGTTCGCAGGATTAATGAAAGAAAAATGTTACATGAAGGGAAGAGCAGATTCTACACAGAATGTGATAATTGTGGTAAATAAGTTAGTTACTAATAACTATGGAAGCAGATTTATACTTGCATTAAAAGTTGTGTAAATGCATAAGGTTCTGTAATTTTTCTGTATTTATTTAAAAAATACTGGTTAATTTAAGCACCAAAATTGATCGAATTTCTCTTTCTAGTGTATAATTTGGAACCCAATCTTTCATGCTGTTCCTTCTGTTCTCCAGAACACATTTGATTTGGACTGTTTGTTTTGTTGATTAGATGTTACCCATTGATAATCTACCATTCTGTTTGTCATTCATCCTTCAATTTGATATGGCCAAGCTCACATTTGGACTAGATCAATTGGTAGCTTTCTTATCCAGGCTAGAAGGTTGTGGAATTGAGCCACTCATAGCAGTTGTGGATCCTGTATATCAAATAACTATAATTTATTCTGTGAATGTGAGATTACAAAGTATTGGAAACACACTTAAAAGCTACTTATACCAACAGGATGGTGTCTGTGATTATGCTCCAGTTTATGCTTCGGCAGACCCTGCAAAGCCTTCCTTAATAACATATGGGGACTAGTGCCAAAATTGGGAGAACTGTCTCACAACAGCCTGGCATAACCATACTCACAAGATCGTACCTTATAGACAGCATTCCAGACATCCCCATCACCATCCCTGGATGCATCCTGTTGCGCCAGCAGAACAGACCAACAGAAGTGGCAGCACGGTGGTATACAGTTGGGAGGGAGTTGCCCTTGGAGTCCTCAATATTGACTCTAGACCCCATGATGTCACATGGCTTCAGCTTAAACATGGGGAAGGAAACCTCCTGCTGATTACCACATACCGTCCTCCTTCAGCTGATGAATCTGTAATCCTCCTGTTGACAACAACATTTGGAGGAAGCACTGAGGATGGCAAGGGCATAAGATGTACTCTGGGTGGGGGATTTCAATGTCCATCACCAAGAGTGGCTCAGCAGCAACACTATTAATCAAGCTGGCTAGGTCCTAAAATACACAGCTGCTAGACTGACCCTGCAGAAGATGGTGAGGAACCAACATCAGGAAGAAACGTACTTGACATCATCTTTACCAATCTGCCGCTGCAGGTGCATCTGTCCATGACAGTATCAGTAAGAGTGACGGCTGCATAATCTTTGTGGTGACCAAGTCCCAACAGCACATTGTAACTTCTGTGCTAAAGGGATAGAGTTTTAATAGATCAAGCAACTCAAGACTAGACTTCCATGAGGTGGAGGCCATCAACAGCAGCAGAACTGTATTTCAGCACATTCTGCAACCTCATGGCCTGGCATATCCCCCACTCAACCATTCCATCAAGCCAGGAGATCAAACCTGGTTCAACGGAGAGTGTAGGAAGACATGCCAGGAGCAGCACCAGGCATACCTAAAAATGAGGTGTCAACCTGGTGAAGCTACCAAACAGGACTACTTGCATGCCGATCAGCACAAGTAGCAAGTGATAGACTAAGCTAAGTATCCCACTATCAACAGATCAAATCTAAGCTCTGCAGTCCTGCAACATCAGGTCTTGAACAGTAAATAAAAACAGAAAGAACTGTGGATGGTGGAGATCAGAAATGAAAACAGAAATTGCCGGAAAAGCTCAGCAAATCTGGCAGCATCTGTGGAGAGAAATCAGAGTTAATGCTGAGGTCTGTTCTGAGGAAGAGTCTCTGGACCCGAAACATTAACTGATTTCTCTCCACAGATGCTGCCAGATCTGCTGAGCTTTTCCAGCAATTTCTGTTTTTGTTTCTGTCATGAATGGTATTGGGCAATTAAACAACTTACTGGAGGAGGAGGCCCCACAAATATCCCCATCCTCAATGATGGAAGAACCCAACAAATCAGTGCAAAAGATAAGGCTGAAACATTCACACCAATCTTCAGTCAGAAGTGCCAATTGGATGATCCAACTCTGCCTTTTCCCATGGTTCACAGCATCACAGATGTTAGTCTTCAGCCATTTCATTTCACTCGACATGATATCAAGAAACAGTGGAGGCAATGGACACTGCAAAGGCTATGGGCCCTGACAACATTCTGGTAACAGTACTGAAGTTTTGTGCTTCAGAACTTGTTGCACCCCGAGCCAAACTGTTCCAGTATAATTACAACACTGACAATGTGGAAAATTGCCTAGGTATTTCCTGTATACAAAAAGCATGACAAATCCAACATGGCCAATTACTGCTCCATCAGTCTGGTCTCAATCATCAGTAAAGTGATGGCACCTGCTCAGCAATAATCCACTCAGTGACCTCAGTTTAAGTTTGCCTTGGCAACTCAGTTCCTACGTCATTACAACCTTGGTTCAAACATGGACAAAAGAGCTGAGTTTCAGAGATGATGTAAAACTGACAGTCCTCGACATCAAGGCTGCATTCGACCAAGTGTGGTATCAAGTAGCCCTAGCAAAATTGGAATCAATGGGCATCAGGGGACAAATTCTCCACTGGGTGGAGTCATACCTGGCACACAAGAAGATGGTTGTAATTGTTGGAGGTCATCTCAGCTCCAGGAATTCTCTGCAGGAGTTCCTCAGTAAAGTGTCCTCAGCCCAATCATCTTCAGTTGCTTCATCAATGACATTTCCTCTATCACAAGGTCACAATTGGGGATGTTCACTAAGGATTGCACGATGTTCAGCACTTTTCGCAACTCCTCTGATACCAAAGCAGTTTGTGTTCAAATGCAACAAGATTTGGACAATATCCAAGCTTGGGCTGGCAAGTGCCAAGTAACATTCGTGCCATATAAATGCCAGGCAATGACCATCACCAAGGAGAGACAAGTAACATTCGTACCACACAAAGGCCAAACAATGACCGTCCTCAATGAGAGACTATCTAACCACTGCCCCTTGACATTCAATGGTGCTACCATCCATCCCCGAAGCCACAGGATCCTTGGGGTTACCACTGACCAGAAACTCAACTGGACCTACCACAAACACAGTTGCTTCAAGAGCAGATTTGAGGCTAGGAATACTGCAGTGAGTAACTCATCTCCTGACTCCCCAAAGCCTATTAACAATCTACAAGGCACAAGTCAGGAGTGTAACGGAATACTTCCCACTTGCCTAGCTGGATGCAGCTTCAACAACATTCAAGAAAGGTTGACACCATCCAGGACAAAGCAGCCTGCTTGATTGGCACCACATCCATTAGCATCCACTCCCTTCACCACTTACACTCATTAGCAGCAGTGTGTACTATCTACATGATGCACAGCAGAAATTCACCAAAGATCCCTAGACAGCAACTTACAAACCCATGACAACCTCCATCTAAAAGGTCATGGGCAGCAAATATATGGGAACACCAACAGCTGCAAGATCCCATCCAAGCCAAACACCATCCTGACTTGGAAACCCATCTCCGTTCCTTCATAGTCACTGGGTCAAAATACTGGAATTCCCTTCCTAAGGGCATTGTGGGTCAAGTTACAGCACATGGACTGCAAAGGTTCAAGAAGGCAGCTCACCACCACCTTCTTAAAGGGCAGCTAGGGATGGGCAATAAATGTGGGCCAGCCCACGTCCCAAGAGTGAATTTTTAAAAAAAATTCCCCCTCTCCCATGTCTGTTCATCTAGCTCAGTATGCTACTTCTCCTTTCTGTAGCATGCATTTATCGAGCTTCCTTTAACTATACCATAGCTAACTGCTTCAAACTATCCTCTCTATTAGTAAGTTCCACCTGAATTCACTGCTGAAATTATCTATTTTATATTTCTGTCCCTAGTTTGAGTCATGCCTGAAAACAAACACCTTCTTTGCATCAGTATGTTAATTTGATACCTCTACAAAATATTTCTGATAGAGAGCACAATTCAATGAAAGACATCTGCTTTCAAGAAAAACCTTGAACCAGATAAAATGGATTCTATTCGAAAAATAATGAAATTTAAAATTCTTGTCTCCAAAGCGTGCTTTTAAAAAAGTGCAAATTTCCACTGTGCACACTAGAAGGTCCTGACGAGAATCTTGAAGTGTCGAAAAATATGCCACAAAATGAAACAAAACAAAATATCTACGAAGCTACATTTTTAAATTGTCATGCAGCGACATGAGATAATAAATAAATACAATGACAAAACATACAATTATCATTTGTCTCAAATTATGGGACTTGCATTGATAGTTGTAGGTTCCTCCCTCCACCCTTCCAAGTCTGAAAATGGTGATAACAGTACGGCAATGTATTAAGGGGAGAGTTATTTAATAGACCAAAATATACTTCTATAGTAGAGATTTAAAATTTGTACTTTTATGCAAAGTCTCATTAAAATTCCATTACTGACAACAGAAATAAAGTGACCAAGATAAGCCACAGCTTTAATCATGTCAATACAACTCAATGGATATACTGCACTACTAGCATTACTATTTTCAACCTGCTGAAATACAGGTAGACAAAAGCAAATTCATGCAGCATTTAAGAGATTCACTTTTCACAATTATGTTAATTCTTGAATCTGATAGTCTGAATTGGAATTGAATACAATAAGCCAGATTTTTCGGGGGTGGAGGATTATCATGCCATTAGTTAGACTGCCTCCTAAGCATCTGTGAGCTCACAAAACATCGTCCACAAAGTTACAGAATATGAGAGTTGATAATGGGGAATGACAGAAACCGGTCACTTAGGACCTCAGTCAACAGGGCAACTAACAAGCATATCTCCATAGCCACTGAGATTTAAGGGGGGATAAAAAAGCATTCAGGACTGAGAGACAGTTAACGAAATTTGATGAAACCAAGGTGAAATTAGGCACAAAGAAAAACTGAGAGGCAAGGAAACAAGAGTTGAAAGACAGCAAGTAAAAATAGGAATTATTTTTATGTTACAACTTTAAAATCTTCTGAAATCTCAAAAAATGATGAAATAAAACTCTCCAGTTGTAATCATTACCATTTGATTCCAGAGTGGTTGGATTAGCAGCCATTAACACTCATCATATTGTTAAAATGATGCTTATGCTTGTCATGTCAACACAAAGTGGTGGAGGCAGGTACAATTACGACATTTAAAAGGCACCTGGATCAGTATATGAATAGAAAGGGTTTAGAGGGATATGGGCCAAATACTGGCAAATGGGACTTGGTCAGACTGGGATGGCTGGTTAGTGCAGATTAGTTGGACTTAAGGGTCTGTTTCCATGCTGTATGACTCTACGTAGCTTTTTGTAGCAAGGTTAATGGACAAAATGCAGAGACATTTTTAACAGGAAGATCAAGTACAAGCTGTGATGGTTACAAAGCTCATGGCACAGAGACGCAACTCAGAAAGCAACTTTTGATGTTCTGCATGCATTCGCCCACTTGCTTCTCATCTGAAGTTGCTGCAGCAATCATCCAGATTGAATGGCAGGTGCCATTTGTCTTTGACCATTTTGACAGCAAATTTTGTCCTACTCCTCTTAACTAAGTTGCCATGTGGGACTATATTTTGATTTTTCTTTCTGAAGCACAATTGTTTAGCCAAATTCAAGTACATTTTCCAGTATAGAACTGTCTGGTGTGTTTTCTGTTAATAACGAAATCTAATTGCAAGTTTACATTGTTTAAAATTTCTCTACTTCTTACATGAATACATCAATTCATTCTTTATGTTTACTCACAGGATTTTTAAATTCATTCATGGGATGTGGGCATCGCTGACTGAGCAGGCACTTATTGCCATCCCTAGTTGCCGTTGAGAAGGTGCTGATGAGCTGCCTTCTTGAACTGCTGCAGGCCACTTGATGTAGGTATACCCACAATGCCATTAGGGAGGGAGTTCCAGGATTTTGACCCAGTAACACTGAAAGAACAGCGATATATTTCATAGTTAGGATAGTCAGTGACTTGGGACAATAAATTGCAGGTGGTGATGTTCCCATGTATCAGCTGCCCTTGTTCTTCTAAATGCTAGTAGTCACAGCTTTGGATGGTGCTGTCTAAGGAGCCTCTGTCGTGCGTCTTGTAGATGGTACACACTGAGCGTTCCTGGTGGAGCCAGTGAATGTTTATGGATGTGGTGCAAACAAGAAGGTTGCTTTGTCCTGGATGGTATTAAGCTTCTTTAGTATTGTTGAGCAGTATTTATCCAGGCTAGTGGCAGGGCATGTGCTTCTTGGTCATCCCTCAATGCCTTTGAGAAGCTGATGCTGAACCACTGCCTTGAATAGAACCATATGACTTCCTAGGCCATTTTGAAGGGTAGTCAGAGTCAACACAGTGCTGTGGGGTTGGAGTGATATACAGGGCAGATAAGGGCAGCAGATTTCCCTCCCTAAAAGACAATAGTGAAGCAATTGGGTATTTATGACAATCTGGTACTTTCATCGAAATAACCGCTGATACTAGATTATTCCTGATTTTTATTTTATTTAATTTGGTGAATTTACGTAGACCAGTTGCTGTGGCAGGATTTGAAGTCATGTTGTCAAGATCATTAGTCCAGCAACATAGGACAACTATACCATACACATAATATAGTTAAACTGATATCAGTTCATCACAGATAAATCATATCCAAGCAACAGAGTGCTAAATTGTGAAAAATGTTTGGTTTCATGTGTTGTTCAAGTAGCTATTACAGATACCACTGTAACCTGCATAATCATCTTCAATACAAGGGAAACTTCTCATCACTTGCTCTTGTTGTATCACTCTCAGCAATGCTATACATGAAAATTGTGTGTAATCCTAAACTACAGAAATTCAACTATTCCTCAACTTCTTGGTAGCAAGGCTTTAGCATGTGATTTCAGGGAATACTGTAGGATAATATATCATAGACAAAATTATCTAAGAGTATAAGGGGATTGTCATTCTTGGAAAGCTGCTAGAAAAATTTTCAAAATTTACACTGCATATCCTAAATAACCCTTTCTAGTATTCAATGTGAGAACATCAAAGCAATAATTTACTGAACTGGTGTTGTGGCCCATTTCAAAAATATTGGATTTAAAATGATGACAAAAGAATTCCCAAATCCTTTTTTCCTGCCTAATACAGCAAACTCTTATGAGAATGGGCTTGCTTTTAATTTCTTTTCCTTCATTCTTTGAACATAGTTAGTGGCAGCAAGGTTTATTTTTATAATTCATAGAATCATACACTACAGATGAGACCTTTTTGCTCATAGAGTTGGCACCTACAAAAATATTCTAGATCTACACCAGTCCCTCTTTCCAGCATTTGGCCCATAGCCTGAATGTTATTACGTTTCAAGTGCTTATCCATGTATCCTTTCAAGGTTGAGGTGTCCTGGCTCAACACCCTCCTAGGCAGTACGTTCTAGATTCCCACCACCCTCTGGGTGAAAACATTTTTCTCAAATCTCTCAGTCTCTTGCCTTTCTTTCTTTAAAGAATACCCTTTTGTTATTGACCCTTCAACTAAGGGAAACAGCTGCTTTTATTTAAGCTGTCATTGCCCATCATCATCTTATACAGACAAACCAGGCACCCCCACACCAGCCTTCTCCACTCAAAAGAAAACAACTTGAGCTTATCCAGCCTCTATTCATACCTAGACTGCTAAACCCAGGAAACATTTGCTCTGCACTCCTTTTGGCACAGTCACATACTTCTTATAGTGCAGTGACCAGAAATGCACATAATACTCCAGCGGCCTAACCAAAGTTTAGTACAAGTCCAACATAACCTTCCTGTTCTTATATGATATGCCACAACTGCATTCTTAACTACCCTATTAACCTTTGCTGCTGCCTTGAGGGATGTGGACAAGTATACAATGCTCCAGAGGTGGCTTCACCATAGTTCTGTATACCTGCAGTAAGAAGACACTACCTCTTAATTTAAGTTCTTTTGCAATGAAGGGCAACTTACCACTGGTCTTCCTAATTGCTTGCTGGACCTCCCTATCTACTTTCTTGATGGCTGCACAAAGACATCTGGAACTCTTTATAAATCCACTTATTCCAATATAATCATCATTTAAATACTCCTCGTCTTTATTTTTTATACTGAAACGTATAACTTCACTTCTAGTAATGTTGTACTGCATCTGCCATCACTCAACTTAGTTAAATCCCTTTGAAGCCTCCTTAACTCCTCCTCAGAACACTCAATCCCATCCAGTTTTACATCATCATCAAAGTTGGAAATATTACATTTGGCTCCCTTATCCATTTATAGTGATATATTGTGTTAGAAAATGACCTATTTTTTCCCCATTGTGTTTCCTGTGTGTCAACTAATTCTCAACCCATGCTAATGTATTACTCTCTATCCCATGTGTCTTAACTTTGCTCAATAACATCTTCTGAGGGATCTTATCAAAGGTCTTTAGAAAAGCCAAATACATCATACCCACTGGTTTTCCCGATGTTCAAAATGCAGTAAGACCTGGACAACATCCAGGCTTGGGCTGAAAAGTGGCAAATAAATACTATAAATAAAGCCACATAAATACTAGGCAATGATCACTGCCAGTAAAAGACAACCTAACTATCGTTTCTTGACCCTGAATTCCCCACTGTCAACATCTTGGAGGTTATCATTGACCAGAAACTGAAGTGGACTTTTCATATAAATACAGTGCAACAAGAGCAGATCAGCAGCTAGGATTCCTGCAGTGAGTAACTCACTGCCTGTCCACAATCTACAATGCACAAGTCAGGATTGTGATGGAATACTCCCCAGCTGATTGGAATCACATCTACAAACATTCCTCTGCCACCAAGCTCAGTATGAGCTGCGTGTACCACCTGTAAGATGCACTGCAGAAATTGGCCAAATCTGAAACAGCACCTTCCCAACCCATGATTAGTTCTATTGAAGACAACAAGGGAAGCAGATACATGGGAACACAACATCTCAACTTGGAAATATATTACCTTCAGTGTTGTTGGGTCAAAATCCCAGAATTTCCTCCTTAACAGCATTGTGGATATACTTACAGCACACGGACTGCAGCAGTTCAAGGTGCCTGCTCACCACTGTCACTTACCCAGCCAGCAATGCCCACTGCCAATGAGTGAATAAAAAAACATAAAAGCTAAGTGTGGCTCAAAAGATATTGAAATTGGCACGTATCAGGTCAGTTACTGTAGTATTCTGGTGATCTGAGACTCCAAATTTACTAATATCCCAGAATTAGAACAAATAAAATGGGAAAGTATACTCATCATTCTCTCACTTGCATTTTTTTTTTATTTGCCATGACAACTAAGTGGATTAAGTGTGGATGATTTTTCTCCCTCTTTAATCCAAGGGAACAGAAGATAATATTTTTAAAAGCAACAGAATAAGACAATAAGAACTGTACAATTAAGACAACGGAATGAAAATGACAAGAGTGTTTACCAAAGTCAGCAGGCAGGTTCCATTAATTGAGCTCAGATTGTTATTCATGAGTTAGCCTAGTCTCACTACGACAATGAAATATCCTTCCTTTCTGCTTCCTCAATGTCTGATAACCTAGTTATCATGTATCCATTTTCAATGTATTGTACAATACTAGCAGTCTTGTCATGATTTCCAAACTTTGCTCACTAATTCCTAATTTTTGTGACCCTTTCATTCCGAATACTCTGGGTATTCCCCAAATGAATCTGGGTTTGCAATAAGCTTGTATACTGCTAAACAGGTTATATTTATCATCTGGTATGGATTGTTAATCGTGCATCTTTAGTACAGTTTAAGATAACAATGGAATGCATATCATATACTTCTTCTATGTGATATTATGACATTTATACGGCTGCCATACATACCGGAAAAGGCTAGACAAATGAATATCAACTCATCCATCACCAGCACAGCTAACTGCTCTCAAATATGAGTTCATCTGCTATGGTGGACAAACAATTGATCCTGTTTATAAAATAAATGCACAGAATTTACCACACTTGAGATAGCTTAGTTTCTTGCCAATTTACTGCATTTCCTACATTTATGAAAATGCTTGAAACAGAAAACACAAATACCAAATTCTTGATAGACATTTCTAACAAGATTCCACAATAATTTAATGTGTCATTGCAAAATGTTTCTCTATGAAGTTGTGCACTCGCAAAATTATCTCCTTCCAGCACCAACCATATAGAATCAATGCTCATAAACCAATGTTCTAACCTTTTCATTTTTCTGCAAAGTACACAACAGTAAAAAGTACTCTATTGTCAAAATTAAACAACAGCAATACTCAGTACTGAAGGATACAGGAAGAGAAAAAGATACATTAAAGATAACCACTTTGTTTCTCAATCTCTTTCTCTCACCATGTAGCCTGTGATTATACAACAGTAGTGCCAAAAAAAAGGGATAAGCCAACTACAACAGGATGACCTAGCTGAAGGAACGGTGTACCAAAAAAAATCCACTTAGAAACTACGTCAGGGAGTGATCAGCACAGATATTATGACAGCAAATCACTTCATTTCGAATATTTATAGACAAAATTTTTCCAATAGTGTGAATTACTTAGAATATAGCTCAAAGAGGGGAGGATTTTCATGAAGATAGTCAAGATAAAAAGACAATTCCTGAATTCACCTGACAATACTGCTTGGTAGTAGAGTTACCTAAGGGAATAATTGTCACTCAAGATGTCCACTATTCTCAAGAATGACTAGTCACTGAAACCTATATTTAACAGATGGCTTGGAGAATTTTGACACCATACTTAGAAAAACTAGGATGCTGAACCATTCTAGTTTAAAAACTACAAAGGAGGTCTAGTCTAAGTATCAAATAAAGCTTGTTTACCTCAACTATAACAGCCTAAAGTGCAATATGCTGGATATTGGCAGCAAATTAGATATTTCTGGATGTCAACAGTTGAATCCATTCCAAAGGTTCACAGGGTTGAAGGTAGACCGATTTCATTTTAGATTGACCCACCACAAAATACCTACTCAGAAGCACTGGATTTTGCAATCATGGTATTTCTATTCTAGACTTAAATTATTCACTTAAGAATCCTTTTCTTCCCTTAAACAGAGGCGATTTAATATCATATTTTTGCTGCTTTTCTGTTGCCTTGGTAAGAAGCCCTTTAATTAAAGTATTTGAAGGCATCTTTAACGCATGTATTTTCCACTTTTTAGAATTTACTTGGAAGCGATTGATATGCCAAGGTTGTTAGCACTTTTATTCAGTTAAATTTATGAAGTGTTATGAAAAGTGCCCAAAAATACTTCAATAGAGTAAATGAAGTGGAAAAAAAACTAAGCTGTGTTTAAGTGTGTGTCAGTAATAATCAAATCACATTACATTCTGCACTTTCTTTTTCTAAATAGTCGACAGATTAAAGTCATTCTTTTGCAAGAAAGAACTTTCTAGCAATAAAGGGAAAGTGGAATAAAACATTTTGATGGTAATTTGAATGTGATCCAAACTTAATTCAAAGTAATTTCAACATGCAAAAAGTAATTGTAGTCTTGTTTTCAAATCTTAGTATAATTCACTATTTCGTTAAGACACTAAAATAAAACATACCAGCGATCCACATGCAATGTTGAGAATGTTCTTAGAGCTGCTTCTCGAGTCAAAAGCTTAAAGCCACACTGTGTATCCCTTATTCCTCTTACACACAGAAACCACACCAAGAAGTGGAAACCATACATGAGTAGAGTCCGAAAATAGGAACGCTGGAATAGAAAAATTATATTTACAGTAGCTGGTTCTGAATATCTAAACTGTCAAAAATTGCAAATTTCCTTAGAAATATTAAAGCTGAAATTGCTAGAAGCTCATCTAGCCAATAGGAATGGAGAACTCCCAACTATCAATCCATATGTACATTGACTCGGACTCAGATCCAGGGTTTGAACGTCATCTACATCAAAGGGAAATTGCAACCACATCATTTACAAACTCCCTGGGCAACCATCTTCCAGAACGTATGTTATCAAAATGGTTCTTTTGTTCCAATGTTTAATGATTAAGGAACCTGTTTCTAAACTACCATTAATTAGTCACTAACTTGATACCCATGTTGGCACATCATCCATGGCTGGCAAGAATGCCTTGACCATTAGGGTCTTTTGATGGTATCAAAATGGAAGAGATGTTCATCCCACTTGAGCTTCATATCATTTATCAACAATTGACAAATTTAAAACAAGCCAAAAAAAAACTTTTTCAACAGTTTGTTTTTGCGTAATTTCAATTAAAATTCAAAAATAATTCAAATTGAACAACGTTGAATTGAAAGAATAAACTCTCCAATTTTCAAGAGTTTTTAAAGTAAGACATGGCTTTGTTATAGTTTAGATTCCAAAAATTAACTCTACTATATAAGTGAAATACTGGAACTCAAATTTATTCTTGAAATTCAGTGATGAGAATTGTAATAATCAATGTGTTTTCATTCACCTAGAGCATAAGTTCACAATTATTCAGCTGCACTTACTTTGGCTATTGTCTCCTTTTCCAAATGAGCCCGAGATCCACACGAGATAGCCATGTTATCCTAAAGAGAGATCAAAGTAAATTTAATTAGCTAGTTTCCCAGAAGAGGATTTAAATTGCTGCTATCAAGCCATATTAGTGTCAAAAGTAGCGTCATAATCAAAGTCATGAATTTCCCTGCAATCATGCAGAAGATTAAATTATCTAAAATAGATGAAGTAGTAAATTAAATAATTTGCAGGAATCAGTTATGGTAGCAGCAATTCACAAAGTTAAATGGCTGCATAACTGTTTTAGAAACATATTTTTCTTGAAATGCTATCATATATGTGTAAAAAGTGTAGCATTCAGAATTTTGGACAACAGGTATAAAGGGAGGTTCGGAAGACAATGAGTGCAATGCCAGTATCCTTTACAGTTAAGATGCTAAATCAAAACAATCAATTATAATGCAACTTAAATACACACTTGCAAGGAAAATGTAAATAATATCCAAATAACGTTTCTAACATTTGGCTTTTTAATTACTATAATGTAGTTTGCTACAAGTGACATCTTCTGTTTCCATAGGACATTTAAGTACTTGTCACAATACTCACAGGCCCTGACTGGAGATCTTTCAAACCAGCTTCTACTTTTTCAATATCAGCAAACTTTGTAGCTCCATCAGCATCAGCCATTAGGATATATCTTCCTCGGCAACTTAACACACCCTGAACAGAATTAAACTGTATTATGATTTCTGTTATATTATTGCTTCATAAAATGATAAAATTGTAAACTCCAGAGCAGTAAAGAATGTTATAGGGAACCTTTTGTGGTGGGGTCAGCCTTTGCTAAGTCTGTAGATTCTTTGTAATCATGGTCAATTTTAACATTTTGTAATTACAATACTAAGATGCCAAAAGCCTGATTTTTGTTGACAATCTTCGTAAAATCCATACTGAAATACCTTCACTATAACAGAATTTTTTTTGTGATTTCCATTGTTTACTAACAAGAAAAAGAACAGGGAAATGTTCTTCAAATATTACATGATTTTAATTTCAGATTTCAAAACAGTGGCAGATAGCTGTGAATGTTGCAACACGCTGGTACATTGTACACAGCAAACTTTCTGAACAAGTTTGGCATTAATAAGGTGATTCACACTTCCTTGAATATAGAAGATTAGGGGGCATTTAACTGAGGTATTTAAGAAGATTTAAGGTTTTGAAAGAATAAATAGAAAGAAACAATTCTGTCTGGTTGGGAAGTCCAGAAAAAGAACCTTTGGCCTTAAAATAAAGCTTGACCTGTCAGATATTATGGCTTTAAGAGGTGTATTTTGTCCTGCCTTTTTTTCAATGAATAAAGGTTGAGACAGAGGTGCTGAGCAGTACGGTCCAAAGCCAATAAAGTAAACAGCTTGAGAGGCTTTGAGGTTTTTTTTTAAAAAAGTTGGAACAATAAAAGCAGCCTAAATTGGTGGGGTCCAACTTCCACAGAACCAGGATTCTTTTGTTAGTTTTAGCCTTCAATTGCAGTTGCTGGAGTCCTGAAGCTGGATGGAAGCTGTTAATCCTCTCTCAGTTACAGCTAAAAGCTGGGGTTCTTTTTCTGCTGCAAGAATTGTATGTGAGACAATTTATTTTACTGAATTTTGCCTTTGCCAAGGGTGTTTATGGGATGTTACTATATTGGAACAGTTACTTAGTAGTATATTTACAGTTAAGCCAATTTTTATTTTTATATTGTCCGTATTTGAACTGCAGTGTACAAAATAAAGTGTGTTTTGCTTACTGCCGAGTAATTTGACTAAATGAATTGCATCGGGGATGCAATGCCTTAAACTTACCTATAAAATAAGAAAAAGTTAGGGTCTAGATTATCTTCTTAATTTGTTTTTGGGGGGTTCGGTCTGGTCTACAACTGATCATTTGGACATCATGTCAGAAAACACACAAAGAATAGTGGAAACTTAAAATTATCCCTCGTCAAAATCTGTTATAACTAGGAGTCAATTGAATATTAAAAGTATGGATTGATAGATTTTTGTTAGGTGAAGATATTAAGGGATGTGGAATCAAGGTGGGTAAATGGAGTTAAGGTACAGATCAGCTATGATCTAACTGTATATGAGAGCAGAGTAAAGAGGCTAAATGCCTCTATTTGGTTTTATGCTGCTGTCCAAGTTGTAATATCAAAACAAAATTAGAAAGCAGAAGTTAAACATAGCTGCACAGGAAAAGACCTATTTTGTCTTGAGATTTAACGGAGTTCCACTGTTTTCACTGCATTAAACATATACAACTAGAACTACGAATTGCAATGTACAATTAGAAATCATGCAGAAGTCTCAGAAAAGTATGGACTTAAAAGATCCCTTGGCACTATTTTGAACATGAGCTGGGAGTGATCTCTAGTGTGTTGGCCAGTATTTATACATCAAATCATCATCACAAAAGAAAAAGTCTATCTTGTTATTGACACACTTGGGTGTTTGTGAGAATTTGCTGTGTGCATGTTAATTGCCATGTTTCTTATGTTGCAATAGTGACTACAATTCAAACTTAATTTGTTGGAAAGTACTTTGAGATGTCCAGTAGTTGTGAAAAATGCTATTTTTTTTTCTATTTAAATTCTGGTCATCAAAAGGTCTGGTTGAATAATTTTTTGCCTAAAACTTACCATTTTAACAGCACCACCTTTCCCACGATTTTTTAATAATGTTAATACGCGGACCTTATCAGATCCATACTCCTTGGAATAATTCAGCGCAACCTAAGTAAATAGATTTGGACATTATATGTTAGAAAAAATTAATATAAAATTCAGTTTGCTTGGAAAAAATGCAATTTCAAGAGTTTAGCTACATGGCAAAACTTTCACATACAACTTCAATAAAAACGTTCACTGCAAATGATTTAGACTTGCCCACAGAAACCAAAGTCACCATGATGCGCAACAATTCTTAATTTCACAGCAGATGTAACTTGATTGACAAAGGATTTAAAGTGAAATCCAACCCTAAGCAACGCAAATTCACTATTAATGATTTTACATAAAGGACCAGTTATAGTTATTTATTTCACATAGCTGCTATGTTCGAGTTCTGGGTTCTAATTATAGAAGTTTCATTTCTCAGTTTTAATAATTAAACTCCAAAGTAAAAGACAGTGTCATGTATTAAAGATTGTCTTGTTTTCAACTCATCAGATTATGTACATGAACAACTGCTATAGTCAGCAATGGTTAATCACACATTATTCTCCCTTTCAAAAAGGGAGCTGTTTCTTTCCTAAAACATAAAAGAGCATGAGTCACCATTCAGACCGTTGAGCCTGCTCCACCATTGAATAAAGTCGTGGCTGATGTGATTGTAATCGCAAATCCACCTGCCCATCTACTCCCAATAACTTTCACAATTTTCCTTATCACGAATAAATTAACCCCGCTCTAAAAAATATTCAAGACAGTTACTTCCACCACCTTTTTAGGAAGGGAGTTCTATAGATTCATGACCTACAGAGAAAAAAAAATCACCCCATTATGTTTCAAATTGACAAGCCATGAATTTTAAAGTGACCCCCAATTCTAGATTGTCCCATAAAAGGAAACATCCTCTTCACATCTACCTGTCAAGACTTCCTTACAATCAAGTCACGTCTTGCACTTCTACCCTCCAGCAGAGTACAAACATGGTCTGAACAAGCTTTTCTCATTAGAGGACCCATTCATTCCCGGTTTTAGTTTGGTAAAGCTTCTTTAGATTGCTTCCAATGCAAAACATAAACAAAGTTGACAGAGTTGTAAAATGTTTCTCATTTAAAAACGTATTTCACCTTTGACAGAGATTAATAAAAAGGGAGATGAGTAAAGGCATGTCCTCTTTGTGACATGTGGTTTTAAGTTTGTCTGTTTCTAATTTGTTTCTCCTCATTTGGCACTTGCCTAAGAGCTGTTCATCTTCCAGCTTTGATTAAAGATGATTAATTTGAAAAGTTTACTTTGCTTCTGTCCCTGCCCTGTTGTGCATTTTTGGCACTCTCCTTTTATTTTAGTTTATGTACAAACTAGTTTAGGATAATTAAAGGCATTGGCATGCTCTTGTGGCACAGTGGTATTCCGTCAGAAAGTCCAGGGTCAAGTTCCAGTTGTCCTGGAGATGTGTTATTAAAATGTCCAAATTGGTTGACTAAAACATTTATTGCAATTTAGGATTGTCAGCAGGTGCTCCTGTAAATCTCCCATATACAATATTACATCGGAACTGTGGATCATCTCCTTTCTTAATTCTTTCATTTATTTACTCCATCAAAATATTTAAAGTACAAACAGCCATTTAATTGCAGATCACCACAGACAAATGAAACAACCCATACTGGCACCGCAGTCACTACAAGCAGTTTCATCAGTAAAATTTAACACATTCATATTATTTTCCAATTATAAATAAATGCTTTAATTTTAGTGAAGTCAAACTTTTGGCTGATGTTCAGCTGAAATGCACTTTTGCTATGTAAAAGTTCAGAACACAACCCACTTAAAAAAAACTGTTATGAGCTAAACATCAAATCTAGAAGGGTTTATCTAACTTTTGTTTTAAAAATATAGCCTTATATTATTGCTGGTGATATTAATAGGAAAAATAATTTTACACATGGTTCCTTTCTGGCACTGATTTATAAACGAGGATCTGTAGGAAGATATGAACTTATTAGCACAAACAATCAAAAGCCAGAAACAGAATAGGTCGGTTTCGAAAGTATTTCCACTGGTCTGCATACATTTTTTTTTAAAATAAATAGACAGAACAGAAATAAAATTAAACATTTAGTATAAACCTTAAGCACATTACAGCAGAAACTGTTAGAAGCACTTCTGTGGATTTGCTTTTGGTATTTCTTACCTTTGTTGTTTCATCTTTACTGCCATCATCTACAACAATCACTTCATAGGAAAAGGAGGAGTTTTTCTTCTACAAACAAAGTTTTCAATTATCTCTTAGTATCTTTAAAATTGCAAAATGGCACACAATCTGGTATATTTACATTGTATACAAAGGAATTGGGGATGTATTTAAAATCTATAGTTAAAGTACATGGTTTAACTGTTAAATGCTTTATTTATGAGTTAGTCACCTAGTTCGGGTGTAATGTATAATAAATGCTGAAAGAAACCAAAGCAGAAATAGCATAAGCATTGGTCAAAATGTTTATGAGCTCATTGGATATGAAAGCAGCATCCTGATGGGTGCTAAATTTATATCACAATTTGAAAAAAAAGAGTATTAAACTAAGAAATTATAGGTGAACCAGCCAAACATTGGTGTGACATGTTATTAGAAAGCATAATCTGGGACAAAATATATTTTTATTTGGAAAGACCTGGATCAGTGTCAGCATAGATTTATTAAAGGTTTGGTTAACTTGATTGAGTTAAAGGATGTTAAAGGATGCCATTTTACCAATTGAGGTACTGCAGCAACTTTTTTTATATTTGTTCATAGCTTCAATGGCAGCGCCACCATTTATTGCTCACAATGAACTTTAGCTTTGAGAAAATGGTAGTGGACTACCTTCTTGCACCATTGTAATCAATGTTTCCTCTTAACTGTGTAGTCGTGCGGCTGCTGGGATGCTCCGTGAACATCAGTGTGGCGAAGAGTGGCTCACACGGACCTCCAAAGTCCATGCAGCAGCAAAAGAATTACAGGGAATGTTAACTTTGGTGTATGAATACACACACACTTCTGTTAGGGAGGGAGTGCTAGGATTTTGACCCAACGACGATAAAAGAATAGTGACAGGTTTCTCAGTCATGTTGATGTGCATCTTGGAGGGCAACTTGGTGTTCCGTTGGATCTGCTTCTTTTGTTTTCCTAGGCGTACAGATCATGATTCTTGAAGGTGTTTAAGAGTTTTGGCAATTTGTCACAGAATATCTTGCTTACGGTACATACTGCTGCCACTACGCACTGATGGTAAAGAGAATGATTGTTTAAGGTGATGGATATGGTGCAATTCAAGCACACTCATCCAACCAAGTATTCCATTACATTTCTGACAAGCCTTGTAGGTGGCAGACAGGTTTTGTGGACTCAGCAGAATTCCCAACCTCAGACCTGCTCTCTTCGCCACAGTAAGATTCTTCTATATTTATATGGCTAGCTCAGTTAAATTTCAAACCAGTAGCAACTCCCATGATGTTGATGGTGAGGATTTATCAAAGGAATTGTCAAAGGAAAATGGTTAGATTCTAGCTTGTTGGACGCTATCATTTCCTGGGACTTGAGTGGCATGAATTTTACTTGCCATTTATCAGACAAGGTTTGAGCAGGGAGGTACTACTGAGGTTGTAGAAGGCTCTGTTTAAACTGTGTTTGGAATATTGTGAGCAGTTCTGGGCCACGTATCTAAGGAAGGATATGCTGGCTTTGGAGGTGGGTCCAGAGGAAGTTTATAAGAATGATCCCAGGGGAGGGAGGATGTCAGCATTTACATGGGGATTCTGACAGAGGAGGGGTGGAAGGTTGGGACGGCACTTGCCACTTTTCACTCGCCATTTCCTACAATGTGTTGAAGTTGCTCAATGCAGTTTAGAAGGATGACGTGGGGAGAGAGGGGTAGTGGGTCTCATTGAAACTTACAGAATACTGAGAGGCCTGGATACAAGAGGCATCAATAAAATGTTTCCACTAGCAGGAGAAACTAGGAGTCAAGGACACAGCCTCAGAGTGATTGGACAACCTTTAGAACTGAGATGAGGAGGAATTTCTTCAGCCAAAGAGTGGTGAATCTATGGAACTCATTGCCACAGAATTCTGAGAAGGCCAAAAGATTAAAATAAAACAAAGAAATGTGGATGCTGGAAATTTGAAACAAAAACAGAAATTGCTGGCGAAATTCAGCAGGTGTGGTAGCATCTGTGGAGAGAAAGCAGAGTTAACATTTCGGATCCAGTGACCCTTCTTCAGAACTGATGGTACCTAGGAAACTGTAGTCTATGTTGAAGACTTTGGGGGTGGTGGGTGTGTGGTGCAGAGAGGGAGTATGCGAAAGGTGGAGATGGAGCCCAGAGGGAGAGAAAGACAGTTCATGCAGATAAAGGGATGGATAACGGTAAACCAGGGAGAAAGAAAAGCTGATAGTAGGAACCCTTAGTAGGTGAAAATGGGTTGGCAATGCCTAAAGCAGCCCATGTAATGACAGGGTCTGGGGTGTAGGGGTAGGTAAAGGAATGGATGGTGGTGCTCAGGCCCTAGAATTAATGAACTCAACATTGAGTCCTCAAGGCTGCAGGGTCCCAAAGTGGAAAACAGATGCTGTTCTTCCAGCTTGCACTCAGCCTCGCCAGAGCACTGCAGCAGGCCTGAGACAGAAACATTGGCCAGGAAAGCTAGTGGTGTGTCAAGTCATAGGCAACTGGAAGTTTGGGTCATTTGTGGACTGAATATAGCTGCCCTACAAGCAGTTGCCCCATCTGCATTTCATCTCCCCATAGTAAAGGAAACTGCATTGTGAGCAGCAAATACAGTACACTTGACTGAGTGAAGTACAGGTAAATCACTGCTTCTTCTGGGAGATTTCTGGAGCCTTGAATAGTGAGGAGACTGAAAGTAATCTGGCAGGTGTTATACCTTTTGTAGTTACATGGGAAGTGAAGGACGAGGGTGCCCCGGAGGGAATGGTCCCTACAGAATGCTAACAAGGGAAGGGAGGCAATTGCTTAGGTTTACCCATTGTTTCTGCCCCAACGAACCCTACCTTGATTCTATTTTCTTTTCCTCAGCTCCCTCTGTGCTACACATTTTTGGAGTCTCTCCCTCCATTTTTTAAATAATAGTCTGCCTCACACCTTTCTGCATTGAACTCTATCTGCCATGTTTTTGCCCATTCACTCAACCTATCCATATCCTCTTCATCACCACGTCCTTCCACCTGTTTATGTCTCATCAGCACTTTGTTCCCTCCTCTGTCATTAGTATAGATAGTAAATAGCTGAGACACCAGGACTGATCCTTGTTGCACTCCATTAGTCATGCCTTTCCAATCTGAAAAGACCCTTCGATCCTGACTGTCTTCTGTGTGTTAACCAATCCTGAGTCGATGATAATACATTAGCCGGCATACCGTGAACTCTTGTCTTGTGAAGAGCGATATTTTATGATTAAGCAGCTAAAATTTTTACTGAAACTTTTGCTAGGATATCCCCATAAAAAAGCTTGCAAATGTGTTCGTCCAAAGGACAATGCAAAACATTCATAAAGTAATGCAAGTCTTTTCTGGTAGTCAAAGAAGGGATTTCAAGATAAAATTTCATAACACACTTTCCAGAGCAAAGTACAAAATTGTGCACAGACCTCTCATCAATTATTGTTTAAAAGTGATATATATTCCCAAATTAAAAAGTAACATTTAACACATTCTGCTATTCTTAAGAGACAACAAAATTAAGAAAAATAGTGTACTCGCATATTGCACCATCATTCAAATTCACAAATTACAGTTGGCCTGAGAGAATAAAATTATTGATACCTGTCTTTGTTCCAAATATTCTAACGTCTCATCCATCATCAGAGGTACTGAAATTAGGTAAAACAAAAATGAGGACATTAGCAATATTTAGACTGTGACCAAGGTCTTTTCTATGATTTCGATATATGAAAGATAGTGGAACAAGATACTTTAACTTAAATTATACTGATTACATGGTAACCAAATAATGGCATGTAGTTTCCTAGTGAATTCAAATATTGTGAAAGTAGAAATTAAAATGAACTATTTTTGGGGAAGGAAGGAAGAAAAGTGCCAGAAATCATTATCTGTTTAAGCTGCACATGACCAGTTGCATGGCATCATCAGTTAGGATGGTTCTAGAAGATATAAAATGGAGACCACCCTATAAGGAGGAAAGCGATTGAAATCAAAAGGCTTCAATTGAGATTTTTTTTCTTAGTCAAAGGATATCCTGACACCATTATTTTCAATCTTTTAAATTGAACCAAAGTAATTCTGGTCGAATTGGTGTCTACATTCCAGGAGCTACTCTTAAAAAAACCAAAAAACCAAGCAAATTACACTGGCAATAAAGTCAGAACATGGAATTTTGGTTGTTCTGATGAATAGTTGGCTCAACACTGCATAACAACCACTGTTCTTTTATTTCTGGGACACACGTTAAAATACATTACATTATTTAGCAGAGTTTTTTGCAGAAAAGTACAAAGAACAACATTCCTTAACACTGGAATGTCAGCAGAGATTTTGTGCTCAAGTCTCTGGAATGGAACTTGAACCCACTATTTTTGACTCAAAAGAAAAGATTGCTTTCCGCTGATATGGTCGACACCAAATTAATTCAATTTTTAGAAAATTACAAACTCCTAGAAGTCAGAAACTTACATCTTCCGAAAACTGGAGCGAAAATCCAGTTAAACACATTATAATTGTGGTCTTGTCAAGAATCTATGTATTTGTCAGGAAAACTTACATCTTTCTTCTTCATTATAAGATGGGACAATGACAGACAGTTCTTTAGTGGGAGGATCATGAATACTAGGGAACAATTCCTTCCTGCCAGAATTTGGACTTAAAAAGAATTTTTCTTTCTCTCCAAGACCGAGGTTTGGCATTTTAATAGCAGTCACGTGTGCAGTGAACAACAGCTGCAAAAAGACAGAAAATCAAGTTGTAAAATATACAATGTGACATTACGGATATAGAGGGTCTTAAAATTCAGATAGACAGTTCATTAGACATATTTCATTATATTTTTTCACTCCTGCAGGACGGTTTCACATCAACAAGAATCAGATCAATCCTGAGACTGATTTAATTTGGGACCAGGGAAAAGTGTTCTTAACAATTACAAAGTTAAGAATAGGGACTTCCAGTACTTTTTGAGCCTTGAGATTTTACTTTCTCATCAAAAGGTCAGAATAATATATCCTTTTAACACCAGGGCACATTTGAAGAGAAATCAGTGCATATTTTGAACATTACTAAATCTCAATAAAAAATCAAAAAAGCTATCAAGGCACAGGTGAACCAAATAATGACAATTATTTACAGATTCCATTCAAAAGAAGCTCCAAAATTAATATTCCAAGGTCAAAAAATACTGCCACCAATTTTTAGTATAAAAAAATAGTATTTTAGATTGATCGTGGACTACAAATTATTGACTTTTAGATGAGATTCAAATAGTGCATTCTTACTATTGCATCACAAAGCATAAATGTTAAACCCATGAAAAGATGTGCCAATTGATAAATATTGCAATGTGTTGACTGGTATATTGTGATAATTGAAGGAAGTGCATTCACTTTGTTCTTAACACAGCGATGATCAGCAATATGACTTTTCAATTGATGTTAATGACTCCGGTTTAACACATGCACACTGATTGATCTTCTATTTTGTAATGGTGGTTTGAAAAAATTTGGGAAGAATTAGACTCTACCAATTTACCAAAGAAAATCCAGGGATTTTATTGCAGAAATTGGTAAAAGAAAAACTTTTTAAAAAATGATTATCTGTACACATTTCATAACTTCAGGACGTCTCAAAAACTTCACAACCAATTCATTAATTTTGAAACCCAAAGATTATTGCTATGTTGGAAAATGTGGCAGAAAACACGTATGCTTAGATATGCTTAGACATAAATGACCAGTTCACAGGGACAAACATTGGCCAGGTCATAAAGAACACATTTTTAAAAAAATAGTCCAACACAGGTGTGATGTACTGAATGACCTGTGTTGCATAACTTTATTAAAGTTTGACAATAAGTCACTGAGCAGACAATGGATATCAATGTGAGGCTATTAGATACATTGCTGAAGAGAATGTCGTTAGGGAAAGTTATCAAGTGTCATTGCTTTTTCCTGTTCCTAAAAACTACTTTATTATTTAAGTTACAGTGCAGATTCTTGCAGTTTTACAATGTGGGTTAAATTTATTGGCCCTTTAGTAGCAGTTATACTACAGAATTGAGTATATACAAAGAAACAAATGAAGCCTATAGGAAAAGTACCACAATAATAACAGGTGACTTCAATATAAATTGAGATTGGGATGAATCGAGTTGGCAAGGATAATCTAGTAAATGAGTTCAGAGTGTATTTGTACAAGTTCTTACAGCAGCACATTTTAGGGTAAACAGTGAGCAGGCTATTCGAGATCTGTTAATGTGCAACGAGACAAGTTTAATCAATAATCTCTAGGAAAGGACCCTTTAGGGGACAATAATGAAGAAGAGGTAGGTTATCAAATCCCAGTTTTAAGAATGAGGTAGAGCGAGGATACAGATTTCCTGTAGCTCCCACAAGATGCAGTGACTCTGCTGAGATGCTCCCACATTTTCTCTCTCTTTACCAATTTTCCCTCGGTGATTCTTGCAACACCATAATGTAAATCACAATAAGGCAGCATTTGACCCATTAACTCCTCATTTACAGCGAGTTGGTTAATACTGTTCTGTTGTAACATCATAAAGAAAACTTGGATTGTTTTCGCTAGAGCATTGAAGGCTGAGGGTACCTGATAGAAGTATATAAAATTATTACAGGGTGGATAGTTTGAATCTTTTTCCCAGGGGGATAGTAGGTTTAATATGTAGCTTTAAGGCAAGAGGGGAAAAGTTTAAAGGAGATATGCACGAGGAAGAATTTTTTTTATACACAAGAACATGATAGATGCCTGCTACGCACCGGGGGGTGTTGGAAGCCGATAAAACAGCAACATTTAAGGGGCATTTGGACAGACATGTGAACAGGCAGGGAATAGAGGAGTATGGACCATGTGCAGGTGGACATGGTTAGTTTAAAATGGCATCATGGTTGGTACAGACATGGTGGGCCGATAGGCCTGTTCCTGTGCTGTATTGTAGAAAACAAATAGTAACAATATACTCATTTAATGCAGAGAGTTTCAGTTTAACAGAGTTTGAAAGAAGTCCTGTGTGTTACAGCTTATAGCAACTGAAGATAAAATCAACTGACTTTCTTAGGCTTAAAGTGGGTTTTGAGCAAAGAAGAGACAAAGCTCCTGAGGTGGTGGAGAATGGATGGTTTCTCCACATCTTATTCACAGCCCCAAGTTGTTCAGCTACCAGAGAACCAATCACACTGTTGTTTGCAAGCAAAAGGTGTCTGTCGTGATAACTGGTCAGCAGCCCATTGCTACTTGTTGCAGCATGTCCTCTCCCACAGTTTCTCCTGCTACTCCTTGAACCAGCAGCTGTGTAAACAGTACCTACAATGAGTGTCAGGTTACTTGCTTTCAAAAGCATGCAATAATTTTTCACTAATCCTTGGCTTCAAAACAGTTCTTTTCCAACTTCAGTCCACAATCAAAGATACATGGTCTTTATAGGTACACATTCGTACCAATACTGTCATAAATAGATGCATCTGCAACAGGCAGACTTTTCAGGACAAAGTCAACCAGCTTTATCCCTTTGGTCAGTTCCCTCATCACCTGCCAGAGAGCTGGTTTTGCAGCTATGTAGTTTAGAGCTCACACAGCTTCGTCTTTAGTGATGCTGAGCCACCATTGGACATTGGAGCTCCCTACTACACATTCTGTACACCTACAACCCTCGGTATTTCTTTAAAATAGTACTCAACATTCGATACTGATTAATCGGGGTGGGGGCGGGGGAATGAGAGGAACACAATCAGCAGGTGGATTCTTGGTCATGTGACTCATGCCATGTGACCTCACAATCTTCAGTGTCCAACATTTGAAGACACCCAGATCACTTCCTCCCTTCTATAGGTCACCACGTCTCAGGGATTCAGTTGTGCCAGTGAGGCAGGCATATACCTCGGGATGGCGATGACACAGTCTGCAACAAGTGATTTTTTTGATTTTGGTTCTGAAGTTTATATTAGATTCAAAATGATAACTGCTTCTCTTTCTACAGTTGCTGCCAAACCTGCTGAGTTTCCCCAACACTTTTGTTTTATAAAAAAGCTCAAGTGGGATGGTTGTTAGAGATTAAATGGGCTCAGACTGTTTTTGCTTGGAAAAAGGTGCAAGTATTTGCACATGCAATTAATGGTGATGGCAGTTGACAGATATTACCTTCAAGTCTCACGGAAGTCTTGAGGATGCTGGGTTGTAAACAGTTGTGTAGGAAGACTGGAGATTGGCTAACGTGGTGCGATTATTTAAGAAAGGTGGTAGAGAAAAGCTAGGGAAGTATAGACCGGTGAGCCTGACGTCAGTGGTGGGTAAGTAGATGGAGGAGATTCTGAAGGATGGGATTACCTGCATTTGGAAGAGCAAGGACTGATTAGGGAGTCAACATAGCTTTGTGTGGGAAATTGTGTTTCACTAACTTGAGTTTTTTTGAAGAAGTGACCAAGAAGATTGAAGGCAGAGCGGTAGCCTTTGTCTATATGGACTTCAGCAAAGCTTTTGGCAAGGTTCCACATGATAGATTAGTTAGCAAGGTTAGATCGCATGGAATCCTGGGACAGCTAGCCATTTGGATACAAAATTGGCTTGAAGATAGGAGAGGGAGAGTGGTTGTTTTTCATACTGGAGGCCTGTGACCAATGGTGTCCTGCAAGGTGTTTGGTTTGCTTGCCTTTATTGGTCAGTGCTTTGAGTAAAGGAGTTGGGATGTCATGTTGTGGCTGTACAGAACATTGGTTAGGCCACTCCTAGAATACTGAGTTTGGTTCTGGTCTTCCTGTTCTAGGAAAGGTGTTGTTTAAACTTAAAGGTTCAGAAAAGATCTGGAAGGATGTTGCTGGGATTGGAGGGTTTGAGCTATAGGGAGAGGTGGAATATGTTGGGGATTTTTCCCCCCTGGAGTGGGGGCTGACTTTAAAGGCTTTTAAAATCATAAGGGGCATAGAAAGGGTAAATATCCAAGGCATTTTCCCTAGGATGGTGGAATCCGAAACTGGAGGGCATTGGTTTAATGAGAGAGGGGAAAGATTTAAAAAGGACCTCACAGGCAACTTTTTCACGTGGAGGGTGGAGCATGTATGGAACAAGCTGTCAGAGGAAGTGGTGGAAGAGGATACAATTACTGGATTTAAGGTATCTGAATGGGTACATGAATAGGAAGGGTTTAGAGGGATGTGGGCCAAATGCTGGCTAATGGGACTCCGGTCAGATTAGGATATCTGATCAGCAAAGATAAGTTGGACCAAAGAATCTGTTTCTGTGCTGTATAACAATGACAGGTACAGCTCAGTGGTTAGCGCTATTGCCTCACGCCAAGGGCCCAGGTTCAATTCCAGCCTTGGGTGACTGTCTGTGTGGGTTTCCTCCAGGTGTTCTGGATTCCTCCCACAGTGCAAAGGAGGTTAGGATTGGCTATGCTAAATTACCCATAGTGACACAGGGATGTGAAGGCTTAGGTGGGTTGGTTGGCCAAGCTGATAATTGCCCTGTAGCATTCATGGTGATTTTGAATGCACGCCAGCTGAAAGCTCCATTTACATCACCAGTGACGTATTCAGCATTCATTCTCATTTTAGGCCAACATGGTGGCTCAGTTGTTAGCACTGCTGCCTCACAGCGCTAGGAACCCAGGTTTGATTTCACCCTCAGGCAACTGTTTGTTTGGAGTTTGCACGTTCTGCGTGGGTTTCCTCTGGGTGCTCCGGTTTCCTCCCACAGTCCAAAGATGTGCAGGCTAGGTGGACTGGTCAGGCTAAATTGCCCGTAGGGTTCAGGGATGTGTAGACTGGAGGGGTCTGGATGGGATGCTCAGAGGGTCGGTGTGGACTTGTTGGGCCAAAGGGCCTGTTTCCACACTGTAGGGATTCAATGATCATAATTTCAATGACTCTATAAATAAATTTAGGTCAAAAATCCTGAAGCTTCCTCCCCTAATAGTACTGTGCATCCTTCCCTTGGAACTTTACATTTTGGTAGGAATATATTTGAGTATTTGGAAATATCCCCATAAATGTTTGCAAGTCCTCTTCTATTGACCAATCCCCTAGTCAAATACCCCAGTTCACTTCAGCTAGCTGAGATGTCATGCTCACATACTTGACTTTAAATTCAAAATACTAGCCTTAGATCCAATCCCTTCTCTTTCACACAGGATGTAAAAATTCAACCAGGTTGTGGTCACTGCTCCTACAGCAGGCATTCTCTTACACAATAACTAATCCAATGTAATATAAAAACAGAGTTCCCGTTCTGAGGAAGGGTCACTAGACCTGAAATGTTAATTTTTTTTCTTCACAGATACTGCCAGACCTGCTGAGCCTTTCCAGCAATTCCGTTTTTGTTCTCTTGGTTCCTACAGCAGTAAGTTCTGGAACTAATCTTGAAAGCATTCTAGAAACTCCTCATCCAGGATATTCTCGCCAGTGAGAGATAGTAAGAACTGCAGATATTGGAGAATCTGAGATAACAAGGTGTAGAGCTGGATGAACACAGCAGGCCAAGCAGCAAAGGAGCAGGAAAGCTGACGTGCATTTCTGAAGAAGGGTCCAGACCCGAAACGTCAGCTTTCCTGCTCCTCTGATGCTGCCTAGCCTGCTGTGTTCCTCCAGCTCCACACTGTGTTATCGCCAGTGATTTTTTTTGTTTCCCCTCAGTTTATATACAGATTATTGCTGGCTCTTTGTCGCAAGCGCCCCATATTCCTTTTATATATTTTGTTCCATATTGTGGTTACTCTTACAGGGCCTGTAGATCTCTCCCACTGGTATTTTTCTTTCCTCTAGTGCTCCTCATCTTCATTTAAAACAATTCCACATCCTGATCCCCGGGAGATGTCTCTCGGCAATAAACAGCTGAAGCTGCCGGGAGAGGGGAGAAACGTCACAGGGAGCGGACTCACCAGGAGCAAGACCGTGAGGGCGACAGCAACTACTGCCTGCAGCACTTCGCCGGAATGGAGCTCCATGACCCGGGGTCGATAACCGCCAGCGGCTCCCACCCTAACAACCGCGCGAGCCTATGGCAGCGGGACACCGAGGCGGAAGCCAGCACCTCCGGCCGGAATCGACGAGGGTGCTACAGGCGGCAAGAGGCTACCAAACTCGGCAGCTCTTCTCACTGTAGCGCCACCACTAGCAGCTTGGTTCCAGCCTCCCAACCGCCCTCTCTGTGAAAGGACCGCCCTACCCCTTTGCATCCTTTTGTATCTCTCCTCTCTCACCTTAAACCCGTGCCCTCCGCTTTTAGACTCCCCTTACCGGGGGTGGGGTGAAGAAGTGAGCGGAGCAGGAGGAATCTATATGCAGCGCGGTCTGTTGGCGTGATCGTTGCTGACCTTGGGCTTCACTTTCTCCCAGCTCCCTGTGTCCGTCCATTCCCCGAGGGAGCATCAACTCTATTTCAGATCCCCTGTCCCAGGCTCCTTCCTCCTTCTGCACCTGTTCCCCACTTCCCATTATTTCTGCTCGTAACTTGTGTCTTCCAGAGTGAAAACTGAGACAAAATGTTTTTATTTGCCATTTCCTCATTTCCCATGATAATTTTTCCTTCTTTGCTTCTAACGGACCAAAAGCCAATATTTATTTAAGTTACTCTTCTTTTTTGCATACTTTTAAACCCTCTTGTTATCTGTTTTAAGTTCCTTACAACTCTGATGTCCTCGCATTGCAGACAACACCTGAGGATATGGATATATGGGTCACATTGGTATCCACCAGTTCCCATATGGTGTAGCTACACTATATACGGTAATAAAATGCCCAGGAAGGTACTCCTGCTGAGTTGAGACTTTAAAGAACTGCTCAACTGGTTCCAAATGCTCTTAAATTGACATAAACAATGTTCGGGCATCATTCAGAAAGGTGGACACTCCAAATGTTAATGCCAAAGTTATTCCCTCAAACAACAATGTAGTAACAATGCATTTTTTCACTTTGTAAGCTTGGATGTGTGGAATGTTTGTTTACAAAGGGTATTGCTTTATACTATTTATTTGTTATTTCATGTAAGTGTCACCAACAAGTCCAGCATTTATTGTGTTTCCAAAATTACCCTTGAAAAGGTGGTGACCAGCTGTCACCTTAAACTCCTGCAGTCCATGCAATCAGTACATCCACAAACCCGTTACAGAGGAACTTTCAGGATTTCATTCCAGCAACAGTGAAGGAAACATTGAGAATATTCCATCACACCCCTGACTTGAGGCCAACGGATGGTGGACTGGCCTGAGGATTTAATAGATACGTTACCGCAAAATTCCAAGGCTCTGATCTGCTCTTGTAGCAAAATATGTAGAGTTCAGTTTCTGGTCAATGGTAAGCCAAAATAATAGTGGGGGATCCAATGACCGTAACACCAGCATTCTTGTTAACACCTCAAACAACAATATTAATAAGAGTTAGATGTGTGGAATGTTTGTTTATAATTGGTATTGGTTTATTGCCTTAAACAGTCAATCCTTCCATCACTGTCGCACAGTGGCAGCAGCGTTTATGTGACGCACTGCTACAATTTGCCAAGGTTCCATCAACAGTACTTTCAAAACCTGCAACATCCACCTCCTAGAGCAGGCAGCCAGAAGGGGCTGGGGTTGATAGCAGAAGCAGGTAGCCCAAGGCGGCCGGGGTGAGAATGGGTGTTCAGAGCCGGGGGCAGCCGGTGGTGAGACCGGAGGCAGGCAGCCGGGGGCGGTCAAACCATTGTGGGGAGTGTGAGTCCAGCATGGCCAGTTACTTGTGGACCGTGGTGTTGAACTGTTAACATGTTTCTTTGTTTCCCCACCCCTTTTTAGTATGAAGAACTGCAATGTTTAACTTTATAACTTTGTTTTTCATATTTTTCTGCTTTGTACCTGAAATGGTGCTTTAAGTGGATACTTGTAAACTTTTCACTGTACTCATGAGAGTAATGTGACAATAAACCTAATTCAATTCAATTCATGTCTGATTCGGCAAAAATGAATATCATGCAGTCACCAGGTCACTTTGACCATATGTGGGATGAATGGTATTTGACAAAGTTGCTAAAGGTAGTTGGGCTCAGGACACTATCCTGAGGAAGTCCTGTAGAGATATCTTGGGACTGAGATGATTTGTGCTGGTTATGATCTCAATAGTTGGATCATTTCTATCCTGCTCACAACAGTCAAATGCTGTAATGTTGTCTTGTCCGTACATCTGTTTAAAACAAAAAAACTCAGATAATCTCTAGTTTAGTTCAATGATAGATAAACTGTTGTTATCAGCATTACTTGTAGCAATTTTAGTGCAGTTAAAGACTACATTTGGAGAATTCTTCATGAGTTATCTTACCTCCAACCCTTTGAAAAATTAGGTATTATATTATAAAATATACATTATAAAACTGATTTAATAAAACGGATATTTTTAGGAAGAATACAATGTATAATTTAATGATTATTAGATATGCAGTATATTTTAAAAGTCAATGAGATGTATACAGCCTGGTTAAAGTGAGCTGTAAGATGTTGGTTCCTGAAGCTGCGGATTGCAGATGTCAATCATCATACAGCACCAACCGGCCACATGGCTTTCATTTCCATTCTGCACATTCCACACTGCAAAATAAAAATAAAAAAAAACCCCAAGAAAGAGGTTGGCCGTAGACAGAGCGGGGATTACAGGAGTCGAAGCGGGGAAAAATACAGTGTAATCCAATAAAGGAAAGAGGCTCGCAACTGTTCCGGCCTCTCCGAGGAATCTGCGAATCCAGTTCCCAGGTTCACATGGTTCAGAGAGACGGAGATGGCGGCTGGATTCAAGTGAGTGAGAAACAGGGAGAGGAGAGAGGGGGGAGGGGAGAGAGGGTT
>NC_063337.1:26719826-26762690 GCF_021869965.1 Rhincodon typus | reverse complement strand
GATGCAGTGTAACATTGGATTATTTTCCCTTTCCTTTTTTTAGAATGGTCGAGCCTTTGGAATACTACAGAAAATTTCTGGTAGGCCATTTCTCAATCTCTGTCATATTTATTTTTAATAGAATTAAACGTAGTGAACTTTTGTGATAGAATGTTTGTTTGAACAATGGAATGATCCTACAATGAACATAACTGCTATATTTGTATCTTGAACTATGTTGCTAAACCTTTTTAAATGGTATTTTGATGCATTTCAGAAAGAAAATTGTCGACCTGATGGAAGGGAGCTGGGTGAATTCAGAACAACAACTCTCAACATAGGTGAGAATTGAACAATTAATCTAATGCTTCCATTTGTAAAGCTCGAACTTGATTACTTTGAGCTCTTTCCTGATGACCACATAAGCAATTTCTGTGAATTGAGAACTTTTTTTAAGTCATTTGGCATGGCAGTCTCTAATGTATTTACTGCCGAGGAGAATATTGGAATGAGAAGGTGCTGTTCTGAGAAGGATTGCCGGACCCGAAACGTTATCTCAGATCTCTCTTCACAGATGCTGCCAGACCTGCTGAGTTTTTCCAGCAACTTTTGTTTTTATTTGTGTTGATGATTCCCTGCTGTATCTGGAATCTTTCACAGGCAGCTCAACTTTGCATTTCTGTTTGTCTCTTTCACTGCCCTTCGAAAGAATTAACTCCAGAGATTACCACTTCGAAGACTCTGGTTTTCCGTATCAACATCTGCCATATCTCACTGATGACCTTGCAGAGATATGGACACCCAAAGGTCATGATCATATAGCCAGGACACTTACTTTGGGAAAATGGCACTCATTCTTCCAATGAGACCAATGGCATAAGAGTATGGAGTAAGTGGCTTAGAGGAGATCTGACAAAATAAACTGTCACCCAGAAGTAGGAATATGTAACGTGCTGCCTGAGAGGTAGTGGAGACTGGTACTCGTGACATTTTAAGAAGTACCTAGAGGAGTACTTAAAATGCCAGGGCATAGTAGGCTATGGACCAAGTGCAGTTTGGTGTTTGGTTGGCATAGATGTAGTGGGGTGAAGGGTCTGTTTCTATGCTGTTGACTTTATCACACAATAATATGGTACAGACATTGTTGGTTTAGCAAAGACTGTGTGCTAATGGAGTTAGCACAATCCACAGTCACTGAGTTGGTGACCTTGTTCAGTCAGAGATGTTGAGGATACATTTGAGACAATTTGAGATGAAAACCGTTAAGCCCTTCTTGCCGAGAATACGTTGTAAAAGAGTGCCTTGAGGATGCACGCTTGGTGGACTTGAATTTTGGTGTTCTTGGTCAAGTTGCTGTTGTCCAAGCTGAATAAGAGTGCGTGGAACAAAACTGCTGCAGCTTTTGTGATGCATGTGTTGATTTTAGCATCAAGTCACTGATGACTGGTAATCGTGGAACCTAGATATTGAAACTATCAACAACCTCCAGAGTCACATTGTAAGTGCTGATAGTTTGGCAGTATGACATTAACCTGGACCTTAACATTTGACTTCCTGACCCTGATGGTCAAATCAAATTTGTTACAGGTGTGAGAAACTCTATCCATTGCAATTGCAGGTTTTCCTCAAAATGGCATGTTAGAATAGCATCATTAGCATAGAGCAATTCACTGATGTGAACCTAATTTCTCTTTGTCTTGGATCTCAAGCAAGCAAAGCTGAACGTCTCTCTAGCAGTTCTGGTGTATAAGTAGAGAACGTCTGTTCTTGACTTAAAGATAAATGATAGCAACAAAGAGAAGAATATGCAAAAGAATGTCATTGCGCATCTCAGTGGGTTCCGATATTGCTCTGCCATAGCTTACCCATTGCATTGCCCTGCTGTGACTTACCTGTCATGTCATTCATGGAATGAGGAGATCACATTGGACAACTTCAGACATTCAATTTTCTCCAGTCGCTTAAATAGGTCCCATTTGCTGTCATGAATGTATTGGTGAGATCAATGAAGACAGTATCTAATGATCTTTAGTTCAAGGCATTTTTCTTGCAGCTTCTTCCAGTATATTAATTCCAGTTCTGAAACCTATTGTGAAAATGTTTATGAACATATGAATGAGGAACATTTGATCCCCAAAGTCTGTTCCACTATTCAGTGAAATTGTGACTGATATGTTTGTTTTTTGAATTCCACATTTCCACCTACTCACAATACCCCCCATGACTCCTTTGTCTAACAAGAATCTATCCACCTCTGTCTTAAAATTTTTCCATGACCCTGCCTCCACCACCTTCTAAGACAAAGACTTCAGAATGGGGGGGAACAGATTTTATCTTTGTCCCAAAAGAGTGACTCCTAGTTTTTGCACAATGCTCCCTAATTCTGCACTCACTGGCAACAGGAAGAAACATCTTTGACACATTCATCTTGTCAAGAGCATTCAAGATAGTGTGCACATCAGTCATGCCACCTTTCTTCTAAATTCAAGTGGGAACAAGCCCAGCCTGTCTAACCTATCCCTGTAAGACAATCCATTCTTTCCAGCTATTGATGTGATAAACCTCCTCTAAATCAACTGTAATGCATTTATATCCTACCTTAAATAAGATGACCAAAACTGCGCATTGTATTTGAATGTGGTCTCAGTGCCCTGTATAAATGAAGAAAAACATACTGAATTTATATAGAATCCCTCTCATAATAAAAGATGGGATTCTATTAGCCGTCCTACTTACTTGCTGTCCCTGCATAGGAACCTATGCACTAGAATACCTTCATCCCTCTGCCCTTTGGAATTCTGCAGTCATTCTGCATTTTCATTCTTCCTGATGAATGAATATAATGTTGTTGGAAGCTGTCTAGAGGAGGTTAACTAGATTGATCTTGGGTATGAGGTGAGGTTGACTAGATTGGGCTTGTATTCATTTGAGTTTAGAAGAATAGGAAGAGACCTTCCTGAAATAAACAAGATTCTTAGGGGGCTTGACAGTGTAGATGAAGAGAGGTAGGTTCTTCTTTTTGGAGAATCTCAAACCAGAGGACATAATCTCCAGGTAAGAGGTTGCCCATTTGGCAGAGAGATGAGGAGAAATTTCTACTGAGGGTAGTGAATCTGTGGAATTTTTTACTGCCGACGGCAGTGGAGGTTGGGACATTAAAGTATATTCAATGCTGAGATTGAACATTTTTAATCCATAAAGGAATCGAGGATTATGGCATTAGGGTAGGAAGTAGATTTGAGTATTATCAAATCAGCCATGATCTTATTGGATGGTGGCGCGCACACGAGTGGGCAAGCGGTCTACATCTTGTGGTGTTATTCACATTTTAACAAATTATAGCCCCATCTGCAAGATTTTTGCCCATTCATGTAACTTGTCTGTATTGGTCTGTTAACTCCTCATCCACAATATACTCTTCATAATATACTTTCCCACCCATCTCTAGCTATTATGCCTTTGATCTTCTCATCTAAATCATTGCTATAAGTTGGTAAAAATGGAGGGCCAGCACAGACCTCTGTGGGACTCCAGTCATCACATTCTGGGATGCAGAAAAATACTCAATTATGCATACTCTGAATAGCTGGCAGAAAACAATCTTATATCCATTGTTAGAATCCTCGCTGATTTTTCATTTTTCACTGTTTTATCATTTTTGGTTTGGAGCTGTGAACTGGAATTTGTGAGCTGAAGATGACATTTGGACTTTGGGAAACAGCTTCGAGTCATAGAGAGGTACAGCATGGAAACAAACCCTTCAGTCCAGTGCGTCCATGCTGACCTTGTAGTAAAAGGAAAAGAACAGACTAAACAAGCCTGCAGGTTAATTGCAGGCTGATTCTTGATTAAAAGGTTTCTTATAGACACAGTGACCCAGAACAACATAGTGTTTAAGCAGACAGCAGAAGTTGGCTATTAACATGGCTATTACCTCAGAATTGGTTTTGGCAAGTCTGGGAGAGACTCTGTAGTCAAGTAGATGGCACATGTTGAATAGTAATTGAGGCCTGGGGGAAAAGGTGGTCAGTCTATCAGGGCAAACCAGAGCTGAAGTTGTTCTTTTGAACTGTATTTTCTTGGGAGAAGAGATTTGGTTGCTGATGACACAACATGTCCTTGCCTAACCCCTCTCCTACTTTTTGAAGTGCAAAGAGTAGAAAGCTAAGTTAGAAGTATTATTACCTGTAATTGAGTGAACTGAAAAGGTGACCCTGATCGACATTTCCAGGAAAACAAGCAAGTAATCCACATCAATGCCTGTGAAACCATGCATAGTGAAAGCCATTTAAGTCATCTGGCAAGTTTTGTTCATTTCTTTAATTTATCTCTTGATTGTGTTTGACAGTCTGTCTTTTGTTTGAATGGGAGCTGGGAATAAATGCTCGGGTTGGTGGGGGGGTAGAATGGCCTCTTGGGGCAAGCAACAGCAGCAGGCACATGGCACCGGGATTGACTCTTTTGGATGGCAGGGAAGGTTGAAGTGTAAGTGAGTGGTAGTAATAGAAGAGGGGCTCAGATAGGCATTTCTGTGGCTGCGAGTGAGACTCAGGATTGTGTGTTGCCTCCCTGGTGTTGGGATAAAAGATGTTCTGTGCCTGCTCAGAGATATAGTTCAACTTCAGTCAGGGCATATATTGGAGATAAAAATCAGCAGGGATTAAATTTACTGTTCATACTTAACTTACCATTTAACCCCACCTCAGCCTTGAATTCTCCAATAACTTGATGTTGTTCCAATTCTGACCTATTATCTTCTTGCCCTGCCACTGAGTGCTGTGTCTTCAACCGTCTAATCTTTAAGCTCTAGAATTACTTCCTTGTCTCTATTTTTTTAAGACCCTTCTTAAAACGTCTTTGACCAAGCTTTTAATCACCCCATCTAATGCTACTGTCAATTTTAGTCTGACTACACTCCTTGTAAAAATTTCCTGTTAATAGAGCTATACAAGTATATATTATTATATGTGTAGTAATGACTCCAAGTGAATAATCAATTAAACGTATTAGAAGTTTATATCAGCTTAACTCATTAAAATAAGTTATCTGATGCAATAAATTTAGGTGTTAGTTCAGATCTTGCAGTTTGTAATAAAATGATTTTGAGGAGTGTACTCAGCTGCAAGAAATTAAAATATTATGAATGTCCACTTTTATTAATGCATTTATTAACTACTGACTGGTGAGACTGGTAGGATTCTTTTAGACTCTGTCATTAGAATCTCATTCTACAGCAACATGTTACAGATAATGTAACTTTTACTGATGTCCTCTAAAATGGAGTCATAGCAGACTGTTTGCTTGTATATTTACTGGTTGCAATTTTTTAAAAAAAGGAATCTGTTATGAAACAGGAACAATAACCTGTTTGAAATCATGCTTTTCTGACTTCAGGTTCAATTACAACTGCGGATGGTTCTGCACTAGTAAAGCTGGGAAACACGACGGTTGTTTGTGGCATTAAAGTGGTGAGATGTCAGCATTCAGCTTTTCTCTTATATTTCTTGCAATTTTATTCTACTTAGTTTTAAAAATTTGTATGCCGTTATTATGTTGGTTATAACAGATGCTAAATAGAATTTGCTTCATGGGTTGAAGAAGACAGACCGAGCTAACTTGGAGTACAGGTAGTTCTCCTATAATGTGATAGTTGCATTCTTGTGTGACTTTGTGCTGTAGAAAATCGTCATAGAAAACTGTGTAATAGGGAAATTGCTATAGAAGATCACTGTACCAATACAGCAGAAAGTTTGCGTTATCCAAACAGAATCCAGTATTCATCAATCCTGTTACAGCCAATTCGCATTAACAAAACACGCGTTATAGCAGAACTACCTGTCTATGATTTATTATTTAGTCAGGCACCCTGCTGAGAGATGACTTGATTGAACACACACATCATCCTGAGGGGTCTTGACAGGGTGGATGTTTCCTCTTTTGGGAGAATTTAGAACCAGGGGTCACTATTTAAGGAAAAGGGGTCACCCACTTAAGACAGGTGCAGACATGATGGGCCAAATGGTCGTGTCTGCACCAAAACAATTCTGTGATTCTGTGAAGACAGATGATTATAATTTCTCTCTGAGGCTTGAGAGCCTTTGAAACTCTCTTCCTGAGAAGGTGGAAGTAGAACCCTTGAATATTTTGAAGGCACAGGTAGCTGTATCCTCAGCAAGTATAGAGATGAAAGGTTTGAAACAGAAACAGAAATTGCTCCAGAAACTCAGCAAATCTGGCAGCACCTGTGCAGAGTTAATGTTTCAAGTCCAGTGACCCTTCTTCAGAACTAGAGATGCCCCAGTATGCACAGAGAGTTTGCATAGTTTTTTTGTGAGATCTTCCTGAGTGTGAAATGAATGCAACATTAGCTTTCAAAAACAGAAGTTGCTGGAAAAGCTCAACAAGTCTGGCAGCACCGGACCTGAAACGTTTCCCTTCACAGATGCTGCCAGATCTGCTGAGCTTTTCCAGCAACTTTGTTTTTGTTCCTGATTTACAGCATCCGCAGTTCTTTCGGTTTTTATATAGTGATTGCTTTGTAGTGATTGCATTTTAAACTAATCGTGTGAAGTTTTTTGAAATATTTGGGAGTAAACAATAACAATGTCTGGCTCCTTAAAAGAATTAGTTTGGATAATCTCACAGTCTGGTTCCAAATGGACGTGGGTATATTATGTTTGGATGATTTAGCCAATTTCTGTGAAGTGTGACCATATGATATTTGTTGTAAAAAGTAGGGGAAGTTGTATTGTAGCGGGTAGCCTTCTGAGCAGAGTTTTATTCTGTACCGGACCATATTCCAGGCTGAAAATAACAAACTCATCGTTGAAAGACTTAAAGTATTCACTCTAACACCTTTAACAGTGGTTTCAAATTTCCAATTGTGGAAGCAGGCCATTCGACTCATCGAGTCCACACAGACCTTCCAAAGAGCATCCCACCCAGACCCAATCTCCCTTATCCTGTCCCTGTTACTCTGCATTTTCCATGGCTAACTCACCTAACCTATACATCCCTGGACACTATGGAGCAATTTCCCATGGCCAATCCACCTAACGTGCACATCTTTGCACTGTGGGAGGAAACCAGAGCACCTGGAAGAAACCCACACAGACATGGGGAGAATGTGCAAACACCACACAGACAGCTGCCCGAGGGGGATTTGAACTGGAGTCCCTGGCGCTGTGATCTCCCGTGCAGCCCCAGTAATGTTGACCTTGGCAGACAGAATACTGTTTCACCAGTTGGCAAAGAGAAAGCAAAAATAAGAAGTGAAAAACAGCAAAAAGCCTTTGTAGTTTTGGGATTCGGCGAGCTGAAATAGTTGTTAATGATGACTGAACACTAAACCACCTCTGATCTTATCAAATTAAAATTTGTTCCAATGAAAGGAATTTTATAATTAACATACAATAATGCTGCACATTTTCAATCTTAAAATTAAAAGTGCTTGATATTCAGGAACTAGTAAAGTAGTGTGTATAAAATGATCAAATTACTTTTTACTTTACAGGAATTTGCAACACCAACAGTAGATGCATCAAATAAAGGATTTATAGGTGCGTTACTGCTAAAGGAAAGAAATCACAATTCAGCCTATAAAATTGCAGTACTGTAATTGACCTGGCACTTCATTCAAATGTGGTGCTAATCTTCTGTTCTGAAATGGTTGTGGTTTTTATTGACGTGTTCGTGGAATGTGAATGGCATTGGCAGGGACAGCATTTATTGCCCAGCCCTAACTGCCCTGGAAAAGGTGATGGTGAACTTAGCTTGTCATTGCCTGGCATGTGTGGTACTTGTTACATTAAGGCCCTGTTTAAAGTTCACTCCGTTTATGTCGTTTCAGTTGCACAGGCTTCCTGAACTGTGGCTTGCTTGCTGTCTAGACCTTTTGCCCAATGTTTCTGCCTTCAGTGCCTCTTTACCAGCTCTCAAACACACCCAACCACTCCTGCTTCTGCCCTGTATTCTTGTATTTAAAGTCTCCAGTGTCTGTTTCTGTCCAGACTCCCATTCTGAACTTGCATGAAAGCTCTGGCCTCCATCTATGCAGGTAGTTCTACCTGCATTGACTACCTTCTACCAATAGATGGAGCCTGGTTAATTAAATGATGCTTTTACATAACTACTTAAAATTATTTCTTCTGTGTTTTACAATTTATTTTAAGAGCAAAGTACATATTTCACCTTAATGTTTTAAAGGTATTTCCTATTGAGAAACATCCTGAAGTACCTAAATGTTCAGTGTTTCATTTATATTTAATGATTTATCATAGAATCATAGATTTACTTGTGTCAAAAGTTATTTCAGCTAGGAAATCATAGTACTGCACATATGTAGTACAACCTAGTCATTTTTTTCCTGAACAAGAGATGTCTGAAAGACAGTTGCAGTTGTTATATTGATTTCTGTGGGAGTTTGTGATTTACTTAAATTTTTTTTCACTTCTAATTGTGATTTTCAGGCCATAACTTAAACTGAGGGCTGAAGTTTGTCCAGGTTTTGATGGATGTGGGCACACTGCTTCATTAAATAAGGAGTAATAAAGGGTATTGAATCCACTGCAATCATCAGCAAACATTCCTACTTCCAACCTTTATGATGGAGGGCTTGTCGCGGATGATGCAGCTGGAAATGATTTGGCTTAAAACAACCACACCATCCTCCTTTGTGCTAGGTACATTACCAAGCAGTGGAGAGTTATCCCTCAATTCCCACTAAATTCAATTTCTCCTTGATGCCACAACTCTGTCAAATTCTGTTTTGATGTTGAAGGCAGTCACTTTCAGTTCATCTCTGGTATTCAGCTGTTCCACCCATGCTTTGTCTTGGTCCAAGTGGAGTTTGAAAATGTGACCCTCATGGTTCCCAAAGAGCATTTGTGAGCAGGTCATTGGTGGGTTTGTTGCTTGTTAGCATTGCTGATAATGCCTCCCACACTTTTTTGTTTAATTCTGAGTATACTGATAGAGCAATAATTGGCTGGATCAGATTTGTCCTGCACGATGTAGAAAAATATTTGCACAATTTTCCATGCTGTTAGGTAGATGCCAAAGTTGTTGCTATTATGAAATGGATTAGTCTGCAATAATTGTGCACTTAGCCATTTTTTTTATTAAATGCATTGATTCTCATTGGCTGAAGACTTTTGAGATGCTGGGGGACCTCCAAGGCAGAGATCGATCATGCAGTCAGCACTTCTGGTGAATAGATGCTTTAGCTGGTTGGAGTCATAATGGACGATGGTTGTTGGAGGCTGCTAGTATCAGCCCCAGGACATCTCTGCCGAGTTTCCCAGGGTAGTGTCCAAACTGCTCTATCAATCATCTGCTCTTCATCGGGTTTTAGAATTTAGTAATCGTACAGTAACCTCAAAGTGGCTCGAAACTTTTGATTTGTAGATTCTCACTCCTAGTTACAAATTAGGTTCGTATTGTCTTTGACTGCATTTCTAACATTTTTAGAGTATTTGTCATCTTTTATACATTTAAAATCCTGTTTTATATTCTATTTGAAGCTGCAGGTAAGTGTTCCTTTGTTCATTAATACAAGTCAACTGATTTGAAACTTCCAGATATGAAACTCTAAACTATTATTTAGTTTCAATAGAAATTGCTTTCCTTCATAGCTGATGAACCTTCAGGGCTTACTAGATGGCCTCACATCCTTCTGACGCAGACTAAAAATGTCTTATCATTTAGCAATGTAATAGAATACAAGACAGCCAGCTCTACCCCTGGTGCTCCACTATTCTGGTTAAATGAGTTATAGAGGAGTAGAGAGACTTAGCTGTCCAAGTGTACTTCAGCTGATGTACAGTATAATCAAAAAGGCTGATGAAAGCTTGGGCCTTATCTCAATTGGGTCAGAATACAAAGTGTGAAAGTGGTATCTCAATTCAATTGTACAAATCTTGGTCAGACCTCATCAGCAAGTACTGCTTTTGGTATTGGGAAGGAAAGCTCATGAAATGTAATTGGCAATGAGGCGGTACTGTGAAGTGTTAAATTATAAGGAAAGTAGCATAAACTTGATGTGCATTTCTTGGAGTTCAGAACTTATGAACGTACTGATTTAGAGCAGAAATAGGTCATTTAATGCTTCAAACGTGCCCCACCCTTCAGTAAGATTGTGACTGATCTGTTTGTTCCAAATTCTATGTTCTCATTTATCCCCTGATAACCTTTGACCCTTTTTTGCAATGGAATCTATCAGCCTTTGTCTTAAAAGCATTCAGTAACTCCACCTCCGCCACTTTCTGAGGCACTGTGTTCAAAAGTTGTACAGCCCTCTGAGAGAGAAAAATTCTCCTCATCTCTCTCTTTAAAGGGTGACCCTATTTTTAAAAGTATTCTCTAGTTCTGGACTCACCCACAAGAATGAACATAATCTCTATATCCAACTTTTCAGAACAATTCAGGATCTTATAAACTTCAATCGGATCTCCCCTTGCTCTTCTAAATTTGATTGAAAACAAACCCACCCTATCCAACTGTTCCTCGTGAACAGCCCTTTCATTCTGGGTATCAATCTAGTAAATCTCCTGAACCACCTCCAATGCATTTACGTTTTTACATAAATAAGGAGACCAAAACCGTACAGTATTCAGGAAGTGGTCTCACTAATGTCCTGCATAACAGAAGCATTATACTGTTTCTTTAATCTTCAATCTTGTATTAAAGGATAACATCCCATTATCCTCCTTGATTATGTGCTGCTGCATGCTAACTTTTTGTAACTCATGCCCTGTGCATCCTGGAAACCTGCAGATGTTTACTTGTTTAATACTCTGCTTTTTTATCCTTCCTTCCTAAGTGATGGTTCTGGTGATCTACGTATCAAAAATGATTAATTTTGATAGGATTGATACAGGAAAAACTATTCGCTTTATCGGACATCCATTGGAAAAGACCATAATCTTAAAATTGCAGCTAGACCATTTAATATTCATCCTTTTTTGCACACAGGGAGATCTCTTTTTCCAATAAAACTGTGGATTTTGGATCAGTTGAAATTTTTAAGGCTGAGATAGATTGTTGAGTAAGGGTAGCAAGGAAAATGCAGTGAGGTGGCTAAATGGAGTTCAAATTCTGATCAACTATGATCTTAATTCAATGGTACAATGAGCTTCAGGGTGAAAAGTTCACTCATGTTTCTGTTTTCCTTTGTAACTCCACATGACAAAACTAATCAAAGAATCTTTTATTTTAAAACAGTGCCAAATGTAGATTTACCACCATTATGTTCATCGAGGTTTCGACCTGGCCCTCCTGGGGAACAAGCACAAGCAGCAAGTCAGTTTATTTTTGATGTCATAGAAAAGTAAGAATCTTATTTGCATCAGTCATTACACATATTCTTTTTTGTCTTGTTGCATATTAAGATATTTTCAAAGTATAGCGGTGTGACATATGTAATATATGTGAACAATTAAACTTTTTTCTCAAAAATGTAGTTCACAGATCATTCAGAAGGAGGATCTCTGCATTGAAAAAGGGAAGGTAAGAAGAATTCAGTGGTAGAGTTTGATGCTAGCATTTTGAATTCCTCAAAAGTGCTGCATAAGTACAAGTTCTAATTGCTACTACATACTTTGCTCATTAGTTTGGGTTCTACCAGGACCAATCACTTCATGATTTTAGTGCAGCTTTAGTCCCGAAAGACAAGAGGTGAATTCTAGAATGAGGTGACAATGACTGCCCTTGATTTAAAGGTAGTATTGACTGAATCTTGGATGAGCAAAGCCTTGCAAAATCTAAATCAGTGGGAATCGGGGAATGTTTTTTTTTACTGGTTAGGGTGATACCTAATATAAAGGGAGATGCTTGTGGCAGCCAAATTATCTCCGCTGCATGACATTGCTGCAGAAGTTTTATAGGGTGGCATCCTTGGCCCTTCAACCATTTCACCGATGAACTTTCCTTCATTGCAAGGTCACCATTTGGTTTGCTTGCTGATGATTACACCGTGTTCAGCACTACTGCGACTAACCATTTAAATTCAAAACAAACTAGGAAACTGAACAAATGATTAAATTCTTACATTAGAGAATTGTGTTTAATGTTTGAAATCAAGCTTGTATGAGAAGTAATCTAACTATTTTAAGAATGCAAAGACTGAGTGAGAGAGATCCTGTGTTCAGTCTCTCATCACATGAGAGTATCAGTTATTTTCCAGATCTGAACAAAATTACAGGAATATTATAAGACAAAGTATAACACTGAACCTCACAAGGAGATATTAGAGCTGACAACCAAAAGCTTGGTCAAAGAGAGAACTTTTAAGTAGTGTCTTTTAGAGGAAAGCAGAATAGAGAGTTGTGGAGAGGGCATTTGAGAACTTGGGCCTTATGCAACTGAAGTCATGGCAGCCAATAGTGGATCAACTATAATTGTCATTGGCTATTCTTCAGTATGAGGATGATGGCTCTCCATGTGACTAGACAGGCTGATTCTCAATCTGCATCTTTGGGCAGGTGGGGTAGGATGTCCCTCTGGGTAGGGGAATTTGAAATGCAAGGTTTGCTTTCCTTTCAGTCCTTCGCTGGTGCTGCTTTGACCCATCCATAAGAAGTTGTGATAACGCAGCTTGGTACACAGGTTGTCATCCATCTGAATGATAGTCGCGAGCTCCTCCCATTCATTAACGTCAATGCTGCTGTATGTTTTAAGGGCCAGCTCTGAAAACAAGGTGAGAATTTTGAGATAACACAGTGTGGAGCTGGAGGGACACAGCAGGCCAGGCAGCATCAGAGGAGCAGGAAACTTGACGTTTTGGGTTGGGACCCTTCTTCAGAAAATTTTGAGGTTGTTTGACTGAGAGCCTATTTAGGTCAGAGAGCATAGTGTTGAAAGGGCAATGGTACTTGCTGCAAGTTACAACACGGGAAGTAGAATTTTGGATGATCTCCATGTGACAAAGGGTAGAATGTGGGAGACAGCTAGAAATTCCTTGAAATAATTGAGTCTCCAATTACTTTCAGAAGGCTTCTGGTAAGGTTCTACGTAAGAAATTAGCATGTAAAATTAAAGCACATGGGATTGGGCATGGATAGAGAACTGATGGGCAGACAGGAAACAGAGTAAAAATAAACAGGTCATTTTTTTTGTGGCAGCCAGTGACTAGTGGGGTACCGTTGGGATCAGTGCTTAGACCCGAGCTGTTCCCTATAAATATTGCTGATAGGTATTAGACCAAATGGAATATCTCCAAGTGGATGACACACAGCTGGGTGGGAGGGTGAGCTATGAGGAGGATGGACAAAAATTTCAGTAAGATTTGGATAAGTTGAGTGTGGGCAAGTGGATGGCAGATGAAGTATAACGTAGATATGTGTGAGGTTATTCACTTTGGTAGCAAAAACAAGAAGACATTATTATCTAAATGGTGATAGATTGGGAAAGGGGGAGGTACAATGAGACCTAAATGTCCTTCTACATCAGTTGCTGAAAGTAAGCATGCAGGTCCTGCAGGCGGCGAAGAAAATGAATAGTGTGCTGTCCCTCATAGTGAGAGGACTCGAGTGCAGGAGCAGGACGTCTTGCTACAGTTGTACAGGGCCTTGGTGAGACCACATTTGGAGTATTGTGTGCAATTTTGGTCTCCTTATCTGAGAAGGGATGGTCTGGCTATTGGGGATGGTTAACAAAGGTTTACTGGACTGATTCCTGAGATCACAGGACTATCGTATGAAGAGAGACTGGATTGGTTAGGACTACATTCACTAGGGATTGGAAGAATGAGGTGGGAGGTAGTCTCATAGAAACCTATAAAATCCTAACACAACTAGACAGGATAAACAAGGAAGGACGGTCACATTGACTGGTGCTAGATACATGATACATGGGGTAGGCCTTTTAGGAATGAGATAACATGAAATTTCTTCACCCAGAGAGTGGTCAGCCTGTGGAATTCTCTGCTGCTAAAATCGGTTGATACCAAAACATTGAATGTTTTCTAGAAAGAGTCAGATATAGTTCTTAAGGCTAAAACTATCAAAGGGGAGAAAGTGGGAATAGGGTACTGAGTTGGATGATCAGCCATGATCATATTGAATAGTGAAACAGACTCAAAGGCCTGAATGGTCTACTCCTGCTCCTATTTTCTGTGTTACTGTGCTAATGTTAACATGAATAATGGCTTCTGCAGCTAATGAGCTGAGACTGGCAAGGGCAGCTAATTCTACACAGGTGGAAATATACAGACCCTGTGATGGCATGATGATAGGGGCAGAAAATTATCTCAGGATCAAATGTGACACTGACTTTATGAAGGAACTGCTTAATCTTGGACTGTTTACAGGGAAAGGGTTGGAGTTGTAGTTGGGAAACAGTGTTTGAAATGACAGCCAAGAACAATGGGTTCAATCTGCTGTATTTAATTAGAAGAAATTTCTGCTCATTCCACTGTGGATGTCAGGTACATATTTACATTTCTTAGTGACAATGGAGGAGTGGAGAGGTGCTAGAGGTAGAGCTGGGTGTTGTCAGCACACATGAAAACTACCGCTGTGCCTTTGGATGATGTCATGAAGCATTGGATGAGAAATAAGAGAGGCCAAGAGTAGATCCATGGGGACACCATTAGCCAGTGCAGGTTAGTTGGGCATGCCTGGACCAAGGTTCCTCCATGGAGTATGTTTACACCTTATGAGTATCCTACTGAAGTGACTGTTATTCATGTGAGCTTAATGACTTTCAGCAGGATATTTGGCTGTATTCCGTAATTTACTCTGTGTTTTCTATCCATATATTCTTCAACTCGTATATTCTTCAACCCATAGGTTAGAATATGTTAGAATAGCTGTCAGAATAGTGACATGAAACCTGACTGTTTTTAATTTTACCTTACGTCACCAAGCACACTGAGAGAAATTGTAGCACTTATCAGTTTGTGGTTTGTCTCTGCAAATGCGCATTGGATATTTTGTGTGCATCTTAATTATACCACAGCAATAGGAGATTACTTTGGTTCCGCAACAAATTATTAACCTGAGTATTGATGTCTCTATATTTTTCATTTGTTTCAGCTTGCTTGGGTTGTATATTGTGACATGGTGTGCTTAGATTATGATGGAAACTTATTGGATGCCTGTATAATAGCTCTGCTAGCAGCACTGAAAAACGGTGAGGATGCCTATGTTTTGAAAAATAACACACATTTATTTAATTTTTCCCTGTAAGGAGGTGCTAACTGTAAATCAGTTGCCTCCACTCAGCAGTGTAGCTGGATTTGGAAATTCAGCAAGCAGAGAACTTAAGTTCTTTGATATCACTGCCTCACCGTGAAATCTTGAAATGGATTCTATGTATACTACTGATGTTTAATCATTGCAGAATTTAAATTTTTCAAAAGTTGCACATGAAATATTTGTATTGGACTGGTGTTTATTTTAGATAAGGTAAAGTTGCTGTAGTCCCAGAGGACCATGGGGCTGCTCTCTCATTAGAGAGACAGCTAGTAATGGTTTAATCTAAAGGTCACCACACCTCAGGCAAGGGAGGTGGTTGGGAAGGTGGGACTTTCATGGTGACTTCAGCCAGTACACCAACTGAACCAAAACTGTTGGAGTCTCTGCCTCGCAACAAGCTGTCCAGCCAATGGAGCTAACCGGTTATATTTGACAATATATCACAAGTGAGGGATGTCAAAATAAGAAGTATATTACATTTTAGTGTGTGTGTTCCCCTCCTTTTTCTCTGGTTTTTATCTCTTCATTGTCACTTCTCTGCTTATTGTTATATTATTTACACTATGGTGCAGACTGCACTTTGCTGAATTCTTGTCTGCTGCTGTTTCTTGCAGTTCATTCATTAACTTGTCAGTGAGAGGAGTTTTCGTTACTAGTAAGAATGTGGAGCTTTATATCACAAACTTACTGTAGTAATTCACATTCTCTTAGAAATATTAAAGCATTTGGGCAGTAAGCATTTTATTAGGCTGGATGTGTAATGAAAGAAATGGATGTTGTGGGATGATTAGGTGTTTGTACAACAAAAGTTTCTTGAATCTGACTGGTTTGTACAGCAGAGTGTAAACTTTTGAAATTTGTAATACTTGTAAAAGAGCAGTGTTTTCAAAAGTCCAACTTACTGAAAGTGTTTGCTTTTCCTATTAATTTCTAGTAAAACTTGTAGCTACGCTTTGCAGCTGATTCTTATTCTAGAGAATTACTGAGGATTAACTGTTCTTTGTCTACAGTACAATTGCCATCAGTATCAATCAGTGAAGAAACTGGTTTGGCAGTAGTTAACATGAATCAGAAAAATCAACTGAATATCAGAAAGCATCCAGTTGCTACATCTTTTGCAATTTTTGATGAGTAAGTTACATTTAAGTGTGAATATATCGTGACACTGTTTATAGCATGGTTTTTGGATTATGCTGTATTCTTATGACTAGGCTATACATTTTTACATTTTCCAAATCATCTACTGCAATACAACTATTATGCAGGCCATTTTTTTAATCATAACATAACAGCACAAATTATTAAAGGCAGTCAGCTTTGTTTCATCCATCTAGAAATATCTTCCACTTGTTACCACTCCCTCCCTGACATTATAGTTTAAATTTTTTAAATACTGTGCCCACTGCTCCACCTGCAGATCTATTTCTTGCATTGCTACCTTTGTGAACTATAACATAATGATGGCTCAGCAGTTAGCACTGCTGCCTCACGATGCCAGGGACCCAGGTTCAATTCCACCCTCGGGCGACTTGTCTGTGTAGACTTTGCACATTCTCCCCATATCTGCTTGGGTTTCCTCCGGGTGCTCCGGTTTCCTTCCACAGTCCAAAGATGTGCAGGTTAGGTGGATTGGCCATACTAAATTGCCTGTACTGTTCAGGGATATGTAGATTAGGTGGGTTACGGTGTAAGGGTCGGTGTGGATTTGTTGGGCCAAAGGGCCTGTTTCCACACTGTAGGGACTCTGTGATTCTATCTTGACGTCAGTCCTAAATTTTACTAGTTTGAGTTAGTGTCCCCTCCTCTTGCTTTCCAAATTTAAAGAATCACTCAGGAAATCTCTTTGTAGGACTGAAAAACCAAAGTCGCTCTTTTTTGTTTAATTTTATAGCTTCTTTTTAAAATTTGCCTGAAGTCTTTCCCAACTTGAATTTCTAATTTTTCTCATGACCAGAATTGAACAAGTGCACTATATAGTTTTAAGCATGATTTCCTCTGAATTTACTCCTACTGTTTTGGCTACATAGTTCAGTATTGGCGAAGTTGATTGCTGCTTTGCACTGATTGGATGTGTTCAACTCTCTATCTCCAATCTCCTTTTTATTCTAAGATATTCAATATCCTCAGTGAATCTGCCCAACTTTGTCTCTGTGATGGGTAGAGATCATTCTCCATCTTTATTTCACTGGAAATATAATAGAAAAAAGTAGTAAATTAAAGTATAAGTAAGTAGTGTTTTAATTTTCTTGGTTAGAGTTTAGAAATACAATTAATATATAATTTGCAACGAACGTACATACCTGTAATGCAAAAAAATGGATTAACTAGAGTTAACAACAGGAACTAAAGGATTATAACATTTCCAAAGAATAGTAAGTCAGAGGTTTGAGGGTTTTATTTGGCAAAGGTGCCTGTCTGTGTGGAGTTTGCACATTCTCCCTGTGTTTACATGGGTTTCCTCCAGGTGCTCTGGTTTCCTCCAAAGATGTGTAGGTAAGGTGAATTAGCAGTACTAAATTGCCCTGTAGTGTCCAGGGGTGTGCAGGTTAGGTGGATTAACCATGGGAAATGCGGGGTTACGGGGATTGGGATGTGGGGGGGTGGTGGTGAAGGTGGGCTGCTTTTTGGAGAGTCTGTGCACACTCGATGGCCAAATGGCCTCTATCTGCACTGTGGGGATTCTATGATTCAAAGGACCAAGAAGATCATAAGGAATAAGAAAAAATAATAGGACAGTTGCTTGGCAAGAATGGGTGAAAACAGAAATATTTTATGGATGTAGGAAGAGATTATTGAAAGACCAATTGGATTTTAGAAAATCTTTTAATAAGATACTACACAAGAGGTTAATTCACAAAATTAGGATCATGGAATTGGAGTAATATGTCAGCTCAGATTCAGGTTTGGTTAATGGTCAGAAACCACTGAGCAGAACAGTTTTAGGTTAGCAGCCTGTATTTAGCAGTTTAGAACAAGGATCAATACTTGGAATGCAGCTGTTTATAATCTATTAACAATGAGGAGATTTGAATCTGACCTATCCAAGTTTGCTGCAGATTGAAAGTTAGTTGAGAAACTAACCTCAGGATACAAAGAAGTTGCAGAGGGGTAAAGTCAGCTTAGATGAGAGGGACAGAATGTCACATGGAATGCAGTGTTGAAGTTATTCATTTTGGTAGGAAAACTAAAGTGTTTTTTGTATGGTGAAAGACTGGGAAATATGTGAATTGATGAACTGGAGTGTCCTTCTTCATGACTCTCAAAGCTAGCACAAAGTTACCACACATAGTATTCGCTTTGTTGAGTGTATGTGTGTTTATAATAAAGGGATTAGCATAAAACAATAAACATATCAAAGTCCTGGAGTACAATGTAAAATTTTCATCTCCCTAAAGATGGACATGCTTGTCCTAGAAGGACAATGAAGGTCCAATAGTCAGATTTACTGCATAAGGGGGTTTGGTATATGAGGAAAAATGATATACACTTAGAATCATATTCCCTTGAGTTTTAAAGTAAAGTGATCTCATTTATTATGGGAAACTTTCCTGGATGGTAGGGAAATCTAGGACACAGGGCCACAGTCTCAGAAGGGATCAGTAATTTAGGGCTGAGATGAGGAAAAATTCTTTATTATGTACATTTCAAATCAATAAATTGTAGAGCATTAAGGGAGAAGTGGATATTGCAGCAAGGTGGAATTCAGATAGAATATCAGCCAAAATCTTGTTGCATGGCACAGCAAACTCAGAGCTAAGTGACTTACTCCAGCTACCCTTTATGTTTCTATCAAATTTGCTCAATGTGTGTTGAAATAGTAATACAACTTCCTGATATTTGAACCTTGTGTTTTTGAAAGGTCACTTAGTCAGTTGGCTCAGTGAGATAGCAATATGTTAAGCTTGACTTGGTTGCTGATAGTCACCTGAATCAAGATTAAAATCCCAGCACAATTCTCGAAAAAGTGCTGCATTGGAGGTACTGTCTTTTGCTTTTGGTGAATGGAGATTAGGAGGCTATCACTGGAAACAGAGGCAAAGAAATCAGGGAAGAGTAGGAGGTGGACTATTTGAATGCAAAAGAAAGTTAAAATTTGGAAGCAAAGCCGATTAAAATTTCAAGGCAAGAGCAGGGAATGACGGATACCTTTTTATACAAACACTTATGAGTGTGAGGGATTAGAAAGAAGAATGTTCCACACCTTTTATTTGGAGAATAAGTGGATTTGAAGAATAAATCACTTAATGTGAGAACAAGTTCAGCAGGGTGGAGGAGGGCAGTGGTGGTTGGACATTGACCTGGCCTCCACGAGGGGAGGAGTAGAAGACTTCAGAATGTTCTGAAGGCATTGATATCCATGAAAGGTGCTAGGCAATATGTAAAGGAGTTTTTGTCCTATCAAACGAAGTCAATGAATGACCAATATCCAACTGTTTTCCACCACTCAGACCTCTTGCTAGTATTTTTTATTAAAAAATAAAATTATTTTAAGGTCTCTATAAATAAACAAAACAAGATTATCAGAAATTGAAATATTCCAAATGCCAAGTTTTTGATTTCTTTAAATAATATTTTAATAGAAATACTTCACTGTACTTTGATTTTTTTTCCATCAGATGGTAAATGTCAGATACTCTTGGGGATTATTATAATTCATTATACAATCTGAACATCACTATGATGCCAAGGCATGTTACTTTGTTGCTTAGTGAAGATTTATCTTTTTCTTATTGCAATTTTATTTGAAATCTGTTGCATATTTACTTGCCTGTATGCATACACAGTTATAAGTTTGCATTATAGCTGAAGATCTGCAATTTCCAATCTTTTTGCTATTACTGTAATATGAATTACTGAAGCTAGGAAGCAAGTTTGTGTGGGTGAAACTGATAATTTAGTTATTCTAAAAGCATGTCTTTTTTATTTTAAAGCACAATATTCATTGTCGATCCAACAGCAGAGGAGGAGACATTGGCATCAGGGATGGCTACAATAGTCACTGATGAAGAGGATAGGCTTTGTGCTGTTCATAAACCAGGTGTGTTAATATAAAACGCTAGTTTAAGTAATCCTGATTTGGCATAATCTGTCCTTTTGCATCATTTTGTTAGACTGACATCCTTTATCCAGTTGGTATTGTCTTGTGCCTGCTGAAAAATATCACCACATGCCATCTGCTAGCCCTCTTGGGTGGTTAGTTTAGTTTAATAAACATTTGTTACTTGTGTTTAGAATTAGATAACAGGCTAGTACGTGACCCTATACAGTTCTGACAGAAGAGTATTTATTTATAAGTATACTTCCTCCAGTTGAAAAAGAAGTGAATAACGTAATGACAAAACTGACAGCAAAGTAATCGTTCCTTCACACAAGCAATAAACTATCATGGCAATTTAAAACTACTTGCTCAGGCTAGTGATGGTGTACCACTTCATGAGGAGTGCAATTTCATTCCACACATCCAGTCTATTATCAAAAGTTTCTGTTGCTTCTGATCTTCTTTTCTTCTATGTTCCATTGACCTTATGAGCTTGATTTTGCATATGATCCACCCTATCATTTATAAAGGCCTGCCCCAGATCCTCCCCACCAAAAAAATCTCAAATCATTTTCCATCAACTTTTTTTTTCCCCTCATAATACAGCAGTAGCAGTAATTCTGGCATTATCTTTAAGTCCCTTTATTTAGGCCTTCAGTCAGTTCACAAGAAGGCTCTGATTCATTTTCTCTTTCCTGTCCTTATCTCCACCCCAAAAAAAAAATCCTTGTGATTCTGCCTAAGGATCTGTTACAACTTCTGGAAGAATACGTTGTAAAATCATTACTAGTGAAAAACCTTGGATTTAGCCACCAGGATTTTTTTTAGAAAGTAGAGAATGTTTATTCACCCAAGTGCAATTACTTCAGACATCAGGTATTTGATAATTCAGTTGTACTTCATTGTTGTTCCTTGTTAGTTCTGTGCAAGGATTCGTTTTAGTTTTGCAATATTAGAAAACCTTTAAATAAGATGTAGAAGACACTTTTGAAAAAGACCTGTACTTGATAGTAATATTTCAGCATGTAATTTGAATTTTTGTTTTAACAATGATTTAAATATGAAGAACTGACTGTAGTTGCTAATCATTCTATCTTTTTCTTTTCATATGGAGGGGGGAGTGGTCTCTCCAGTGAAAAACTCCAGGATTGTATTGTTCGTGCACAAACAAGACACCGAGAAGTCCATAAACTGCTCACTGAAGTAATGAAGAGTGTAACACCCACAATAAATGTGAAAGAGTGAAGAGTTAATCCTGTTGAAAGTTTGACTGTACAATAAATCAATTTTTGTCTTTGAAATCATGTACAAGTTATTTTTAAACTAAGTTAACAATGAATTTTTGCTGAAACAAAGACTTATATACAATGGTTAGGTTTAATTTTTAAAAATATTTTTTTAAAAAAAATGCACCATCACAAGAGATAAGTTCAGTAAGTAATCTTAAAGTTAGAAACATGAGATGGTTCATGATTTTGGTGGAGTAGGAGTTCCTCTTTTCCTTTTACTTTTTGACTGGCTGCCTGAATGCTGCTGCTGCTGCTGCTGTTGTTGCTGTTGTTGTTGTTGCCGAAGCTGAACTGCTATAGCCATTTGACGTTGCAAGTATCGTAACTGCTGCCGGGAACGGAAGGGGAACAAAAGAACACATTCGTAAAACTTGGAGAAAAATGTTCAGATGACCAAATTGCAGGCTTGACAGCAAAGAGATGAATCAATTTAAACATTTTGGAAGTGTTTAAGGATGGAGACAGAAAAAGAAAATTAAACCCACAAATTTAATGACTACAGTCAAGCAGCACCAGTGGCACAGAAGAGTTAAGACAATTTGACACACGTTCTTGCAGAGCTAACTGCATGCTTGTTAGTCAACGTCAGATCTAAATGTGCTTTAGTATTTTCAGTTGGATGCAGATGTAGATGGTAACAGAACCGCAGCAAGTCAGCAACTTCTAAGAGGCGTCTGTGCTAGGCTCAGTACTGTAATGGAGTGTACTATCCCAAGTTAAACAATCGTATATTTTGTTGTTTCAAATCATTTCAATTGTGCTATGACTTTTTTTTAAAAAGCATAACAACATTAACCCAAGGCAAATTGCAATGAAATCATATTGAGCACTAGCATCTTGTATAGAAAGTTATTTCCATAACGCACAGTTGACGATTCCAACTGCAGGTATGCAAAAAAAAAAAAAAATTTTTTAAATTTTTTTTGGGAGGGGTTGTGAGCAGTATCCTTTATAACATTGCCTGCAGTGGTTCTCATTCTTTCAATGTGCCACAAGCACTCTTGAGCATAAGTACAAGAGAAAGAGGTGGATGGCTAGGATGTCATTAATGTAAATTCAGTGCTCCAAAGTGATTAAATAATTGCATCCTGATTGCCCAAGTTTGACTGCTAACCCTTTTCAGATTCAAATAAACAAAATGTTTTAGATTTTTGGGCAGCACCTCAGACTTTTCTCCATTCTTTATTTTGGAGCTGAGAATTTTTTATTTCATGTAATTGTAGCCAAGTTGCTGGATTACTTGTATCTGTTGCTGCTGCTGCAAGGCTTGTTGCTGTTGCTGCTGCAAGGCAGATGTAAGCTGGAGTCTCTGCTGAGGAAGGCTTTGCCCAGGTCTGTTCACAGCAGAGCCAAGCTGAGACAACACTACAAGGGAGATAGGTAGAGGGAGAAGGAGGGAGGGAACCAGGATAGGGAAAGATTGTAACAGAAAGGGGATCAGTAGAATTCACCTATTAGTCTAAATCAGAAACATAGCTAAGTAATTTTATGGAATGTAACAAGATTACATATCTGTAATTTGTTAAATATACTGAGGGTGCACTTAATTCGTTGTTATTAAAAAATGATTTGCAAGTTTTCAGTTGGAAGTATCTTAGCAAACAGCTGTGGAAGCTTTCGCAAGCTTTAACAGTATTTCAGATAATAGAAACTCAATAAGATAGCTCATGTTTCTCAGGACTCAAGTTTTGTTTCAAAACATCTGTTTACTTTCTGAATTTATGGAAAATAGTATGAACACATCAATCTTCTGACACCCATTATAACAAAATGATGCACACTCAGTACTCAAGGTTAAACAGCTTCAATTTTAATGGAAATATGCATGCTGATCAATTGATTAGTCAGACCTCCACAATACTTGGTATAATCAGCGACTCGAAGATAAATGGAAATGGACTGGTACACTCTTCAAACCACCATGAAGAATTACTGTGCAAAGCAACAGACATTTGTGGGGTAAGGGAAGGGGAAAAAGCTCAAGGGAAAGTATTATGTGCAACAAAATAAATTCATGCATTCAGGCTTTCAAACACTTGGTGCAATCCTTTTAATATGTGCACTGTCAAGCAATCTGTGTTTGACTGAAAGTGGCATGACAAGACTCCAAGGGGGTGGGGGTGGGGGTGGGGATGGGTCAGGGAGGAGAAACAAATCATTAGCTGTTCATGGGTGCAAAATATAAGGCTGATAAACTAGTCAGGCATTTCTGAAAGAAAGTTACTGAAGACAGAAATAAAAGGAAGAGAAAAGAACACAAGTGTAAAGGTGAAAGTAACAGTATGTACCTGCAGCCTGTGGAGGCACAAAACCTGCTGCCAGGTTGATGACTGCAGTCTGCTGAGCTGTTAAAGCCTGCTCCTGGCTAGCTGGAGCCTGGTCAGAATTCTGCTGGACAGAACAGAGTTCCTACATCTGAGTTCTGTGGTATTTGCATCAGTATGAAGTACTATTTATCATTTGAACATTTTTCTAGACTAAATCTCATGGATTTCAACTTCAGTGAACCACAGTGATACATACCAAGGAATCAGTATTTTAATGGATAATTTAAAGCTGATGTAGCCACAAACTATTCTGAAGATTCAGCAACCGTTGCCAAAGGAACAATTTGCCAAACGTAAACCTCCTCTGATTCAGAATACAAGATTCAGAATAATCATCCCATAGTTTGTACACCATCCGTTCATTTTCCAGAAACCTAATCTTTATGCTTATGCAGGTAACAAGGACTGGATTTAATTAGTTCAGTGTTGGCTGATGGAAAGTAATTACATTTTCTATCAGAGAAAACTAATCCTTAATGTAGGAATTGTATGCTGAACTGGACTCCAAGCTTGCAGTATGCTTACTCCCAGGAATTAGCCTCAAAAATGAATAAGGCATTGTCTTCTACCTCAGAAGTAGCTCTTCAAACAAATTATCTTGATACGTTCATTTACATAAGGATTGTTCAAACCCCTAGCAAACAATGCTCTCTGGGACACAAATTGTAACAATTTATCTGAAGGAACAGCCTAGTAGTAAGTGAGAAAATGTATCCAGAATGAATGAAGATATTTAGAAGGAAACATGAAAGACAATCCTAGTTTAGTGCGACATTGAAGTTTGCAAAAAAAAGGGAAGCATCATGCATTTTAAAAAGCAATACAACAACCCGTCTTACCCAAGCCAACACAAATAAAGCAACTTTTAACCATTTGCCATGAAAGTTTGCCATTGGTACTGCTGAATTTTTGTGGATTTAATAACATGGCTTAACATTCGGCAATAACAGTGAAAATGAATCCTGGAACAATTAACCACTTAAGTGAATGACTGACTAAGTTATACAGTACAATTATTGGCCAGGGTAACTGCTGTTTGCTCTAAGATTTGCAGTTGGATGTGGGACGTGAAATAAAACTTGTAGAAATCTCTTAATTTTTATGTTAATAGGTTTATAGGTATAGGACTGTTGTAATATAAGTGGCTCGAGACAGACCAATTAATGTTCAAGTTACAGGTTTCAACCTTTGATCTCCTGTGTGGCCCACTTGCTTTTTTTTTGTGATGCAAGAAACTTTTGCTTTTACATTGCATTCTTCAACTTTTCTCAGCTGGTTTTGGCTTTTTTTTCGAGCAAGAAGACTCAAGTGATCCTAAAAGTTTATTGGTCTGAAATAAACTTCATCATAATTAAATGATTAAATTCTGTACATGAACATTTGTAAAAGGACACCTCTAGTATCACTAGCTTTACAAGTAATGGAATGTAATGTCAAAATAGACACCAAATAGATTGAGCATTGACTTTTTAATTAATGGATGTCACTATTATAATACAAATTAAGACTGATGCACCCCCTTGGACACAAAAAGCATCAAATAAGTGTCAATATTGTTTTGATATTGAGGAGAGTTAAGTAATTGAAGACCAAGGTTCATTCCAGTCCTAGCCAGGGAATTTGACCAGGGTTATGGTTCATTGTAACCATGAAATGACCACCTCCAAGCAAACAGAACGATGTATAAAATATTCAAATATTTCCTAATTTAATATTAGCATTCAAATTTATTCATTGATTTAAGTAATGATTTAATATGCTAACAATATTTATTTGATTTGTTGACAATGCTAGATATTAATCTATTTTAATGAAGCAATATTATATTTAATCCAAAATATTTTTAAAAATGTTTTCAGATTAAAAATTATACTTTGCAAATCAATTTTCTCAAGGGAGATTGATTCTACATTGATACTACAGAGTAAGCTTGCGAATGTTAATCATAAATTAGAATATGACATCTTTTCACCATTATTGCAAAGCAAATTTGAGTGTCTGTCAGTTTCAATTTTGCTGTCCATTATCAAGAAACAGTTGAGGGAATGTCATGTGCTGGCAAGTGTGTTAAGTGGAAAATCCCAGCCCTTGTAGCTTTAGTTTCCCCATATTCAAGATTTACATTCTTGTCATTTCAAAAGCTGCATTTACAACCACATTGTTGTGTCCTGCAGCCTGCTGTTTAGTGAGTCAAGTTACTAGTTTTGTAACATGTAAAGAAAATGCACCTGTTCTCCCTGCTGTTGAGGGCTGGAGATTGCAGACTGCTGGGATGACTGTTGCTGAGAAAACTGGGGGAGCTGTTGCTGCTGTAGTGGATTGAAGATCACTGGCGGGCAACTTGACAGCTGGGATAGGATTAAAAATGTAAAATAAAGACAAAACAACTATCTAAATTTGGATTACACTGTATTATGTTTAGAACTACACCTCTTTTTTGGCAGAGGCATTTTAAGAGCTTACATAGAAAAGCAAATTGATTATCATTTTTCAAAGTATGTCTGAAAAATGTCACGATGACAAGGGCATAATTTCTTCCCATCCCAACATGGCTAAACCTGATACAGAGATAGTAGGAACTGCCGATGCTAGAGAATCTGAGATAACACGGTGTAGAGCTGGATGAACACAGCAGGTTGCTAGGCCATTTCAGAAAACATCAGGTGTCAACCGCAGTGTGGAATTACATTTAGGGTAGCACAGTTAGGAACAATAGGTTAATCAATCATTTCCCCCCACTTGGCAGCCCACATGACTGAAATCAGTTTCATGAAATATCACGATTATGTATGATCTCATTTGCTAATCAGTATTCTACAATCTTTGCTTCTGTGGATTCAAGTATCTATGTTCAAATTGACACTGCCCAGATATTTCACTTAGGAGAAGGGATGCACTTTCTCACAGCTACTGTATCATCACAGGTTACAAAGAAACAGTTAAAAAGGTGATGGATTTCTTCAGTGCGGTATTTCATTTTCCAAATATCTGAAGTTTCACAAGTTGACAACAGTGGGAGGATTTGTATTTCAGCCACTGAGACATGTATGCATGAGACTTAATACCCTTGCTGACAGGTGGATTGCTTGCAACTCTCATATCTGTAGATTTGATTTAGCCTCTTGCCTCCAAATCCTAAAGGATACTGAAAGAAATGCATCCGATTTGTGAAGCAATCAGGTGGCATTCCAACCATACGCCAAACTTTCAAAACCAATATTTTCATCTGTTAGACCCTGATCACAAGTACTGTGACTGCTGGAAATCTGAAATAAACATAGCAGGCTGTATGACTTATTGCACATCTATGGGGAAAAGAGTTAATGATGCTGATTTTTGTTCCTGGGTCAGGTAGATCTCCTATCTCAACCTTTAGGCAATCTGGATTGATAGGCTGCCGGTTCCCGAAGTGGGCTCAGCACGAAGCCTGGCTCAGGGCTGCAGCACTATGACCAAATATTGAAATATTCCATCAGCACTTACTTACCTTCAATCCTACAGACTTCCCCAAGCCTCACCAAAGCCAAGCCACCTAAAGATCTCCACTCACCTCTCCTAGCCCCTAATATGCTTTATGTCAGCCCATACCCCTTTACTCATTGCCCATGGCTGCTCAGATTCCCTATGCCAACTTAATGCCTACTTCCACCCACCACTCTTTGATGGGCTGGTCAAATGGACTGATCAATGGAAAATGGAATTCAATCCAGATAAATGTGAGATGATGCGCTTGGGCAAGACAAACATGGGTAGGCCATGGGAAGCACCTTGGTGTGTGCAGTTCTGGAATCCACAGTGAAGGAGGGAGAGGGTGCTGAGATTTACCAGGGTGTTGCCTTGGCTGGACAGTTTCAGCTATGAAGAGAGATTGGACAGACTGGCGTTGCTTACCTTGAAGCAGAGGAGATACAGAGGGGACATAATTGAGATGTATAAAATGTGTGGGGCTTGGATAGCCTAGACGGGAAGAAACTTTTCCTCTTGATGGAGGGATCAATTTGGGCGGTGCATACATTTAAGATAGGGCAGAAGTTTGAGGCGACATGAGGAAAAACTTTCAGCAAGAGAGTGGTAGGAATCTGGAACTCTCCACCCGTAAGAGTGGCAGAAACCCTCATAACATTTGAGAAGTATTTAGATGTGCATTTGTGATGCCAAAACATAGAAGGCTATGGGCCAAGTTAGAATAGTTCAGTGGCTGGTTTTGAACAATACAGTTGTGATGGGCCAAAGGGCTTTTTTCTGTGCTGTAGATCTTTATGACTACGAGATGGGACTTGGATGTCTTCAACGTCTTCATCATGACAGGGTCTCCTCATGGTGAAAAACTGGGTCAATGTTTCAGATCTATGCCCTTTCATCAGAATGTAAAAAGTTTTGAACAAGTGAAAGGGAGATGTTGGGGAAAGAACAAAATGAAATATCTATGCTAAGGTTGGAGAGATTAATGAAAAAAACATTGCATGGTATGAGGTGCAAGGCCAAAGGGACTGGTTATGGTATGAGTGAAGAAATGAAAGATACGTCTAGAAGAGAACATGTTAATGGCAAGATTATGAACAGTTGCCATCCAAAAACAAAAACAGCAAAAAACAAACCAGCATAGAGAAGGAAACAAAAACAGGGCATATTCAATGTTCTAAAACTGTCGCATCCAGAAAGTTGAAAAGTGCGCACTGAGGTGCTATTCCTCAAACTGGGATTGAGCTCACAGCAGGAAGTTGAGGTCAGCAAGGTCTGATTGGCAGCAATGTGAAGGATTAACATGAGATGCGCGTGGTAGCTCAGAGTCATGTTTGTGAACAGATTGAAAGTTTCCAAACAGCTTCACTGGAACCACCACAACGTTAGTGCTTTTCGCTGAACACGCTCAACCAGGGAAGCAATACCTGACATACAGTTTACAGAATTAAATTACGCATGATCATATGGCTAAAATACTGAAAGTTTGCTGGAACTTGTGGAGCTTTCTTCTATGGCATTCCACCCCAGCAAATAATGTTTCAGTGAAAGAACTCAGCACCAGCATTTTCCTTTGCACATTTTATTAAAATATAGTTGATTAGGCAGTTTCAGCCTTGTTTAAGCAGTGTCTGAAAACATGTCTATCATATCAGATCTGAAGGAAAGTATGATGGAGAGTTAAATGGGCAGCTGTAAAGTCAGGGTTACGTTTGCACTTTGGATGGAGATAATCTGCAAAGCGGTTACCCACTCTGCTGTCTCCAATGGGGAGGCCATTTCATGAGCAGAGAATATAGCATGCTAAATTTAAAGAAGAACAAGTTTAATTGTTAATGATTTGGGGCCTTAGACATTGAGAAGGGAATAGCTGAAACAGCATATGTTGCATCTTCTGCAATTATATGGTAAGGTGCTAATGGGAAGGGTGGGGTGTTGGAGATGTCAAAGTGCCCCCCGTCAGCAGTCTGAAGGATCTGCTCTCCACACAATTCCCTGGTCTACTCTTTACTGTCTCCCCTTTCCCCACAGTACAATTTCACACAAACAAAAGCTGCCCTTTTATCTCTTCCCTTCCCACCATCATGGTCTCAAAAAATGCTTTCCGATGAACCAGTGATTCACGTATTTTCAATTTAGCACTGCATTTACTGCTTGTGATATGGTTTTCTCAATAATGAGATGACCAAATGCAGACTGGGTGACCACTTTGCAGAACACCTCCAATCAGCCCACAAATCTGAGTTGTCTGCCATGTTAATTCTCCACCTTGCTTGCACTCTGAACTTGCTATCATGAGCTTCCTGCTGCATTCCAGTGATGAAGCTCATCTTTCTGCTGGACATTTAACTGGTCTGGTTGTTGGCTCCCTTTGAGTTCACGAATTTTAGATCATAAACTCTACCTCCTTTTTGTTTTCTTTATATTTTCTTTTTGTTTTTTTCCATCTCGCTTTTACCTTACATATCTTTCACCTGCCAGCCATTCATAATTCTGTGGTTCATTCTTTCTCTAGAAATATCTTACTTCTTTACTTGTCCCATCATGACTCCCTTTGGCTTGTACCACGAATCTTTTAGACATTTAATTTTTTACACATTCCACATGATCACAGACTCCTTTTTGTTTTTTTTTAAAACCCCATCTCAGTTTCTTTTCCCAGCTCTGATCAACAGTCACAGGCCTGAACCGTAACAGCTTATCACTTCTCTAACGCTGCCAGACCTATAGTGACAAGTATGTAGAGCTGGGCTTTAGAAAACTGAAGTACATCTTTTGAGAAAGTGAGATTGTTGGCTATGTTTTATCATACTGACAGCTTTTATGAGTGCTCATGTTCTTTCGTTCTCTCTTCAGACAATTCCTTCAATTTATTCTATTCCCATTGCCATTTCCCCACAGCTGTACAAATCTTTCCCCTTATCCAATAACTTTTTGAAAGTTATTGTTTAAGTTGCTTCCACTGATCTTTCAGTTAGTGCAAAACCATAGAAATCTTAAAACTTTTTACATAACACCAATTCTCATTTTCCACCTGGCTTCTTTGTCAAATACCTGAAACCTGGTTACTTACCCTTTGCTTCTGGAAATGATTACTTCTTATTTACTTATCAAAACCTTTCATGATCTTGAACACCTCCGTTAAATTTCCCCTTATAAACCTCTTCTCTAAAGGAAACAGTCTCAGATTCCCCTGTCACTGCATCTTCGTGCCATTCCAATAAATTTCTTCTGTACTGTCTTGAAGATTTTGAATTTTTTCCTGAAGTATGGTATCTAATTTTGACATAATACTACAGTTGGGACCCAACCTGCCATTTTTAAAGGTTTTGCAGCATCTCCTTGCATTACTCTATGCCTACTTATAAAGCTAAGGATGAGTCCTTTTTGAAAAGAAAAGCCTTCTGAATTTTACCTGTCGCCCACAAAAAAAACAGGTACGTACACCCTAGGTGTCTCAAGAACACTCACTGGAATAGTACAATGTAGATTTATTAAACAGTAAATTTGATTATATATTAGAGAAGCTGATGCAAACATAACAAATCTATTACATTTCCTGAAGGTTTCTTGAATGCAAAGCACAACAGTGTAAAATATCACTGAACAGAGAATATTTGACTTCATCACTTGGTAGGTACAAAAATGTATTGTTTTGTAAAACAGAATCTATATTTTAGTTTATTGAAAACAAATATAGGACCTGAGGAAATAGAAGCAGGTTGGTCATTCAGCCCTTGAACCTGCTCCACCATTGAACTAGATCATGGTTGATTTTCTCCCTCAAATGATTTCTTTACACACTATCCTCCTATCCCTCACATCTAGCATATTCCAAAGAAATCATCCCTCTTTCTGCTAAACCCTAGAGACTAGAAACTCTCTCTTCAACAATCAATCTGGTGAACCTTTGCTGAACATGCCCTCTATGGCAACTATATCCTTCCTTAGGTAATAAAGCCAAAACTACACACAATATTCCAGTTATAGTATTATCAAGACTCTACGCAAATGCAGCAAGACTTCTTTACTTCTGTACTCATATTGTCTAGCAAGAAAAGGCCAACATATCGGTTGCCTTCCAAATCATCAGCAAGGAGATTCGGGTCCCATTGAACATCAGCATTTCCAAATCTCTCACCATGAAATAAATAATCTGCATTTCTTACTTTTCCTACTAAAATGACTAACATCACATTTTTACCCTTATATTGTCACCTTTCTGCCCCTTTAGCACTGTGGATTTCTGCAGATATCATGACTACAGTGGTTCAAGAAGGCAGCTCATTACCAAAGTCTCAAGAACGCTCATAGATGGGCAATAAATGCTTGCTTAGCCAGTGATATCCACATCCCATGGATGAATAAATCCCCTTGAAGCTTCTTCGCATTCTCCTCACAATTCACATTTCTATCTAGTTTTTGCCATCAGCAAACTTGGAAACCCATTTATTCTTATCGTTTTTCATCTGTTAATCAAGTCAAAATATGATCCCAAATCCCATGAGATCAAAAACAAAAACAGAAATTCCTGGAGAAACTCAGCAAGCCTGACAGCATCTGTGGAGAGAAAGCAGAGCTAATGTTTCAGATCCAGTGATCCTTCATCAGAACTCTGGGGGATCTGAAGGAGGGTCAATGGACATGAAACTTTAACTCTGCTTTCTCTCCATAGATGCTGCCAGACCTGTTGAATTTCTCCAGCAAATTCTGTTTCTGTTTCAGATTTCCAGCATCTGCAATTCTTTGCTCCCCACCGCCCAATTTTGTTTACTAATCTCTTCAAAAGGTGCTATGTTAGAAATTAAAGCATCTTCAGAAGGAATTCAGATTGAAGTAATGACATTGCATGATCATTCTCTTGTCACAAGTACAAACACACAGTTCTTCACATCAGGAATAAGTTCACAACAAAGATATATGAAAGGAAGGTGTAACTTTTAAGAGAATCAAATCCAAAGGACTATAGAGAATAGGCAGTTTCTAAGGACAGCCATGGAATAATGCATATGAAACATAGACATGAAACAAACAAATGGCAATCAGTAGTGTTAAAGAGGAGAAAAAATGGCATTTATTAATCCCTCAGTATTCAAAGTGAAGTATGTTGCTATCATGTCAGATTGATTAATGCCAATTAACAGCATTAAAATGCATGATATTGGGAATTCTAGGGTCTACACAGGCAGAATCAAATGCTTAATAAAAACATGTGTGTACTGTCCTGTTGAACTCTTGTTCTTCAAGGTGGCATTTGGCACAAGTTTTGATCATACTGTCACAAGAGCCTTGCAACTTGCTGCAGTGCATCTTTTTTTGGTACGTACTGCTGCCACTACACGTCAGTGGGAGAAGAGTCAAGGTTTAACTCGACAGATGTGGTGGCAATTAAGTAGGCTGCTTTGTCCAGGATGATATCGATGTTACTGAATCTTATTGGAGCTGCACCCATCCAGGCAAGTGGGGAATATTCTGTTACACTCCTGACTTGAACTTTGTAGATTGTGGCAAGCTTTGCAAACCAGGTGGCGAGTTATTAGGCACAGACTTCTCAGCATCTGATCTGTTCTTATGCTTATGCAGTTAAGTTTTGATCAATGGTAACTTCAGAACAATAGTGGGAGATTCACTGAAGGCAATACCATTGAATGTCAAGGGAAAGAAATTCTCTCCTGGGAGATGGTCATTGCCTGACACAGGTGGTGCAAATGTTACTTGCAATTAACCAGCTCACACTCAAATGTTGTCCAAATCTTGTTGCATGCAGGCACAGACTTCAGTATGTGGAACTACAAATGGAATTGAGCACTGTGCAATTATCTGTGAGACCTCCATTAATGACGGAGGGAAGGTAATTGATGAAGCAGCTGAATATGACTGAGTGCTTCCCTGAAGAACACATATGAATATACTGGGTTGAGATGACTGATCCATAACAGCTAGAACCATCTTCCTTTAGATGAGGTTTGACTCTAACCAGTAGACAATTTCCCCTCAGAACCATAGAATTGTTAGAGAACAGGATCTCGGAATGAGTACAATGTCATTTGCCTGCCTTCTGCCCTAATCCTGCACATTGCTACTTTTCAGGTGATAAGTGTAATTTCATTTTGAACATTTGAATTAAATTTGCCTCCACCACAGGGTGACGCAGAGATATCTAGATCTTAATCACTCATTGTGTGAACATTTTTCTTTTGTATCACTGCTGATTCTCTTATCACTTCCAATCCATGCCTGCTCATTCTCACCCACATCATTACGAGGAATGATGCTTCCCTACCTAATCTGCCCAAATGCTTCATGCTTTTAAATATCTTTATCAAACCTCCTCATAGCCACCTTTTCTTTAAGGAAAACATTTCTAACCTCTCCAATCCATCTTCGAACTCAAGTTCTTCACTCCTGCAACATTGTCATAAATCTTTTTTGCAATCTCTCCAAAGTTCTCATATCCTTCCTAATGTGTGGCACCCAGAACTGGATGCAATACTCCTGAGTCTCAACAACTTCAATTTTACCAAATGCCTCAGTCAAAGGCTGCCTTGATGTCAACAGCATCTACTCTCACATCACCTTTGGAATTCAGTTTTTGTTTATGCTTGAACCAAGTTGTAGTGTGGTCTGGAGCCCAGTGGTACCCACAGAACCCATAGTAAATACTGATGAGCAGTTGCTGAGTAAGTGCTGTTTGAAAGCGCTGTCTGTGACATCCTCCCATCACTTTGCTGAAGACTGAGAATAGACTGCAGTGGTGATGACTGGATTTGTCTGGCTTTTCGTGAAGAGAACATATCTGGTGATTTTCTATCTTGTCAGGTAGGTGCTAATGTTGTACCTGTAATGGAACAGCTTGGCTAGATGCATGAACTGCAGCACAAGTTTTCAGTACTACAGACAGGATGTTATCAGGGACTACAGCTCGCAGTGCTCAACCTTTTCTCATTATCATGTGGAGTGAATTGAACTGGCTTAAGACTGGGGCCTCTGATGCAGACGTCCTCAGTAGGGAGGGAGGAAGGGATGGGTCATCTACTTGACACTTCTGGCTGAAGATGGCTGCAAACACTTAAGCCTTGGCTTTTGCATTGAGGTGCTGAGTTCTACTTTCATTTCAAACACATTTCTGTGTTTGCCAAAGTTTGATGTGCAATTACCATTCTTCAAGAAAATTTCACTTTGAGCAAAAGCTATTTTTGAACTGCACAAGGAACTTGTAATACTTTGCTAAAAGGAACCATTATAAGTGACTCTTACTAAATTTTGAAACAATTAGATGCATTGCTATGTACCAATAATGATTATGTATTAAAACCAGTCATCATATTCCTTCTGTGCATGTATACGTCTCTGCTTGTGAGTTATACACAAATTCTTCAAGATAACACATTGTAGAATCTTTAGAAGATACATGATGAATTAAAACATCATGCCTGCCAGCACAGCATGCCACTGTACCATCCCAAAAAGGACAAATGTTTTTGTTTAATTAGTGGCAGTCAGGATGATAATTATTACCTCAGACAGGAAACAGTCATTCAAGTATTTTCCACATTGAGTTCATTGCCTTATTTTCAAGGCATTATATACTAAATGTTTATAATTTTGTGCGCATACTCGTGCACGTATATACATATCTATGTGTCGGTGTTATCCCGTTGTTATAGCTATGCAGAATACTGGTGAAGGCTTTAAAAGATTTGGCTTTCTTGAGTAATTGTTCAAATATTAGACACTATAGCACAGACATGGTCTTATTCATTCTTGGAATCTAAATCAATTATCTATACATCCAATGTCATCATTGGACTGAGGCACTTTGGAACACTTGCCTTCGAAATTTTGGCTATTATTTTCAGCTGAGTCTTCCTCATAATAGAAACAAATTTTTTGTTAGATGTGGCAGCAGACCCAAATAGAAATGATGCAAGAACATAAACACACTTACATACTATGAATTTCACTGGCACAATTCCAAACTAGAATGGAAATGCTAGCTCAAGATTCAATGACATTTAAATATGGAAATACATGTAAGTACACCAAAATGCTTTTTTAAAGAAATTGGAGCAAAAAATTTGTAAAAACTGCACATGGGACTTTGAAAGCACAATATGTTGAAGCACCACAGCACTTGTCCTGAATTGTTAAATTAAGAATATCAATGCATGCAAATTTTACCGGGTTACCACCTCAGTGTTAAAGAAATTGTTTTAAATCAAATCAAATTAACATACAATTTTCTTAGCAAAGGACTATTGGCCATAAATAGTGAAATTAATAGTTTAAATTCTCAAACTAAAATAACAATAATACAACAGCAACTTAATTAATAAAACATAATGCATACTGTTTCAAATTGTATCTGTTCTTTGGACATAATATTTAATTTTCATGTTATTTTTCTTGTAATTGTGTGAATAAGGCTCAGAGTTTAACTCATTTTAGTTATCTTTTCTATTGTACTTTCTGACTGGCTAAAATTATTTGGTTCTCCGTATCTCATAATTTCAGTTTAAAATGATTGTTGGTTATTGCAATATGGCTTAGGTACCTCAAATCAGTTCAACTACAGCATTTATCTCTTAATTACCACCAATTTGGGTTTGTAAGTGAATGTGAATTATCACTGCTATCATCTGGTCCCTGTAATGATTCTAAATTATTGCACAATACATCAGACAGGAGGAGCAACAAAGCATTTGCTATACAATTGCATTAATCATGAGGAAGAGACTTGACTTATCTTACTTTAGCCATTAAATTAACTCTCTTATTTTTAGGAAAGCAAAAATGTTGTTTGAATAGACTGGCTAAGCATAAACTTTTAACAATAAAATTTCTATCAAGATAAAGTCATGTTTTCATAAATACAGATTAATGTGGCACACAGAATCTCAACAACAAAATTAAAAGCAATGTAGTTAAGGCAATTGAATGTATTAATCATTTTACGCGTTATTTATGTTTACTTTCCTTGAGCGGAGAGTGATGTATTCAAAATATCGAGGGTACTGAACAAACTTGATAGGGAAAAATTGTCTCCAGTGGTGGAGAATCAAGAATGAGAGGCACAAATTTAAGTTAGTTGGCAAAAATAAAGCAATGTACACATGGGCAGAAAGTTGCTCACAACTTTGGTTAAGTTTGCAGCCGAAAAATGTGGTGAATTCAGGTTTGATTGAGGCATTAAAGAGGAATTGAATTATTATCTGAAAAGGAAAATGAACAGGGCCCTGGGGAGAAGGCCGGGAATGGCATAGATGAATCACCCTTCAGACAGGCAGCACAGATATCTCAGAACTCTTTTCGAAACAAATGCTGACAAAACATATACATCTTGAAAAGTGTCCGTATTACAGAAGAGGAGGTGATGGAGGTCTTAGAACGCATAAAGGTAGATAAATCCCTGAGACCTGATCAGGTGTATCTCAAAACTTTGTGGGAAACTAGGGAGGTGATTGCTGAAAGGCTGGAGGATAGCGAATGTGGTGCCATTATTTAAGAAAGGTTGTAAGGAAAGACCTGGGACGTATAGACTGGTGAGTCTGATGTCAGTGGTGGGTAAGTTGTTGGAGGGGATTCTGAGGGACAGGATTTACATGCATTTGGAAAGGCAAGGACTGATTAAGGATAGTTAACATGGCTTTGTGCTTGGGAAATTGTGTCTCACGAGCTTGACTGACTTTTTTGAAGAGGTGGCAAACAAGATTCATGAAGGCAGAGCAGTAAACATTGTCGATATGGACTTCAGGAAGGTATTTGACAAGGTTCCGCATGGTAGGCTGGTTAGCAAGGTTAGATCACATGGAATCCTGGGAGAGCTAGCCATTTGGATACAAAATTGGCTCGAAGGTAGGAGACAGAAGCTGGTGGTACGCGGTTGTTTTTCAAACTGGAGGCCAGCAGTTTGCTGCAAGGATCGATGCTGGGTCCACTGCTTTTTGTCATTTATTTAAATGATTTGCATGTGAATACAGGAGGTATGGTGAGTAAGTTTGCAGATGACACCAAAATTGGTGATGTAGTGGGCAGTGAAGAAGGTTATCTCAGAGTACAACGGGACTTTCATCAGATAGGCTAATGGGCCAAGGAGTGCCAGATGGAGTTTAACTTATTTAGAAATGAGGTGTTGCATTTGGTGAGGCAAACCAAGGCGTGGCTTATCATTAATGGTAAAGCCCTAGGGATTGTTGCCAAACAAAGAGACCTAAGGGTGCAGCTGCATAGTTGAAGGTGGAATCACAGGTGGACAGGATGGTGAAGAAGGCATTTGGTATGCTTGTCTTCATTGGTTCAGTGCATTGAGTACAAGAGTTGGGACATCATGTTCCGGCTGTACAGGACACTGGTGAGGCCATTTTTAGAATACTGCTTTCAATTCTGGTCTCCCTACTATATGAAAGATGTTGTTAAACTTGAAAGTGTTTAGGAAAGACTTACAAGGACATTGCCGGGATTGGAGGGGTTGAGCTATAGCGAGCTGGGGCCTCCTGGAGTGTTGGAGGCTGAGGGGTGACCTTATGCTTATAAAATCATGAGGAGAATGGATAGGGAACTAGCCAAGGTCTTTTTCCCAGGATAGGGGAGTCCAAAACTAATGGCCATAGGTTTATGGTGAAAAGGGAAAGATTTAAAAAGGGCCTGAGGGGCAACTTTTTCACACAAACGGTGGTGGATGTATAGAACGACCTGCCAGAGGAGGTGGTAGAGGTGAGTACAATTACAAAATTTAAAAGGCTTTCGGATAGTTATATGAATAGGAACGGTTTAGACGGATACGGGCCAAATGTTGGCAAATGGGACTAGATCAGTTTAGGATACCTGGTCAGCTTGGACGAGTGGGACTAAAGGATCTGTTTCCGTGCTATATAACTCTATGACTCTATAATACACATGTATACAGTGCCCTCAATCTTAGTAATATTTAAGCTTAAATTACAGCTTTAAAGAAAAAATCAAAGATCAGTGAAAATAATTTATCTTGCAAACTATCCTGCTGACATGGAAAACTTTTAAGAATCCTTATTGTGATAAACATGTTATTACTGCATAGTTTGAACTATAGCTTATGTTGTATATGGCCTACAAATCTGTAGTTATGTTTCTCCCTGCAGTCTGCTACCAATGCTTTTCTGTTCCTATTTCCAGAGTTACTGTTTACCCAATTTGCCTGCTTTTGTTTGATGAACATGGCAGTTTGGAAAGTTTTTCATTCACTGATCGATGATTCTAACAAATGAAGTGGCAAATGAAGGATAACTATTGCTTAAAGTAACTGTTCATCATTAATTCTGAGTTCCTAATTGGGAGCAACAAATATTAATCTTATAATGGAATGTCTGAACTTAATTCAGACTTCAGCTATTGCAACATCAAAAGTTTGCAAAATCAAGAGTTTACAAAGGAGCTTTGATTGGGAAAGGAATTGTGCCTGTCTACAATGTCACCTAGCTTTGGTGTTAAGAAAAGCATTTTGGTTCCAACCTGCGGCAAATTTACACAGCAAAAACTGTAGTTGCTCAAAGGCACATGTTTTGTTTAAGTGCATAGAGTTATAAAAATCAATTTTGATTCAATCTCTATTAGAAGCAGGAATATTGTGGAGAAGAGGAAAGTGGGACTATAATTCAAAATTACAAAATGGAGATTCTGTGAAAAATGAATCCTGTTCTTAATTTGTACTAACAAATATCCAAATCAGTGAGATTGATAGGACCCCAATCACGATTTGCTGGTAGGAATTCTGAATTTCAAGTTGTGGGCTGATCTTGAGCAAAATTAAAAATTTGACTTACCATTATAAACTTGCATGTTCAATATTTCAAAAATAGCACAGATTGACAAACATGAAACATCACAGGCAACTGTTATCTCAGAATCAGGGCAGGGAAGCTGACTTTAAGTGACAATGAATTAAAATAATACAGGACACTCTATTACAATTGCAATGAATCCTACCTGAAGTAAATTCAAAGGTCGGAAACCAGGAGTATTTTTTAAACCAACAAATGAACCACCTGTGAAGAAAACAGCAACATATTAGTTCATGTGAATATTGTATAATTCGGTTCAAAAATCACTATTTATAGTCAGGTAAAATAATTTAAGCATATCTATATAGCTGATATTTTCAATTGATTTATGTTCTCACATTTCCAAATAGGTTTACATGTCTTGTATTAAGTATATATTAACACTACTACAGAGCAAAACATTCTTTTAAAAGAAATGTCCTGTCACTGTCCTGGAACCTACAAGCGGATGCAATTGCTCTATGGTGAAATAAGGCTACTTAAAAGTAGCCATGAAGGCACATGTGAAATTAAGAGTGATACACAAATTCCTGCTCTAAATGTCATGATGAACACCATGAACAACTCACTACTTTTAAAATTTGAGTATGCAGAATAATGTTGCAGCTAAGCATTTACAAACATATTGGGACACAAATTATGCAAGTGTCACTTCTGACTTTTGAGTGCTCATGTACTGACAAAAGTGTTGAAGTGTTATGCTTCCCAGCAATAAAATCTCATGTTTAGGATCTCCAACAAATTTGAAAAAATGCAATGACAGCCAAAAAAAATCACTGAATTCAGATTTTGGTCATAAAATAATTAAAACTTTAATAATTGTGTCGGTTTAGACATGTTATGCAATCAGACACGAGAAATCTGAACAAATTTCATAGCCTCTTCTATACCTACTTTATTGACAGTATCAATAGCATTGGATTTCTGAATTATTTTTAAGTGCAACTTGAATTTTGTTTTGGCTAAGTTAGAAAACAGAACTTTTGGAATCTTGCATAATTAAACTAAGGATTATTCAATTTAGATATATTCCACTTGCTCACAACTATCAGAAACTCTACGCTAATTTTCCATGAAGGCAAAAAACTTTTGAAGAGATAACAGAGACGTTGATGAGGATGATGCTATTTCATGTGGTGGATATGGACTTGCAAAAGACTTTTGATGTCGTGGACTAAAAGGGACAGCAGCAGATAAGAAATTGGCTGAGTGACAGGAAACAGGACAGTGATTAACAGATGTGTTATATACTGGAGAAAGGTTTGAGGTGGGGTTCCCCAGGTGTGTGCTGGGTTCCTCGCTCTTCCCAATAATATATTAATGACTGAAATCTTAGTTTACAGGGCACAATTGCAAAGTGCTTCAAAAGGACCTGGGCAAATTGAGAGAATGTAAAGATAAGTGGCAGATGAAGTTCAATGCAGAAAAATGTACTTAATTTTTGTAGTAAGAATGTGGAAAGACAATACGAAATAAAGAGTACAAACCTACAGATTTATCATGACCAGAGTGAGCTGGGCATATTTGTGCATAAATCATTGAATGTGACAGGAAAGGTTGGGGATGCTATTAATAAAGCATACAGTATCATAGGCTTTATTAATTAGGGCACAGAATACAAGATAAGGAGTTTATGTTGAACCCGTAAAAGACACTAGTTCAGCCTCAGCTGGAATATTGAGACCAGTTTGCTGGACTTTAGGACAGTTGTGAAGGTGCTTGATAGAGTGCAGAAAAGACTCACAAAAATGATGCATATGGTGATGTAGTGGTAATGTCAGTGGCTGAGTAATCCAGAGGATCTGGCTAATTTTCTGGGAACATGGCTCTGAATTCTACCATGGCAAATGATGAAGCTCAAATTCAATACAATCTGAAATTATAATATAGCCTAAGAGTGTTTGTGCAGCATTGAGGGTGTCCCTAAACCAAATGGCCTACAGTGATTCAAGAAAGCAGCTCACACAACCTTCTCAAGGGCAGTTAGGGATGAACAATAAATGTTGGCCCAGCCAGCAGGGCCCACATCCTCTGAATGAAGGGATATAAGCACTGTTGATTGTTATAAAATTACATTTGGTTCACTAATGGAAATCTACTTACTTTACAATAGGATTCCAGGCCCACAGCAATGTCATAACACAGAAACATAGAGAATAGGAGCAGCAGTAGGCCATTCAACCCCTTAAGCCAGTTCCACCATTCAACATGATCACGGCTGATTGGCAAGCTCAATACCATAATCCAACTCTTCTTCCCCACCCCCTAATATCCCCTGTTCCTTTGAGTGACAAGGGCTACTACCTCCTTCCTTGAAAATACAATATTCTGGCCTCAACTGTGGTAGTGAGTTCCACAGACTCACCACTCTCTGGGCAAAGAAATTTCTCCTCAGCTCAGTGCTATAAAGGTTTACCTCTTAAATTATTAGCCCTGGTTCTGGACTACCTCTCCATTGGAAACATCCTTCCTGCACCCAAACTGTATCGCCCTGTTAGAGTTTTATAGGCATCTATGAGCTCCCCCTTCATTCTTCTAAATTCAAATGAATACAATTCTAACTAACTGAATCTCTCTTCATATGTCAGCCTTGCCATCTGAGGAATCAACTTGGCACAGCTTCACTACACTCTCTCTATAGCAAAGTTGACTGTTAACTTTCCTGCGAAAAGGCCAAGACAGCCAATCAGTTCTCAAGCAATCAGGTATCAGTAACAAATGCTGGCCAGTGAGTGACACACACATCCTTTGAAATAATAATAAAAGGTTACAAAAACAGATTTGAAAAGTTGGGCTTATTTTCCTTGGAAATGTGAAGCTTGAGAGGATATTTGATTGGACAGAATAGATAAGGAGAAACTGTTGCCATTCATGAAAGATCAAGAATGAGAGAACACAGATTTAAAGTAACTGGTGAAAAAACAGCAAAAGCAACAAGATGGAAAGTTTCTTCATTAAGCATTCACTTGAGTGTGTGGTGGAGGCAGATTCAATCGAAACATTCAAAAGGGAATCAGATTGCTTCCTGAAAATGAATAATGTGCAGAGCTACAGGGAGCAGGCAAGAGAATGAAACTCAGTGAAATGATTATTCAAAGAAATGGCAGCAATGTTATGATTCACCTGGGAAAGTTTGCTCGTTCTGAAAGCCCATTGCTCCTGTTAACAATATAATCAAAGCATGCAACATCCCTAATATACCTGTGCAATGGAACCAAGTTAACAGAAAACAATGACCAGGTTCCTGTACATAAAAGTAATTACCACTTATTGTAAATAAGTAAATTCTAACCCTAAGTAAACAGCTATGAACTATCAATGTATGGCTCTGCTAGTTAGAACTCTAACCCATTCTAAAATTCAGACACATACACACACAGTCGAACAGGAAATCAGTGGTTTTATGAATGAAGAGAAACAACTAGGAACCACAGCTCAATAGCACCATTTCACAAGGCTTGCTGAGATGATCCTTTAGTTTGCCAGGATCTTCGGTTCTTCAACCTTTTTTCTCCAGATTCCTTCACTTCTTCGCAGGAAGCACAGGGTGATTAGTACATAAGTGTAAAGTCTCTTAACTGGCTGATTAAAGGCAACAGCTTACAGAAAATTGTGGGTGGAAAAAATGGGCTTTTTTTTGGCTTCAGGTAAAAATACTTCAGTGTGGAAACACACAATCTGCCCATTCAGAACAAAAACAGAAGTTGCTGGAAAAGCTCAGCAGGTCTGGCAGCATCTGTGAAGAAAAATCAGCGTTAA
>NC_063337.1:26691886-26719426 GCF_021869965.1 Rhincodon typus | reverse complement strand
CACAGATGCTGCCAGACCTGCTGAGCTTTTCCAGCAACTTCTGTTTTTTTGGTCCTGATTTACAGCATCCACAGTTCTTTCAGTTTTTATTTAGTACTGCCCATCCAGGGGTCCAACTTGTCCACACAAGTTGTTCAGCTACCTAGGAACCAATCTGAAAGTTGACATCAGGCTCATTATCTTTGGCATCCACAACTGGTACAAATGCACAAACCTAATCACCTTGTGTTGCTGGTTAAATCTAACCCAGCATACATCCCGTGGTGCCAGCCCATCTACAGACAGCTTCCCCCGACTACTTGATCAAAGCAGAAATAAAACACATACGATGAGTTTCATTAACTTATTTGCAAAGTGCAGCAATTCCAGAATCCTTGGTTCTTTATAATTATTTTTCCATTTCAGTCCACAATTAAAATTACAGAAAATAAAATGAAACTGTCTTTACAGCAGACAATGGTTTGAATGACCTTCTTCAGAGCTGTAACACTTCTGTGACTGTGATAAGCAGTTTATTTTTTGTTTTCCATATCCATGCTGAAAAGAAAATTCTGGACTTCACACAATTCTAACCAATGTTAAGAGGGATCTTCCCAAAGTGCAGGTATACTGAAAGCAAAGACCATACAAGATAAAGAGTAATGGTTTAAAATATTTGAAGAATCTCACTGACCAGGTGTCTCACTTAGTACTAACCTGCTTGAGCTGCAGATTGCATGGCAGCTGGCAGTGAGCTTGGCACCAGTCCAGCTGGTGGTAGAATGCTGCTCAGATTTAAGCCTGAAGGAGTTATAGCACCAGCATTACTCCCCAGCATAGGATTTGAACCACTCATCAATGTCTGTGCTCCACTAGGGATGGGGTGGGGTGGAGAAGAAACAAATATATTACGCACATGCTTTTCTTTTATTTTGGTGGAAAAAACAAGTATATTATACATATGTTTCTGATTTAATGTAACTATTAGGTCACATCTTTTATCAGCATCAGTTGTAAATAAATGGGTTTAAATAAACATGCTGACTTAGTGTGAAGCTATAGAATGGTGAAATTACAAATCTAATATGGTTATAGGAAATAAATCCCAGCAGGCACAAAGTTAATGTAAATAAATCAAGTAAAAGAACTCATGTAAAGGCTGACCAACAATTTTAAGTGTCATCACAATGTGGGATATTAGTTAACAGGACAAGCAAAAATATTGAAATCTGCAATTAGAACAATTAGAACCATAGAATAACACACCAAGCAAGAAGTAACATTTAATAACATATGACTTAGTTCACACATGGAGTACAAGTGGCTACTTGTAAATCAGTTTAAATTTAAATAAAGCAAGAGGAAGCATTCAGGAAAGGCAACAAAAATATGACCATAAATTTCACATAGGTCTTCAAAATATGGATTTATTTTCATTTATTTGAGCAGCAATTTTGATAGAAACTGTAATTTCAAAATTCTCAAAACAGACTCCAAGCCTTAACAGACCTTTAATAATATCACCAAATAATATTCTTTAACAGCCATGAACCATTGCCACATGTGACATATTATTTAATATGGTTAATAGATTTTTTAAAAAATGTGTCCCGGTATCAATAATAGACTTTAATTACTAAGAAAAAAGTAAATACTAATACATATATTAACAGTAACTGGAAATAAGTTATTGTTTTCCAAACAAATTTTCTTTGTCCATTAAGACTCTGGTCTCTAGTGACTTCTGCAACTATTTGTGATGTTGGAGGTTAGAAAGGCCTGATATATCTCTTTACTTGGATGTGTATTGTTGTGCCAATAATTATTATGAAATTCAAGTGTTTTTAGATAGACATTCAAGTCTGTTCAATGCATAATCATTTATTTAAGTGAAATTAGCTCTATTCTTATTCTACACCATTGGATCAGTTCTGGGTGAGAACAGAGGTTAAAATGTTAAGTCTCTGACAAGAAAATTATTTATTAACATGATTCAAAGGGTAAGTACTTAAAAAATGTTAAAGATGTATAATACACACATAGACAGAGGACAGTACTCAATACTGGAAACACTCCTCCTTGGTCTCCTTTCCCTTCAAGACAAAATGTACTCAAAATATTTTACTTCTGGTGACAATTCCAGTTTTAACATTGATGATAAAATTTCATGGCACTTCTGCAATTTTAATATGCTGACTCAGCAGCAGCATTCATCAATTGGGATGGGGAAAAGGGTTTAACTGATCCAATTACTCAAAAAGCTGATCACTTGGAAAAGTTTTGAATTAGAAAGGGTTAAAGAATAAAGATAAACACATTGAATGGCACAAACTGTATTTGATCAAGTATACAACTCTTTCTTTAAAATAGATTTTCAATGAGTTCAGATGGATCAGTTTTGTTCTTGTAATGCATGAATAGATAATACAAAGATACTTATTTCTTCTTGTTAATACTTTATGCAACTATATTGTTAGAGTTGTAAAAAAAATCAACACTTTGTAGGGTTGTCATCATACTTTGATTGAAGATTTATTTATATACTGCCAATGGAAATAATCACCTTTTAAGAACGCCACAGATATAAATAGAAAATCGCACCATTCTTTTACTGCATGGAATAACATATGAAATACAATTGTCTTTGAGAAGGGAGATATATGGATTATAATATGAAAATCTCATTTCCAATTAAAGGGATAATGGGACTAGGTGAAAGAGATTTTATGGGAAATGCTTCTTAGTAATGAGAATGACTACAGAAGGTAAGCAATTTAATTTCCTTCCACAATCAATACCTTTTTCGCATTTAGGAATCTCACCCAATAGAGGTAACAATTTGAAACCACTTATTTTGAATTATCTGTTAAGTTGAATGCTGATTGAGGAGTGATGTGAAAAGACTTGAATATTTGATTACAAGTACTTGAGATAAGTCATCATTTTCTGAAGACACTGCTACTCTGGAGGAAGAGAACATTTTTCTTACTTATATTAAGCACCTGAAAGAGAACTAAACTGTCAAAACACTAGACAATAATTAAAAATTAAATCCAAATAACGGTTTGTAATAGTACGAAATTGGTTGCAAATATTAAATGCTATGTAAAACAACATTCTTGAACTTAGCCCATGAAATAATTATAGGCTTAAGAGGAAAACCTCAACAGGGCCAAGAAGATTGAATGAAAAATGTCAGTGGATAGGATGAAGAGAATAGGTAGGATGTACGGCTAAAGAAAATTTCAAAGAAAGTGTGGAATGAGGTAACTGAGTGATTTGAAAGAGGTGAAAAAACTGAACATAACTCCACTGGAAACCTGAAATCATTAGAATGTGTAGGAAAACAATCAGGTCAGGTAGAATCTGAAAATATTGGTTGAATTTTCTTGATGACCTGAAATATTAAGTGAATTTTGTTCTCCACAGATGTTTTATGACATGTTGGGGAGCTTTCAAAGTCTGTGTCCCCAGCCAGGGGAAACTGCCTCTCACGAACAATGTCATGTCAAACTCTTCAGAATTTTTTAATGAGGTCACTTTTCATTCTACAAAACTCCAGCTCATATAGGTTTGGTTTACTCAGTCTCTTATCAAAGCACAATCCTATTCTCCCAGGAACTAATCTAGTAGGATCTTTGCTTTATTACCTTGAAGATAGGATATCCTTTCTTAGGTATGGAGACCAAAACTATGCACAGTACTCCACGTGTGGTCTCACCAAAGCCTGTGAAACGGTAGCAAGCCTTCTTTACTCTTGTACTCTAGTCCCCTTGAAAGAAAGGTAAACACGCCATTTGCTTTTCTAATTGTTTACTGTACATGCATAGTTGTGTTCCTTGGACGAATACAGCCAAGTATCTCTCAACATCAACATTTAAGTTTCAAGTCTTTTTAAAATATTTTGCTTTTCTATTCTTATCAAATGAATACGCCTGTCGGTTCTCCACATTATACTCCATCTGTCAACTTGTTTCTCACCCATTTGTCTTTTACTGTTACTTTGTGTCCCCTTCGTAGCTTTCATAACCATCTAGCTTTATATAATCAGCTGGTTTGGGATACAATAATTTCCATCTTTTCACCAAAATCATTAACATAGACTGTAAATAGCTGAGGCCTCAGCACAGATCCTTGCAGCACTCTAGTAATTACAGTTAACTGCCTTGAAAATGCCCTATTAATTCTACTCTGCTTTCTGTCCATTGACAATCTTCAATCCATGTTAATATGTTACTTGCACCTCTATGAGCTCTTTCTTACACTTGGAAAGTTAAACCTTTCCTTATGTTTCTGAAGTCATAAAATCTCTTTAACAAACAAACCAACTGGAATAAACAAGCTTGTGGAAAAAAATTAAAACTCATCATGCAGAACCACTATAAATGCTACGAAGGTACAGCATCAAAGAGGAAGGTGTAATTTTGCTGCCATCTGCCATTATGGCATCGTGTGATATTATTTCACCCCATAATTTGATGGATTTGCTTCTGTGCTACATGAAAGATGCTGAATGTAGTGCCAGAACATGTTGTTATCAGAGTCAGCAACAGCAAAAGTCAATAACATTGAATAAAAGTAAAAATACACTTTGGCCTTATATGATTAATACAACAATTAAAATGTTTTAACAGGGTTAAAAGATGTATAAAATTCTTACCAAACTGAGCCCACTACATTGATGAAGTTGAGACCCGCTGGGTTTGTCATCACCTGGGAGGATGAACTCCCTGTTGTAATGGAAGTTACCATAGTGGAAAGAGGAATGGTCATTACTGGCAAAGCTTGACTGAGAGCCATCTGCTGTTGGGCAAAAGGGGTTAAAAGGGTCTGCGGATTGAGGCCTGATTCTTGTGTAGATGGGGTAGCTGAGGGAGTGGCTGTAGATGCTGGGGTTTGCACATCAGAAGGGTGTGGAGTTGATGAAGGGGTGTTGGTTGGTGTGGGGGTAGATGGCTTGGGAGTCCCAGATCCTGCTCATCAAGAAAACAAAAAGTGCTAGGTTATTACTTTAAAACCGATGTAGAGGTTTTCTGTAAAACTGAGCAAAAAGAAACATTTAACGTTAATGCGAAGGGGAAACAAGTTTACTCAGACAAACAGAAATAGTGACTTGCAATTGTATGTACTACTGTTAGCAGATTTCATGGTCATCTGTAAATTAGAAATCAAGTCACTTTCCACCCATTTAGTTTGAATGATATAATAGTTTAACACTGCAGCTGTAGTATATAAATAGGAAAGCTAGCCTTTGAAGATGTGTTCCACTGCCTAAATAGTTATTGGAAAAGATCAGATATAATTCAATAGCTGCAACTTTAAACCTTTGCCTATATATATCAAAATAGTTAAATATTTAATACATAACGTGACATTACACAATTAAATAGTTTAATATCATATTTTAGCTATACATGGCATGCAGTACAGAGGTGAACTAGTCTTTTACTCAGTTCTAAGTGCAGTAATCTTGTAGTTGTGATACAGATGTGGCAGTTGTCATGCATGCAAAGGAAACAAGTTGTTATATTGCAACTATTGAAAATTTTTAGAGATTGAAAAACAAATTAATATACTTTTAAGTTTGAAGTTAGCTTCTACCAAGGATAAGGATGCACCTTTAATAACAGTTGCACTTGTAGTGTTTTTAGTCTCTCCCAACAAGATTATCTTTGAAGCGTAAGAACTATGCAGTCAAATTTTATCTTGAATCACAGAAATTACTCGTAAAGCTCTACTTTTAAAAAACAACCGGAGGACAGTTTGAGAGTACACAAATTAAAGGTCTGAATAGAAATTTGAATGTACCACGTAAATTATGCTAAGTGAAAGAGAACACACACTATCTTAAGTTTAGTGTTCAAATAAGTTCAATGGGAACTCTATAAATGTTCTTCACATTTAACAAAGTAGGAAATATTTCTTGGTGGGTTTTGCAAGGAGTCAATAATTTGTTCTATATTTTCACAAGCTATGCAGGAGTGTTTGAAACAAGTAATGGAATAAAAATATCTCACAAACTCTAAAGTTATAATCCATCTGTTTAAATAAGACACACAGTCTCAAGGAATTGATGGATGCTACCTTATATTAAGCCATGAGGTTTAGGCTCAAAAACAATGAATTCACTTTTTTACACACTTAAGTAGTTGCTTTGACGTGCTGTATCCAGGAATGCAATTTCAGAAGAAAAATTTTAAAAAAAATTGACAAATATGTAAAATTAATGTAATTTTCTCTCACAATATAATTTCAGTTTATATGTTTTATTTTCAAACTGAATTCTGCACTTCGATTTTGCTTCACTTGTTACTCATCCTGTAATTGTTTCACTCCTTTAAGTCCTCCACTGATCTCGTGCACACAGCTCCAATAAACTTGAGCCCATTTTTTTTTCCCTACATGCTCACCAATCTTCTGGTTCAAACATGGATTCCAGTAATTTCATACTTCAGTCACGTTGTTCATTTTCAAATCTGCTTCAAATAATTCTAAATTTTTAGAATCTCCATCCCCTCATTTTGTTTCACATTTTCCCAAACCATCTATTTCTACACTATTTATGTACCCTCTATTTATTTCATAGATAATGTTTCTATCCATTACTTGACTCAAGCTCTGTTTCTTCACAAGTCGTGATTTCATCGAGTTTGTGTGCCTTGTTGTAGTAGTGGAATTTTCCTCTCATGCGCTGGTCAAACTTAAAAGACTATTTTCCATGTGCTTGCATCACTAAACCAAATTATTAGCTTGTCCAAATCTGCATATCAAATATCAACTTTATCAAGCCATGGCTTTAGTGTCCACACAAAGAATTTAGCCACAAAGAAGAAGATATCTAAGACAAAGATCTCTATAAGGCATAAAGACAAATAGAAGATCATATTGAGCAGTGCAGCAGGTTCAAATGGCCTAATGGCCTATTCCTGATCCTAGATTTTATATTCCACAAATCTCAAATTGAATAATTTTTAAAAATGAAAAGACTTGCATTTATATAGCGTCTTTCATGACCAGTGGACATCCTAAAGCACATGCTAGCTTGAACCCATCTATGGTCAGATGAGAACTTAAGTAGAAGAATACGTTACAGTTAATGTAACAAGCAGGGTATATATACATTGCATCCAATGGTTTTTATTCTGTTTATATCACATTTTATGTAACGAAAATGGTACAAGTCAGACATAAATTAAATATTGTGAAATAAACCAAGATACAAATTGCAGAGTAAGTTATGATGTCATTTCAAGAAATATGAAAAATCTTTAGTGATAATGGTGTTAACATAAGAACTATAAGCTATAAACTGTATTGATATATTTTCACTAACTGCTCTTTGAGATTAGATTTGTACATAAAGTTTTAGAAAGGAAATTACTAGTAAAAAGATTTCCATCTTTATTTAACTTTAGTTTGCTTTTAAATTTGCAGGCTCAACTTCAACATCCCCAGTAGATTGCTTGGCATATGATTATGTGGGTTGTCACTGTAATTATAGCTTTTAGTTATAACTTACAAATTCTCAGGAAGTAATTTCCAGAAATCCTTTGAGCTATCTTGAGCTGCACAGTTATACCATAAAATGTACATTTACAAAAGTTGAAGATGGTTTGTCTGGAATTCTCCCAAAGCAGTTGGCAAACTCATGTGACTGTCCTGGTTCAGATGTCCTGCTAACCATTTCCTTTTTGAAACCAACTCATAAGTAGATGTAAAATTAATTAATTTAAAATTAATTTGTTCCTCTACTATTTCTAAAATCTCTCTTTACTGGTAGGTTTACTTGCTTGACCAATATCTGAGGCTTACTTTGTAATTGAGGCTTGGTAATGAACAAGATTTAAGACAGTAAAGGGTTAGATTTGAGCAGAATGATGCTGGTCAATAGTCTGGCAGGAGAAGATTTGCTGTATAAATGAAGATGAATCAATTATTCTTAAATATTTTAGAAGATTCAACCACTGAATACTTATGATAATACTGTTTTCAATTTGAATATAGCTACATATAAATCTATTCACACTAATTCCACAAAGCTGCAGGTATTGCTCTACTCTACAGATGATTTGAACAGTTATATGCATGTACCCTACTGGTACATCTAAAGGTGAAAAATAAATTGTATTGTGGAAAAACATGCACTTGGCTTCATCTTGGCTTGTGAAGCATGACTCAGCATCTCTATGGGCGTACATACACACATTGGATATCAGCAAACTAACATGCATTTACATAAATGCATATACAAGGTCTTGAACGGTTTAAAAATGTGCATTGTGTGTGCACCATAAATTATTTGAAAAATTACTGAAGAGACAAATTCTTTCCACAAGTCTAACCTATATTTTCACAGACGTGCTCTTCAGTATGTTATTCTGCAGTTTTAATTTTTTTTTTTTAGTTAAAATTGTCTAGGTGTATTATAAAGTAGTTTGATACAGTTATTACAATTGAGACAGTACTGTGACTTAAGAGTCATTGAAGCAGAAATGTTGTAATGAATAAAAATAATTGCTACAAAATATTTATATTGAAATATATCACTAGATATTTATATAGTACTTTTCATGTCTAAACACTGCAAAGCACTGTATACAGTGAAATACCTTTTGAAGTGCAGCAATTGTTATGTTAACAACAACAAAGCCATTCTGTGCCAGCAATATTCCCCAAAAAGCTATGTCTGTCATTAGCTGGTACTCATCGAGTAATAGTGTCTTCCTTCAAACAGTGGTACAGAACCTTTAATATTCACTCAAACCACCAGATCAGGCAGATGGGAACTGTGTTTAACATGTCATCTAAAAATAGACATCACTCATCTGACCTGTTCTGTAGTTTTCATCCAATTTCTATTAAGTGCAGTTGTGAGACGAAAAAAAAATCATCTACTCTGCAAGCAAAATTACTGCCAACTAATTCAAGTACCAAGTTCTGTTCATCTGTCACCACCATACTTATTTATGAACATCAGGTTTTAATCTGGCAATATACAATTTTTAAAGTTCTCATTATTTCACATCTCCATGGTCTTAATCCTCGCCATCTCTGTAACCTCCTTGTGCTCTACAATCCTCCAAGGTCATTGTGCTCATCCAATTTTGACATCCTATACATTCCTGATTTTCACCATTTTTACTACTGGTGTCTGTGCCTTCAGGTGCCTAGGCCTCATGGTTTTGGGAATAGTCTATTAGGCTGGATATACAATTGGCTATTTAACAGAAAACCAGATGTTTGGATAATTGGGTATATTTTCAGGTTTCAAACTGGAACTAATGGAATACCACAAATATTAACGTTGGAGCCTCAACTATTTTCTAACTGTATTAATCACTTGGCTGAAAGAACCAATTATTTTGCAGCCTAACTGCTTAGATTACAAAGCAAGTTAGGAAAGCAAATTGTGAGGAGGACTCTAAGAATCTGTAAAGGGATATAGGTAGCTTTGAAAAAAAAAGTAACAGATGGAGAATAAAGATTAATACGACATTGTCCATTTTGGCAGGAAGAATATAAAAGCAAATGAATTAAATGGTAAGGGACGGCTGAATGTAGTAGGACATAGGGACATTATATATCCTGTGTCCTTGTATGTGAACCATAAAAAGTTAGCATGATAGCAAGTAACGGGAGGGAGAATGAAGTAAAGTACAGAAGTCTTACTACAACTCTTCAAGACACTAGTGAGACCACAGCTGGACTACTGCAGAAAGTTTGTTCTCCTTAATTAAGGAGGGATATAATTGCACTGGAGGCTTGGTTCAGAGAGGGTTTACTAAGTTGATGTGCGAGATGCAGAGCTCGTTTTATGAGGGAAGGTTGAGCAGACTAAGCCTATACTCATGAGAGTTCAGTGGAATGAGCGGTGATCTAATTAAAGCAGGGGTTTGACTTAGTAGGCTCAAAGAGAATGTTTCCCCTCATAGGGTTCCAGAATTAAGGGCTCAGTTTAAAACAGAGATTAGGAAGAATTTCTTCTCTCAGAAGTTTGTTAATCTTTGGAATTCTTTATGGCAGACAGCAGCAGGAATTGGGTTTGTTAATATATTTGAAGCTGTTTTAGACACAGACTTTTGAGGTTGTTAATGGTTGGCTATGTTGTTCGAGATAAACAGATGATTGAAAACTGAGAGTATACACTAGGTTAATTGTTTTTAGTATGCTGAAAAGAGTCAGTTAGGACACTCAGTAGGTAAGGAGGTACTGATCCGTCATGCATCATTATCAAGGAAAACATCTGTCTTGTTGCTTCGTAGTGCACTCTCTGGTCTGGATCCATTTGCAAAGTTATTGTGAGGGAGTACGAAGGGAGAAGGGCAGAAGAGTGGAGTTAAAGCCACAGTCAGATCAGACATGAGCACATTGAACAGCAGAGCAATCTCAAAGGTCATACCAGCTCCTAGCCTTATGTTTTCAAACCCTGAAGTTCCTTGTTTAAATGTAGATGCCTCTCTTTCCTCTTTTAAGATGCTCCTTTAAAAATTCTTCTTTGACCAAGCTTTCGGTCACCTGTTATAGCTCCTGTTGTGGATTAGTGTGAAATTTTGTTTGATAGCAGTCCTCTGAAGCACCTTGCAAGAATTTCCTCAAGGCGCTATATAAATGCAAGCTGTTGATATCATCTATGGTTATATTAAACAATTCCAGTTCAAATTTCTAATGCCATTTTACCACTTCTGAGGCTAATAGTTGATGTGTTTCTTTAAGTAATTTTGCTTGTCTTACAGAATTAGGTTACCTCAAGCATGTAAATTCCAATTCATTGAAATTATCACTATGTTTTATCATCAACTCTTTTATACATTCATTGTACATCAATGCTTATAAAAGGTTCAATCTATCAACCACAACACTCATTTATTTTTACTTTGACTATTTTGAGTACACAGACATACAAAATGAGGTATTATACAATTATATACATCAAACTTAATTAAATAATACATTTAAATGTGGCACAAATTCAACATTAGAGAAGGCATTCTTAGGGAAAAGCCATACTAAGCAATTTAGCTTCTTGATGTGTATATACACCACTAACAGAAAGCTAGTCACAAATATGTTGCTAGTTATTCCACTCACTTTGTGAAGAACCCACTGGAGACATTGCTGGTGGTGAGAGGATGTTCACTTGATTAAGATCCATAGAATGCTTTCTAGACAGGCTAACACTTTTGTTTGGAGGAGGAGGGGGAGTTGTGGATTTCAGGTGGCCACTTGATTGCAATGGACTAAACACATTTCCTAAAATAGAGCATGAACATATTTTAGTTCACTATTCTATTTTTAAATTAAATTTACCATTAAGCTCTGGGCAAACGGATCGTCTTAATATCCCAAGCCCCACATTTTCTTTCGTCCCTCTCTTGCTCATCCTAAAGACAACAGGTACAACATTCTCCACAAGAAAACAGATGGACCCATTTTCTAGTCCTTGTCAATCTCTCTCCCTATTTTCTACATTGCTAACATTTTGAGGCAAAGGAAAACTTACAAGCAGAATAGTCTGCTTCATCCAACCAATCTGTTCCTTTACTGATTAATTACCAACTTAGTTTCTCAACTTTTGACTTACCAATATATCCCTTTTTTTCCAAAACACAAAACAAACACCTCCAGAATACAAGTGACAGCATCATATAGTCACTTATTCTTTTTTCAAAGAAGAAATCAGCTTTGTCTTAATGCAATCAGAAAATCCTTGACAGCTCACTCAAATTGATAACGTATATTAAGTAGATTATTTATCACATTAATTGCAAACAATGTCAAATCTTGAAGAGTTTTTCTCTTTAATTTTTAGAGTTTCAAGCACACAACTGTAGTAATCTAACAAGTTGGTCCAATGAGGCATGATTGAGCAATTAGCAAGACAGCTCATTTAAAAGCAACAGCCCTGTTTTGATCTTTGAATATATCAATGGTGTGACTATCTTTGTATTTCTGGGTCCTGAAGAACAGCTTTATGCTGACTCAAAAGGCATTTACCTAATCAGACAACATCATTTTCCATGACTGTTTGCGACATGCCAAGTAGGATTGAAGATACAACAGCATTCTACCAACGCAGAAATGTAATTATTTTCATATATTGCATTTGTCTGGAGAATTTTAACAACAATGTTACAACTGGATAAAAGCTCAAATTTTATTTGCACTAATTACTTGTTGTTAACTCAATCCCATTACCATTTTAAAGTAATCACATTTATAGGATTCTTGCTTTACTAGACAAAGAGACTAGCCAAAAAGTGTTTGGCAATGTAAGAAAATTATTTGTATGTCTTTCAAGAATATCTTTCAATTACTGGTCTTCATCTTATTGCTGAGAACGTTCAACATTTTTATTTGATTTGTAAAGCCAATATATTTATTTTATCTACACTAAGAGCTATTATCATTTGGATTTGAGGGTGCCTTAATTAAAATGCAATTAAAACAGAAAGGATTGGCATGAGAAACAGAATGGACATTGGCACAAGAAAGCAGAAATGCCATGATGAAATAATAAGGCCAGTATAGAATAGTACCTTAATCCCAAGAAGCCACAACAATGTTACATTTTGATAATAAATCTTTGCTAGATGTTTCAGGTCCATTCTTCTGAAGAGTAATCATCTTCACTTGTGAATCAACATAGACATAATCAGAGATGATTGAAGTTGCAATACAAACAATCATAAAAACGTTTACCTGAAGAACTGTTACTGGCGCCACTAGGGAGTTTTATGGGTGGCGGTCGGTGCTTCACACCCTTCCCCAGTATAGAAGACTGGACAGATCCAGAAATTTCTTCAGATTGCTGCAAAAAAATAATAACATGGCTAATAACTTTGGAAGCAAAAACAAGAAGGCAGATTACTACCTAAATGGCTGTAAATTGGGAGAGGGGAGTGTGCAGAAGGACCTGGGTTTCCTTGTGCACCAGTTGCTGAAGGTAAGCATGCAGGTGCAGCAAGTGGTAAAGAAGGCAAACGATATGTTGGCCTTCATTTCGAGAGGTTTTGAGTACAGGAGCAGGGATGTATTGTTGCAGGTGTACAAGGCCTTAGGCCACACCCGGAATATTATGTGCAGTTCTGGTCTCCTTTTCTGAGGAAGGATGCTCTTGCTCTTGAGGGAGTGCAGTGAAGGTTTACCAGGCTGATTCTGGGGAAGGCGGGGCTGACATATGAGGAGAGATTGACTAGGTGAGAATTGTTTTCACTGGAGTTCAGATGAATGAAGGGAGATCTCACAGAGATTTATAAAGTTCCAACAGGAGTAGACAGGGTAGTTGCACGGAGGATGTTCCCAATGCTGGGTGCGTCCAGAACCAGGGGTCACAGTCTGAGGATTCAGGGTAGATCATTTAGGACGGAGATGAGGAGACATTTCTTCACCCAAAGAGTGGTGAGTCTGTGGAATTCATTATCACAGGAAGTAATTGATGCCAAAACAACGCATGTATTCAAGAGGCGGCTAGATATAGCACTTGGGGTGAATGGGATGAAAGGTTACGGGGAGAAAGCAGGATAAGGTTAATGAGTTGGACAATCACCCATGATTGTGATGAATGGCGCAGCAGGCTCAAAGGGCCAATGGCCTCCTCCTGCTCTTATCTTCCGTGTTTCTATAAAATTGCTGACTGACAGTAACACAATTACTTTGGTGTATTAATCAACATTAAAAAGAGCTGTCTTTTCAAGATCAAATCAGTAGCTATAAATAAATATTAGTTTGTTTTAAAGGGAAAAGGTACCATTTTAGGGTCGAAATTAGGCGCAGTAAAGGTTGCATAGCTTCACAGAGACTTATACCAGAGACAGGCATAATTATTTTATGCTCAAATTCAACTTTGCTTAGAAACCACAAAGATTTTTGAAGGTGAGGTTCTGTTACACAAAATAATATAAAGAAAAACTAACTTTAATTAGAATTTCACTAAGATGAACCATCCAAAAAAGTAATAATGCTGAATTCAAACCAAATATAAATTCACACATTAAAACTGAAAAACATACAATGTAAACTCACCTCAATTTCTTTCCCAGGAGACAAGTGACTCTGGCTCACTGAGCCAGCTGAATTGTGAGAAATCTTCACTGGGCACTTGGTATCCTGCTGCAAAACCTCAAAATACTGCCTTACAAATCTGCAGATTAACAAGATGGGTTTTAATCACCAAACCCTTATTATGAAAACTATAATATACAATATGTAGAGAAGGACTGAAAAATTCAGGGCACTCACCTGTCAGCTTCTGCTTTTGTACCTATAGGGAACCTGTTGTACAAAACAACGTTTTTCAGTTTGGATTTGTGGAACCATGATTCAAATGCAAACACACTTCTGTAAGTTTGACATGATCAACTCTGACTTAGAATGCTATGGGTTCAAGCCCTAGTTCAGACGTGTTCATAGTCACCAGCCGAGAAGTAGTGAGGTGCCATCTTTTAATAGAATGTGAAGCTGAGAATTCATATGGGAATCAGGTGGATTTAAAAGAACCGATGGATATTTGAGGAATAGTGAAGTTAGTTCCTGGTAAACATTTTTCCCTCAAATACTAAAAAGAGAGAGTCATTCATTTTGTGCATGTGGAACAAATTGACTGCTGACCCAGTCTAGGACAGAAGTGGTGGAATTTCAAAAATACAGTTGATTAACTCGAATACATTTTGGACTTTTCTGAAAGGTTTCATAAACCCAAGCTTATAAGTTTCTATATTTTAACATGATATATAGTAACTACAAAGTATTTTTGCTTTGTCATATAACCAGAATGACGCTTTGATCATTTTTAATCTCACACCTCTGGCAATTCTTTGTGACATCATAAAGCGCAACAGTTTCAGAACAAAATGATAAATTGCATTTTCTGGCTGAATAATTTTCTAACCTGAAACAGTTTAAAAGGAATCATTAGGGTAAATATCAAGCCTCCCTCCTAACATTTAAAACTATTGCTTAGAGGCAGTGGACAGCATTCAGTTTATAGCTTTCTCATGTGGCAATGTAGACAACAGTCAAGGATGGGAAGGGAGAGGTGACAGAAGAGGATAAGAAGGCAATGGTTGTTTGCGATGGTTGGGGACTGGAGTACCTGTTAAAGAAGGAATGACCGGCAGGGTTAAGTCAGGGTCACTCAGATAGGAGAAACAAAAGGAAGATTCTCAGGGTGAAGATTTAGTCAGCAATGAGCAGTACCAATAATGCAGAAAAGCAGGTGGGGAAATTTGAATCTGTCCCCTCTCTTCCTCCTTGCTTTTCTTTTTAATACTGTAAGGCTTTCCCATTCATAACAACTCCATTTTTTGAAACAATAATCATTGCCACCAAAAGCAGTTCCTGTTGCAATACTTTTAGAAATATTCAAAATGCCCAAGTAGCATAAAACTGGCTCCCACTGCTAACACTGGGACCCCTGAAGACCAAAACCAAATGAACCTAAGGTGGTGGTACCATGAACAGCACATTGTTTTGTCGGTCCTTAAGTTCCAAGGCAACCACAGGCTAAACCTTGAAGGTGAGAGATCTTCAAGGTAAGTATAGATAGTGAGGCTTTAAACATTACATTCGAGCCTGCCAGAAATAATATGACATACAGACATACAAGAAATGCTGCACACAATATTTTATATTTACTACTAGTAAGTATCGCTTATGGCAAGTCAGTATATTCTGTTTTAAATTAAAATAAAGAAATATATAGGAACTTTAATCAGAACTGATGAAAAGTCACAGGCCTGAAAAATTAATGATGTCTCTCTTCACAGATGCTGCCTGATTTACTGAGTATTTCTGGACATTTGTATTTTTATTTTTGTTCGCAAGTTAAGTGTTGCTTCAGTATACTATTACAGCTCATGTGCATTAAATTACTCCTTTCACCAAACCTAATATTGTAATTATTAACAGCAGATCACTCCACAAAAGATGTTCAAACTGTAATTTCATCATTTGATTGATAGGAAATACATTAAAAACTACTCCCTAAAATTTCTTTCGACACCGTTCATTGGTGAAATTATGCTTTTGGTCGTGTCTTTTAAGAAGCACAAAAAATATTTACTCCAAAACAATTATTTTGTATTCATACAGCTTACAATTCAGTCCCAGTCCTATCTATTCTCTATCCTATGGTGCAGCAAACTTCTACTTACGGGATATGAGTTACCAAGTGTTCGTTTTCTTCCTCTGGTTTGGGGTCCTTCGTCATTTGTATCTTACCATAAAAGAGGGGATCATCTGATGACTGGTAAATTATTAACTTGGAGGCATGAACTTGTTCTGTTCCTTCCCACTCAAAAATATATTCATCCTTTGCTTCCTGAAAGGATTCAATAATTAATCCTTCTTAATGAATAAATAAAATGTAACATTAGAGAGCACAAGAACAGATGAGAAGGTAAGTTTTACCACCGATTAAATCTCTCACTAAAGGTTTTGTGGCACAGTGGGAGGCAACACACATGTAGAAGATCTGGGTCCAAGACCTACTCCAGGATGGAGGGCCAAGGAAGATGTGTTCATATTGTGGCCAAACAGGTTGAGTATCAACTGGTAAATCTTTCCAACTCTGAAGTTTTAAATATATCATTACTTTCTGGGGTCTTGGACTTTAAACTTGAGGCAAATGGGGTTTTGATTTTAGTTCCATGAAGGTGACTTGTTTTTTCAGAAAGATCAGAAAGCCATTTTTAATAGCGAGATCAAAACGGCACTTTCAAGAAATGTAACTTAATTCAACTTCAACCATGATCTTAGTGAATTGCAAAGTAGGCTTGAAGGGCTGAATGGCCTACTCCTCCTCCTATGTTCTAAAGCTTTGTATAAACTACATGGGGAGATAATTGCTGAAGTGTTTACTAGGTTGAGATTGCATGACCTATTGAAAGAGAGGCCAGGGAGTACAAACAGGTTCAGTTCAAAAGAAGGGAAAGATACATACCAGCAGAAAAGCAGCTTAGGTTTATATAAGAATTAGGAGCAGCAGCAGGCACTACAGACCCGTTAGCCTGCTCCTCCATTTAATACAATCATAGCCAATCTCATCTCTGCCTCAGGTCAACTTTCCTGCCTGTTTCCCATAATCCTTTAACCCAATATTATTTAAAAATCTGTCTGTCTATCTCCTCCTTAAATTTATTCAGTGTCGCATTGTCCACCACAGTCTGAGGTAGTGAATTCCACAGACTCACAATCCTTGAGAGTAGTAATTCCTCCTCATCTCAGTTTTAAATCTGCCATTCCTTAACGTAAAACTATGACTACTCATTTTAGATTGCCTCACAAGGGAAAATATCCACTCTGTCTACTTTGTCAATCCTCTTTAGCATGTTATTTAAATTATTCTTCAAAACTCAAGCTAGTATAGGCCTAAACCGCTAACTCTCTTCACAAAACATGCCTCTCTGGAATCAATCTAGTGGACCTTCACTGAACAGCAATTACATTCCTCCTCAAGTAAGGCGACCAAAACTGTATGCAGTACTTCAGATGCCGTCTCACGCCTTGTATGGTTGCAACAAAACCTCCCTACTTTTATACACCATTCCTTTAGCAAATACCAAACGTCTATTTGCCCTCCATATTTCCTGCTGTACCTGCATACTAGCTTTCTGTCATTCATGCATGAGGACACCTAGACTCTGTATCAAAGCATTTTGCAGTTTTTCTCCATTTAGATAACTGGCATTTTTATTCTTCCAACCAAAATGGATAACCTCACATTTTTCAAGTTAAATTCCATTTGCCAAATTTTGTCCTATTCGTCTAACTTATTCATTTGTAAATTTCTTACCTTTTCAGTGCAACTTAACTTTTTTTGCCTATTTTAGCATCATCTGCAAATTTGGTAATAGTACATTCTATCCTTACATCCAAGTCAAAACTGCACACAATGTTCTAGGTGCCGCCTCATGAAGGTCTGTATTTTGTTAAAAACTGAAATAACTGTGAATGCTGTATATCAAAGGAAAAGCTCAGCATGTCTGGCAGCATCTGTGAAGAGAAATCAGAGTTACCACTTCGGGTCCAGTGGACCCAAAATGTTAACTCTGATTTCTCTTCACAGATGCTGCCAGACCCCTGTACTTGGTACTCCAAGACTGAATTCTCAGCGGTCATTGTGCAACTAAGTAAAGTTACACAACTCAATAACCATAGAGGAAAAAAAGAAGTCAACTCATGTAATCAATGTAAACTAATGTAATCAATTAATAAATCTATTAACAGATCAAACCAATTCATAAGTCAGTCAACAAATAATCAAGCTTAAACAATTATGTGTCACCTTCTGGAACTGAACACTGTCAAATTAAGTCTAAAACATAACAAGTAATTTTTTCAGAATATTTATCCTAGTACTGAGACTTAAGTGCCACATTGTCTCAGCCTTTCAAACTCCACCAAATTGTTGCTTCTCCATCAGAAATATAGGAATAAGTATAGTGTTCATTTTTGCATATCCTCTACAAGAATGGTAGGTCACAACTTTTTAGGGACAGAATTAATTCATAAATATAGCTATCAGCATTTGAAACAGAGACTTGTATTGAATAAGAATATTTAAACACTGCTGCCCATCACATCTCCTCACCACAATACGCCTTACCATATATACTTCTTTTGAGCTCATTCTTCCATTTAAACAATCAATAAACTTAAACCAGTTGTCCAACAGAATAGTTTCAAAAATATTACAATTGAAATCATCAGCTTCTGTAAGATGGTCAAATTATTTTCGTAAGTAACCAAGACCATTACCAAATAAAATGCCTTGAACCTCAATTATAAAGATGTTTGTAACCACCCCTCATTTTTTTATAATGTGTGTATTTACTTCAAATTTGTAATTTCATTTTTATAATTAAAAAATCGTGAATAAAATAATTCCAAATATTTTCACTTTCAAAACATCCTTACAACTGAATTAGAAGAAGGCATTTCCATTTTGTCCCACATTCCCAATGTATAAATCTTTGCAATGAGAAGAACTGTAATTGGAAGTTCTGTTGGTGTCAGAACAAGTTCCACAAAGCCAAAGAATCGAGGTACATACATGAATTGGCCAGACAGCTGTTTGCAAGTCATCAGATTTGCTAGCTTTTTCCACTTTTGCATACTTTTCCACCTAAAGCAAGAGCAAAATTTGTATCCAAAATTAGTGGAAAGAAAACAGAAGAGCTGTAAGAAACCACTGCATGAATTACGTTCTTGCTGCCACCACAAAATTTGAAAATGTTAAAACTCATTCAAAAGCTGTATTTACAGCTGATAAACTACACAAAGAGGGCCATCAAACTGTATGCAAGTTAATGACACAGGCTCAATTTCCCAGATGTCTACTTAAAGGCTGGTTTTGTGGGCTACAAAAAGGCTGAAATTCCTATGAAAACTGCAAAACTGAACAAAGGACTATTGTATATCAATAGTACATTGTACATCAATAAGGGACTCAAAGATTTTGTTGTCAGACTCAGGTAATTTGTTGCATGGATTAGATTATGAAAATTCAATTTTATAGCATTCAGCTATCTGACTTTTGCAGAGTTTAAATTTTAATATTCAACAACAGCCAAGTTGGGGAGAAAGTTGACTCTGAAGCAGTCAACATAAAATAGAGAGGAAGTTGTGTAGTGGTAACATCATCAAACTAGTCATGCAGAACCACAGTTTAATGTTTTAGGGACACAAGTTCAAATTCCACTAAGGCAGATGGTGAAATTTGAATTCAATAATATCTGGAATAAAGAGCTAGCCTAGCAGCAACCATGTAGCCACTGTCAACTGTCATATAAACTCAGCTTACAGCAATAATGTTGACTCTTAGCTGCCCTCTGAGAAATTAGGGATGAGCCATAAAACCCATGGGAACTACTTGTTAGATATCAGAAGGTACTGAATACATGGGCTTTCTTGTTGGTAGCTGAACTTGTTGGAACGGGGGATAATGACTAACAGAAATCTTAAATGTCTTTACAGTTCAATTATTACTAATAATGTGTAATGGCTTCTCAAAATGGCTCTTCTTTGTTTCGGATGATAGTTTCAACATCTCGAACAACAAAGTGCTGGTTTGTTCTTAGATGGTGTTACAGAATTCCACAAATAGTAGAGGTGTACATTTTTGGTGTAGGAAATGAGTTAGTGTCATCTGACCATTATAATTGACAGTGCTATAATTGGTACACTAAACTTATCTTTATTTGTATTTCTACTGTAACATTATAGAGATATAAACATTTGATCAATATTAATAATATAAAGCTTGATCAGTAACATCTTTTCACAACTTTAGACATCTATGCAATAGGACAGGCAATGGCCTGGCGGTATTATCGCTAGACTATTAATCCAGAGACCCAGGAAATGTTCTGGGGGCCTGGATTTGAATGCCGCCTTGGCAGATGGTGGAATTTGAATTCAATAATAATCTGGAATAAAGAGTCTAATGATGACCATGAAATGATTGCCAATTGTCAGGAAAAACCCATCTGGTTCACCAATGTCCTTTGGGGAAGGAAATCTGCCACTCTTACCTGGTCTGGCCTACATGTGACTCCAGATCCACAGCAATGTAGTTGACTTTTAACTGACCTCCGGGTAATTAGGGATGGGCAATAAATGCTGGTCCAGCTACTGATGCCCACATCCCATGAATGAATGAATAAATAAAAAAAAACACACTTTCTAGTAGAGGAGTGCTACCAACTCTTGAAAAAGCCCACAAAAAGTTTTTGGGTGAAAAAGCAACACAGTCTACCTAATGATGACTACTATTCTGTGACCTTATGTCAAGCACAACAAATTACATCTTTTTATCTTGCACATCACACCAGATTATGTATGAACCACAAATTACCAGCCATGAAAATTGATAATAGTATAGTGCCATCAATAAGGCATCTCAAACCTTATGAACCTCAGGTATGATAGTGTATATCTCTAACTAATGAAATTAAAAGTAGAGAAAGGAACAGATCCAGCAGTGATGAAGGCAACAGGTGGAATTAGAGCCGGAATAAAGAATACATCAAAAAAGAGAAAGGACACAAAAATATCCATATATGCATATTCAGAAAACCTCTAGGAACAGTTTACTACCTGAGAGATTGATATTGTAGTTTCATTGTTTTCTTTATAGAACTCCAATGTTGGTTAATGCGTCAGGGCCCATTACAGGGGTCTTTACAGCATGAATTTCCAATCTTAAAATGGCTATAGACAGATGCAACCCCAACAATGTAAATAGTACACAATGCTGTTTTTTTTTTCCTGTTTTGTCAAAGCTAATGGCAAGTTCTCTGGCAATCTGTGGTGAAGTAGCTCTTTACCACAAGATGCTGTTTTGTTTGATTTTGTTTATACACTATTAATAGCATGTGTAGTGAACCTTTTCCCACTGATTTTTGGGTAATTACTGCACAAAGGAAGCACACTTACATCAATTTCAGATGGCACTGTGAGCTGGCATGGATTTTGCTTCCACATATCAACACACTTTAAAAAAAGGGAAAATATTTCTTATTAGAAGTGTGTGTAACAAAAAACAACAAATGAACACAAACATTTATTTTTGAAAATAAAAAAGCAACATACACTTCCAGCTTTTGAAATTTTAAGGTCAATGTGTGGTGCTGGCTTTCTTTCTTTTCTTCTTTGTAGATAATCAAACAGTTTAAGATGAGGTGGTGGTGTGAATTGGGCTATCTCCTGCTGTCTGTTCAGTGCTGGCCGAGAATACCGCTTCATACACCTAGTGAAAGTAGCCACAATCGACACATATGATGATTCAAATTAACAACCAGTGAAGAGTTTAAAAACATATTGTACTATACTATGCCACATATGCGAGCAGAATTACAGATTACTGCAGTCAGAAACTTCTTGCAAATTTGTGCAAATTATCAATGACAGTAAGTCTTGCTGTCTAGATACAATCAGTTAGCTTTACTGGTCAACTGTTGCAGCAATTGGTTGTCGATAATCAAAAAATTAAAGCATAAATTTGTCTTTATATAAAACGTTAGATAAATCTCTAGTCCAAGCAGAATTTCAAATTATGCTGAGTTTTGAAAAAATATATTTTCATAGTCAGACAGCTTTAAATTGGAGTAAAAGAGAGGTTTTGAAGGCTGCAGCATATTAAAATAAAACTTTACTACATGATAGTTATCTAACACCCACCTTTTCATTGGCCTAGTATTCATCTTTTGTTTATTGTAGAGAAGTCTGTTGGTTGTGCATGTTACAGTGAAGGAAGGGTCTAGGCAAAGAGGCTCTGATGTATGGAGCACCAATTGGCTTTCAAGGACAAGTTTATCATCCTGTAACATGAAAATGATCAATTTCACATAACATAGTTGTACCTGTATTGATTTTAGCTTAAACATCGCATTACGCTGACTAATTAATTTTTCAGTAAAGTGGCTGCACCGAACAAGTGCATCGTTTTACCGGAGGGAAGTCCTAGAAACTGCATTCAGATTTTGTTTCACAGCATTCAGGAACAATAATTATATACAAAAGGTTATAAAATTAATACTTCTATTAAATCACTTCTATGATAGAGAAACTTTGAGTTAGATTCTGCACAATATACCTGTGTCCATTTGTGGTTGTCACTTGTTATGGCATGTACATCACAAATCAATGTCTGCAAAAAAAATATAAAGTTTGAAAACACCCATATTTCACAGGTTAGGAAATTATATAAGTTCAAGATGGGCATCAGGCAGGCAAGCTGAACATAACATTAAAACTAATATAAAAGCATGATAAAAACTGACTGACAATAACCTTATGCAAATTAAGATAAATAATACCACACTAAGTTAAGCATTTTAAGCTTTTGTTCACTTTGACTTACAGTTAGGCTTGAGAAAAATTCATAAATTGTCATTATCTTATTTCTATTTGAGAACTGATTACATTTGTGCAGCGACCTCACATCTGTATTTCATCTGACTGCAATGAACCAATAACAATATTACAAGCTGTGGCATGCTGGCACAGCATAAGCATAAGAACTGGATGGGGTACTTTTAGAAATTCATTCTTGGGATATTGTCCTATTGCCTATCTACAGTTGTCCTTGAGGAAAAGGCATTGAGCTGCCTTCTCAACTGCTGCAGTTCATTTGGTGCAATTATATCCCCTTTGCTCTTAGCAAGGGAGATCCAGGACTTTTGACCCAGTGACACTGAAGCTATATTGGTATATTTCCAAGTCAGGATGAGGGGGTGGCAGGGAGAGAAAGGTCTAGGTGTTGGTATTCCCATGCATTTGTTGTCATTCTTCTAGATGGTGGTTGAGTGTTTGAATTGTGCTGTCTAAGGATCCTTCAGCAACATCCGAGACTGGAAGGTTTCAGGTATAAGCAGAGACTGGATAGGCTGGGATTTTTTCCCTGGAGCATAGGAGGCTGAGGGGTGATGTTATAGAGGTTTATAAAATCATGAGGGGCTTGGATAAGGTGAATAACCGAGGTTTTTTCCCTTGGGAGTGGAGTCCAAAGCTAAAGGGCGTAGGTTTAAAGTGAGAGGGGATAGATTTGAAAGGGAAGCGAGGGGCAAAATTTTCATACAGAGGGTGGTGCGTATATGGAACGAACTGCCAGAGGAAGTGATAGAGGTGGGTACAATCATAACATTAAAAGACATTTGGACAGGTACATGGGTAGAGGGATATGGGCCAAACAGAGCAAATGGGACTAATTCAGTTTAAGAAACTTGGTCGTCATGGACAAGTTGGGCTGAAGGGTCTGTTTCTGTTCTATGTGACTCTATAAACCTATAACACAACTGAAATACAGAGTAAATCCATACTGCAGATTTTGCTATAATCTTCAACTAATACTATTTAAAGGACTATTTGAAAACTCATAGGGCAGAACATGAACTACCACAGCTTAACATATCATGATTAAGTAGTAGTGAGGTTCAATAACTGGCCATAGTTTTCTGGGATCTTTAGGGTAATGAGAGAAAAAAAAATCATTTTTGGATTAACCTATCTAGCAAAGTGTGTACACAAAAAATCTGCTTCAGTTCTACCCCCTGAAATAGCTACTGTATACTCGCAGTGTTTCAGAATATTCCAGCACAAAAAAAATGCCTACTGCAAAGACAGACAAATAAAGGGTGGATTTCAAGAACTATTTTGGTATGTCATAATACTAACTTCATGAAAAGTGGTGTGTGAGATATCATTGTGAGGTGCAGGGAACATTGCACTTAACATAAGATAATCTATTACCTGCATTGTGGGCCGAAGCAATATATGTCGGCTTTGGTATGTAGGTGCTTTCACGTGGCCAGACTGCCGATAATCTCGTACTTCAGCTACGACACATCCGCAGTGGAAAATGTTCACCTAACAGGAAAATAAAATTTTAACTGAATAAAAATGGTCAACATTCATTAAACAAATTGGTGGGAGTTTTATGTCGAAAACAGCTTCCAAGGAAGTCGGATCAAATGACTTGAAGAAATCAATGCATGGGTTTTGTTTTAGAAATAATAGCAAGGTTATTAGAACTCATCATGATCAAACATTAAGTCAGACAACCTTTTCCAACAACTATGTATGCACAAACATAGAAAGCAGGAAGTTGCTCACTGTGTTGACCAGCTCCCTCTGAAGTTTCACTTTGATATTATCATGCCAAGAGATACAATGTTCAAAAACATGAAATGATGTAAAATATTGATATTATCAATATCCACTAATTAAGCCAGAAGAAGTTAGGAATTGTCCAGAAACAGAATTTTTAAATGATGTGCTTAGTCTTAATAATTGCCAAGCAATCTTTTCAGAATTGAACATTTTCTTACAACGAAGATTTGAAAACCACCATGCAATTATTTTCTTTGTCCCATCTCTCCTTCAATTCCATTTTTTAAAAATTCCCTTTAGGTCGTCATCAACACTGCATCAACAATTATAACTACAGATCCTGGTTTCCATAGTGTGTCAACTTTGTTCACAAAGGACACAGATTATCTAGCAAAGGCAGCATGCTGTTTTGGATTTCTAATGATGAGCTGTTCCAACATAAAAGTCCATAAAAAGTCTGTGGGGATCTATTAGGACAATGAGTGTCTGGAACCATTTGCCAATCAAGGACCATGACATTTGGGTTCACATCTTCAAGGCATTCCAAATCCTTAGCTAGCACTGGAATCAATGATGCACTTAGTCGAAGGAAGGTCCTTTGTCATTCAAAGTTATGCCATTAAAGGGCAGATAAAACAACCAGCAATTATTTGGTAGGCATTGATTCTTTTAACTCAGAAACTGTCTTTGCATTCAAGGTGCAAGTGAGGTTTTAGAGATTAAATCTTTATGTTAAATACTTACATATATTGGTGTAGAATTTGCCAGATTATCAGACTGTAATTTCTGAAAGGACTACAACAATAACTTCATTATCTGAAACCTGGCCTGTGCCTGTTCCTATTTGACCCTGTCATTCTTCTTGCTCAACCAACTTGGCCTCTGAGCTCTTTGCGTAACCTAGCAACCATCACCAACTGTCAGACTGCTTCTATATCCACTCCAGTTTAAGCTCTAATCAGCTGCTCACAACATGGTGTTCTCTTTGTGCTTAACCGCCACATACGCACCCTCCGTTGTCCTACTACAATGAACCCACAGGTGCCAGTGGCCAGTCTGCCAACCTGACCGTCAATGGGTCACAGTTCAGGTTGTTAAGTGAGCAATTAATTCCCCATAATTTTTTTTTGTGCAGGCTGGTGACTGGTGTAGGGGGTGCATGGAAACTGCTATCCATAGCTCACCACTACCCTCAATGCTAAAGCCCCCACCCCCAAACCTGACCACCCATGCCCAGAGTCTATCTGCCAATTTGGCTTTGGTGAGAGATCAACACACATCTCAAATTCAACATTCAGCCCTGTATACCTCCTCATTACTGAAGTTCAGCACTGGCAGTGCCCACAGCTGGCTACTGGAGAGCTGCCAGTCTTAGACTTAGGTTCTCCCACCCCAGGCTTTTAACCAAGTCGAGGGTAGGGAGAAGGAGCAGATTCTCTGGCCCACATCAGCTCATGGACTGGGTTTGTCTCAAAGGAGCAGAACTCAAAATTCTAACCTCCTAATATCCCTTCACCGTCAGGCCTTCTTTGCCACTGAAAGGAACTATTTTGGGACTGACTACAGTTTTAGGTTTGGGGTTATTACAGGTTTAGAATGGAATCTTTGTGGGCAAATCAGATATCAAACTGGTTGGATTGCCCAGAAAGCTTTGTTCAAAAGTGTCATCAAAAACCTAAGAGATCCAGGCAGAAGACCTACTTCACAAAACACACTTTCACCACATAACAGGGAACTTTCTAATAACCCTCCACAAAGCACTGCACTGGAATTGTTTGGATTAATTTGATTACATCGTTTCTTTGGTATGTGTTTTATCTCACCTGAGATTTTTCCAAAAGGTCTACAAGAATTGGTGGTAGTTCCTCTGCATCCAAGTATTCTAGTAACTCTCCCTCCTCATAAGGCAATCGGATTGTTTCCGAATCTGAAGTTAGCAAAGATTTAAAACTAAATTTCAATATAAAAATAAACAACTCAGAACATCTCTTTTTACACAAACAGGCAACAGAATATTCTCCAACAACTGCATCTAGATATTTTTCTATATCTGCAATAAAATTGATGAAAGGCAGCGTCTGTAATAGTAAAGGCACAAAAAAAACTCCAAGGATATTTATAAAACTTACATAATTAACAGTCTGCAAGAATCAAACAATCATACCTGATCCATTTTTCCCCCTGAGCATTAGGGAGTAGCCTTCATTTCCCGGATATAGATTTATTACAAGACATGACACCCTTTCTTGCATAACAAGTTTTTCCAACAGGTTAACATTTCGTCTTAATTTCTGAGAATTAATCAGAAATATATATTTTGAATAAATATATCAAATTCAGTTCAATGGCAATTATCTGAAAATCACCACATACATTATGGAATTAACACACTCTCCACAAAAGTGGTGCAGCTACTTGTAAATATTGAAGTTAACATTCCATCCTATAGTGGCACTAAAATAAATAAAGGTAACAAATGCTGATAGAAAAATGCTTACAGCTGTCATGTGACTCAACTATTTTTTTCCCCTTCTCTCTATGAATTCTCTATGAATTCGTTCCTGTTGCTTCCTTGAAAGGACTTGTTTCAACAATCACTGACATCTTGTCTTGTTTTTAAAAACATGTCAGCCTTGACAACAGTCTTTAACGCCTCAATCCTATTCAATTAATTCACAACTGATGTGCATGTTAATTTCGTCTATCCTCTCTGATTCCAATTCTTGGGTTTAAGTCCAACCTGTTTCAGAGGTGTGTAACCACATCTCTGAACAGATTGATTAAAATATCTCCTCCTTGATTTCCGATCTTGTAACATCCCTGCCCAACAAAACATATCAACTTCAGTTTTGAGACAGCAAGAACTGCAGATGCTGGAGTCAGAGACAACACAGTGTGGAGCTGAAGGAACACAGCAGGCCAGGCAGCATCAGAGGAACAGGAAAGTTGATG
>NC_063337.1:26598427-26666886 GCF_021869965.1 Rhincodon typus | reverse complement strand
AAGCAGAGTAGAATTGGGGCAGTTGGTGGATAGGAAAGAGGACAGGCCCCTTTTTTCAATCACTAGGTGCTCTCTGGTATGGTCAGTTTTAATGTTAATGAAGGTGAGGTAATAGATGAGATAACAAGGTGTAGAGCTGGATGAACACAGCAGGACAAGCAGCATCATAGGAGTAGGAAGGCTGACGTTTCGGGCCTAGACCCCTCATGAAGGTGTCAGGCAATGTAATCAGGTGATCAGGAGGTAGTGGGGGCAGTCAGCATGAATGATTGGAATGTTACTTCTAGAGTTACCCAATAATTAGACAATAGGTTTTAATCTGTCTTAACATTTCCTGGGTAACTATTCAGATAATTGCATCAAGATCTGTCCAAAGTCTCCAACTCGAGCTCAAACTCTCAAAACAAATAGTAATTTTGAGAATTGGGAGTATTTTAGAATTTAGCAAAGGAGAGTCAAGAAACTGATTGAAAAAACATATAATACGAAAGTAAACTAGTGAAAAACGTAAAATGGACCATGAAAACTTCTACAGGTTTGTTAGAAAAAGACAAACATATGTCCATAACATGTAGGAACAGGAGAATTAATAACAGAAAATGACAAAATGAAACAAATGAAATATTTTGTGCCTGTCTTTATGGAGGAAGATACAAAAAAATTCTCCTGAGAAAACTATAGAACGAAGGGAACAATGAGAAGGAGGGATTGAAAGACATTTGTATTTGTAAAAAGAAAAGTCACATTAAAGAAATTAATAGAATGAATACTGATAAATCTCTGGGACATGACCTATACCCCAGGTTATAGAAAGAGGAGGCTTCAAGGAAAGAGTAGGAATAAAAGGGTCATTGTCAGAGGCAGGCTGTGATTAGTGGAGTACCACAAGAATCAGTGGTTGAGCCAGAGCTATTAACAATCTATCCCAACAATTTGGATATGGAGATCAAATATAGTATTTCAAAGTTTTCTAATGATATACAGTTAATTGGGGTGGGAGCTGTGAAGAGAATGAAAAGAGGCTTCAAGGGGATTTAGTCAGACTAAGTGAGTGAGCAAAATCCTTGAACAGATCCTTGAACAGTCAATACCATGAATTCTGTTTTAATCTCCTTACCTAAGGAAGGACCTACTTTCCATAGAAGGTGTGCAATCAGACCCCTGGATGGTGGGATTATTCTCTGGGGAAAGACTGAGGGAGACTGGGACTATATTCTCTAGCATTTAGAAGAATCAGAGCTGATCTCATTGAAGTACATGAAATCGTTTCTGAGCTCAATAAGGTAGTTGCAGAAAGGAAGTTTTCCCTAGCTAAGGAGTCTAAAACCAGAAACTACAATAACAGAATAAGTAGCAGGCCATTTAGGACTTAGATGAGGAGAAATTTATTCACTCAGAATGTAGTGATAAAATTCTCTACCTCCAAAAGTCATGGAGGCCCATCATATTTAACACAGAGATTGATGGATTTCTAGATAGTCAAGATATTAAGGGATATGTGGATAGTGTGGGAAAATGGTGTTGAGAATAGAAGATCAGCCATGAGTGGTAGAGCAGACTCAACGGCCTGAAAGATCTATGCCTGCTCCTATTTCCTATGTTCCTTCTCTGAAAGCAATTGCTCTACTTGCAACTTGGTCATGACCCCCAAGAGGATAGTGGAAATCACTGTAGAGGTTAAATATCCCCATCAACTCATTGCAGACTCTGGCCTGTGACCGTCCATAATAAGAAACGTTCATTTGCGAAGAAGACGCCAAACACATTGAGAGGTTTTGTTGAAAACATGCAAAGGTGAAATTAAGGTGAATTAGAGAGTGTAAAAACCTCCAAACAATTAAACCACCTGTAGGACTCTGGTTTGCACTCAGTAATTTGCTGATTTTAGGTGGTTTGAATCACCTCCAGATCCCTGATTCTCGACACTGGACTTATTTAGGGAATGTGAAATGAAGAAGGCAGTAGACAGGTCTTTCAGGGGCAAAGGAATCGTCTGTGTTTATTTAAATACAAAAAGGTAAGTATAATACAAGAAACACAGGAAAATGCAATAAAGTGAAATTAACACCATCAGTTATACTGTAATGTAAGTAATGAAATAGACAATTAAATTAAACAGATTAAACATGATTAGAAGCTAAACAGCAGTTTTAATCACAAACTTTAATTAGGCTTCCTACCGTTGGGGTTCCCTGTACTGTCACCATCAGCCTTTTCCTCCCTGCTAGCGAGGGTGGAATCTTTGGGGTCTTGGGAGTTTCAGCTCACCACTGAGAAAACAGTTTTAAACTGCACCCAGTCGCTGAGGGTCTTGCCGTCGGTTCACTTGACTCGGAACAGGCGTCTGGAAGCTCTTGTTTAGATAGTGCTTCGTTTCCTCACTCTTAGACATCCCTTGTTCTGATGATGCTCTTGGTTTGGCCTCCCAATTCAGCTTCCCTGTTTGGCCTCTGTGGTTCTTGGTTCCAAAGCTGTTCGTGCTGGAGCTTGTTGTTGAAAATTGTCCTCCCCCTCAGGTCAGATCAGAGCTAGCAGTTATGCAGACTGTGTGCCCCATTATCTCCCCTCAAATCTGTGATGTCCATTGTGTTTCTCATGTTTCCTTCTGAAATCGATTAGTTTCCCAATAGTTAAGAGTATGTATAACTGGATTTTGATTGAAGTTGAATGTTTGGTATACACCAGATACATTGACGACATTTTCTTCCTTTGGTCTCATGACGAGGAATCACTGAAACAACTACATAACGATATCAACAAGTCGCATTCCACCATCAGATTTAACATGGACTACTCTTAGAATCAGTCTCATTCTTGCACATATGCATCTTCACTAAGGACGGACACCTCAATACGTCACGCTACCCCTACTCTACCGTGAGCCTAGGGATAATTTCACAATGCTGCATTTCTCTAGCTTCCACCGTAAGCACATTAAAACAGCCATCCCCTACAGACGAACCTTACGCATACACAGGATCTGTTCAGATGATAAGCAATGGGACAGACAAGATGCTGAAGGACACCCTCATAAGAATGGGATATGATGCTCAACTCATTGATCACCAGTTCCCATGTGCCACAGTGAAAGACCTCAGCAGATCGACACGGGTCATGACCGATAGGATACCGTTGGCCGTCCAGTACTTCCCTGGAGTGGAGAAACTACGCCATGTTCTTCACAGCCTTCACAAATATTATCAATGACGATGAGCACCTCACCAACACCTTCCCCACGCCTCCACTTCTCACCTTCAAACAACCACCCAACCTTAAACAGACCATTGTTCGCAGCAAACTACACAGCCTTCAGAACAGTATCTATCACAACACAGAACAACCCTGTCATGGCAACCTCTGCAAGACATGTCAGATCTTTGACATGGACACTACCATCACACGTGGAAACACCACCCACCACGTGTAAGGCAGATACTCATGTGACTCGGCCAACGTTGTCTATCTCATACGCTGCAGGCAAGGATGGCCCCAGGCAGGGTATATTGGCGAGACCATGCAGATGCTACGACAACAGATGAATGAACACCACACTACAATTGCCAGACAGTGATGTTCCCTCCCAGTGGGGGAACAATTCAAGGGTCAAGGACATTCAGCCTTGGATCTTCAGGTAAACAAAGTGGACTTCTTTTTACACAACAATGCAGAGTTGCGTAGCAGAGGCTGATAGCCACGTTCTGTATGCATGAGAGCAGCCTCAACTGGGATCTTGGGTTCATGTTGCACTACAGGTGATTCCACCACACTATACACTCTCACACACACACTCACACACTCACACACTCACACAGACCCTCTCTCACACACACACTCTGTCTCACAAACACTCACACACTCTTTCTCTCAAGCACACGTACATGCACACATACACACATACTCTGTCTCTGTCACACACACACACACACACACACACACACTCTCTCGCTCTCTGTCTCCCTCACACACACATACACACAGACACACAATCTCTCTCCCTCACACACATGCACGCACATATAAGTCTATGGGGTGAATTTGCATTTATACATTTGTAATTGCAGATACATTCTATTTTGTTTAAAAAGCACAGAATTTGTAGACAATCCATATGGCATTTTGTAAATTCCTACTTTGGAAATAAAACCAGTCTGACTCAACGTTAATACACAGCCAGATTCTGAAAAAGGACTCACACCTAAAATGCATTGTCTGACCTGGGATATCACCTCGGGTATACTAATAAAACCTTTAGTTATCTTGGGGCAGTGACTTGAAAGAAATTCTGCGATTTGCATATTAATTCTTTCTAACTGAGTGAGGAATTAACAGCCATCTTAGGTTTGTTCAACACATTTGCATTAATTTTATGGCTCTTTGATCTTTTGCTCATAAATTCTGTGTCTGATGCCACCTTTCTCACTGACACCTGAAGAAGGAGTGAGACTCTGAGAGCTTATGTCTTCAAATAAACCTGTTGGACTATAACCTAGTGACATGTGATTTTTTGACCTGGTATCTGTGTAGGCTGTGCTGTGTAGTCCGAGGTGTAAAAGTTAGTTTCAGTCTAGAGTGTTAGGTTTGGTTGATTGTTCTCTTGGAGCGGACGTGTAAATTGGAATTCCAGGCTGAACAATGGTTCCAAGCAGCCATCTCTGTGTTTGTGTAATTTTTCCAGAGCTCAGCCCAGCTGTCCCCTTTACTTTTAGAAGTTTTGAAAAATCCAGGGTCCTGTCCAGCATTTTAGATTTTGGGGATTTTTGCTCAATCATCAAGCAGCAGCTGCCCAACATGTGACAAGAGTCTACAAATCATACATTGAACCTGTCAGCATCACAAAACCCAACGAGCTGGGATGAATGTGATCTCCCGGGAATCCAATGGACTGCCAATGGACAAAGAAGAAAAAGAATGGATAAGTTCTTGAAATAGAGCTGTTTTAGTGTCTTTGCTGCCTTTTAGCATCAGGTTTGGTTGCATAAGTCAAGACATGATGTAGCCAAATCTCAAAAGCTAAATATATTTGAAAATATTTTTTGCAACATTTCAATAGGTGTCTAAAACAATTGCACTACATGCCCTGAATGCCAATAGAGGAGGCAAATCTAATGTCAGGCAGAACACGTTGACGTAGAATAAGTATTGTGCAGACTTGCACTTTGGATACTTTAGTGCCTGTTTAATGCCTGGAAAACAGGTATGTACCCTGTATAATGAAATGATGTTGTGGCGTGATATTTATGCACCACCATTTGTGTTTTGAACAAACTATTGCAGTAAATTCCAGGACACTGACAATACCAATTTAGAACAGCTGAAATTGGGAAATTTCTGAAGAAAATAAACTCTGGCATTAAAAATAAGCTGAATGATCACATCTGGTCTACCAGCAGGAGGCATCTGCAGCATTGGAACACAATGCCATTCACAGATTTGTTCCAGGAACTGATTAACTGAACTTAATAACTGAAGGTTTATGAAAGGTTAACCCATTCCTGTTTAATACATTGCATCCGGACAACTGCGACTAAATTGGTCCTCCTGTTGCTCATACAAATCGTTGTTAAAATAAAATTGTATAGTTCTAAGTTCTTCAGGGGAATTTGTCTTTGTGATTTAAGCTGGTCAGAGATTGTTTCTCTTGAATTTATAGTATCCCTGAAGGCCCAGGACTGCTCAGGACATCTGAATTGAGGGTCCACCACATTGTTGGGGTCAAGGAATGTGAGCTTAACTCTGCAGCTAACTGTGAGCAAAGGATCTTCTTGAACCTGAGGCTGACACCAGGTGCAGTACCTTTTGCTGTCAGAGGTTGCAAACCTGGAGGTGGAAAGAACAATTAATTAGATGGGTTGTGACTGACCCAATTTCCTACTGCTTTCCCACCTACACCAGAATTACGTTCTAGATGGGAAGACCATGGTTGAACTCCCAGCCCCATTGCCAACTGAAGTTCTTAAGTGTTCAATTAAGGAATATACTGCAGGGTATAAGAAAACACAGCAACAAATACAAGCAATGAAACATCTTAACATGCATCATAGAGAAATTGTAAAAGAAAATATGACTCTGAAACACAGATGATGAAATGCTTGCTCAAAGACGTATGTTTTAAGGAATGTAAAAAAGGAGAAAGTGAAGTGAAAAGTCAGAGAAGGATAGGGAGGGAATCCTAAACCTCAAGTCCCAGACAGTTGAAGACAAAGCCGCCAATGGTTGAGCAAGTAAACATGGGGATTCTCAAGAGGTCAGAAACACTGATGTATTGGAAAACTCAGAGAGATCAAGAACTGCAGATGCTGGAGTCAGAGATAATACAGTGTGGAGCTGGAGGAGCACAGCAGGACAGGCAGCATCAGAGGAGCAGGAAAGTTGACGTTTTGGGTTGGGACCCTTTTCTGAAGAAGGGTCCCGATACAAAATGTCAACTTTCCTGTTCCTCTGATGCTGCCTGGCCTGCTGTGTTCCTCCAGCTCCGTACTATGTTATTCCAAATTGGAAAACTGGTTGGTTAGGAGAGATTACAGTGGGAGATTACAGGAAGTGTGAGTTTATGGATATATTTGAAAAAAAAAGAGAATTTTGAAATATTTACATTGTTGATCAGGAATGAATTGAATTCAATAAATGGCAACTGTTTAACCACCGTCAATTGCTATAAAAACCACTTGTTTCATTAATGTCCTTTAAGGAAGAAAGTCTGTCATTCTTGTTTGGTTTGGCTTATGTGTGACTCCAGACCCACAGCAATGTGGTTAATTTTTAACTACCCCCTGAGCAATTAGAGATGAACAATAAATACTGGCCTAGCCAACAACTCTTACGTCCCATGAATGAATAACAAAAAAAAAAGGCTGTGGTGAATAGGACCTGGTTCAATTTAGACAGCAGAGTATTGGACGAACTCAGGTTTATTGAGCGTTGAATTTAAGAGATTGGCCAGGACTTTGTTAGAATTAACAACTCAAGAAGTAAGAAGACATGCATAAGGATTTCAGCAGAAGATGAGTTGAAGCAGGAATGGAGCTGAACAGTTATACAAGTGAAACAGTCAAAAATGTGTTCCTAATTATTGGGCAAATATTAATTATTCTTTCGTGAGATAGAGGTGTCACTGGCAAGGTCGACGTTTGTTGCTGATCCAAAATTTCCATTGAATGAGCCATTTCAGAGTAAGAGACAACCATATTGTTGTGGGATCGGAGTCACATGTGGAGTTACCACTTCTGGGTAAGGATGGCAGGTTTCCTAGTGAACCAGATGAGACCAGTTTTCAATTTCAGATTTCTATTAGTTCAGTTTAAATCCCACTGACTGCTGTGCTGGTCCAGTGACGTTACGGTTATAGTAAGATGTTCTAATGTGGCTTTGTCAGGTCTTTTTTCATGCTCAGGCTACACTTCAAGGTCAGTCTATGTATAATATCACCTCCCACAGATATCACTCAGAGGCTGACATAATATATTAAAGTCCTATTGATCTTCATCAGACAAAGCTCTCTGACCAAACCTTCCATTCAAAGCTCTTTCATTCGTGTGTGCCCTGCACCACATTGTTTTTAAAAGTAATGCAAATGGATAATTACAGCTCTGAGACTCATATATCCATCATTACTTTTAAAGGCAGGCAAAGTGAGGGCCAAAATGTTTAACTTTCACAATGACTAATCAATATTCTGGTCAAGGTGTTTATCCTCTGCTATAGGAACAATCATTTACTTGACCCAGAATGTGTATAATCTCCACATCTTCTTCTTGTTCCTCTTGTTCAATTTGCTGAATCTGTCATTGCACTGGAGATTATCTGTTTATTTTAAGAGGAGGTTTTAAATTGCATACCCCCTGTTGGGGCAATCTTGTCATCGTGCTTAACTTTCTTGTACCACACAACCAGCATTTCAAAACAGCAGCTCCCACACATCGCCAAATTTTGCTCAGATTTGTTTTTAGGCAAGATGGACATCAATGGTCTGGATAACCATGGGTTTAGGCTGAGCCTTGGGATTACATTGAGTCGCCTCTCAGTTATGTGCTCTTTGCTTGGCCTGTCTAACATGCTAGATCACTTCTTGACATTGCAAAGTAATGTCTGTTATGACCACTATCCAATCTTGTATAAGCTCAACATTCAATGTGCTGTAGCTGTATGACAATTTAAGTAATTCATTAATAATGGTGTCTACCTCTATTAGTCGTTAGCCTGCTGGTTGAAAAGGGTATGTTCGATTGTAAGATTCATATTGGAGCTAAAATAAGAATCTAATGTCACTAAAACTGGCTAAAAATCGGATGAGGTTTCTATCTACACTTTTACTGGGTTAGGAAGTCATCAATAATGTAGCCCACTGCCTTTAACAAAATATTCAACTGGAGCTGCTGCTGTTTTGACTGATTCTATATCTGTGGGAGTGTGTCTTTCACAGGTCCCATTTATGTGCCTGCATCAGCCCTACAATGGCATTATATGAAGGAAGTAGGAATTCCTTGGCTGGTGTGAACATGCTGCACATTGGAGTATAACCCACTTCACCTCCTTTCAGGTAAGCCATCAAATCACTATAATGGGAAAGTCTTTTAAGAAACAAAAACAGAAATTGCTGGAAAAGCTCAGCAGATCTGGCAGCATCTGTAGAGAGAAATCAGAGTCAAAGTTTTGGTTCTGATGACTCTTCTTCAGAACTTCCAAGGATTCTAAGGACTCTTTTTTACCTCACAGTTGTTCGATCATTGCTTGTAGTTCTTCAGGTTTGTCTGAGAAAAGCAAGGTCTAACTTGGACTGGTGTTTCTATCACTGCGCATCTTGCAGCATATTCTAACGTGAGTTCTTTGAGTCTTCGTACCGATGTCTCGGTTACCATTACATAATATTTAATAATACACCATACATGATGGTAAGGCTGCACAACAACATGCTCTGAGCTGAACAATGACTAGTCCAATTTTCACATGCAACATGAACATCTGTGTGTATTGCAAGTCTTCAAAGCCAACCTGGACACACAAATCGGTAAATCTGACAAAGTGACGAAAATCCTAAATGAGCATGTCTGTGTCAACATTTTTAGTAGAACACTAATACTTGACTACTGAGGTCACTGTGACATCATAGCTCAATGCAAATATTCACCTTCATATTGATAATTCTTTCATATTGATAATTCCTTATCTCCAAAATTTGCACTACACCACCATCTCCATATGTTGAAATGTTGTTGCAGGGCCAAATATGACACGAAGGCTGTAACAGTCTGGTTCAGCCTCAGCCTGTGTGAGAGTTAACAATATGATATGCACCCTTAGGGTATGAAGTGAATCTGCAGAGTATAATGTGACAGATCTGGGTAGAAAGTGAGATCATAAGACATAACAATTTGATTTGATTTGGTTTAATTTATTATTGTCACATGTACAAAGGTACAGTGAAAAGTATTGTTTTGCACGCTAACCTGACAAATCATACCTTACATAAGTACATCAGGGTAATAGAACAGAATGCAGAATATGGTGTTATAGTGACAAAGAAGGTGCAGAGAAAGATCGCTCTAATACAAGCGAGGTCTGTTCATCAGTCTGATAATAGAAGTGAAGAAACTGTTCTTGAAACTGTTGGTACATGTTTTCAAACATTTATGTCTTCTGTTTGATGCAAGAAAATGGAAGAGAGCATAACTAGGATGGGAGGGATCTCTGATCATGTTGGCTGCTTTCCAAAGGCATCAGGAAGTGTAGACAGAGTCAATGAAATGGAATCAGAGATAGTAGGAACTGCAGATGCTGGAGAATCCGAGACAACAAGGTGCAGGGCTGGATGAACACAGCAGGCCAAGCAGCATCATAGGAGCAGAAAGGCTGACGTTTCGGGCCTAGACCCTTCATCAGAAAAGGGGGAGGGGAAGGGGGTTCTGAAATAAATAGGGAGAGAGTGGGAGGCGGATAGAAGATGGGTAGAGGAGAGGATAGGTGGAGAGGAAACAAACAGGTCGAAGAGGTGGGGATGGAGCCAGTAAAGGTGAGTGTAGGTGGGGAGTTAGGGAGGGGATAGGTCAGTCCAGGGAGGACGGACAGGTCAAGGGGGCGGGATGAGGTTAGTCGGTAGGAGATGGGGGTGCGGCTTGAGGTGGGAGGAGGGGATAGGTGGGAGGAAGAACAGGTTAGGGAGGCGGGGACGAGCTGGACTGGTTTTGGGATGTGGTAGGGGGAGGGGAGATTTTGAAGCTTGTGAAATCCACATTGATACCATTGGGCTGCAGGGTTCCCAAGCGGAATATGAGTTGCTGTTCCTGCAACCTTCGGGTGGCATCGTTGTGGCACTGCAGGAGGCCCAGGATGGACATGTCGTCTGAGGAATGGGAGGGGGAGTTGAAATGGTTCGCGACTGGGAGGTGCAGTTGTTTATTGCGAACCGAGCGTAGGTGTTCTGCAAAGCGGTCCCCGAGCCTCCGCTTGGTTTCCCCGATGTAGAGGAAGCCACACCGGGTACAGCGGATGCAGTATACCACATTAGCAGATGTGCAGGTGAACATCTGCTTGATGTGGAAAGTCTTCTTGGGGCCTGGGATGGGGGTGAGGGAGGAGGTATGGGGGCAGGTGTAGCACTTCCTGCGGTTGCAGGGAAAAGTGCCGGGTGTGGTGGGGCTGGAGGGGAGTGTGGAGCGGACAAGGGAGTCATGGAGAGAGTGGTCCCTCTGGAAAGCAGATAAGGGTGGGGAGGGAAAGATGTCTTTGGTGGTGGGGTCGGATTGCAGATGGCGGAAGTGTCGGAGGATGATGCGTTGGATCCGGAGGTCGGTGGGGTGGTACGTGAGGACGAGGGGGATTCTTTTTAGGTTCTTATTGCGTGGACGGGGTGTGAGGGATGAGTTGCGGGAGATGTGGGAGACACGGTTGAGGGCGTTCTCGACCACTGAGGGGGGGAAATTACGGTCCTTGAAAAACGAGGACAATTGAGATGTACGGGAGTGGAATGCCTCATCCTGGGAGCAGATGCGGTGGAGGCAAAGGAATTGGGAATAGGGGATAGCATTTTTGCAGAAAGGTGGGTGGGAGGAGGAGTATTCTAGGTCGCTGTGGGAGTCGGTGGGCTTGAACTGAATATCGGTTTCTAGGTGGTTGCCCGATATGGAGACAGAGAGGTCCAGGAAGGGGAGAGAGGTGTTAGAGATGGTCCAGGTAAACTTAAGATTGGGGTGGAAGGTGTTGGTGAAGTGGATGAACTGTTTGAGCTCCTCGTGGGAGCACGAGGCGGCGCCGATACAGTCATCAATGTAACGGAGGAAGAGGTGGGGTTTAGGGCCGGTGTAGGTACGGAAAAGGGATTGTTCCACGTAACCTACAAAGAGGCAGGCGTAGCTTGGGCCCATGCGGGTACCCATGGCCACCCCCTTTGTCTGTAGGAAGTGGGAGGAATTGAAAGAGAAGTTGTTGAGGGTGAGGACGAGTTCGGCTAAGTGGATGAGCGTGTCAGTGGAGGGGGACTGGTCGGGCCTGCGGGACAGGAAGAAGCGGAGGGCCTTTGAGGCTGCTTTTCATGATGGACTGGGCTGTGTTCACAACTCTTTGTAACTTTTTGCAGTCTTGGGCAGAGCAGTTGCTATACCAAGCTGTGATACATTTGGATGGAATAGTGTAAGGGACCAGGGCATAACATGAAAATCAAGGATTTAGTAGAAGGGATTTGGGTACAAAATAAGATTGAGAATATACAGAGAAGGATGAGGTTACATATGAAACCAAAGGCCCATTTGTACAGTGAAACAACAATGTGAGAAAAAGAAGTGACAAAGGACCAATTTTGTTTATGACTTAAACTGTTGTTGGCTGAAGGATTGCTGATTTGATATCCCCCCTCCTAGGGTATACTATATATCTGAAGCCAAGTTACAAGATTCAGTGCTAATGCGAATCCAAGGGGTTTGCCTGGTATTTGTCCTTTGCCTACTTTGTACAATCAGTGAGGAGGCTTTGTAATGACAAGTGCTGCATATCAATCAAAAATTAAAAGTAATTGCTTCTAAAATGTCTGCATGATTAGTTTTAGAGTCAAAGTTAATAGCTTGTATGGTAGTATTGTAAATATGGATCTAGTTTGTCCAAAAATATGCTTCATCAGGAAAATTCTGAAACGCTACTAGGTAAACAAATTGATAATTAGGTCATCTTCCACTGCTGTCCTGTTGCAACTGGAACTCAAATTCAAGCACTTTATTATGTAACATTTATATTTCACAAGCTAAGTTAAACAATCAAAGGTGATTTTCACATGGTCAACCAACAATTTTGAATGTGCAAGTAACAAAAGGACAAGATGAATAGTTGAACACATTTTCTATGCTTGGAGCAAAATTGCACTGTTTTTCCATTTGGAGAAAGAGTTATATAGAAGATGAATGACTGGAAAGTTATCTAAAACAATGGAATTCATTGGATTTTTAGAGTTCATATTTTTCATGATTTTTTTGAGGTTCATGAGACTCATTTGGGAAAAGTTAGGATCATGGACCATCACAAACACCTTCCTTTCTGTCAGATACAGTTCCAACATCAATGGTTTCTTCCAGCTCCTCTTGCTGACATATTCCATTTATTGCTACCTTAATGTGAAGGACAGCTACTCTGCTCTTTTTCTTTTGCATTTAGCTCCTGCACCCAAGCCACATAGCTATCATGGGACCCAAAGTGGGTGTTGGTGAGCAGGAATTCCGTGTGTGGAATGGCAGCCTCCCGGCAGTTGGAAGCTGTGACAGTGGATGCGGCTTCTCCTGGTGATCGGAGGTGGCAGCAGCGATAGCAACAGCATTGCCAGGGATTTCTGGTTGTGTTTGTGGCCGGCCCAGAGTGGGAACTCCTGGTTATTGATGAGGTGGCAGCGGCAGCAAGGATGTCCTCCTGGCAGTCAGGGCTGGTGGCGGCAGCAATGGTGGCAAAGCTCCTCCAGCGATCGGAGGTGGCAGCGGCAGCGGACTTTTCAAGATGGCATCACTGGCGTCAATGAGGTGGCAATGGTGTGGGGATTCCTGGCATCAACGAGGTGGCAGTGGTATCGGGATTCCTGGCATCAATGAGGTGGCAGTGGTATCGGGATTCCTGGCATCAATGAGGTGGCAGTGGTGTGAGGATTCCTGGCATCAATGAGGTGGCAGTGGTGTGGGAATTCCTGGTGTCAATGAGGTGGCAGTGGTGTGGGAATTCCTGGCGTCACCAAGGCAGCAGCGTTGCCAGGGACTTCTGGTTGTGTTTGAGGCAGGCCCAGAGTGGGAACTCCTGGTTATTGATGATGCAGCAGCGGCAGCTCCTGGTTGCGGTAGGCCCTGATCCAGGGACTCCTGGTTATTGGCGAGGTGGTGGCGGCAGTGGAGCCGGGTCTCCCGGTTGTGGGTTGAGTGTGGGTTGAGCACGGGACCCAGCATTGGCAACAGCGTCCGTGAGGTGGGCCCAGCTATGAAAAGATGGCACCTAAAGACTGGCAACTCTTACATTTGTGGGTCCCGTGCAGGGGGTGGCGTGGTGATGGAGGAGGGGTAGAGGCACAGGTGTTGCTGGTGAGATGGCTCAGGGCTCAGAACTTATGGTGGTGGAATGAAGATAGGATCATTTTCAGTTATATCTTTTTATTCTTTAACTATTCAAAATGATGCCAGATTGTGGTGACAGCTGAAGCTTTTCATTGTATTTCACTGTTTCATTCACAGTTAGATACAAATGACAATAATTCATTCAATTCACTACAGTTTAACTCAGATGATTAGCAAGTTAGTGCCATTTAATGCCACAATAAATATTCCTTTTATCATTTTACCAATGCATAGGATGAGGTTGATAGGGTGTTAATTGATCGGGATAGATTTGTCATGAACATTGCATATTTGTCTTACATTAGGAAATTTTTACATTATTAGATAAATGCTAAGGATATGGTTCCAGCAGAAGCTTGGTTATGAGAATCTTTGCCTTCAGCAATAAGCCTAACCTTGTCAGGAATGAAAGTCTCTTATATATCAGAAGATCCATATTCCATGGAGTGAATTGAATTGACTGGACACTGGTGTCTGTGATGGTCAGGAATTTTGCAGATGGCCAAATGAATCACCCACTTCATAATTAGTCTGAAGACAATTACAAATACTTTAGCCTTGTTGTTTGCATTCAATTGCTGGGGTCTAACATAGTTGTCAATGCAAATGTTTGTGGAGCTGGATGTTCGCTACATTTTTGATGGATATGGTAGGGCCCTGACATGATTCTCCATTTTCTCCATTGAAACAAGGTGGGACCTTGATTGGATGGTAAAGAAGTGGCAGATGGAATTAAACCTAGGAAGATGTGAGGTTACATACTTTGGTAGGAAGAATAGGGGATAGGCTGCGGAATCTGAAGCGCAAAGGGACTTGGGAGTCCAAGTTCAGGATTCTCTTAAGGTTAACATGCAGGTTCAGTTGGCAATTGGAAGGTAAATGAAATGTTAGCATTCATTTCAAGACAGCTAGAATATAAGGGCAGGGATGTACTGCTGGGGGCATATAAGGCTTTGGTTAGACTGCATTTGGAATATTGTGAGCAGTTTATGGCCCTATGTATAAGGGAAGATGTGCTTACCTTGGAGGTGGTTTACATGAATGATCTTGGGGATGAAAGGGTTCCTATATCAGGAGCTGTTGAGAACTCTGTGTCTGTACTCAATGGAGTTTAGAGGGATGAGGGGGAATCTCATTGAAACTTACAGAATTCTGAGAGAGCTGGATAGAGGGGATGTGGAGAAGATGTCTAGGAGAGCCGAGGACCCAAGAACATAGTCTCAAAGTGAAGGGACAACCCTTTAGGACTAAGATGAGGAGGAATTTCTTCAGCCAGAGGGTGGTTAATCTGTGGAACTCATTGCTGCAAGACCAAGTTGTTGAATGTATTTAAAACAGAGATATACAGTTTCCAAATTAGTAAAGAGGTTAAGGGTTATGGGGAAAAGGTAGCAGAATGAGTTTAAGAAATATATCAGCCATGATTGAATGGTGGAGCAGACTCAATGGGCAAGATGGCCTAATTATGCTCCTATATCTTATCATAGAATCTCTACAGCGTGGGAACAGGTCATTCAGCCCAATGAGTCCACACCAACTCTCTGAAGAGCATCCCACCCAGACCCACCTCTCTGCCCTATCCCATGGCTAACTGACCTAAGCCTGCACATTCTTGGACACTATGGGCAATCTGCCTAACCTGCACATCTTTGAACTGTAGGAGGAAACCAGAGCACCCTGAAGAAACCCACGCAGACCAGGCAGAATGTGCAAACTCCACACAGACACTCTCTGAGGCTGGAACTGAACCTGGGTCCCTAGTGCTGTGAGGCATCAGTGCTAACCACTGAGCTACCTTGCCGCCCTTATTTCTGAAGTTTTTGCATCCAATGTATAAATAGGTAATTTTCAGCTAAAGTGTCTTCCTTAAGGCTGCTGAGCATCTATTTGGGTACTTTAAATACAAATCCTCTAAGTTACCTTCACTTCAGGGCTGTAATGAATCTCAATCAAGGTAGCTGCACGTGTCTTCAGTAATACAAATACTCTGTATTGTGTGCTCGCAGTGGTTTTAACTAGTACGTCACAGGCCACGACAAGGTTAAAAATGAGCTGCGAAATTTTCGGAAGCAATTTTGGTTTATCTGCTGACACCAGACATCCCTATAAAAGGAACAGCTCCCAACATCTGACTGGTAATGATGCTGTCACACAGTTTGTGGGGGCTGTGAGTGTGTCACCGTTGTTCTTTGTCCTTTTACCGGGCTGAATGTGAATGTGGAACTGTTTGGCTCATTGAATATGCTGAAAGGTTTGGGAGCCAAGTGCATTATTGCACTAGTCACACTTTTGGTACTCAGCATGCCTATGTCTCGCCCTCTTGTTATGTGGTCCACCAGCCGCCATGTAACTTGCCAACCAAAACATTATTGATAACGTGTAGATAACATAATTCTGAGATATTGCATTTTTAAACTTCGTTGTCTCTACTATAACTTCAATCTGAATTACATGCAAATGATTCTTCTAAGTTTCGTAATCACATCTGCAGTGCAGGTTTCTGCTTTATATGAGTAGTTTCCTTCATAAAAAAACATTTCTGTCTAGCCACCACTTACATCATTGCAGACTGCCATATGAAAACATTTTAGTTTTGTTTGATTTATCTGTTCGATGTCAGTTGCAACATATTCACCACTGAAAGCTAACTAAGTGACAGAAAGCTAACTGTGTGCTGTCTATTTTGTTTTCAGGTTAGCCGGGTATTTATTTCGAACTTTTGGCATGCTCTTCTTATTTGTGAAGTTACACATGAGGTGTAAAGAAAAGATTATAAAACGCAGATGATTATTTAAACTGATGCAATGGTGGCGTTTAAGGTTGAAAATAATAAGCTGTTAAGTATAGAAAAGTTGGATTTGAATGTAACATTCGTGAGGAATTAGCATGCATGGGGCGCATAAAATTTTGTTAATGCCGGTTCTCTGAATGTGACACTATTTGAAAATTTGAGCACTGCTATAAAGCTACCCCAGTGAGATCTTGTGGGTGTAATGTTTAGAACACCAGAAGATATAGGAATGACTAATAACAAAAATAAATTTGAAAACTAAAAAAAAACCTAACAATCAAAACAAAAATTGAAGGTCACTTTGAAGGAAGGCTTATGTCTCTTGTTGGGACTATTTAGTCTCCATTTCTGCTGATCTGTAACTGGACATAAAGATACTCTCTTATTTTTTATTCTTTCAAGGGTCATGAGTATCACTGGCTAGGCCAACATTGGTTGCTCAATTGTCCTTGAGAAGATGACGATTAGCTGCTTTTCTGAACTGCTGCACAATCAAAATGAACTGGAGACGCAATTCTGTTGGAAAGTGAGTTTCAGGAGTTTGACACAGTGATAATGAAGAAACAGCGATACGGTTCCAAGTCAGGATGGTGTATAGATTGGAGAAGAACTTGTGGGTGTTGCTTGCTCCCATACGTCTGCTACCCTTGATATTCTGAGCAGTGACAGTCATGGGGCTGGTGGAAGATGCTGTCAAAAGCATCTGAATTGTTGTGTTGCATGAGGTACACAACGTTGCCACTACACATTGGTGGTAGAACTAGTAATTGCTTAAATTGGTGGATGAGATGCCATTCAAGGGGACTGTTTTGTCTCAGAAAATGTTGAGCATCTTGTGTGGTCATTACAGCTGTACATTCAGGCTGTTTCAGTGTATTCCATCACACTATGACTTGTGCCTTTTGGACAATGAATACATTTTGGGAAGTCAACAGGTGAGTTACTCATTGCAGAATTCCCAGTCTCAGACTCCAGTAATCATAGCATTTACATGCTTGGTTCAATTCAGTTTCTGGTCAGTGGTGACACCTAGATGTTAATGGTCCATGTTACAGTTGTTGCAATAATGAGTGGAATTTTGTTGGGCTAACAAAAAGAAGGGAATCCCACCAGTTTCATGAGGAAAGCTTGATGGGAGCACGTATCTCTCAGGTACTCTCCTAAGGTCTCTTAAGATTGATGACCCTGTTGAAGGGAATCCTGCTGTCAACAGTTGCCAGCAAATTGGATGCTGGAGCTCCTGATTGCTGCCGGCCCCAGTGGAAATAAAGGTTGCACGTGGCACTGGACCCGCCCAAGGTATGAGATCACTGACTAATGTCAGGCCAAATGTGAGTTAATGTTGTGGGAGGTCCAAATAAAATTTCCTGCTGTGTGTGTGGGAAACCTGTGCAGCTCTCATTTAATTCCCAACCACCACTAAATTACAGTGGCCTCATTAATCATTCAGTCCAATTTATGTTATGACATTAGCAGCCAGGAATCCCATTGCTGCCTTTTAAAGTAATTGGAGTAGGATTTCCGGCTGATGGTCCGTTAGTGCAGGGCTTTTCCCATGTTTAAGTCAGACCAATCTCTTTGTTTCCCACTGTGATAAGTTGCATTACACCCAGCCCAATGGATCAATGGAGGCCTCCAACAAGTTCTTCCAAATATCTGCATAATTTAGTTTCCCAGCTCTTTTGAAGTTGTTCACCAACTAATGCTGGTATTGTAGGTTAGCAAACATGTCCCTCTGTGGAAGTCCCCATTTTCTGTGATGAATCAACTTCACTCTGTAATCTGTTGTCTTTCACTATAAGGTCAATTGGAATGTCTGCTTCATGTCAGTGAATCACCATTACAGTGACTAGACATGGAGAGGATGTTTCCTTTTATGGGAGAATCTAAAACTTTGGGTTACTGCCCTTTTAAAACTGAGATGAAGTGAAATGTTTTCTCACAGAGGGTTCTGAGTCTTTGGAATTCTTCTCCTGAATTGGCAGTGGAAGCAGAGTCTTTGAATATTTTTAGGGCAGAGGTGGTAAGCAAGTGATTAAAAAGTTGGCAGAAATGTGAATTGAGGTTGTAATCAGATCAGCGACAATCTTATTGATTGGCAGAACAGGTTGCAGGAGCCGAGTGACCTACTTTTGCTCCTTGCTTGCACTGTTGCTAATTGCAGAATGTGCCAAAATTGCATTTTCTCCAATTTCAATATCAAAAGGGATAAACCAGTAGAAACAAAAATAATTGAAAATAAATGCTTGTGGGGAGCTCCATTTTGAAGTCAGGTGACACAGTGTAGTGCTCCTACCTTTGGTCCAGAAGGTTCAAGTTCCTCCTGTCTCAGAGATGTCTGAAAAGTTGATTTAAAACACGTACAAGTTGGATATGAAAGTGTCATTTACAATTTTATTGGTTTTTCTTTCTGGGTAATTAATGGTTTCGAAAAGGGGACTTGTCCCAAATGTCAAAGCCACATCTGGTTCTCAACCCACTCTCTTAAATGGCACAATAAAAGCAGAAATAGATGAAAAATGTTATAACTGAGCTGGGAAAAGAAGTTCTTGGAACCTAAATGCATTGCCTTTAGTATACATTTATGAGAAGAATTTTGTTTTTATTCACTCATGGGATGGGGGCATTGCTGGCTAGGCCAACATTTATTGCCCATCCCTAATTACCCAAAGGGCAGACAAGAGTCAACCACATTTCTGTGGGTCTGGAGACATATATAGGCCAGACCAAATAAGGATGGCAGATTTCCTTCCCTAAAGTACACTAGTGAATCCAGGTGGGTTTTTCCTGATAATCGACAATGGTTTCATGGTCAACTTTAGACCCTTAATTCCAGGTTCGTTATTGAATTCAAATTCCACCATCTGCCTTGGTGTGATTATGAACCTGGGTGCCCAGAACATTAGCTGAGTTTCTGGAGTAAGAGTCTAGCAACAATACCACTAGGTCATTGCCTCCCCCATATTGGTTAATTATCACAAAATATTAATGGGTATTGACCACATAATTTTACATTAAACTATGATAGAACAACAAGAATATTTAATTATAATCCAAATAAACATCAGGTTAAATGTAAAAATAGTTTTTGAAGCTTTGAACCACTTACCAATAGAGTTGACTGCCACCTAGTGCATGTAGTGAAGCCTTCAAGGTTAAACTAAATACATTTTGATTTAGAAAGAAATGAAGGCTTATAGACATGTGGTGGGGAACAGATAAAAATCATTAATTTGGATCTTTGAAACAATATAACAAGCTGAGGGACTGAAATCACGTATTTACATTAGCACCTGTCAAGATTTCACAACATCCCTAAGCTCTTCAACATCAATTAAATATTTTCGTAATGTAGTCTCTATTACAATGTACAAAATGTGACTGACAATATAGTGCCACTTTACAATTCACATTATTGAATTCCGTGCCAGGTTTTTCAATTGCTTCTTTCTTCTGCTTCGAAACCTTCAAGAAAATTGTTTGAGGTGGGACAGCTGTGCAGTGTTCAAAATGGTAGTTATCTTGATCAATTTATCATTGCTGGGAAAGGGGAGGAAGAATATCAGCAGCTGTGAGAATCTGTGCACGGCAAGTTCCCAGAAATGGCAATATAATAAACTACCAAGTAATAAAAGCAAAACACTGTGGATGCTGGAGGGTTATGAAACAATAAAAACAGAATATGATGGAGAAACTCAGCAGGTTTGCCAGCATCTGTGAACATGGAAACAAAGTTAATACTTCAAGTCCAATGACTTTTCTGAAGAAGACTCAAACCAGAATCAAAACATTAACTCAGTTTCTTTCTCCAGATGCTGCCAGAGTTTCACCTGAATTTTCTGTTTTTAATTCAAATTACTGGTTAAGTTGTTTTTATTGCTTTGGTTGATGGGTAAATGTTGGGGCATCAACAGAATTCATATGTTCTTATCTATTCTTTTATATTGGCTTGAAACAACAGTTGGAGATTTGATTTTAACTCGTTATCCTAATGTCAGCATTTGACGATGTGCTTGGGTTTCCAGAGCCAGAATGTACAAATCACAGGGACGAGTATTATCATTAAGTCACATTAAGAACTGGTGCTGGCATTACACAGTGCAAAAAAAGACATCAATGCAACCAAAGTTAGTGAGCGTCGACGGAAGCGTCTACAGGAGTTGGAGGCTGAATTGGCAAATCTCAAAAGGAAGTTGATGGAACAATCAAAAATGTTGAAATTCAAGGAGAAGACTGAGGGAACAGTTGATAAGTTAAATCAAGAGATTCAGGCACTGAAGTATCAGCGAGTTCAGCTGATGCGACAAATGAAAGAGGAAGCTGAGAAATCTCGTAAATGGAAAGCAGAAAAAGATAAAGAGGTCCTGCAACTTAAGGAGAAAGACCGAAAAAGGCAGTATGAGTTACTGAAATTAGAACGAAATTATAAACAGCAAGCGAATGTATTGAGGCGCAAGACTGAAGAGGCAGCTGCCGCTAACAAGTGTTTGCGTGATGCTCTTCAAAGGCAGAAGGATGCTGCTGAGAAGCGCAAGGAATCAAACAGAGGAATGGAAGGGACTGCTGCTCGAGTGCAGAGTTGGCTAGTCAATGAGCTAGAAGTACTTGTGAGTATAGAGGAGACTCGTCGTCACTTGAACTCTCTACTGGATGACCGGAAGATACTGGCACATGAGTTGTCTGTGCTAGTAGGGAAGAAAGAAGCCCATCATCCTCCATCCAAACTTCGTCGTCGAACTTTTACATTGACTGAGTTAATGAAAACCACTGAACAGGATCCATCTATAAACAAGCAAATTGAAAGTGTCGAGACTGAAATAGAACTCAGGAGTGCTCAAATTGCTGACCTTCAACAGGAATTGATGGATGCAGACAATGAAGAAAGGTTGAAGCATCATTGGGAAACCATTGCTACTATTGTGGAGGCTAAATGTGGACTAAAATGGCTAATGGGAGAGCTGGTGTCAAGTAAAGTATCACATAGTAAACTGCAAAGTGAATTCAATCAGGCAAAAGCTGACAATGCAGAGTTGCACAAGACGCTAATTGAAGAACAAACACGAATTGCTGAAATGGAGACTGACCATCAGCAGCAGCTGCTAGATCAAGAACAGCAGCACCAAGATAAGGTGCTTTATCTGCTCAGCCAGTTGCAACAAAGCTCTAACCTACAAAAGGAGTCGGCTCCTGATCAAGAGTCTCAGCTTGTGGAAAGGCTGAAGTTCCAAGATGAGGAAATCAAAAAGATGAAAGAGCTAAGTGAAAGGAATCAGCAGCTGATAGAAGAGAATGAAACTTATAAGCAGAAACTGAACCTGCTCCAATATACGACCAGTAAGTTGGGTGACAGCAACTTAATGAGCCTACCAACTGAGCCCTTATCTTCTCCCTTTGACTATGTCCCTCCCAAGCCGAAAAACAGGAGGAAGACTACTGCAAAGCCACACATGATGACACCACGTGTGAGTCTGGAAGAGCTATTATCTGACTCTGATTCTAATGGTGATGCTGAAGATGATGATTGGGTCCCCAGTAAAATAAAATGAAAGAAAACATTGAGCAGTATAGTTTACTTTTAGCTGTGACAATAACACGTTAATTACTCAATTTATGGTGTGAAATACGCACAATGAGGGTTAATTTCAAGAGCCAAACTCCTAGCCTAAGGACTAATGTGTGAAAATCCTCTGAACAAAAGTTGGTTCAGACTGTTTTGCCAGGCATCCCTGTCATTTAAAATGGGCATTAGGCCCCTTATGTATGTATGGTAGGCCATATGAGCTTGTTGTCTTCAGGTACCCACTTCTGTCCAATGTAAGGCAATGTCTGACATAGGTTCAGCACTTCATCTCACTTGGAGACTAAGAGCTACGGAAAGCATATTCATAGCTGCTTCCTGAAACAAGATTGTACTGAGTCTTTAAGTCTCTGAGAGTTCAAGGAGAGCAACTTGTAGCTATATTGATTAGAAGCACATTAAATTAGTGCAAATTGGAGACGTGGTGTTGAGTTTTTTGAAGAGGTAACCAAGAGGATAGATGAGGGTAGGGCAGTAGATGTTGTCTGTATGGACTTTAGTAAGGCCTTTGACAAGGTCCTGCATAGCAGGCTAGTCATGAAGGTCAGGTTGCGTGTGATCCAGGGAGAGCTAGCTAATTGGATTCAAAATTGGCTTGATGGTAGGAAGTAGAAGGTGACGGTTGAAGGTTGTTTCTTGGATTGGAGGCCTGTGACTAGTGGTGTGCCACAAGGGTAGGTGCTGGGATCTTTGTTATTTGTTATTTACATAAATGATCAGGATGTGAACGTACGAGGCATGATTAGTAAATTTGTGGATGATATAAAATTAGGAGATATCTTTGATGGCGAGGAAGATTATCAAAAATTACAGAGGGATCTTGATCAGATGGGGAAATGGGCTGAGGATTGGCAAATGCAATTCAATACAGATAAGTGTGAAGGTGTTGCACTTTGGAAAGTCAGACCAAGGTAGGACTTATACAGTAAATGGTAAAGTCCTGAGGAGTGTTATGGAACAGAGGGACATGGGAGTACAAGTACATAGTTTGTTGAAAGTGGCATCACAGGTAGACAGGGTGGTGAAGAAGGCATTTAGCATGATAGCCTTCATCGGGCAAGGCATTGAGTATAGGAGTTGTGACGTTCTGTAACAGTTGTGTATGTACACACTGGTGAGGCTGCACTTGGTGTATTATGTACAGTTTTGGTCACCCTATTACAGGAAAGACCTAGTTAAACTGGAAAGTGTGCAAAGAAGATTTATGAGGATGTTGCCAGGACTAGTAGGCCTGAGTTATAAGGAGAAGTTCCTCAGGTTAGGACTTTATTCCTTGGAACGTAGGAGAATGAGGGGTGACCTTATTGAGGTGTATAAAATCATGAGGGGCATAGATAGGATGAATGTGTATAGTCTTTTTCCCAGGTATGGGGAATTAAAAACTAGAGGGCATAGGTTTAAGGTAAGTGGGGATAGATTTAAGAAGGACGTGAAGGGCAACTTCTTCACTACGAGGGTGGTGCATATATGGAATGGGCTGACAGAGAAAGTAGTTGAGGCAGGTACAATAGCAATATTTAAAATACATTTAGATAGGTACATGGATGAGAAGGGTTTAGAGGGATATGGGCCAAATGTGGGCAATTGAAACTAGCTGAGTGGACACTATGGTCAACATGGACCAGTTTGGGCCAAAGGGCCTGTTTCCATGCTTATTACTCTATGACTCTGAGAAAGCAAGAACTGCAGATGCTGGAATCAGAGATAACACAGTGTGGAGCTGGAAGAACATGACGGGTCAGGCAGCATCAGAGGAATAGGAAAGTCGATGTTTTGGGTTTACACCCTTCACCAGTCCTGATGAAGAGTGTAAATTTAAAACGTTGACTTTCCTGCTCCTCTGATGCTGCCTTACCTGCTGTGTTCCTCGAGCTCCACACTGTATTGACTCTATGACTCTATCTAACTAGTGCTTTGTATAATTTTAGCAAAACGTTCCTGCTTTTATACTTCATACTTTAATACTTTGAAGTATAGGCCAATATTCCATATGCCTTCCATATTACCTGCTGAAAATGGATCCTAGCTTTTTGGCATTCATGGCTGAGGATTCTCAGATCCCTCTTTACTGTAGCTTTCTGCAGTCTGTCTCCATTTAAACAATAGTCAGTTCCTCTATTTTTCCTGCTAATGTACATAATCTCATACTTTCTCACATTATATTCCATCTACTAAGTCTTGCCCACTCACTTAATCTGTCTATGTACCTCTATTGACTCTTTGAGTCATCTTCACCACTTGCCAATCCACCTATTTTTATGTCAACAGCAAACTTGATGATAATGTAATCACCTCTGTCATCTAAGTCAATAATATATTGTATAAATAATTGTGGCTCCTGTGGCACTCCACTAGCTGAAAATGCCCCCCTTATCTCAACTCTATCTTCCATTAGTTAGCCATGGGCTCTTACCTTATCAAGTAACCTAATGTGTGGTATTGTATCAGGCACTTTCTGAAGATCCAGATATATTACATCCACTGCTTCCCCTTTATCTATCCTGCTTGCTACCTCCTCAAAGAATTCTAGTAAATTTGTCAGGCATGATCTCTCCTTCATGCAGCCTTACTTTCATTTCATGTTTTCTATTTCAGCATATTATGTCTTTCTAAATGTTCTGCTATTATATATTTTGTAATAGACTGCAATATTTTCCCAATAACATACTTTAAGCTAACTGGCTGATAGTTACCTGGCTATTTTTGTCTTCTTCCCTTTTTAAATGATGGTGCTACAGTGGCAGTTTTCCAGTCCTCTAATTTGATTTGATTTTATTGTCATATGTACTCAAGTACAAAAGTACAGGAGTACAGTGAATAGTGTATAATATCACCATGTAAGGTGCCAACTTAGGTGCAAGTACTTAGGTAGGGAATCTTAAGAACAAGGTAGAAATAAAGAACAAAATTAAAAGTTAAGCATTTCAGTAATTATAGTACAGTGACATGTTCTTAGTTTTAAATATAAAATAAAGAAATAAAGCTAGAAGTTCAAACATTACAGTATTTCTTAAATGCTTAGCCATGGTAGGTCCATACTTCGAGGAATCACCTCGAGACTGGAAGTCCATGCTGAGGTTCCATCAGGGCCAGTGAAGTTATTAGTCTTTAGCCCAATGAGCTTTCCTAGCACCTTTTCTGTAGTGATAATTATTGTGTTTATTTTCTCTCCTCTATTTGCCTCTTGGTTATTTAATCACTTTGGAATATTGTTAGTGTCTTCTACAGTGAAAACTGATGCAAAGGTTTTTTTCAACTTCTCTGCCATTTCCTCATTCCTCATTACTATTCACCTTCCTCATTCTTTAAGAGACTTATGTAGTGATTGTAATGAGGTCAGCCAGGTGGATCTCATAGAATATGAGTTTGCTGATTGTTAGCCTGACCCAATCCGGAAGCTCTGGTTGGCAGATATAAACAGGAGTGTCAGAGGTTCTGCTCACTCTGAGAGCTGGATCACAGTCAAGAATTCTTCACGTATAAATGAAGGGTGACTTGGTGATTGGATACTGGCCTCTGTGGAGGTATTTCAACATACATTCAACTTGGCTTCTATCTTCTTTTTTTTATACTTTGAAAGAAACCCTTATTCATCTTGAAATTACTCGCATATTTACCCTCAAAGTTTATCTTTTCACTCTTTTTCTTAGGCCATTTTTTTGTAATGGCTTTTGAAACCTTCGCAATCCTGTGGCTTACCGCTAATCTTTGCCACATTGTGTTTTATTCTTTCAATTTGATTCTGCCCAAATTTTCCTGTTTAACTATGGTCAATTCCTGCCCTTTTTAGAATCCTTTTCCTCTCTGGGATATATTTTTGCAATGAACCAAGAATTAAAGCTGAGGATCGATTGGTCTGTCTGGCCCCATGCAATGGCCTGTAACATTAAAACTGGACACTTCATAAATGTTTTTGCTATTTTGTTCATGATTTCTACTAGCACTAGACATCCCAATGCACAAATTCCTGACATGCTATTACTGGAATACAGGTTTCATTTTTATTTCAATATATTTGAGGCCAGCCATTATAGTCATAATTTATAATGGGATTTCCATCCTTATTAACCTCAAGCTATTAGTCATTAATGAACAGTATCGGCCAGGTGCACAGCAACATTTATTGGAGGCTTGGGGACCGCTTTATGAAACACCTACGCTCGGTTCGCACTAAACAACTGCACCTCCCAGTCGCGAACCATTTCAACTCCCCCTCCCATTCCTCAGACGACATGTCCATTCTGGGCCTCCTGCAGTGCCACAATGATGCTACCTGAAGGTTGCAGGAAGAGCATCTCATATTTCGCTTGGGAACCCTGCAGCCCAATGGTATCAATGTGGATTTCACAAGCTTCAAAATCTCCCCTCCCCCAACCGCATCCCAAAACCAGCCCAGCTTGTCCCCACCTCCCTAACCTGTCCTTCCTCCCACCTATCCCCTCCTCCCACCTCCAGCCCCACTCCCATCTCCTACCTATTAGCGTCATCCCATCCCCTTGACCTGTCCGTCCTTCCTGGACTGACCTATCCCCTCTCTAACTCCCCACCTACACTCACCTTTACTGGCTCCATCCCCGCCTCTTTGACCTGTCTGTCTCCTCTCCACCTATCTTCTCCTTTATCCATCTTCTATCTGCCTCCCCGTCTCTCCCTATTTATTTCAGAATCCCCTTCCCCTCCCCCATTTCTGAAGAAGGGTCTAGGCCCGAAACGTCAGCCTTCCTGCTCCTCTGATGCTGCTTGGCCTGCGGTGTTCATCCAGCTCTACAACATTTATCCAGGGTTGGGATGTTTGATGACTGCCAAATTTCATTCAAAAATGAGGACTAACAGAATAATGTCCAATCGTTGCACAAAATCTTTACTAATTACTACCTGATCATACTGACGGCTCATTGGTTTAGCAATCATCCAAAATACAATACCTCTCATGATTGAACCTGCCCCAGTAACATACTATCAGCCTGGAATATTTTTAAAGTGATGGAATGATGTTTAGAAGCTGTTACATGGACTCAGCCATAAGAGTGCAAAATTGAGAGAAATTAATATTACTACTTCATGTTTTTAGGTACAATCATACACAACTAACAGATACAAGAAACTTATCATTCATGTCAAAAACATATTTGTATATATTGTATTAATACTGCAACAGCATGCATTAAAAATGCCCACGGTTTCAATTTCTTGACTTTATGTATAGAAAGCAGAATCTGAAGCATTGTGCTTTAAAAATACAATCCACATAATTACTTTTGTCATGGAACCAAAACCTCATCTGATTTTTATGGCTTAATGCAACAAGTAGGGTTGATCCAATATTTAGGAAGAGAATGAGAGTTTTGATCATGCTACCAGACTGAATGCAGCAGCAAGCTGCCTAAACTACTGGTGTGACCAGACCTTATTATCCTGTAGGAGATGAGCTGTGAGTGACAAGACAGTACGAGTTATCAATGGGGGACGGCAATCAAGGTGATTGGAGCGTCTGCTTGAGGTTCTAGTTAGCTTAGTACCGCCAATTGTAAGTGGAAATAATTCAGCTGATTTAGCAGCATCCTGCAGTTTCTTTTAAGTCTCCCCACATTAGAATGCATGTCCTGTCCATTGGTACACAAAAAATGCATTGACTTCATACAAAGTCTCCAATTTAAATATTTACAGAACGCTATTAATTTGAGGCCTAAAAATTGAGTCAGGCAGGTCTTGAGTGGTTACTTGAACAGTTGGATATCTGCCACTCAGCAATCAGGTGTAAACAGACAGTGGGAAAATAAAAACCAACGCTGCTGTGTTTATGGCTGAGATGTTCCTGTGGATCTAATACTTCGCTGGTTGATCTGATCAGATTTTCAAAACAGTTGCAAATTAGCAATATGTTCAATGTTCTGAGCAGTTTGAAAGGACTAATTCTGGTTATTTATAAATACAAAACCATCAAAATTAAATTTCTTTAAACACATGATGAAAATATAAACAAAATACTCAACAAGGAATATGAAATACAAAACTCCTGTCACTCATTCTGTAGGGGGGATCTACAGTGCCATGAGCTGAAGTGAACTAGACTATAGGAATGAAATATAGAAGCTGGAACTAAATTGGACAATTTATTTACTACAGCACAATTTCCCAATGGAATACCAGTAGTGCATTAAATAAATAATACGCTTCTAGTTCAAATCTAGCTTAGTACTACATCTGCAAACACTCAGACATAAATATTTTTGAAGCTGCTTGAGGTCTGTGCTTCCTGTGAGCCTTGTGGAAAATTTGCTGTAATGTTCACCATGATCTATGTGTATGTTATAATAGGGTAAAGAGTGCATTATTCTAGCATTTAAAGATTTCTGGGTCCCTTCTGAAAATCTCTGCCATTTTAAACATCAATGTTTGGATGTCCCATGTTACAGACGAAGGGTAAACAAGGTTATATTTTGACTAGGTTTTAGGAAATAATTCACTTGACATCCGCTGTATCAACTGGAAAATGTTTTAGCTGACAGTTGTTAACTCTTGCAGAGATACAAAATGAGAATCTATGTTTAACTTTAAGAAATATGATAATGCAAGTGTTTCAAAAATTGAAATCGATTGAGGGAAATCCTGAACCTCAAAGTGAAGAGATTGTCTCCAATACAAATTGGGTTTTGGAGAATGTATAGAAAAGACTAAAATTGGCCAAAGAAGCTGGCAACAGCAAGTATATGAAGGCCCTATAGACCATCTTCAGACTGTCACATGGCCAAAAGATGATCCTCACTCTGGAACAGAAATGTGAGCTCCTCTTGGTGAGGAAGCAAGTGTATGGGACTAATTGGATAGGTCTCCCAAAGAGATGATGCAGACACCATGGATGGAGCTGCCTCCTGTTTGCACTGTTTTTATTTCTGGCTCTATGATTCTATGTGTTGTAGAGTGATTAGAGAAAGATACTGCTAAAGGCGACTTGACAATTAAGGATAATCACTCCAACAAAATAGCTAATTTTCAATTGTGAAAATTCAAGAAACATAGAGATGTAGTGTGCACTCTTAATGAGCTGATCAGATATGTTTTCTTCAGCTTTCAACGTTTTCATAAAAGTACACAATTTTACTTACCGTTCTTCCTTGTAGCTCAGATAAGACATCACTAATGTACAACTGAGCAGTCAAAATGAACTGCGCAAATGGTGCTGGATTATGTTAATTTCTAATAGTAATTTATTTGCAGCAACCATGATTAAGTGCATTATTTTGGCTGTGAGTTGGGACAACTAAAGTATTGAGAAAAGATGTACAGCATGGAAATGTCCTCCCTTTTAATCATAGAATCCCTACCGTGTGGAAACAGGCTATTCAGTCCAATAAGTCCTCACCAACCCTCCGAAGAGCATCCCAACGAGAAGAAGGGTCCTGAAGAAGGGTAATACCTGAAACATTGACTGCTCCTTTCCTCCAGATGCTGCCTGGCTTGCTGTGTTCTTCCAGCCTCCTGTTCATCTACACCAGACCCATCCCCCACTCTTTCCCTGTAACCTTGCATTTCCCATGGTAACACGCCTAATTTACACACCCCTGAACATTATGGGCAATTTAGCATGGCCAATCCACCTAGCCTGCATATCTTTGGACTGTGGGAGGAAACTGGAGCACCCAGCAGAAACCCACGCAAACACAGGAAGAATGTGCAGACTCCACACAGACAGTTGCCCGAGGGTGGAATCAAACCTGGGTTCCTGGATCTGTGAGGCAGCAGTGCTAACCACTGAACCACCATTATGTGGTCATTAAGAATATTTTGGATAGTGGGAAAGAACAGGGAAACGTATAGAAATCATGTCATGTAATTTTGGAAATGAAAAACAGCTGATAATACACATTATTTCCCACTCACCATTTGATGAGATCCAACCCATGCACCCAAATGAGCTAGCAGCTCACCATGCAAATTAAATTATGGCTGCTCTCAGAAAACTGGGCAGGCTTAAACCAGTAAATATACACCTTGCTTTTAAAAAGTGAACACACCTTGGTATGGGCAATACTAAGAACATGTTGGAATTTGGTCATTTTACATCCTCCTAATGTCAGGGTACATATATCTTGGTTTTAAAAAATAAACACACCTTGGTATGGGCAATACTAAGAATGTGTTAGAATTTGGTCATTTTACATCCTCCTAATGTCAGGTTATTTTCAGGAAATAAGCCATTTTCTTTGCCTCACAATTGTGCAATAAAAGTCAAATCCTTACACTACAAAGGGATTGGTAGCATAATGGCTGTCTTACTGGAATGGTAATCCAGAAACCTGAATTAATCACTACACAAGCCAAGTTCAAATACCACAGTAGCAGCTAGGGAGTACTTAAATTCAATGAATTACATCACGTTGAAATTACAAAACACTAGCCTTAATTGTGTAGACTGAAAATGCTAGAATGTTATAAAAACCCAGCTGGAAAATTAATGCCCTTTAGATGATTAAATTAGCTTCATTACCTGGTGTGGCCTTAACAGCAATGTTGGTGACTTTAACTGTCCTCTGAAATGGCCTAGCAAACCACTTAATTTGATAAAATTGCTATTGAAAAGTTGAATGAGAATGGAGCAGGACAGGTCAGTTGGCACTGTTCTTGGCAATAGATAGGACAAAGGCATACATTGTCCAGTTAACACTGCAAAGTCCTTCTCATTAACACTGGGGCCTTGTACCAAAGGTGGGGACTTGGGTCAAGCAACAGCCTGACATACTCAAACCCACAGAGTAATACTTTACAGTCAAGGATTCTGAGTTTGGTGTTGGGAGCCTGATTTCACAAGTGTTTCCAGGTACCAGTCCTGCACTTAAGGTGAAAGTAGTCCCGGACACAAATTTCCCCATTCGGTATTGAGTTTGGAGGACGATCAGTGGGGTATGGCACAAGGTGGAGGCAGTAGAGTGTGGCCTGATTTCAAGATATGATGTCAACTGTAAGTGTGGCAACTGTTTTAATTTTCCATGGAAGCGTCATAGGAGGAGAGGCAGAGGACTGACCTGATAAAAGAAAAAAGATCTTCCATGTAACTCCTTTCATAACTGCTGAATGTTACAAAACTCTTTATAGACAATGAAGTGTTTATTAGAAGCATATTCACTGTTGTAAATTACTAAATGGTTCACAGATACAGCCCACAAACTCTATTGAAGGCAGATATAGAGAGAGAAAGGGAGAGAGAAGCAGATGAGGGCTCTTGTTTCTGGAAACTAGCACTCACAAATGTATTACCTACAATGCTTATAATCTGGTTCTCCCTGTGAATATGATTGCCTAATAAAAGTGATATATTTAAACAGTGGGATGGTATTTTCATGTGAATAGCTGCTTCTCATAATCAAAGGAGTGATGTAATTAATTAATTGAAAAGTGCAAGCTGCGATTATGTCTGTTGCATTTGCCTTTACTGTATTAACCAATTCTGAATAAAATTTTTATTCTATTAAATTCCTGCATTTTAAAAAAAATTCATAGGATTATGAAGGACGTGTGGCACGTAAGAATATAAGGAATAGGAAAGGAGTAGGCCACTTGGCCCCTCACCCCTGCCCCACCATTCAATACCATCATGGTTGATCTGCCAAGGCCTCAGTTCCTCTTTCATGCCAGCTCATCAAGGCTCTCAACTCTCTGATGTTTGAAAAATCTGTCTCACTCTTCTTTAAATGCTTTCAGTGGTCTAACAAATAGAAAATTCGAAACATTCACTACCTTCTGGGAGAAGAAATTCCTTTGCATTTCAAATTCAAATGAGCGTTCCCTTTTTTTGTAGTTATGTCTTCTGGTTCAAGATTCCGCTACTAATGAAAACATCTTCTCAACAGCTAAACAGTTGGTCCAAGTGAGTACTGGCTATCTGGCCTGGCCCGCATACCTGGCCGCTAATAACGGCAGGAAAAGCTGTTGGAACCCATGAGTTCTGCCCCACTGTCTAGTGTTAAAGAAACCTTGGAGTCTGAGATGGACACAGCAGATATCGCAGCCTTGATGCCTTTACTGCCTGAAGAAGAGGATGAATTTCTTTCGAGATTCTCCAGGCACAAGAGGCGGGCTATAGTCCGCTACATGTTGCCCGTATCCGAGGCTGAGTTGGAGGAACTGGACCTGGTGTGAAAATGCCATAGGAGAGGCTACAAGAAAAAGAACAGGTGTATGTACTTAGAGGTTGAGGGATGTAGTAATTGTAATGAGGGCAGCCAGGTGGACCTCATAGAATATGAGTTCCCTGACTGGGGCTGTTAACCTGGTCCAATCAGGGAGCTCTGGCTGACAGATATAAACAGGAGTGTCAGAGGTTCTGTTTATTCTGCGAACTGGCTCTAAGGAAGCTGGCTCAGTGTCAAGGACTCTCCATGTATAAATAAAGGGCGACTTGGCGACTGGATACCAACCTTTGTGAGTTATTTCAATTTTAATCACTTGTGGTAGTAGGTACCACATTCTGAGCCTTCTTTGCATAAATACATTTCTCCTGAATTGCATTTTTGGTGATTATCTTACATTGACAGCCTTTTCTTGTACCCTTCTCCATAAGATGAAACACTGATCCAGACTTTTGTAGGGTTGAAACAGTCCATGAACCTTCAAAAATTGTGGACAGACCAAGATACAGAAGAACTGCCTCCATTTCTGGCAGACCAGGTTTTGGTGGTCAGGGATATAGTGGTTCTGGGTTGGAGTGTTACTAAAGTGTGATTCAGAGGTAAGAGTAATTGGGACTCAGTTAGGCCAAAACAGATCCCAGTTAACTGTTGTACGGCCTTAAACAGTTTGGGAGGTCACAGATTTATGAAGTAGACATAAATGTTCTTGAAGGACAGACAGTGTCATATAACTGTCAAAATGTGAAGCTTTTTAAACCCCCAGCCCATGCAAAACTACAAAAAAAGGCTACAAGTATTGGTGAGAGGTTAAAAAAAACTATTCTAGCAGTTTCAATAACTGCTTGTAAACATTTTCCTCAGCGTTCTTTATGAATATTTGGTGTATTTTTAAAAGCTATAATTATCCCAGTAGGGCATTCTGAGTTCATTATGTGACTGACAGATTAAAAAGCCTATTAAGTTATTAGCTGTCTTTGATGTGAGGTACAAACAGAAATTTGTTTGTTTTTATAAGAGATTAGGCATATGAGCAGCATGGCAGCACCTTGGTTAGCACAGGCTAATTGATCTAACTTGCACAAATTCAGCATAGCCAATCCACCTAACCTACACATCTTTGGACTGTGGGAGGAAACCAGAACACCTGGAGGAAATCCATGTAGACACAGGGGAAATTTGCAAACTCTACACAGTCACCCAAGGCTGGAATCAAACCAATGTCCCTAGCTTTGTGAGGCAGCAGTGCTAACTGCTGAGCCACTGTGCTGCCCACACTTTGGGCTGGATCTTTGTTACGGAGGCATTTGAGAGGCTTAGGTGGAGAAATGTCTTTACTCAGCGGACCTAGTTCTATGCAAATAACCAGATTTTCTCCTGTGAGGGTATGGTTGGGAAGAATGTGATTGAGTTGGACCTACCACCTGTATGGTGGTCATGAAGGGCGTGAGTGCCAAAGTAGGCTGTTTGGAAAGACTGTTTTAGTTCTTTGAGATTCCAGCCTGTTGTTATAAACGATTGTTAGGCGCTTTAGCTGTTACTTGCCAACATCGCCCCATCCACACTTCCCATGCCCCTCATGTACTCCATCCACCTCTGATATCCCGTCATGCTTTTCATTTTCATTGCCCTCTCTTAGTATCCATGGGAAGAAGACTTCAGGACCCGTGTGGAGATGAAACAAAAACTTTTAATAAACTAAGAGAAGTCTAACTTGTGTATACTTGGTACAGTAAATAAAACACTGATTCATGAAACTAATTCAAATATTTTAAATCTCCTCAAATGGTTAATCTGTGGAAACAAACAAACTTCTATTCGGTATCCATATCAAAGCCAGCTAATATTTTCATAAACTCTTTGCACAATAAACCAATATACGAACTCAACAATCCTACTGAGATAAATGATTTATAAGTCATTGTAACTCAGCCAAGAATTCCTAATGAACTCAGCTGTAGTCGCATCCCAATTGGAAATGTCAACAACGATGCCTATCAAACCTGCATAGAACAGATGGGCATAGTTTTGTTTAAGCTACATCAGATGCCCTGTCAATAGGTGCATTCCAGCATTTTTAATCTTTTAAACAAACTGCAGACTGCAGCCTTTTTTTATTTTTAAATGGCTGGTGATTTAAACCACTTTTGATCATTCCACTTAAACAGATGTAATTTGCCGATAAGGAGAATTTATGGCACCTCCATAAATTTGTGACTCTGAAACTGCTGGAAGGACAACTGGAGCATGAAAAATGGAGTTGATTTGAACCTGGAATTAATTTAAATTGGCCCTGTTGAGTTCAAATTTTGTACTTAAGATTTGCCCTGCCAGTAAAATTGGATTTGCAAGAAATGTGGGTTGAAATTCTGCATCTGACTGTATCATTCAGGGATAGTCTGCTAACCATACCTCACTATAAGAGAAAGTGAAGGCCAAAGCTGTTCTCATCTGAAGTTCAGAGCAAGCTTTTTGGGTCTCACATGGACCCTTTCAGCAATCAGCCATAGCCATGTCTACCTAGGCTGTAACTAAAACCCTGGACTGATATTTTCCAATCAACCTGTTCAGAGATTTATTACACACCTCTTGGGTAGGTAGAACAATGAGCAGGTCTCTATCATTGCACCACAAGAGCCCTTCATAAAGCTCGGATACATATATTTCAGTAATGCCCAACAGCTGCAAGAAAAGATTTTGCAAACTGTCAAATTAAACTGAAAGAGCTTAATTAATTAATGTGACACTGGTTCTGTGCTCACCAACAACCCTGTGACATACCTAAATGAGATGGAAAGTTACTTCATCAGCATGCAAGAAACATGCAGACTCTATGGAAAAATAATGTTATGTTAGAAATAGCCATAATTGTTTTGTTGGAAATCTTCTTTGACCTTCGGTATATGTGAAAAGAAAATTATGTGCACATTCCTTCCATCTTCCCAAATTAATGCTGACTTGCTTCGGCCTCTTTCTCCCTTTTGATCAGTTTGTTTGTCATGCTTCTCTTTCCTCTCCCTCCAATTACATTGGTATTTATTTCCACATGCGGTCCACGCTTATGTTCTCATTTCCTGCTACATGCAGATTGAGCAGCCAATATTTGCCTATGGTTGGCTCCATGCTCATTTTATAGATAGCTGCAGGAAGCACTTCTCCAGCTGGATTGTCACTGAGGGGCAATGTCTCAGGTGTAGTAGTTACATAAAGAAGGCTTTCAATGACTGCTGCCTTTATCTGAGTATAATATCGGAGTGTGGACAGCACAGCCAGTGGTTTGAAAGGGGACAAGGACCCTCAGTTTTTATCTGGACTGCAGCAGATGACTGCTGTGATATTTTAGTTTGCTGTTGACTGTTAAAAATTTTGAGCTTTTGGAGCTATAGCCTGCTGTCATTAATCAATCTTATGCTTGCTGTCCCTCAATTTTAAAAGTTCTGTTCTGGCTCATTGGGAGAGTAAATGGGCTTGCATTTTCTTATCTCTATAATGGTCTGCAGCTGTACAGCCCTCTGAGAAGTCTGTGTTCCTCCAGCTCTTCTGTCTTGTGCATGTGACTCTTCCCATACTCTAATGTTTTAAGCTGTAACTTTAACTGTCAAGGTCCCAGCCTTTAGAATTTCCTCCCTTTCTCTGCCTCTGGCATCTTTTAAGACATTGTTAAACTCTATCTCTTAGACCATGCATTTGCCCACCGTCCTAATGTCTCCTTTTTGACTTGGTGTCAATTTCTGTCTGAATTCACTTTTGTGAAGTGCCTGAGATGTTTGATTATGTCAAGGCCCCTATATAAATGTGGGATCTCGTTTATAGCATGGGCTGTGTGACATTGATTTGTGATTTTAATGATATTTGCATAGTGTTTTCTCTCAAAATCCCTCTGAAATTGCGGATAATTTCTAGAATCTGTATGTGCACTATTCAAAGCAGAAAACTAAAAGTGTGATTCTTTGTTTCCCCATTGGATGTGCTGATGCATTCCCTGAGACTGCAAGCAAGAGGGAATCACTGAATTGATGGGAATGAGCTGATTTCACATTCCTCTTACTGTAGGAACCCTCAACAAATTAATTGAATGTTGAATGAGGTGAAACTGGAGTTTTAGCAGCATAAAAAAAATGAAAGAAGTGCGGATGCTGTAAATCAGAGACACAAGCAGAAATTGTCTGAAAAGCACAGCAAGTCTGGTAGTATCTGTAGATAGAAATCAGAGTTAACGTTTTAGGTCGATTGACCTTTCAGGGGACTCTGCTGGGCTTTTCCAGCAATTTCTATTTTTGTTTTAGCAGTATATACATTTCATGTATACTACTGAGCTAGACGAAAGGTTGCCCTTGAGTTACTGTCTTGAGATCCCCCAAGTGAAGACTATTCCCCAGGATTGGTCTGCAGCTGGCTGACAATGCAGGTGAGCTTCCTGGCTTTATGTTTGCGTTAAATGACATAGCAGGACTGTAGTGAGAGATGGTAGGAACTGCCGATGCTGGAGATATCTGAGATAACACAGTGTGGAGCTGGATGAACACAGCAGGCCAAGCAGCATCAGAGGAGCAGGAAAGCTGACGTTTCGGGTCTAGACCCTTCTTCAGAAAAAGGGTCTGAAGAAGGGTCTAGACCCAAAACATCAGTTTTTCTGCTCTTCTGATGCTGCTTGGCCTGCTGTGTTCATCCAGCTCTGCACCTTGTTGTCAAGGTTTCTATGTTCAGGTTTTCCTGACGGTCAACTTGTATGGCGAGTTTAGTAAAATTGCAACTTGTGGCGAGATGGACTGTTAACGAGATGTTTAACAAGTGATAATGATCATCAACTGGGAACTCGCTGCTCCCCAGCGAGAATCTCACCACGCCGCTGGGGGAAAAATATTCACAGTGCAGGGAAATAATCTCAACATGGAGATGGGGCTTGCTGAACATTCATTCGATTTTACCACTTATCTCAGCAGAACCCATCACTCAGAGCCTGCTAATAATTACCCAGGAACTAGGAGTAGGTTTTTAATATTCTATCTCTTCCTGGGTAATTAATGAGTTTCTGTGGAAAGAAAGCAGAGTTAATGTCATGGGTCCAGTAACCCTTCTTCAGAATTCATCTCTGTTAATTCTGCTTTCTCTCTACAGATGTTGCCAGACCTGCTGAGTTTTTCCAGCAATTTCTGCTTTCGTTGTTTGTAATTAGTAAGTGTAACTGATTCACAGCCCTCTGAATTCTCCGACTCTAATGGACCATTTCAGAGAGTTCCAGATGCAGGGCGATAGCCTAGAATAAATTCCAATTTCTCGGCAATTCCACAGAATCAACTCCACCCGAACTTCTGCACAGTCCCTATGTGTAACTGCAATCTATATTGCAGACATTGTTGGAATATCTGGGCCAAACATTGCTGGCCAATTTATTTAGGTCAATGGTGAACACTGTTGTTTCAACGCTGACTGTGACAGTCAGAGGGAAACCTTGTGCCCTCCCTACTTTCCTGGGTAATTACAAAATTCTAAGAACATTGTAGGGCCTCGATATAAAAGGAGAATGATATCAGATTGCCAACCTTTTGTCCAATTATTAAATAGATCCTTTTGGACTTAGTGGCGGCTGCATATTATTGTCACATACAGTTATTTTAAAGAACGCTAGCCCAGCATGGAACACATTGAAGCATTTGGATTAGATTATGACAATGGATTGGAGTGTTTGCTGTTACCATGTGCACACAAGTCTCCAACTATAGATGAATGATCATGTGTGAAATTCATAGTTAGTTGGAGACAGTGTTGAAGGTTAACATTACTTCAGCAAAAACAAAAATTGTCTCTAACTATTCTACTGACATTGACCACTAGATGGAGGCAGCTTAATTTCTTTTCAGTAATGTTAATTTATCAGCAGGAGAAAAGGAAGGAATGTACTTGTATTTATATAATGCCTTTCACAAACTCAGGATGGCAGAACCTGCTATACAGCTACTGAAATGCTTTCAAAGTATAGTCAGAATTGGACTCAAAGTGCATATGGCATTCAACTGGCAAAGTTCGAGTAGCAGCAACATGGTAAAGACCATGACTTTGGAAATCTTCCTCTACTTCTTCCCCGGATGTTCCAGTTCTCAAAGCCTCAGGAGCCAAACTTCTAAATTTTCTTTTTTACCTGCCCAACCTCTTTGAGCCAATAATCTGAATAAAGGCATTGTCTTTATTGACTACAGGTTGACAGACAACATGAAGGTTGTGTCAGAGCACTCAGTAAGAAAAAGTTACAATCTTAATCCAAGGTTGATGAGGGAATGAGCTAGCATCTGGATGCCAATGCCCTTGTGTTGATCAATGTAGTGTGAAATATTTTGGTGGGGATGAAGGTAGGTGACAATGCAGTAAGGGCAGAACAGGATACAGGAGTGAAGGAGTAACAGAAAGGCTGATGAACTAGACAATGTGTGGAGCTGCAGGAGCAAATATCAGGTAAGCAGACAGAGCACTATTTCTGAGTTCATGTTGCTTTCTACTTCTGCTTTATATCCTAGCCAGATTCCTCACCCAACAAGTCACCTTCCAAACCACGGCTGAAATGACTGGCAACCAATACCTGCCACTACGAATGTGAAACTCAGGCAATCATGAGTCTCTTTCCTCCCCATTGGTAACCCATTACACAGAATCATAGAGTCGTACAGTATGGAAACAGATCCTTCGGTCCAACTCACCTATGCTGACCACGTTTCCCAAACTAAGCTAGCTTCATTTGGCTGCATTTGGCCCATATTCCTCTAAACCTTTCCTATTCATGTACCTATCCCAATGCCTTTTAAATGTTGTAACTGTACCTGCATCTATCACTTTCTCTAGCAGGTCATTCCACATATGGCCCACTCTCTGTATGAAAATGTTGCCCCTTAGATACGTTTTAAATCTTTCTCTTCTCTTCTCACTTTAAAAATGTACCCCTTAATTTTGAACTCCCCCACGCTCGGAAAAAGACCTTTGGTATTCACCTTACCTATGCCCTTCATGATTTTATAAACCTTCATGAGGTCACCCCTCAATCTCCTACACTCCAGTGAAAAAAGTCCCAGCCTATCCAGCTTCTCATTATAACTCAAACTCTCAATCTCAACAACATCCTGGTAAACCTTTTCTGAACCCTCTCCAATTTAATAATATCTATCCAATAGCAGGATGACCAGAACTGTACTCCAAATGTGGCCTCATCAACATCTTGTACAACCTTGACCTGATGTCCCAACGCCTATATTCAATGGTCTAAGCAATGAAGCCAAGCGCACTAAATGCCTTCTTAATCACCCTGTCCACCTGTGACACAAATTTCAAAGAATTATGTATCTGAATCCCTGGGTCTCTCTGTTCTACAACACAGGCCCTACCATTAACTGTACACGTCTTGCCTTTGTTTGTTTTACCAAAATGCAATACCTTGCATTTATCCAAACTAAACTCCATTTGCCACTTCTCAGCCCATTGGTCTAATTGATCAAGATCCCTTTGTAATCTTAGATAACCTTGTCACTGTTGGCTATACCACCAATTTTGGTGTCATCCGCAAACTTAATAACCATTCCTCCTAAATTGTCATCCAAATAGTTTATATAACTGACAAACAACAGTGCACCCAGCACCAATCTCTGTGGAATACTGATGGTCACAGGCCTCTAGTCTGAAAAACAGAAGTCCACCACCATCCTCTGTCTCCTAGTCAATTTTATATCCAATTGGTGAGCTCTACCTGAATCTCATGTGATCTAACTTTACTAATCAATCTACCATGCGGAACCTTGTCAAAGGCTTTACTTAAGGCTATGTAGACAATGTCTACCACTCTGTCCTCGTCAATCTTTACCTGCCAGTGGGTATTGCAGTTAGAGCTATCACCACGCTATGCGCTCCTCCACTGCCTCCTGAAAAGAACAAAGGGATCAAAATGAAAGAGAAACAGAAGAGAACAAAAAGAGATTAACAGAAGTGAGAAACTGGGAGACAAGTAGGAAAAAGGGAGACAGAAGCAGAAGACAAAAGCCACAGAGCTGTGTAGCAATAAAAAAAGATGCCATATACTGGGAGGAAAAATGCAGGGAACAAGTCTAGCCTCACCTGATTATTGGAAAACTGATGGGATCACATACCTCATTTTGCCTTCCCGATTTTTCCATTGTAGTGTGAAACTGACATCCTGGTTGATTTCACATGAGGAATTTTATAGGTGATGGGCTTTCCTGCCTCACCACCTGATGGGTTAGAGGGGAATGCATCTCTGCTGATGTCACCTGCCCCTCAGCCACTTAACAAATGAGACTGAGGTGGAATTGCCACACATAACTCAGGAGAAAGTCCTGCCTCAGAGACCTGCCAACCCTTCTGAGTGGCTGGCAGGTCTACACTTCCAGCAGTGCCATTGTGGGTCTCAGAGTGAGCTCAGGAGGGGAGGTCAAGTGAGAATGACTTTGTCAGACACATGGTGGTAGGGGATACATGGCGAAGTCAGGTTAAGAGGAGGGCAGTACAAGGGTGTGGGAATGGTGTGGGGTGGTACAGACCTTGCGTATTGGGACACAATGTATAATAGGGGCCACTTAGGGAAATGTCCCTCCCCATGCCCACGGCTCGATCAGGGTTATTTGCTGGGCTTGCCCTTAGTCTTGAACTCAAATGAATCAGTAAGTTGAAATGTTGCTAGTTTTAAAGCATGAGATAACTAAAACAAGCCATGAAGCAGCAAAGAAAATTGGATTCTTCACTGTAAGTGTTATGGGCATATCTCACTTTTTAAGAGTGTTCATTTTTAAGGACTCCACGTGCTGTGTGTATACAATGTTGCAACTCTGCCTGGCATTTAGCCTGCTGTGAATCTGCATTCTGCCAACTCAGAAATCAGGTAGTTTGCTACAATGCCTGCTTCTGAACTTGCAATGTGTTTTACTGTTTTAAGTAAACTATCCCACTGAATTACTCAAATCCTTACAAGCAGTTCATCATTAGAAAATTATCATTAAGATGACAGTAATTAGGATCAGTATCCCAGGGCAACTCTCTGCTCCCTATCCCAGCAGCACTAAGCATAAATATAACATTTTAAATTATTGTTTTTATTGGGAACAATGACAGCAACAGCAACAGACACTTATCTGGAAGACCCCCCAGAAGCTCTGTGAAGTTCTCCATGTTAGAGATAGCCATTGAGTAGGATAAAAGTAGTTTTAAGAGCAGATGTATAAAAGCCTAATAAAACTTGCCATGCAACAGAAGGTGCTTCATGATTATAGCACCTTTAAAGTGTCCCAAAGTGCTCACATAAGCATAATCAGACCAGACTAGATATGGAGTCAATGAAGGAGACAGTAAGACCAAATATGCAGTCAAATAGGTAGGGTTTAAGGATCCTCTTAAAGGAGAAGAGAGAGGTGGAAGGTGAAAAGGTTTTGGGAGAATTTCAGAGCCTGGAATCTAGATGGTGGAAGGCTTCACCTCCAATATTGAGGGGAGTGGAGAATGCACAAGAATCCATTGTTGGAGGAGTGCAAATCACTCAGATTATAGAGCTGGAAATGTTACAGAGGAAGCAATTTCTGAGGCCAGAGAGGGATATGAGCATAAATAGGAGAATTCTAAAATCAATATGGGATTGGGAGCCAATGTAGGTTCACGAGAATGGGACTGATGGGCGAACGTGATTTAGCACAAGTTAGGATACGAGCAGCTGAATTTTGGATGAGCCCATTTTCTGGAGGATGAAAGAGAGGAGACTTGCCAGGAAAAGATGAGAATAGTTAATTCCGAAGTTGGCATAAGTTGTAACATTATCTGGGTTGAGGCAGGGGTATTGAAAAGTGATATTACTTGTTGTTAGTTTACTGTGGCTCAGTGGTTAGCACTGCTGCCTCACAATGCCCGGAGCCTGGGTTCCATTCCACCCTCGAGAAACTGTCAGTGTGGAGTTTGCACATTCTCCCTGTGTCTGCGTGGGTTTCCTCCGGGTGCTCCGGTTTCCTCCCACAGCCCAAAGATGTGCAGGCCAGGTGGATTAGCCGTGCTAAATTGCCCATAGTACTCAGGGATGTGTAGATTAGGTGGGTTATAGGGGGATGGGTCTGGGTGGGACCCTATGAGGTTTGGTGTGGACTTGTTGGGCCGAAGGATCTGTTTCCACACTGTAGGGATTCTAAGATATTGCCTGGAGAACAGGGAGAGAGTCAAGTTTATCACTGACTTTCAATAAAACAATACAGGAGAGAACGTGTATTATGGGGGCCAATGAATAAACAATTGAGAACGCAACCCTTGCAATAATGAAGATGTGTCTTATGGCTGTAATGGTACTGGTGAGAAAAATTGCCATAACTTGCAATATTCTGGGACTGAATGAATATTGTCCTTATTTCAATTTAGATGTATTGTGAAAGGCTTGGGTTTAGGCTGGACATACCAGTGTGTTCAACTGGATATTAACAAAAAATGTATTCTCAGGGATGGGTAATGAATGATAGCCTTGCTAGCAATACCCTCATTCCAAGAATGACTTAAAAATATAGAAATGTACTCCCAGAAAATCTCTGGTAAGACTTTACCAATCTAATTTTCATATGGAAAAATAAAGGAATATTGAAAAGATGCTGGCGATTTAACACTGAATATGATAAAGTGCTTTATAATGTAACATATAGTATTATAAAAACATAGGATCGTAAGAAATAGGAGCAGGAATAGGCTGTTTGATCCCTCAAACCTACTCTGCCATTTAATAAGATCATGGCTGATCTTTAACCTCAATTCCACCTTTCTGTCTAATTTGCACATCCTTTTGTTCCCTCAGAATCCAAACATCTGTCTCATTATCACTTCCTTAACAATGGATTTGAACATTTTCCTGAAGACTGATGTTAAACTAATTGGCCTGCAGTTCCCTGTCTCCAATCTCCCTCCTTTCTTGAAGAGTGATGTGAAATTTTCTATCTTAGAGCCATTCCAGCATCTACGGAATGTTGGGCAATTGCAAAGAATGCATTCAATCTCTCTTCAGCAAACACGTTTAAAACTCTAGCGTGCAGGCCATCAACTCCAGCTGATTTGTCAGCTTTTAGTCCCATTACTTTTTTCAGTATCATACTTTCTCATTACTGATATTGATTAATTTCCTCAGTTTCTGTAGATCCATGGTTCTCACAGTGGCATGTTTTTGCATTTCCAACTGTGAATGCAGGTATAAAATATCTGTTTAACTTGTCAGTTAACTTGTCATTTCTGAAGAAGGGTCTAGGCTGAAACGTCAGCTTTCCTGCTCCTCTGATGCTGCTTGGCCTGCTGTGTTCATCCAGCTCTACACCTTGTTATCTCTGTTTAACTTGTCGGCTATTTACTTACACACCAACATAATTTCCTTGGGGGTGGATTAGCTTAGTTGGCTGGACTGTTGGTGTGCAATATAGACTGATACCTATAGTGTAAGTTCAATTCCTACACTGGTTGAGGTCATCACAATCTTGCCTGATACATCATGACCATCAGGTTACAATGATACAGTGTCTACCTCTAAGCCAGGGGGTTCCCACCTGTTCCAGAGAGGTGTCATAATATTTCTGAATAAGTTGGTTAGAAAATGCCTAAATAATTACCCATTGTAGGACTATGTCAACTTTATTATAATTTCTCCTACCTCATTCTTTATAGGATTTGTGTTTACTTTTGCTACCCTGTCCTTTCACTTGTAAAGGATCTTTACTTGAAAACAATACTCCACCTGTTTTATGTTACTTGCTAGTTTACTCAATGTTTGAAAATTGCTAAACTTTTGAATATCATATGAACAAATCTGATCAAGGAGAATCAATGGATGTAGTATACAGTAAAGTCCCTGTTATCTGGGTCACAAGGTTCTGGAAATTTCATGCAATCGGCATGAGGGATTCAAAAGGGGAACTCTGGATGCTTGGGATCCAGATAATGAGAACTTTACTGGTGTTATCAATTGGAAGAGGACAATGCATCAGATGGTTTATTAAAGCTAGTTCAAGGCTTAAAACTTAGTGACAAAGACAGTATCACCTATCGCAGCCAGATAAACCAGTATTTATGAGCAATCCCGGCCACTCATTGTTAAAACACACATTCATCTTGTGGCAGTGACAAGTCAAGTTTCCCAAGCCATCTCTATTATTACACTTTCAAACAGTGGATTCATCTAACTGATAGCACCCCATTTCCCACGCATTCTGGATATTGGGATTTTCAGCTAGATTTTAATAAAGACCCCACAGAAAGCTTTTTAGAAAGGTTAAAACACAGTGGACAGGAGGTAATGTACTGGCATGGATTCATAATTGGCTAACAGACAGAAAACAGAGAAGTGACTAGTGGGGTACTGCAAGGATCAATACTTGGGCCCGAGCTCTGACCACAGATATTTATGATTTGGAAGTGGGGACCATATTTAATATTTCCAAATTTATGGATGATTCAAAGCTCATAGGAACTGTATTTTGTGAGGAAAATGTAAAGTGGCTTGAGGAGGATTTGGAGAGGATAGTGAATAGGTAAGAGCATGATAGTTGGAATGTATTGTGGAAAAATCTGAGATTATTCACTTTGGTAGGAAAAACAAATATGCAGAGTGTTTCTTAAATAGCAAAAAGGTTGGAAAATGCAAATGTTCAAAAGAAGCTCACTGTCCTTGTTAATAAATCCATAAGGTGCAGGAGCAGAAGTAGGCCATTCAGCCCATCAGGACTACTCCACCATTCAATGAAATCATGGCTGATCTGATAATCATCTATTCCACTTTCCTGCCTTTTTCCCATAACCTTGGATTCCCTTAATGATTAAAAATCTATCTATCTCAACCTTGAATATACTTAGTGGCCCATCTTCAACAAAACTCTGCAGTAAAGAATTCAACAGAATTCCTCTCTCACTGCTGCTCTGACTGAGCTAGATCTTCTCCTGTCCCGCTGTTGATCTGACTGAGTTTGATACTTAGAAGTTTACCCTCAAATTTTATCTTCTCCCTCTTTATTTTTTGGGTTGTCTTTTGTTGTTTTTGAAACATTTCCCAATCCTTACGACAGCACATATTTTTTGTTTCATTTTCATTCCATCCTTAAGTTCCCTGATTATCCATGGTTGGCTTATCCTGTTCTTCCTCACTGGAATATTTCTTTGCTGTGAACCATGAACTATTTTCTCAAATATCTTCCATTGTTCATCAACCGTCTTTGCTGCTAAACCCTTTCCCAGTCCACATCAGTCAGCTCTGCACTTATTTCTGTTTAATTATCCATATTTAAGTCTAATATCCTTATTTATTTCCAACCCAAGGTCACTGTTTCCTAAAGGATCTTTTACTCTGACAGCATGGATTAAATCAGCTTCATTGTACATCACTAAGACAGTCTGATTGGCTCCAGCACATAATGTGCTAGCAAACTAGAATATACTCTATGAATTTTTTTCATGGCTGTCTCTGCAAATCTGAAATATCCTAATCAACATGCAGATCAAAGTCAACCATGATTAATATGCTACCTTTACTACATGTCCTCATTATTACTTGATTCATTCTCTGTCCCAACATATAGCTACAGTTAGGGGGCCTATAGGCTACTCCTACCAGTGTCTTCTTCCAATAAGTCACTGAAGTCTAACATGCAGATGCAGTCAGATATAAGGAGGATAATGGAATTGGTAATGCCTTTATCACAAGAGGATTTGAGTCCATGAGCGATGATGTCTTGCTTCAATTGTTAAGACCATACCTGGAGAACTCTGTGAAGTTTTAGTCTTCTTATTTCAGACGTTAGGACATTCTTAAGATATCGTTGCCATAGGGGAGTGCAATGAAGATTCACCAGATTAATTCCTTTAATTGCAAGGCTTCTTTGAAGAGAGAGTGAGCAAACTGAGCCTGTAATCTCTAGAGTTTCAAGGACTGAGAGGTGATCTCATTGAAACATACGGAATACTTAAAAATTTAGACAGGGTAGATAAAGGTAAAACAGAAATTGTTGGAGAAATCAGCATTTCTGTGGAGAGGAAGCAGAGTTAACGTTTCTGAAGAAGGATCACTGGACTCAAAATGTTTACTTTGTTTTCTCTCCATGGATGTGACAAGACTACTGAGTTTCTCCAGCAGTTTCTGTTTTTCTTTGTTTCAGATGTCCAGCATCTACCGTTCTTTATTTTATTATAGATCACCTGGTTGGGGAGTCTAGAACCAGGGGCACAATTTCAAAATAAGGTCAATGCCACTTAGATCCGAGATTATTTTTTAAACTCAGGGGATTGTGAAACTTTGGAATTCTTTGCCACAGAGGTCTATGGAGACCAACTCTCTGAGTATGTTTAAGGTAGAGGTTGCTAAATTCTGATTACTAATTATGAGGATGGGGTGAGTGTAGGGCACTGAATTGCTCAATGAGACATGATTGTATTGAAGGGTGAGGCAGGATCAATGGGAAGAATGGTCTACTCCTGCTCCTATGCTTTAGTGTACCATTAACACAACTATGTATGTTATGGGTTGCTTTTTCTTTGTATATTGCAGACTTTGTGAGATCTGCAAGCCATTAGAAACAATGAGATCCTGGTTAAGAACTATGAAAAGGTAGCACTTACTGGAGATCTGGGAGGTACAGCAAAAACAACACTGAAAAACCTATACAATTGCATTTTCCTTGGCTGTTGGAATATAGACTGTAAATTTCCCATTAAATACAAAAGTCTCATTGTGCTGAAATCACTATCTGAGTTATTCTGCCTTTAGAACTGAAGTTAAGTTGTTTAAGATTGACTTAACACAACGCTTTTTCAGTATTCAATGATAAAACTGCAAATTTTAGAACACAAAGCTGTTTTATGCATTTTTATAGTCTTCTCCTTTTCTAGGTCTTGACTTTTTACCTCCTCACATCTGCTTTCAGCTCAGAACCTCTTAGAAACTTTCAGTTTTGGAGCCCATCATGATTTCTGTTGCCAAATCCATTTTCCCAAAGTACTTACAGGAGGCTGTAATATTAATACTTTCACTGCTGGAAGTGAGGGCAATCTGTTTCTGCAATGATCCAAGAGCAACCGTGGGAAGAGATGTCGATATGATTGATGCAATGTCTTATGCAAATCCCTAACCACAGAACTTTCCTTATAATGTACATTCTGAAAGCAGACACTTGTAAAATTCAGGATGAGAAAATAGTCCATTCTGAAGGTGTAATATCTGACATGCTATTTGATATGTAGTAATACATTAATATGCCTAATTTGTTCCAATTATTTCAATCTTATCTATGCAATTTAATTTTATCTGTATGTGTATGATATATCATTTTGTCATTTCTATCATTAAACCTGGGGAAGGAGGCATGGTTTACGCTGGCTGGGCATAGGGGAGGAGGTTAAAGTTACTGAAAATATAATTGTGTTCAAATTTTAATTCCATCATGCTGACTTCCAGATTTAACTTGGACACTTGGAGAAGCAGGTTAACAACTTAGATATGTTAATCATTCAATTTTGACAATATCTGAAATCATATTCAAATTTAACAGTGCAACAATGGCTTCTTAAAACTTAGAATTGAAACCAAAGCGATTACAGAATGACGAACCATGGACTCTTTCAATGTCAGGCATGGTGGAGTTGAGGATAGTGTGGAGGGCTGTTGGAGGTTGCAATGGGACATTGACAGGATGCAGAGCTGGGGAAAGAAGTGGCAGATGGAATTCAACCCAGAAAAGCATGAAGTGATTCATTTTGGAAGGTCGAGTTTGAAGGCAGAAAACAGGATTAATGGCAGTGTGGAGGAACAGAGGGATCTTGTGGTCCCCGTCCATTGATCCCTCGAAGTTGCAACCCAAGTTGATAGGGTTGTTAAGAAGGCATATGGTGTGTTAGGTTTCATTGGCAGGGGGATTGAGTTTAAGAGCTGCAAGATTATGCTGCAGCTCTATAAAACCCCGGTTAGACCACACTTGGAATATTGTGTTCAGTTCTGGTTGCCTCATTATAGGAAGGATGTGGAAGCTTTAGAGAGGATGCAGAGATTTACCAGGATGCTGCCTGGAATGGAGAGCAGGTCTTATGAGGAAAGGTTGAGGGAGCTAGGGCATTTCTCATTGGAGCGAAGAAGGATGTGAGGTGACTTGATAGAGGTGTACAAGATGATGAGAGGCATAGATAGATTGGATAGCCAGAGACTTTTTCCCAGGGCGGAAATGACTATTACAAGGGGGCATAATTTTAAGGTGATTGGAGGAAGGTATAGGGGATATGTCAGAGGTGGGTTCTTTACACAGAGAGTAGTGGGTGTGTGGAATGTGCTGCCGGCGGTGGTAGTGGAGTCAGATACATTAGGGACATTTAAGTGACTCTTGGATGGACACATGGATGATAGTAAAATGAAGGGCATGCAGGTTAGTTTTGATCTTAGAGTAGGATAATAGGTCGGCACAACATCGTGGGCTGAAGAGCCTGTACTGTTCAATATTCTATGTTCTAAACACTGCGGTAGATAATCTGTGCTTCCAGCTTCTTTCTGACCTACCACTGGGATCAGGTTTCCTGAGATCGTTTGTGATCAGAGATTGATTTCTGCACTTTGGAGGCACCGACACCCAGATCAGGACAGGTGACACAATATCTGCCTTAGTTTGGACCTTGGACAAGAATACCATCAATACCAGGAACAACAGAAATTCACCAAGACTCCTTAGATGGCAACTTCCAAACCCAAGACTACTACTATTTAGATTTAGGGGCTGTAGATAAATGGTAACACCACCACCTGTAAGTTCCCTCTAAACCATGCACCATTCCGACTTGGAAATATATCACTGTCCCTTCACTGTCATTGGGCCAAAATCCTGGAACTCTCTCTCCAGTAGCACTGTGAGTGTACCTCCACCAAATGGACTATAGTGGTTTAAGAAGCCACCTCTTCACTACCTTCTGAAGGGAAACTAGGGGTGGGCAATATATGCTGACCTAGCCAGTGAAATACATAATTCATTAATGACTAAAACGTACAGCCTGCTGTGAATAGGTCTACAGGTGGTGCGCAGAGAGAGGAGCAGCAGTAACAACCATCACCCAAGGCATTCTGCATGATATTTATTTACTGGAGTGAAAACTGGAATGTCAGGAAGAACAGGGTGATGAACATAGAGTCACAGTTATAGAGTCATACAGCATGGAAACAGACCCTTTGGTCCAATCAGTCCATGGCAAACATAATCCCAAATTAAACTAGTCCCACCTGTTTGCTCCTGGCCCATATTCCTCCAAACCTTTCCTATTCATGTATTTATTCAAATACCTTTTAAACATTATAATTGTATCTGCATCCACCACTTCCTCAGAAAGTTCATTCCACATACGAACCACCCTCTGTGTAAAAAAAAAATTACCCCCATGTCTTTTTTAATTCTCTCTTGTCTCATCTTAAAAATGTGCCTCCAGTCTTGAAATCCCCCATCCTATGGAAAAGTTAATTACCATTAACTCTATCCATTCCCTCATTATTTTGTAAACTTCTATAAGTACATATGATTGTGATCAAATGTGAGAAGGAGATAGAGGAGGAATAGGAGGTTGTCAAGCCCAGAGCAACATCAGGTATTTATATTGTTCAAGGATGCCCTTGTGGCTAAAAGCTCAAATCAGTCACAATCACAAGATCCATATTAAAAACAACATCCAATTGTCACTCTGATTCCCTTTATGCCACTGCCACATTGCAGTCCTGCAATCAATTAACTGATAGTTGTTTGCCCTCCTGCAGACCCACATGAATTCATATCTTCCATTACATCAACAATCAACTAGAATCACCGCCCAACAATAAAAATGGGAAACGTGAGAAAATTGATGCAATGTAATAAATTTTATAAGATTGTACTATAAAGCCCTATTCTCACTTGTGGTACAACTGCTGTGGCTTCAGCAGAGATAGAAGCTGGCTGCTTAGATCTCTGCTCTGATGATTGAGAAGCTCTTGGCTGAGTTTTGGAGACAATGAGGTCTCTGCCAAAGACTGCTCTGACCGAGTCATCAGGAGAGAATGAGCATGTTGGGTACTGACTAGAAGGATATCTCCTTTCATTATCATCAAACTCCGGGGCCAACATGCGCTGTACAGCAACTTGGTGCAGATCGGCGATATGCAGTCAGGTTAAAGCTAAGGTATATGTCAGCCTATTTAAAGTGCCAAACTTGTTGGCATGCAAAGTTTGCATGATCATGGTCAAAATCTGCATTAATTAATTTTTAGCTGTGGTTGATGTTCCCTCCTGTTCGTAGCTCATTGCCTTGTCTTGTGATATCAATGAATGATATTTGAAGTGAACTTCTACATTCTCCCAGTTATCATGAACTGTTTATGTGGAAAGCCTGCCAGCAGTCACAGGTTTTCCAAAGTCCCTCTATGATTATATCTTTTCCTGGTAGCTCCTGGAGCACACCATCTATGTCCAGCTGAGCAGGGCTTAGTGATGGCTGCACTTCCAATGTGGTTTAGCCACAGCTGGCTGTGCTCTTGCACGCTTGTGAACTGTGAGTTATCAAGTAGAAATCCAATCATCTATGTAAGGAGACCTTTCAAAGTGGAAATATCTAGTGTCATGTGACTTCAGACTCTGACTACCACAGTTCAACAATGGCACCTCCACATCAGGACCATGATATGTTAGAGTTTACCTTGCAGTTTGAGAGGCAGAAACTGGAATCACATGTAACGATATTACAACTGAGTAAAGGTAACTACAAAGACTTGAGAGAAGAGCTGGCTAGAGTTGATTGGAAGGGGAGTTGAGCAGGGAAGACGGTGAAACGGCAGTGTAGGAGTTTCTGAGAATAATTCGGGAAGCACAGCAGAAATTTATCCCATAGATGAAAAAACATACTCAGGGGAGATGAGGCAACCAGGACTGACAAGGGAAGTCAAGGAAAGCGTAAAAGCAAAATAAAAAGTATGCAATGTGATGACGATTAGTGGGAAAGCAGAGAATTGGGAAGCTTTTGGAAACCAGCAGAAGATAACTAAAATTATAATATAGGGTCGGGGTAGAAGATGAAATATGAGGGCAAGCTAGCTGGGGTTAGAAACATTAATTGCATGAGATTTTCTAAATATATTAAATGTATGATAGAGAGGCAAGAGCGGACATTAGACCACCGGAAAATGAAGCTGGAGAAGTAGTAATGGGGAACAAAGAAATGGTGGAGGAAGTGAATAGGTATTTTGTATCAGTCTCCATGGTGGGAGACACCAATAGCATACCAGAACTTCAAAAGTGTTAGGGACAGAGGTGAGTACAGTGGCCATCACTGAGGAAATGCTGCTGATGGAGCTGAAGGGTCTGCAGGTGGATAAATACCTGGACCAGGTGGACTATATCCCAGAGTTCTGAAGGACAGAACTGAGGAGATTACAGAGACATTGGTGGTGATCTTTCAGAAATCACTGGAGTCAGCGAGGCTCCAGAAGCCTGGAAAATGGCTAGTGTAACACCCTGTTTAAAAAACGGAAGGCGGCAGAACACAGGAAACTATAGGCTGGTTAGGGACCTCAGTCCTTAGTAAAATTTTAGATTCTGTTATTAAGGATGAGATTCGTAGAATCATAGAATCCCCTATGTGTGGAAACAGGCCATTTGGCCCAACAAGTCCACACTGACTCCCCGAAGAGCATCCAGACCCTTCCGCTACCCTATCCCTATAGCCCCGCATTTCCTGTGGCTAATCCACCTAACCTACACATCCCTGAACACTATGGGCAATTTAGCATGGACAATGCTAACCTCTGAGCCACTGGGCTACCCCGGAGAAATTGTGGAGTACTTGGGAGTGGATGGTAAAATAGTGCTGAGTCAGCATGGCTTTGTCAGACCTCAAAGGGAGGTCGTACTTGACAAATCTGTTGGAATCCTTTGAGGAGGTAACCAGCAAGTTGGACAAAGGAGAGCCTGTGGATGTGATCTATTTGGATTTCCAAAAGGCCTTAGACAAAGTGCCACATAGAAAGCTGTTAAATCAGATAAGAATCCATGAAATTACGAGCTAGATACTGGCATGGATCGATGATTGGCTGACTGGAAGAAGGCAGAAAGTAGGGATAAAGGGGTCTTTTTCAGGATGGCAGCTGGTGATTAGTGGAAGTCTAAGTGTTCAGTGTTGGGACCACAAATATTCAGGTTATATATTAATGATTTGGACAAAGGAACTGAAGGGATTGTTACTGAGTTTGCAAATGACACAATGGTGGAAGAGCAGGTAGTGTTGAGGAACTGGGGAGGCTGCAGAAGGACTTGGACAGGTTAGGAGAGTGGGAAAAGAAATAGTTGATGGAATACAATATGAGAAAGTGTGGTTTATGCACTTTGGTAGGAAGAATAGAAGTGTACACTATTTTCTGAATGGGGAAAAATTTTGGAAATCTGAAGCACAAAGGAACTTGGTAGTTCTAGTTCAGGATTCTCTTAAGGTCAACATGCAGGTTCAATTGACAATTAGGAAGGAAAATGTAATTCTAGCATTCATTTTGAGAAGGCTAGAATATAAGTGCAGAGATGTATTGCTGAGGCTATATAAGGCTCAATTCAGATCACATTTGGAATATTATAAGCAGTTTTGGTCTCCAAATCTAAGGAAGGATGTTTGGGCATTGGAGGGGGTCTGGAGGTGGTTTACAAAAATGATCCCTGGGCTGATAAGCATGTCATTATGAGGAGTGTTTGAGGACTTTGGGTCTGCACTCAATGGAGTTTAGAAGGATGAGGGGGGATCTGATTGAAACTTACAGAATAGTGAGAGGCCTGGATAGAGTGGATGTGGAGAAGATGTTTCCAATCATAGGAAAGATTAGGACCCAAGGGCCTAGCCTCCGAATGAAGGGATGATGCTTTAGAACTGAGATGAGAAGGAGTTTCTTCATCCAGAGTGTGGTGAATTTGCGGAACTTGTGGAGGCCAAGACATTGAGTTTATTTAAGACACAGATATATAGGTGCTTGGTTAGTAAGGGAATCAAATGTTCTGGGGGGAAGGCAGTACAGTGGAGTTGAAAAACATTTCAGTCATGATTGAATGGTGGAGCAGAATGGCGTAATTCTGCTTCTATATCTTATGTCTTATTTGATAGTCCTTAAACAACTCCCACAAGTGATCTCTTACCTTTTCTTCTCCTTTCTACTAAAACTGATTGTACATTTTGTTCTTTTGAACTTGTCATCTCTCATTACTGTACTAATAGCATTCTTAATTACCAGAGCTAACCTACTATCTTTTCCTAGCTTCCTGTCTTTATGAAATGGCAAATGTCCTTCAGTATTTAGGACCAAGCCATGGTCACCTTGCAACAGCATATCTGGAATGGTTGTTAGATTATACATGTTTATTTCTACCTGTGTTAACAATTCATGCGTTTTGTGAGGAATGTTGTGGGCTTTCAGATACAGAAACTTTAACTTTGTATTTTTACCCTTTTTGTTACCTCTGGCTTAATCTAATGGTGCATTCTTAAGTTTGTATGTTCTGTCCCTGATGCATTCTGGTTATCATTCCACAAATCACTACCCTGTTCTGTTACCTCATTCTTCCCCAACAATTTATCATACCTCTTCTCACATGAGCCCTTCCCCTCACTATGTTGCTTAAAGTCCGGTCTAATTATTAGTTACAAAATTTGCGTGGTGACTAGACTCAGCATGGGTCAGTCAACAGTAAAGCTCTGACTTTCCCTAATACTGTTGCCAGTGCAGTATGAATCAAAGGCCATTTCTCCCACCCAATCTTTGAACTACACATTCATCTCCCTGATTAATTTGCCCTATGCCAATTTGTTTGGGTCTCAGGTAGTAATCAAAAAATCATTAAGTTTGCAGTTCTGCTTTTCAATTTAGCTTCTTTGTCTTTTTGAAGAACCTCTGTCCTAGTCCTGTCTATGTCATTGGTGCCCAAATGGACAACAACAACTGGCTCCTACCCCTTCCCAGTATAGGTTGGTTTCCAACCATGAGCAGTTGTCCTGAACCCAGGCACTAAGCAGGCATTGCAGCCACCAGGACTCTCTTGGTCTTTGCTGCAAAGGAGTGTGTCAATTCCCCTGGCTATATTATCTCTTACTAACACATTCCTATTTACTGCTACAACTTAATGCCTTCCTGTACCATTTCTCTCATTCTGTAGTTTACTTTAAATGGTAGATCTCTGAAATGTTAAACATATGTTTAACCATTCAGGAAATAAATTCTTTGGAATTATTTTACACAAGAACTTAAAAATGCAATTAAGCAGCAGAACATAAGGCATAGTGTATTTGATTTTCATGCTGGGGCTTGTGCTTGAATCTATCCAGACTAATTGTGTGTTGAAGTATTCTCTGTCTGACCATAAAGCAAGTACAGTACTGCAGTTCATTGTGAAATATTATAGTCAAATAAACTTGAAAGATTTCAACCACATTGCAGATCTAGTATTAAACTAAATACAGAATGACAACAATGATTACTAAAGTCATATAAAAAAGAAATAACAATTCACTCTGCTTCAGAAGACTACGATACACTGATAGGGAAGAATGGGCCTTGTATATGACTGTAGTTCTGAAGATGTGTCATATCAGACTCAAAATGTTTTAACTTTGATTCTTCCTCTGCCGATGTTACCAGACCTGCTGAGCTTCTCCAGAAATTTTTGTTTTAGTTTAAGCTTTCCAGCAATAGAGTGGCATGATAGCTCAGTGGTTAGCACTGCTATCTCACAGCGCCAGGAACCTGGGTTTGATTTCAGCTTTGGGCAACTGTCTGTATGGAGTTTGCACATTCTTTCTGTATCTGTGCGGAGTTTGCTCTGCTTTCCTTCCATAATCCAAAGATGTGCAAATGCAGGGTTATTGGGTCCGACGCTTTTTGGAGGGTTGGTATGGGCTTAATAGTCTGCTTCTACACTGCAGGGATTCTATTCCATCTGCCCTTTTTTGCTTTAATTTGCATATCTGTGTTTTGTTTTCATATGCTTGAAGTGCAAAAGACTGACATTTTGGCTAAGTGCCAAATGGGAAAAAAAACGAGCATTTATTGTGTTTCAGCTCTGCTATCATTACCTTATGTCTGCAAACATCAATAAAAAATATTTACAATGAAATAAGTTTATTAACTTAAATACTTGTCTCAGTAATTTAGCTTTTAACGAGGAAGGGTACCTTGTAGTCATGAAAGTACTTACAAAAAAATTACAGCAATGTACATTATTTTAGACACTCAAAAACAAAGGGAGCAAAATAATTGCACTAGTGCGAACTTCTGAGATAAATCACATCATATGGATTTTTGTAGACTATTTTATTTAGTTGTCATTGTAGAAGGCAATCACTGCAGTAATTTGCCTATAGGCATGGACCATTTGAAAGAAAGTCCATGGTTCAACATTGGAAACATTGTTATTGTAAAGGTCCCGACGATTTGGCTTTGAGAACGATCTTGCAGCTAATCATTATGGTATAATGAGACTGATGGAAACCATTATGATGTGACTGTCCACATGATGCTGACAGCAGTAAAAAAAGAGACCAATATAGAATGAGAATGTGAAGAGACAGATCTCAGATCATACATAAGAGGGCTATGTTTGTTAAGGTATACTGTGTACTGATTTAAATAACAGAGCATTAAGGATTTGAAGATCTTTACTCAGTTATAAGGAGCAAACAGTCTCTGGGACAGTATATATACAGACAGTCACAGTTTGAGATGCTTCAAACTGGTATCTCAATAGTCAGGTAGCAGTATTGGCTTAAAACACAGAATAAAACAATCAAATCCTTAGGGAAGAATTGACTATATCAGGGAAGAGATACAGAAGGGCCAATGATTCCCACAACATTAAATTTTATTTTTCTTACCGCATTTTCTGCCTACCTAACTTTTCGATCTGCTTCAGTCAAAGTTTGATCTTTTTTTTAGAAAGATATGAAATTTGAATGAGACAAAATAAGATGCTGCATCTGTCTGCCTCTTTTTCTCCCTCTCTCTGTTTAATATGTCTCCTGAAGTTTATGGAACAGAAAACAAAGAAAGTGCATTCCAAGAAAAGTGTGAAACATTCAGTCACTTGCGTTTGTGAGTTCAGAAACTTGAGGGGAGGTGGGGTAGTGGTAATGTATATGAATATATAAAGATGTCACCAAGGGGAAAAGATTTAGGGAGGGATGTTTAACAAGTAATGGTTCTGAAAGAGTTAATGGTTATGTTACATTGTCTCCACAATCCTACTGATACCACACACAGTCTGTGGGTAGATACAAGGAGTTCTAGTCTAGCATTTGGAGGGAGTAGATGTATCTGTACGAACTCTCTAAGTTCCCAGTAATTAGGCCTCACTGAAAGTATTTGTACCTATGTTACCTAAAAACAGAACCATTTCTGCAGATACTGTATAGTGGTATTTTTCCACCACTAGGCCCTAGATAGGCCAAAGACAAAGCAAAGCCAATGGAGGATTGATGGCAGTGAATTTCCTTAAACAATCCTTACATAGAACCACATACTGGTGGAGGTGAAACATACCACAAGGTACAAAGAGTGGTCATTTGGGAAAATAGCTCATCCCCAACCTCAATGCATCTTAATTAATTGTCAGTCGTTTATGTCTGATAAATAAATACCTGCCCTTTTAATGCAGAAAAGATTTTAGATACTGAATGATTTTTAAATGCATCTGAAATGCATTAATGTAAAACCTGAATGCTAATTCACACATCATTCAGGAGCATATGAATCACTTTTGAAGTCTAACATATAAATGAACTGAAATTACTCCACAGAGGTGGTACCAAGTCACCCTTTATTTACATGTGGAGTGTCCTTGACACTCATTCAGCTTCTTCAGAGCCAGCTCTCAGAGAAGAGAACCTCTGACACTCCTTTTTGAAAAAATTTAACCTGTTTTTTCCTAATCAACATGTTCAGAGTTGTTATTTCACACCTCACTCAAACCCTCCAAACCTGGCAACACCCTCATAAATTTTTTCTGAACCCTTTCAAGTTTCACATCCTTCCCATAGCAGGGAGACAGGAATTGCACACAGTATTCCAGTAGTGGCCTAACCAATGTACTGTACACCTGCAACATGACCTCCCAACTCCTATATTCAATGCACTGACCAATAAAGGAAGCATACTAAATACCTTCTTCACTATCCTATCTATCTGTGACTCCACTTTCAAGGAACTATGAACTTGGACTCTAAGGTCTCTTTGTTCACCAACACTCCCCAGGACCTTACCATTAAGTGTATAATACCTGCCCTGATTTGCCTTTCCAAAATGCAGCACCTTGCATTCATCTAAATTAAACTCCATCTGCCAGTCCTTGACCCACTGGCCCATCTGATCAAGATCCTGTTGTACTTTGAGGTAACCTTCTTCGCTGTCCACTACACCTCCAATTTTAGTGTCATCTGCAAACTTACTAACCATACCTCCTACGTTCACATCCAAATCATTTATATAAATGACAGAAAGCAGTGGACCCAGCACTGATTCTTGTGTCACACTGCTGGCCACAGGCCTCTAGTCAACCCTCCACCACCACCTACCTTTTTCTACCTTCAAGCCAGTTCTGTATCCAAATGGCTAGTTCTCCCTGTATTCCATATATTCTAACATTGCTAACCAGTCTACCATGAGCAACCTTGTTGAACGCCTTACTGAAGTCCACATAGATCATGTCCACCACTCTGCCCTCATCAATCCTCTTTGTTACTTCTTCAAAAAATTCAAACAAATTATTGAGACATGAATCCCCACACACAAAGCCATGTTGACTATCCCTAATCAGTCCTTGACTTTCCAAATACATGTAAATCCTGTCTGTTAGGATTCTCTCCAACAACTCGCCCACCACTGATGTCAGGCTCACTGGTCTACAGTTGTCTGGGTTTTCCTTACCACCTTTCTAACCACAAAGTTAGCCAACCTCCAGTCTTCCGACACCTCCCCTGTGGCTATCAATGACATAAATTTTTATATCAGATGAGTTATGCCTGAGCATTAAAAGTATCACTCATATAGCTCAGGAGATGGGCATGACTGGAATATACCATTTTTGCCAAGTATTAAAGATAATTCCCTCCAGCCCTTCAGGTAAATTGATAAAATAGCTATTGATTCCAAGGTTTGCCATCTTAGCCATACATTTGTGTCTGTGGTTGGGTTTACAACAAGACCCTTTGACCTGCAGTGGCTGCATTTTTGACTGCAGGTTGATTGACTCAAAGTTCTTCCTAGTGGTATCATCCGACAAATATAAAATCCAATTTTTCAGGTTTGTTTTTAAAGGATGATCACCAGTGTTGTGATGTGATTCAACTTGCTGGTCCTCAGATAGCCTCGTGTGCTAGAGCAGGCAAGTAGGCACAAAAATCATAGCTGCCAAAATCACTTACCAAATTGTTTTGTCTGTGTCTTGTTATAACTCTTACTTTCAAGCAATTTCATATTTTGTTCCCTTTCCTAAATCATTCTTTTTATTGACCTGTTCACTATTTCAGCGTGCAAGCCAATTTAAAATTATTGTTGCCGGAATTTCCTGCTCTGGTTTTTAAAATGTATACTGATAGTTATGTGTTACTTTGTTACGGGTTTCCTTTTATTAATGTTTCACATAACTGTTATGACATTATCTTTAGTATATGTTTTGATACTGTAATTTTGTATTGGTACAATTCCAATGTTAAAAAAAAACATTTGGATAAATACATGAAATAGAAAGGTTTGGAGGGATATTGGCCAGGAGCAGGCAGATGGGACTGGTTTAGTTTGAGATTATGTACAGCATGGATTGGTTGGACCGAAGTGTCTGTTTCTATGTTGTATGACTCGATGACATTAAGCGGGTGACAGGGCTCTGCCCTTATACTAACGCATAGCATGTAATCTGAAAGAAAAGTGTGGTCTGTCGATTATGGACTTCATTGGTGGGATATTGGGCGATACGGTGGCTCAGTGCTTAGCACTGCTGCCTCACAGTGCTAGGGACCTGGATTTAATTCCAGCTTTGGATGACTGTCTGTGTGGAGTCTGCATGTTCTCCCTGTGTTTGCATGGATTTCTGTTGGGTGCCCTGGTTTCCACATACCATATGGAGGGAAGCAGCTGTAGGCTTTCCTGATGATTGATTCCATGCTCTGTCTCAACAAATGTTGCAGGAAATTTCATAACCAGATTTGTTTGGATGGAGAAATTGTGCAGATTTACACCAAATGAAATCTGTTGTTGATTCTCACAGCCTTTGATTCTTTCGGTCTGCTCTGAGGAAAGTCAAGTGCTTGACAAGCACCAGCCTCCTTCGTGGCCTAGTCTGTACTTTCATTGCCATGGCCTGGGTTCGATTCCCCACCAGAGAATGAGAGTTTTGGAGCTGCATGTTGGCAAAGTGGTTAGCACTGCAAACTCACAGCACCAGGTACCCAGGCTCGATTCCAGCCTTGGGTGACTGTTTGTGCGGAGGGAGTTTGCACACTTTTCCTCTGTCTGCCAGGTGCTCCAGTTTCCTCCCACAGTCCAAAGATGAGAAAGTTAGGAGGACTGGCCAGGCTAAATAGTGTTCAGGGATGTGCAGGCTAGGTGGGTTATCCATGGTAAATGTGGGGTTACAGGGACAGGTTAGGGGGGGTTGGATCTGTGTGGCATGCTCTTTGGAGGGTCAGTATGGACTTTCTCAACTGTGAAGGTGAAAATATATTTACAGAAGTGGAAGATATACACAACAATGTTTCACCTTTGCCATCGATTTTCCTGCAGTAAGTTGTCTTCTTCCTCTACCTCCCACGGTGTTGAACTGCAGTTCCAACTTCTACAGCAGAGGTGTAGGGAACCTGCTCTGGTGACCTGGATGACTTGGGCGGTCAACCCCAGGTGACCCTGGCCTGAGCAAACCCAGGCTGGCTGAGAGTCTCCTGCCCAGGTGCAGGTTCATGCTCCTTGGCTTGTATGTCTGAGGCAGAGGTGAGGTAGAGTGGCCTGGGACGTTCAGGTGTCCTGAGAAGGAACTTCTGGGGCTTTCGTACATGGCGTCTCCTGCTGATTGGTACCTGCTAGCACCATCTTGTCTTGTTGAGAGGAAAGGGTAACCGGAGTAAGGTCAAGGTCCCTCATTCCCCCTTTTGCCTTGCCATTGTCATGGAGCACCTATGGCTGGAGTGAGGCAGTGCAGCTCAGTGTGCATATCCAGCAGATGAAGGTGCTGGGCCTGGCTTCCTATGGCAGTCATCAACCTGTCTTTGGAGGCAGCCAGACACACACATGCTGGTGTCAACACAGACTGATAATGGTGGTGGACTCCTTTACCCTTCGATACTGAGTGCCACTGACAAACCTCTCTGCTGATTGTGTGCATTTTGATGAAGTCATTAATATTCAACACCATTGGATTGTCTTATGCCTGTCTCTCAGCAGGTGCCTGATCTCTAACAGTCCTCTGAGTAGGCACTTTCTTCCTTGACCAACTGTGAAGATGTATCATTGATGTGCTTACCAGATTAAGATTTGAATTGAAGAAGAGTACCCAGGGAGGCGAAAGTCTCTGAGTTGAAGGAGGATGCACATGAAATCCCTTTCTGCCTAATTTGCCTCAACAAATGTTGCAGGAATTTCCATAACAAGATTTGTTTGGATGGAGAATTTATGTAGATTACGCCAAATTATACCTATCATTGATTTTCACAGCCTTTGGTTCTTTCAATCTCCTCTGAGAAAAGTCAAGTGCTTGACAAGCACCAGATTCTCTAATGGTCCAGAGGTTACAATTCGGTACTTTTACTGCTGTGGCCTGGGTTCAATTCCCGGTCAGGGAATGGGAGTTTGGGGTGGCACAGTGGCTCAGTAGTTGGCACTGTTGCCTCACAGTGCCAGGGACCTAGGCTTGACTCCAGCCTCAGGCGACTGTCTGTGTGGAGGGAGTTTGCACATTTTCCCAACGTCAGAATGGTTTTCCAGCGGTTGCTCCGGTTTCCTCCCACGGTCCAAAGATGAGTAAGTTAGGTGAATTGGCCATGCTAAATTGCCCCATAGTGTCCAGGCATGTGCAAGCTAGATGGGTTACCCATGGTAAATGTGGAGTTACAGGAATAGGGTGGGAGAGTGGGTAGATCTGTATGGCATGCTGTTTGGAGGATCAGTGAGCACTTGATCTGCTGAATGGCCTCTATCCCCACTGATGGGATTCCATGATTCTATGAATTGGAAGGTGATTAGCAAATATGTAACAGCTTCATTAATGACCTTCTCTCCATCATAGGGTCAGAATTGGGTATGCTTGCTAATTATTGCACAATATTCAGCACTATTTGCCTTTTCTTAGACACTAAAGCAGTCCATATTCAACTGCAGCACCCCAGTACAATATCCATGTTTGTGTTGACAAGTTGCAAGTAACATTCATATTAGACACATATCAAGCAATTACCTAATCGATTAAGAGAGAATCTAACCATCTCCCCTTGACATTCAATGTGAATGACCATTGTTGAATTTCTCAGTATTACCATCCTTGGCATTACCATGAATCAGTAATTGGAATGGACTTGGCTATATAAATAGTGGTTACAAGAGCAGGTCAGAGACTAGGAATCCTGCAGCCCAAACCCATAACCACTAGCATCTAAATGTACTGGGAGCAGATACATGGGAACACCACCATTTGCAAATTCCCATCCAAGTCTCTCACCATCCTAACTTGGAAATATATCACAGTTTCTTTAGTGTCGATGGGTCAAAATCCTGGAATCCTTCCAATGGCATTGTGGGTGTACCTACAGCATATTGATTGCAGTTGGCCAAGAAGATAGCTCACTAACACCTTCATGAGAGAAACTAGGGATTGGAAATAAATATTGATTAAAGTAACAATGCCATCCCATAAATAAATAAATCTTTTTCAAGTTCTACAAAGATACTGAAATGGAGATGGTGGTGCAGTGATGATGTTACTGAACTAGTAATCCAGAACCTCTGTCTAATGTTGTGGTGACATGAGTTCAAATCCTACCATGGCATTGTGACATTTGAACTTAATAAACATTTGGAATTAAACAATAGTTTAATAGCAACTATATAACAATTTCATTAGAAGTCCATTTGGTTCACTCATGTCCTTTAGGAGAGGAAATCTGCCACCCTTGCCTGGTCTGGCCTTCATGTGACTCCATACCATCAGAAATGTTGTTGACTCTTAACTGCTGTCTGAAATGACCTAACAAGTCTCTTGGTTTAAGGGCAATGAAGGATGGGTAACAAATGCTGGCCCAGCCAGCAATGCTCACATCCCAAGAATGAATTAAATAAAATAATTTATTCATCTACCAGAAAGGAGATTAGCTGTATTTTACATTTCTCCCCCGAAGAAATGTCTACATGCATATGTAGGAAATCTCAGAAGATGGTAGGACAAATTAAAGGAAATGTGATATTATAGCTCTGAGTCATACTCCCGTCATGTGAGGTTTCTGCTCAGGATTCTTCCATTAATCTCGATAAATCACAACTTTTTAATCTTTACAATATATTTGAGTTCAGAACAAATGCATCCACTAAAACATCAAATATTTTCAGTTTTTCTTTTTGTGAGTTCCCTGGATATATTAACTAAGCTTTACAGAACCTGCAAATATTGATACAGTGCTAGGAATTCCCAAGTAGTCTGGGTGAGGATGGGGAACACTTTCAGGATCTGTGCAATTATAAGCTTTCTACAGCCCTAAGTCTGTCCCATCTCACTCTGCTATCAGGCATTACCTGTCAGTGTTACTTAGTTAGCTAGATTTGCTTGCTTTGCTAATGATCTCAATTATTTTCCAACTCACCAGTCATTTCTCTTGTTCCGTATGAAGAAAGTTTGGCAAATACACAATGTAAGGAATCTCAGACTTGGACTCAAAACTTCCACTCTGTCACACATTTACAAGTGAATATTATATTACATATGCAGCTGCCTCCCTTTTAAAACCTGATTTATATGCCTAATTACACTTGTATAAGCATATTAATTCCAACAAGTCGCTTAATCTCGCTGTTTCATGTACAGATCTTGTGCCAAAAGGTGCTTTAATATTCAAAAGAAATAATTGTTCAAGGCTGTCACGCCTATTTGCCAACCTCTATGTTCATTGAGATTATCAAATGCATATTGTAATAAAAAAACAACTTGCATTTATAATATTTTTCATGACTGCTGGATGTCCTAAAACATTTTACAGCCAATATATTGCCTTTGAAGTTCTAACGTAGGAAACCCAACTGTCAATTTATGCACAGCAAACTCCCAAAAGTGGCAACGTGATAATGTCCAAATAATCCATTTGTAAGATGTTGGTTAATGGACATTGGGGATAACTTTTATGGCTCTTCTTCGAAATAGCACCATGGGATTTTTTGCGCATCCATTTAAGCAGGCAGATTAACATCTTATCAGAAGACAGTAGCTCCCATGCCCTAGTTCATAAAACAATAAAACATAGGAGCAGATGCTGAAGTAGACTCAATGGCCTGAATCGCCTAATTCTGCTCCTGTAACTTGTGGTCTTATTGTTATCTGATAATATACCCAAATGATAATAAAATATATTAATACACCATTATCAAATGAATGTGCACAATATAGACCAAGAATACTGATGCAGAAATTGCTTTGTGCATAGTTACCAAGCTGTTTAATAATGCACTATTTAATTAACTTGAACAAAAAATATAAGGTAAAGACCCACAAGCTCACACTTGGTGGATGTTTCAAGTTTTTGGATGAACAAAATAACTGAAGAGTTGAGTGACTAAATGAGATATCCATTTTGGATAAATGTTATCTTTGTTTTCTTTTATACGTTACCAAAGAAGCTCAAATGTATTTTTTTGATATGGCTGCTTCAGATGTTGCTGACTGCTGGTATTGTTTACCTGAGTGGTTAGCAACAATTATTAAGGAATGTTTTCACTTGCTACAAATAAAGCTTTTAGAAATCAGCGTCAAGTTTCTTTCACCATCTTTTGAAAAAGCAACAAAAGGCACATAAGTTGAGGGATGTTCTCAAAGCCTGTTGATGCATGGAGTGCATGCTGGGAAATTGGAGTGCATGCTGTCTGCACATGCTAAGAGCACAGATGTGGGTTGTAAGTTGTGAGTTCAGTCCCTTTAAATCAGCCTGAGACCTTGAAATAAAATCTTTAATAAGGATTTCAAAAGACACAAAAACACCTCTTTTGGAAAATCTAGTCATATTATTATGAATGACTATTTTTAAGCTGTTGTTGGCTACCAGTGTTGTTTCTAACAATTATTGCTGATCATTCAGTTTGGTGTGTGCACTTAAGGCTGTACTGGGATTGCACCGTATGTGGGCATGATCCAATTTCTCAACACATGTTCCAAAAATCTTTACATTTCTATACTATTAATAATCTTGCATGTAGCACAGACATCATGTCTGCAAGCCTTACACTTGATTCATGCTTCTAATATCAACATTTAATCTATTAAATCTTTTGTAATGGAAAATCCCAAAAGGAACATGTCAACATTTCTACTGGAGACTATCTAACTCAATGTGCATATAAATGCTCTGAGGAAATAATCAGATCATACAAAGTGTTTCTGGAAAAAAAATGACTATTTTTCTCAGGAATTGAAGTGTTGATAATTAAATTTCTGAACCGTCTCATTTAAGCAGACACTGGCACAACTTCTGTCATGGACATTCTTGTACTACATTAAGACATGTGAATTTATGTTTCCGCAGGCAGACTCCCACCAGTCCCTTTCAGAATTCCTGGGCTGGCTATTGTGCCCCTGCATAAACTGGTTACAACAATGCACAGTACTTGGTTCAGTCACTCACAAACAGATCTTAGAAGGGGGTGCGGAAATGGCACCATTCCACAGATTTTCATAAGAAGTGGTTCTTATGCCAGCCGCATGCAGGTGGCCTGGATGACTATAATAATAACGGTCGCGGATTTCTGTAGAATACTTATAGCACACCGTACAGTTCCACATTATCATTTCTTGGGCAGTTTTTAACTAAACTCCTGATGAATTGGCTGAGATTTTCTACTTTTCAGAAATTCCAGCATATCTGTTACAAAGTCCCAAGCAGTGACCCACTCCGGACATTGGCCTGAATTTCAGACTTTAACATCAAAGTTTATTTTCCTGAAGGAATTCTCAACTCCAGCACTGGAGGAGGCAAAAAAAAAAAATTGCTGCTACAAGCTATGAGTGGTAGAGAAAAATTTGCAATCTAATTTCTCATCATTGAAGTGCTGATCGCTGACATTTTCTCTGTAACTTTTCAACTTTCTTGCCATTTCCTATGCCATACCAAGTAGGGTGGTAGAGTGGTAGAGAATTAGTTTCCTCCTCAATAATTTTATGGAATTGTAGCATTAAGGAAATCTATTAAAGAGAGTGTGGATGTTGTTGGCAAAACTGGTATTTATTGCCAATGTCCTCGGAAAGTTATGGTTATGGCTGCCTTGAACCAAGGTGAGCAGCTGATGGAACTGAATGTTTTAGGAGACCACTTCATTGGATAGGCATTTGAGACTGAAATCATACAACGACCAGACAAGATAAAGACAACAGGTTTCCTTCAGGCTGGAATTTATCCCTACTTGGTATGGCATAAGAAATGGCAAGAAAGTTGAAAAGTTACAGAGAAAATTTTAGCGATCAGCACTTCAATGATGAGAAATTAGATTGCAAATTTTTCCTTAAGTTTCAATGGAGGTTTGAGAAACTTGCCATTGAGCAACAATTACTTTCTGAAAAGGCTGCTCATCTCATATCGATTTGACTTAACCTAATCCAGCAGCAAAAACTGTACAACAGCTGACATTTCAACCATGAAGGTGAACATATATTTACAGAAGTGGAAGATATACACATCAATGCTTCACCTTTGCCATCGATTTTCTAGCAGTAAGTTGTCTTCTTCCTCTACCTCCCACTGTGTTGAACTGCAGTTCCAACTTCTACAGCAGAGGTGGAGGGAACCTGCTCTGTTGACCTGGATGACTTGGGCGGTCAACCCCAGGTGACCCTGGCCTGAGCAAACCCAGGCTGGCTGAGAGTCTCCTGCCCAGGTGCAGGTTCATGCTCCCTGGCTAGTATGTCTGCAGGCTCTTTGTGATCTGAGGCAGAGGTGAGGTAGAGTGGCCTGGGACCTCTGCGTGTCCCTGAGAAGGAACTTCTGGGGCTTTCGTACATGGCATCTCCTGTCCATTGGTGCCTGCTGACACCATCTTGTCTTGTTGAGAGGAAAGGGTAACCGGAGTAAGGTCAAGGTCCCTTATTCCCCCTTTTGCCTTGCCATTGTCATGGAGCACCTATGGCTGGAGCGAGGCAGTTGCAGCTCTGTGTACATATCCAGCAGATGAAGGTGCTGGGCCTGGCTTCCCATGGCCGTCATCAACCTGTCCATGGAACAAAATTAAAGTTGCTGGAAAAGCTCAGCAGTTCTGGCAGCATCTGCGAAGGAGAAAACAGAATTAACGTTTCGGTTCCGGTGACCCTTCTCAGAACCTGTCTATGGAGGCAGCCAGACACACACATGCTGGTGTCAACACAGACTGATAATGGTGGTGGACTCCTTTATCCTTTGATACTGAGTGCCACTGACAAACCTCTCTGCTGTTTGTGTGCATTTTGATGAAGTCATTAATGTTCAACGCCATTGGATTGTCTTATGCCTGTCTCTCAGCAGGTGCCTGATCTCTAACAGTCCTCTGAGTAGGCACTTTCTTCCTTGACCAACTGTGAAAATGTATCACTGATGTGCTCACCAGCTTATGATTTAAATCTAGGAAGCATACTTACTGAGCTGAAAGTGTCTGAGCTGAAGGAGGAAGCACATGAAACTCCGCGGCAGCTAATTTGCAAATCTTCTCCCCTTACAGCATGAGGGGGCTAAGGTTCTCCCCATCCAGCCTTGGACTTTTCAGCCCAATTTGTCAATCCTGCAATAAAGGGAAGAATTGAGTATGATGGAATGGATTGAAGAACAGTTAATGATGATCACATGCAGGAGAGGTGTTGAGGTGTCCCCATTTAGTGAGTGGGAAGTTAAGAGGGAAGGAAAGATTAGTTCTTTGGCAGGATGAGGTGGGTAGATATTGAGTAGACATGCTGCATGCAACAGAGCATTGTAGTTCATGAGCCATGTGAGAAGTATGTGCAGTGGCAGAGTTAGAGTGTGTGGTGGCTCTGTGAATATGAGACTGCAGAGAAGAAAATGATGTTACTGGGTCAAAAACCTGGAATTTTCTCCTTAAAAACACTGGGTTGTGATGGCCCAATGAAATCAGCGATTCACGAAAGCAGCTCTCCTTTGCCTTCTCCAGGGCCATGTGGGATGGGCTACAAATGCTGGCATAGTCAGGGACACCAAGCTCCTATTGACAATTTTTTTAAAAAGAAGTATGCATCTAGAAAATGCATGCAGTCTCCTGGAATCGGGTTTTGGCTCACAGTTTTCTTATTTTGAACTGCTAAGATTTCCATTGAGCGAATCTGATACGATGTGATATATTAGTGTCACACACTAACCACTGGATATTATCATAAATCATATTTCAAAGAATTCGGGGATTATTTAGTTCCCTAATAAAAATGTCCTTGACATACATCATAATCTCTGTTTCCAAAATATAAAAGATAGGATTTAAGGACATTTAGAGAGGCAAAAATTGATTAAGGATAATCGGAGATAGTACGAACTGCAGATGCTGGAGAATCTGAGATAACAAGGTGTAGAGCTGGATGAACACAGCAGGCCAAGCAGCATCATAGGAGCAGGAAGGCTGACGTTTCGGGCCTAGACCCTTCTTCAGAAATGGGGGAGGGGAAGGGAGTTCTGAGATAAATAGGGAGAGAGGGGGAGGCTGATAGAAGATGGATAGAGGAGAGGATAGGTGGAGAGGAAACAGACAGGTCAAAGGGGTGGGGATGGAGCCAGTAAAGGTGAGTGTAGGTGGGGAGGTAGGGAGGAGATAGGTCAGTCCAGGGAAGATGGACAGGTCAAGGGGGCGGGATGAGGTTAGTAGGTAGGAGATGGGGGTGGGGCTTGAGGTGGGAGGAGGGGATAGGTGGGAGGAAGGACAGGTTACGGAGGCGGGGACGAGCTGGGCTGGTTTTGGGATGCAGTAGCGGGAGGGGAGATTTTGAAGCTTGTGAAGTCCACATTGATACCATTGGGCTGCAGGGTTCCCAAGCGGAATATGAGTTGCTGTTCCTGCAACCTTCGGGTGGCATCGTTGTGGCACTGCAGGAGGCCCAGGATGGACGTGTCGTCTGAGGAATGGGAGGGGGAGTTGAAATGGTTCGCGACTGGGAGGTGCAGTTGTTTAGTGCGAACCGAGCGTAGGTGTTCTG
>NC_063337.1:26563676-26593427 GCF_021869965.1 Rhincodon typus | reverse complement strand
TCCCTATTTATTTCAGAACCCCCTTCCCCCCCCCCATTTCTGAAGAACGGTCTAGGCCCGAAACGTCAGCCTTCCTGCTGCTAAGGATAATCAGCATGGTTTTGTATGAGGAAAGTTGTGTCTCACAAACTTGATTGAGATTTTTGAGGAAGTTACAAGAAAGGTTGATGATGGCAGAGCAGTAGACATTGTTATTTGCATTTCATAAAGCCCTTGACAAGGCTCTGCATGGTAAACTAATTTGTAAAGTTAGATCACATGGGATTCAGGGTGAGATTGCCACTTGGACACGTAATTGGCTTAACGGCTGGAGACAGAGAGTAATGGTGGAGGGTTGTTTTTTGGACTGGAGGCCTGTGACCAGTGGTGTTCCAGAGGGATTGGTTCTGGTTCCTCTTTTGTTTGTCATTTATATAAACAATTTGGATGACAATATAGAAGGCATGGTTCATAAATTTGCAGATGACACCAAAATTGGTGGCATTGTGGACAGTGAAGAAGGTTTTCTAAGATTACAAAGGGATTTTGATCAAATGGGTCAATGGGCTAAAAAATGGCAGATGGAGTTCAATCTGGATAAATGCGAAGTCATACATTTTGATACAACAAACAAGGTCAGGGCTTATACAATGAATGGTAAGGCCTTGGATAGTGTTGTAGAACAGAGGGACATCGGGTTACAGGTACATAATTCTTTAAAGTTTGCATCACATATAGACAGTATGGCTAAAAAGGCATTTGGCACGTTTGCCTTCATTGCTCTGTCCTTTGAGTATAGGAGTTGGGACAGTATGTTGAGACATAAAGAACATTGGTGAGGTCTCTTCTGGAATACTGTGTCCATTTCTGATTGCCCAGTATAAGAAGGAAGTTGTCTCGCTGGAGAGGGTTCAGAAGAGATTTACTAGGATATTGCTGGATATTGAAGGTTTGAGTTATAAGGAAAGGCTGGATAGGCTGGGACTTTTTTCACTGGAGCGTCGGAGGTTGAGAATTGACCTGGTAGAAGTTTATAAAATAACGAGAGGTATAGATAGAGTTGATGGTAGTTGTCTTTTCCCTAAGATGGGGAATTTTCCCTAAGATTGGGGCATATTTTTAATGTGAGAGGAGAGAGATTTAAAAAAGATATAAGAGGCAATTTTTTTAATACAGAGGATGGTTCGCGTGTGGAATGAACTTCCTGATGAAGTGGTGGATGTGGGTACAATTACAACATTTAAAAGACACTTGGATGGATATATGAATAGGAAAGGTTTGGAGGAATATGAGCCAGGAGCAGGCAGGTGGGACTCGTTTAGTTTGGGATTATGTTTGGCATGGACTGGTTGGACCGAAGGGTCTGTTTCCGTGCTATATGACTCTATAACTCTATAAATATTCTCTTTTCTTATTTATTGTTTCTCTCTTTCTTACAACTAATTGGAAAGTTGTACTTGTAAGTGTTTATCTTGCTTCTTTCAGTAAAGCCAGTAAAAGAAATTATGTGAAATGTAAGATATAGAGCTATTCCAACCTCTGTAAGAGTAGTGAAGGGGCTCCATTAAGACTGTGCTTTTAATAAAGAGCTTTTATTTTCACTGGGAATAAAAAAGAGAACCAGACTCCTCAGTTGCATTTTCCCTTTTCCATTTGTTACCCAATGACCTGAAGCAAAATCATCACCAGCTATTACTACCATGTTGATATAACAGGAACACCTATTCCTAAAGCAGGCGAAGACATTCCTGCTGAAGATGGACAGTTTAATAATTCTATTAAACCATATGCTGTGGTGCAGTAGTAATATTTTCCACTTCCTCAGTAAGTCAGACTGTCTATTAATGAGTCTGATTGTTAAACTTTAAAAGGATTTTGAGCAGGAAACAATTTGGCCGCATCATGGAGTTATTGCACTGTATGGTACAGTAAGAAAGCTTTGGCATTTCAGTTCAGAAAGAAACTGCCGCACAATCGCTTTGAGATTCTTTACAGGCTTTTCTACATTTCCAAAGAGTAAAGGGGCCTACACTTCCAGCAACAGCACCTTGCAATCAGAAAGAGTATCTTTAAATAGTGAAGGATCCAAAGGCAGTAGGGTATCAATAGAAAACTGACACCACACCAAAAAGGAAACTGGTAATTATAGTGTTTTATACCTGGGATATGTGTCGAGATAACATGCACTAGGTTCTACTTGTGAAGAGGAGTTTATTATTAAGTTTTTAAAATATATTCAGTCACAAGCTTCCTTTCTGTTCCTCCTCTGCTACCACGTTCTCAAGGCACACAGCACAGAGAACATAAAATCAGACTGAACAATTGAACACAGAATTGACTGAGTTTTTTCATCAAGGTATTACATTTTAAGCAATGAATTGAAAGAAAAAAAGAGATGAGGAAGCATGAGGGAAAATTTTGCAGAAGATTGGTTTTTCTTCTGTGGGTGTGCTGAAATATCCATGTCCCACCAACTGAGGTAGTGCCGCTCTTCATTCCAGTGAAAATCTCGCAGTAACATCACTGTTGGTGTCATTCATTATGTCCCACTTCTAATCATTGGCCAGAAGACCATAAGACATACCAACAGCAGTAGGCCATTCAACTCATCGAGTCTGCTCTGCCGCTATTGAGATCATGGCAGATCTGATAATCCTCCAGTCCACATTTCTTCTGTTCCCCATTATCCTTGATTCCCTTACTGATTAAAAATCTTTCTGTCTCAACCTTTTCCCTCTTTTGTCTCGCAGGTAGTGCTGTCATGCCCATGACCATCATGATGAAATTGTAGGCGAGGACCCTGTGGTGCCAATATTGGCAGATAGCTATGTGGGACCCAATGGCCCTCACTGCCCAGAAGCTGCAGCAGTGCAGCCTCTCATTTAACAGTCTGTCTGCCCATGGGCAGGCTGGCAGCTGCCATGCAGAGCCAGATCCAGCACTTTCAGAGTGTGCTGGATAGATGCACACATCTGAACTACGGCACCCAGCCATTTGGTCCTCAATGGGAATGGAAATTGGAAATAAAAACACAAAGAGCTGAAGTAACTCAATAGGTCTGGCAATATCTGAGGAGAGAGAATGAGAATTAACATTTCGAGTCCAATATGACTCTTCTTCAAAAGTGATTATTTAAACAAGCATGCAAATTTGAAAATAACCAATCACAAACAGCAGTTTAAATATTTTAACATATTAGATTATATTACCTTAGATTTGAGAGCATATAACTTCAGTTAGGAGACTAAGCTTAGCAACTGTATTGGATATTCACATCCATTTTTCATGATAACTCATTCCAATAGTGTAACTACTTTAAACATACCAATGAGGCAAAATTCAGCTAGAGTTTTAATTATCTGTATGGTAAAAATATTATAACAGGTTTACCTAAAATGAGTGAGGAGCCAAAATTTCAACCAACCATAAGGCTTCCATACCTGAAGTTGTAGATCCAAATTGTGAAAACAGAAAGATCTGTATAAATCAGGAAGGGCAGACTCTTGTAATGGTAAATATCTGAAAGTCACTTGAAGGTGCAATTAAGGCTTTCTCAGGGGCCAAAGGCTAAAAATGTTGTAATTCTATGTAGTTCCAAAGGTATTCTTAGTGGAAGGAATTTATGCTTAATTGGTCCCCTCTGGAATCAATTACCTTGTAAAATCTTAGGCCCTTCAGAAGGCATCATTCCAGTTCACAACTGGCAAGAGTTCTGTTGAGATATTGCAAGAACGTGCTGGGCATAATTCCTAGGATACCGCAGGACCTCCCCCAGATTTACCTCCTTGATGTAGGTAACAAGCCTTGACCTAATGCACAACAGCAGAATGCCAGTAACATCAAGCTCCACCCAAAGTTCAATCAACTGGCCCATTAATAGGCCTAACCAGAATTTCATGCTGCTAATGTTCCACAGAATTACTGCTGTTCAGACACAAAAATCCCACTTTACATTGTTAATTTGAAGACATCTTGAAGACTATGGAAAAAGAGGAGAAACATAATTATCCACATATGTTACACATGTAAGAAAAACAGCAAAATGTACAAGCAGGGAGAATGTCTGAAATGAGAATCCAGGATAAATAATAAGCTTGGCAGCAATGTTGAAACCCCTATAATAAAAGGAAATGTCATGGTAGAAAATGGACAGGAGTGTTAGGAAACATGTTCTTTTTTCAGACTGAAGGAAAGTACATTGTGGAATTCCCAGGAGCCAGAATGAAGACCATTACTTTTCTAGACTTACACTAATGATCTAGATGCCTGAGTACAGAGCACAACATCAACTTTTGTAGGTGACACAATGATCAGAAGTATGGTGAATTGTAAGGGTTGTAGTCATGAAGTTAAACTTCTTACAGCAGGTGGGTGGAGGAGGAAATGAGAAGTCGATCTTTACTCAATTTTAGGTTAGTTCACAAAGTAATATATTACAGGTGCATAACAGCTGATTCTAAAACCAGCTAATTTTCAGGCAAATTGAAACTGGTGAAGTGCAGCACTTGGGATAATCAAGTCTTGCTATATAGAAAGGGCTTCGGTGATGGCGGGAGTAAGAGGCTTATATTGCAGTTATTGAAATGAGCAAATGTGCTGCTCGAGACATGGATGATGGTTTTGAAGTATGGCTGAGATTCAAAACAGCCACCAAGACAGTGCATCTTCAGACCTATTCTGATGGAGCAATCGGAGAGAAGGATATTTTTGGATGGTAAGGTACATCGATTATTATTGTAATGGCAATAGATTGGGAAGGTGGGAGGTGCAATGAGACCTGAGTGTCCATGTATACCCATCACTGGAAATAAGCAGGCAGGTGCAGCAGTCAGTGAAGAAGGCAAATGATATATTGTCTTTCATAGCAAGAGGATTCAAGTACATGAGGAGGGATGGCTTGCTATAGTTACACAGGGCCTTGGTAAGACCACACCTGAACTATTATGAGCAGTCCTCATCTCTTTAGCTGAGGAAGGATGTTCTGGTGATGGAGGGAGTGCAATGAGGTTTCCCAGACTGATTTCTGGGATGGCAGGACTGACGCCTGAAGAGATACTGGATTGGTTAGGACTGTATTCACTGGAGTTTAATGGATTGAGTGAGGATCTCATAGAAACCAGTAAAATTATAACAGGAATAGACAGGGTAAACAGAGGAAGGATGTTCCTGATGACTGGGGAGTCCAGAACCAGAGGTCACATTCTAACAGTATGGGTTTGGCCATTTAGGACTGAGATGAGGAAAAATCTCAGAGAATGCTGAGCCTGTGGGATTCTCTGGCAAAGGAAGTGGTTGAGTCCAAAACATTGAATGTTTTCACAAAGGAGTTAAATATTGTTCTTAGGGCTAAAGGAATCGAAATGTATGGGGAGAAAGTAGGAACAGGGAACAATCAGCAGATCAGATCTCAGCTCTGCAATCCTGCCACATCCAGTCATGAATGGTAATGGACAATTAAACCACTCACAGAAGGAAGAGGCTCCACAAATATCTTCATCCTCAATGATAGGGGGCCCGGCAGATCAATGCAAAAGATAAGGTCAAAGCAATTTCAATAGTCGTCTCCCAGAAGTGTCAAGTGGATGATCCATCTTGGCCTCCTCCGGCAATCTCCAGCATTAGCTCAGTTGTTAAGTTTAAATCTGGGATAAAAAGTTTTTTGTTAAGCAATGCTATTAAGGGATATCAACTAAAACAGGTATATGGAGTTAGGCCAATGATCAGCAATGATCTCATTGAATTGGGAAACAGGTTTGAGGGGCTGAATGTCCTACAATGTTCCTATTTTCCTGTGTCACAGATGTCAGTCTTTAGCCAAATCAATTCACTCCATGTGATATCAAGAAATGGTTGGATACACTGGATATTGAAAAGGCTAATGTGTGGTTGGTTCACTTGCCGAGCTGGTTCAGTAGTTTGCAGACGTTTCATTACCCTGCTGGGTAACATCATCAGTGCAGCCTCTGATGAAGTGTTGTTGTATTTTCCCGCTTGCTATTTAAACTCTGAGGTCTGTTGGAGTTGATGACCTCATTTCTGTTTTTTTCTTTGCAGTGGTGTGTATATAAGGTCTAATTCTATGGGCCTTGACAATATTCCAGCAATAGTAATGAAGCCTTGTGCTCCAGAACTTCCTGCTGTCCTAGCCAAGCCCTTCGAGTACGGTTATGATACTGGCATCTACCTGACGATGTGGAAAATTGCCCATGTACGTCCTGTACACAAAAATAGGACAAATCTAAACCAGCTAAATACCGCCCCATCAGTCCACTCTCAATCATCAGAAAAGTGATAGAAAGTGCCAGCAACAGGGTTGACTAGCAGCACCTGCTCAGCAATAACCTGCTCAGTGACGCCCAGTTTGGGTTCCACCAGGGCCACTCAGCTCCTGACCTCATTACAGCCCTGGTTCAAACATGGCCAAAAGAGTTGAATGGCAGAAGTGAGGTGAAAGTGATAGCCCTTGACATCAAAGCCACATTTGTACAGTGTGGCATCAAGGAGCCCTAGCAAAACTGGAATCAATGGGAATCGGGGAAACAATCTTCTGCTGGCTGGAGTCACTTCCAGCACATAAGGAGATGGTTGTGGTTGTTGGAGATCAGTCATCTCAGCTCCAGGAGTTCCTCAGGGTAGTGTCCTAGGCTCAGCCACTTTCAGCTGCTTCATCTATGATCTTCCCTCCATCATAAGGTCAGAAGTGAGGATGTTCACCGATGATTGTACAATGTTCAGCAGCATTTGCAACTCCTCAGACACTGAAACAGTCCATGTTCAAATGCAGCACCCTGGGGCAAAATCCAGGCTTGGGCTGACAAGTGGCAAGTAACATCTGTGCTGTACAAAAGCCACACAATGACAATCTAATCATTGTCCCTTAACATTTGATGACATTTCCATTACGATGCTGCCTGGCCTGCTGTGTTCCTCCAGCTTCACACTGTGTTATCTTTGACTCCAGCATCTTGCAGTTCTTGCTATCTCTCACAAGAACTCAAAACTGAGTTAGATAAAACGTTTAAGTGGCTTCGGCAATGAGAGATAACGCATAACATGGAATTGTGTAAAGAGATGCATCTAATGCAAAAATGAGCAAGGAAGGTGCAGCATTATGAATGGGACAGAAGTAGATGTGAATGAGGTTGGAAAAGAGCTAAGGATGTTTGTAAGCTTAATGCAATTTGAACAATTACTACAAACCAAAAATCAAAGGCGAAAATTGAATGCTGTGGTACCCAAGAAAACACAAATCACAATGAGTCACACTTAAACTGTACAAAACCTCAGATTAGACCACATTTTCAGTACTACTTCTGAATCTGATCATCAAAACACACAGAAGACACTCGAGTCCTTGCTACAGCCAAGACCTTGGGGAGCAGCATTTTTAAACTCGGTGGCCTCAAAAAGGACTTTTCTGTTGGGGGCAGAGTTAACCCAGATATTTCAATCATAAGTTCAATAACAAACTTTATCCTGTGATCTTTCTATCTGGATCAGCATGCATCATAGCAATTTGCTACTTGAAATCATTTCAGACATTGACATGCCAAGGTTATTGTGGGTTACAGTTGACTGCACATACTACATTCCAATTCAATTGTTTCCTTTCTAAGCTCTCATATCATTAAAGATTTTTCTATATAAGGTTCTTAGGGCTAATAATTGGACATGGCCCTTTTACAGGCATGACGTGATGCTCCATTGCTACAGCCCACTAGAAGTGATGCAGGCAGGACGAGACAAAGTGCTGGAGCTGAATATTGCACAACCCACCATCTTGTTGACTCTGCCCTGCTGAGGGTTCCTTTCTTCCAAGAAAGAGAAAGAAGCAGGTGTTAAGACAGATGAAAGCGATTGTTAGCTTTGGTGCAGGTGGGAAGGTGTTTCAACTAAATGATTAGGCAGTGCAGAGAGCTTCAGGATTAGTAATGACACGAGTTTGGGTGGATGACAGTAAGTGAGGAAAGATGTTGCAGGCAATAGTGCGTGTGGTAGAGGATGAGCCTTGGTGGGAGGTGAGAATAGTAGCAGAGATATAGTGAGTGTGAGTTATCAGAAAAGATGTTGGCACTTAGAGTCATAGAGTCATAGTTATACAGCATGGAAACAGTGCCTTCAGTCCAACTCATCCATGCCGACCAGATATCCTAAATTACTCTATTCTCATTTGCCAGCATTTGGTGCATATCCCTCTAACCCCTTCCTATTCATATACCCATCCAGATGCCTTTTAAATTTTGTAATTGTACCAGACTCCACCACTTCCTCTGGCAGCTCATTCCACACATGCAGCACCCTCTGCTGGCGGAGTGCAGAAGGACATTGACATTAATCCCATGCTGCTCACCCTTCCTCCACATGGCTGAGACTGCATTGACCTGGGTGGTAACCTTGGAGCATGCTGGCATGTTGTGCTGTTGTGGCCCCCACTGCCCCACATCTGCTCAGCAGGATCTCCAGGTCCCTGTATGCAATGTGGGGCAGATACTTCCCCCTGCCTGCCATGTGTAGGGCAAATATCAAGAACCATTCAGGGCAGTCCCTGACAGTGCTTGTCCATGTGCACAGAGGGCTTTTAAAGATGATATGGGCTATAGGGATAGCGGTCATTCGGTGGATATCTGGTGCACGAAGAGTCATTCTGGAATAAGCATGTGGTAACACGGAGATAGAATCAGACATGAGGGATGCCATCAGGGCTGGGTGGCTAGTTAATGAAGCACATTTGTTAAGATCTGGCAAGAAATCTTGCTGGGCCTTATAGCGAGCATGCTCAAAAAAACTCAATGAAATTCACACTTTCCCCTGTAAAATGTATCCAGCCCTTAGTAAATCATTTGCCTTCTCCCACCTGTACATTATTTTGCTCTTGATCTTTTAGCTGAAGTAGTATCGATTTGGGACCTTAATGTCAGGGTCAAATGGGGTGAGTCAGAGGCCTACACTATATGCAGGGCAGTCAGTAGGCGGCAATTTTCCCTGAATTAACAAATAAACACCGTCATCTTCGGAGAGCTTCTTGAAATTGGAAGGTCAAAAGCCAGCCCTTTGTTGAATGCGCCATGCCAGTTCACACAGCTGTATTAGCTGCTGTTAAAGATGAAGGTGGCCATCTTCTTTAAATGGAAGCCCTGCATGGTTTAGTGTGATCGAGGAAAATAGCTCCCTGGTCTAACTAGAAGAGCCTCTAATCATCAAATGGATATAGTTTATTGCATGGTAGCAATTAGATAGAGGTTACATTGAAATGATAGACCTTGTTACAGAGACTTTGATGAGTACCAGTCTCACTCCTTTGAGATCCAAAGCTATTATGCTCATAAGTCCATATAACATCATCATAATGGGTGGTGCTTATGAGCCTTTCAGATCCATGTGCGATATCATCCAGTACCAAAGAAGCAACAGGTTAAAAGAGAGTGTAGGTATGCCTGAAGATAGAGATGCCCTTTCTCCAATGTTTTTAACATCAATGTGCCTTTCACAACTGGCCCACCATTATAGAGGAGGAGACTGCCTCCAGCAGCTGGACTGTTTCTAGATGCCACCAGTGAATGGGAGGCCCAAAGGCCAACTGGAGAATTCGAGTTAGCATCTGACAATTGACCTGAATTTTTTTTTATTTTAAAGAGGTATAACTTGTTATCTGTCATTTGTGAGTTGGTAACCCTGATGCCATTGCCCTTCCCACCCATTTTGGGCTAAAATCCTGCCTATTAACCCTATTTTTATCTCCACAGATGCTATGATTTCTTTTTATATTTAGATGGGTACCTGATGTTGAGCACTTTACTCTAAGGTACACCTCAAATCTATTTTGCAGCTGATGGGTACTTCAGAACATATTGGTATCCATAAGTCATCAAAAATATTCTAAGCTCATGCAGATTGTAATTTCTCTGTGGGGAGTTCTTATATTGCAGCCTCATTTTAGAAGAAAACATGATTATTATTTCAATTAATGTGGTTTAATAGTCACTTCTTTTAAAGAGGAAGCAAGTTATATGACTTTGGTAAGCCAAAAGTATACAATGTATAAATACTTTTCCCCAAATGCCCCCCAGCTTCCATTTTAAAAAAAAAACTAAAATTCATGCCCTATAATTTGTAGTTACAATTGGTCTAATATAGGTGGTCAGCAAAGAAAATGATGAACAAATGATGATGAAAATGATGAATCATGAACAAAACTATATGTTAATTCCAGTCAGTCCCACTTTCATCAGTCATTGTACATGCATTTCATCCGTAATCTCTAAAGCATTCAGACCTGTTATTAGCGGATATATGAGATGGTGTTAGCAGTTCATATGGGATCTGACCATTCATGGTTCATGTATCTTCTCTATGGTGTGTCATTCCAAATGATGCGAGGAAATAGGACCAGGAGTAGGCTATTCAGCCCCTCAAGCCTACGCTGCCATTCAGTAGGATGCTCCTCACGTCCATTTTCTTGTATTTTCCCTATAATCCTTGATACCCCTCCTGATCAAGAATTTATCTACCTCAGCCTTAAATGTCCACAAGGACTCTACCCCCACAGCTCTCTGTGGCAAGGAGTTCCAAAGACTCAAAATCACTTGCGAGATGAAATTCCTCCTCATCTCAGTCTTAAATAGGTGCCCCTTTATATTTCTAAGATTATGCTGTCTTGTCTTAGATTCAACATCCTCAGCACTTACCCTGTCAAACCCCTTAAGAATTCTATTTGTTTCATTAAGATCTTCTCTCATTCTTCAAAATTCCAATGAGTAGAGTCCCAACTGTTTAGCCTTTGCTCATAAGACAATCCTTCCTGATCGGGAATCATCCTGTAAACCTTCTCTGAACTGCCTCCAGTGGAATGATATCTTTCTTTAAATAAGAGCACCAAAACTGCTCACAGTACTCCATAAGTAGTCACATCAGCACCTTGCATTCTTATACTCCAGCCTCAATGGCGAGTGTTTAGTCAAAGCAACACACTTATCTTTCACATGCAATGTCTCTCCTGGGTTGATGACATCTAAAGTGTCCTGAACTGTTATTGCTAGTTCTTTGATTTGGGTGAAAGTTGCTTTTTGCTCTTTGCTCCAATACTACGGTACATCTTTAATAGTGAACCTGACTAAACATAAACAATCCGATGACACATAAGGGAAGAAGCTATGCCTGCCTCTTTGTAGGATATGTGGAACAATCCGTCTTCTGCAGCTACACTGGCCCTATCCCCCACCTCTTCCTCTGTTACATCGATGACTGTATCAGCGCCGTCTTGTGCTCCCACAAGGAGCTCGAACAGTTCATCCACTTTACTAACACCTTCCACCCCAACCTTAAGTTCACCTGGACCATCCCTGATACCTCCCTCTCTTTCCTGGACCTCTCTGTCTCCATCTCTGGTAACCACCTGGAAACCGATATCCATCTCAAGCCCACCGACTCCCACAGCTACCCAGAATACACCTGCATACACCCACCTTCCTGCAAGAATGCTATCCCCTATTCCAAATTCCTTTACCTCCACCGCATCTGCTCCCAAGACGAGGCGTTCCTCTCCCGGACATCCCAGATGTCCTCGTTTTTCAAGGACCGCAATTTCCCCTCCACAATTGTCGTAAACGCCCTCGACTGCATCTCTCGCATTTCCCACACCTCAGCCCTCACACCCCTTCCCTGCAGTAACAACAAAGACAGAATTCCCCTTGTCCTCACGTATCACCCCATCAACCTCCAGATTCAACGCATCATTCTCTGCCACTTCCGCCACCTGCAATCTGACCACACTACCAAGGATATATTTCCCTCCCCACCCTTATCTGCCTTCTGGAGGGACTGCGCTCTCCACGACTCCCTTGTCCGCTCCCCACTCCCCACTCCCCACCAGCCCCACCACCCCCCGCACCTTTTCCTGCGACCGCAGGAAGTGCTACACCTGCCCCTACACTTCCCCCCTCACCCCCATCCCAGACCCCATAAAAGCCTTCCACATTAAACAGATGTTCACCTGCACATCTGATAATATGGTATATTGTATCCGCTGTTCCTGATGTGGCCTCCTCTACATCGGGTAAACCAAGCGGAGACTTGGAGAACGCTTTGTGGAGCACCTACGCTCGGTTCGTGAGAAACGACAACACCTCCAGGTCGTGAAGTACTCCATCTCCCCCTCTGACTCCTTGGACGACATGTCCATCCTGGGCCTTCTCCAGTGCCACAACGATGCCACCCGAAGGCTGGAGGAACAGCACCTCATATTCTGCCTGGGAACCCTGCAGCCCAATGGTCTCAATGTGGACTTTACAAGGTTCCAAATCTCTCCAACCCCTGACCTCATCCCAAGACCAGCCCCTCTTGTCCCCGCCTCCTTGTCCTGTCCATCTTTTCTCCCACCTATCCGCCCCTCCCTCCTCACTGACCAACCCCCAACCCAACTCCCTACCTACTAGTCTCATCCCCGCCTCCTTGACCTGTCCGTCTTCCCTCCCACCTGCCCGCCCCTCCCTCCTCACTGACCAACTCCCATCCCAACTCCCTACCCACACTCACCTTTACTGGCTTCATCCCCGCCTCCTTGACCTGTGCATCTTCTCTCCACCTATCTGCTCCTCTATCCACCTTCTATCATCGCCTCTCCCTGTCTCAATTTATTTCAGAGCCCCCTTTCCCTCTCCCATTTCTGAAGAAGGGTTCAGACCCGAAACGTCAGCTTCCCCGCTCCTCTGATGCTGCCTGGCCTGCTGTGTTCATCCAGCTCCACACCTTGTTATCTCAGACTCCAGCATCAGCAATTCCTACTATCACAGTGAAGAAGTTTGATGGAGGGGTCACAAATCCAATAAATTGTTGCACTGTTTTCATATGTTAATCACTACATCTCTCAACTTGTCAGGATCTGGGTTAAAATCCTTTCACCGTCATAATATGGCTTATGTAATTTTTCAGACGTCTTCAAACGTGGCCTTTTCTCTTGTTCTGTTACTTTTTCCGATCAGATGTTTTCTTCTGCTGTCTTCTGATGACAGCCTCTTCTGCTTTCTTTTGCTTATTTTTTCTTTAGCTGTCAACTAAAAAGGGGAAATCGAATGATGAAAGAATCATTTGATCTGATCCAATCTGTCCAAAACTGCTGGGAAGTCCAGACAACAACTCCACTGACAAAGGAAAACATGTGATTTTTATCACAGCGGGTCTGGCAGCAACTGGTAAGGAAAAAACAGAGTTAACGTTTCAGGTCTGGTGACCCTTCCTCAGAACTGGGTCACCAGACCCGAAGTGTTAAGTCTGTTTTTTCCTTCACAGATGCTGCCAGACCTGCTGAGATTTTCCAGCAACTTTGTTTTTGTTCCTGATTTACAGCATCCGCAGTTCTTTTGGTTTTTATGTGCTTTTTATCTGTTTACTTTCAGCCCACCTTGTCTGTTGTGTTATTATTCATCCAATTCGGGTTATCATGTGACAGCACGATTAGTTGATGGGCAATTTTAGGCCATCTCATGATGTTTACAGGACTCCCTTATCAAGTATCCTTGAACCTTCACAATGTATCTTCTTCAACCACATTCCAGACAGTACACCCCTGCTGATAGGAGGTCTCCTCTTCTATCCACCTTAGACTAAATATCCACATGGATGCAATTAAATCCCACAATGCTTGTATACTTACCGCTCCATTTGGATATGTGACATGCGGCTACACTTTGTTTCATATCTTCGCTATAGAACACAGCATGTGACTATACTTTGCTACTTCACACAATACATCACTATCAGTAGCAACCATGGTTTCCCCACATCCTTATTTACACTTGTTTGGAACCGGTTCCTCTGTCTTGTCTTTCAGGCTATTCTTGAGGTTAACTGGAACGTTTCTCAACAGACGCTGAGTTGGTCTCGTACCCTTATCTACTTCATTGAATCATAGAATCCTTACAGAGCTGAAGCAGGCCATTTGACCTATCGAGTTCACCCCGCTCCTTGAAAGAGCATCTTAGCCCTACACCACTACCGTATCCCTGTAACCCTGCATTCCCCATAGCTAATCTATCTAACTTACACATCCTGTACACTATGGACAATTTAGCATGGTCAATCCACCTGACCTGCATTTGTGAGAACATTTTTATAACCTTCTAGGAATTGTTTAATAATCAATGTCTTAGTGGCCTGTGAAATTCTGCAGATCTCTCTGTACATGTTGGGTTACTAGTCCAAGCTTAGAACATGCTTCAGCTGAGATGAGTGGATTTTAATGAATGTGTATTATCTGGAACTCCAACTGCATTGGGCTCTCAGGTTCATAGGTCCTCTTGGAATGATTATCATTCCATCATTTAATGACAATCTTACCTTTGAATTCATTCCTGGGCCACCATCTTGAGCTGCATTGCACAGGTTTGTGAAATACATGTTGTTGCACCAAGTGCTGGTGTGTATCTGGTATTTCATATTCACTTGAGACTCTCCTTCTGCATCTATCATTCTAACAGTCTCTAACTATTTATCACCCTTCGACATGATGGTGCCTACTTGTTGTGTGAGATTAATTATTTCAGCATAATCATTGTCTAACATCGCCCCAGCAGCCATTCTTAGAGGCTTGCTTTGCTTCCTTCTAGCTAAATACTTGGATGCAAAGAAATTTAGCTTTGTGCACTTCTACTTTTTCCACGTTGGGCATATTTTCTCTTCCTTATTGTGATATCCCTTGCAATATTTACACTCTATGCTTTGACCTTGATCTTTTTCCTGACATTTCTGCAGTTTTTATTTTAGTAGAGAGTTTAAACTGTGCCTTCAAGGTGTTCAAATTTGTTCTGGTCTGATTTTTCTGCTCCTCAGCGAGATTTAGGGTGCAGTGTAGCTTTTAGCACGCTTTCCCCAGTGTGATAATAACACTGCTGATCTTATTTATTCAGGTTTCTTAATAAATTTTATACCTACCTCCACTGAGACTGGAACAAATTCTAGTTCTATTTCATATTGTCCTTCATTTTCACAGCACTAGGGATTAGAAAAATTCAAGGCCATTCTTACTCACCCAGTAATTCAAATTGTAGGCTGCTGCTTTAATTTTTCTTTGCTTTTCTTACAGTAGCTGGTTCTTATAAAGCTCTGAAAATCCACAGGTTTAGTTTCAGCTGGCAAATTCTGGCATGAAGTTTCATGTAATGTCTTTAAATGACTACTACTTATGAAATGAAAGCAAGTTATAGTAGATGTCACATAGACATGATAAATTAAAAGTATAAATGTACAGAGATAACAAGGTGTAGAACACAGCAGGCCAAGCAACATCAGAGGAGCAGGAAGGCTGACGTTTCGGGCCTAGACCCTTCTGAAACATCAGCCTTCCTGCTCCTCTCATGCCGCTTGGCCTGCTGTGTTCATCCAGCTCTACACCTTGTTATCTCAAATTCTCCAGCATCTACAGTTCCTACTATCTCTGAACCAGTATAAATGTACAACTGCATTTCATAGAATCCCTACAGTGTGGAAACAGGCCCTTTGGCCCAACAAGTCCACACCGACACTCAGAGCATCCCATCCAGATCCATTGCTCTATACCCCACCTAATCTACACATACCTGAATACGACAGGCATCGTATTATGGTCAATCCATCTAACCTGCACATCTTTGGACTGTGGGAGGAAACCAGAGCACCCAGAGGAAGCCCACGTAGACACGGGGAGAACGTGCAAACTCCACACAGACAGTCACCCAAGGGTGGAATCAAACCCGGGTCCCTGGCACTGTGAGGCAGCAGTGCTAACCACTGAGCCACCGTGCTGCCCATTATTCATCATTTTTGAGACCAGTGCTATTTATTGTACAATAGAACTGATGACCTTTTATACCACTGAACATAGTTTTTATTAAGAAATTTGTAGATCATTCAACTAATTCCATGCTGACTTCCATTGCATTTCATTTTCTGCTTTATACCTCAAATTACTATACCTGCTGTCTATTCTCAGCATTTTCTGCTTTAATTCTGATTTCCCACTTTAACAGCTTGTTTGTTCTAATGTAGTAATGAATATTATGATCCCAAATTTCCCCAGGTCAACTTTTTCTCCGACATTCAAATTTCTAGCTACTGATCTATTCCAGCACTGACCCTCAACTCATCTTTTAAAAATATCTACTGGTGATAATAATGTGCTCTTCTATGTAGTACAGAAGCACTGCACTGGGGCAGAGGAGCTCAAAATTTAAAGTGAAACTATTAAAAAGCTCAGAGCAGCTGACAATTTCAGAAACAGATCAGGAAACAGCAGGGAAACATAAAATATTTTGTAAGACTATCTTTAGAACAAAGAACAAAGAACAAGAACAAAGAACAATACAGCACAGGAACAGGCCCTTTGGCCCTCCAAGCCTGCACCAACACATTTTGCCCTTCCATACTAAACCTGTCTTCACCTACAGAATCCATATCCCTCTATTCCCTTTCTATTCATGTATTCATCCAGGTGCTTCTTGAAAACTGCTGTCGTGTCTGCTTCCACCACCTCCTCTGGCAGTGCGTTCTAGGCACTTACCACCCTGTGTGTGAAAAATGTGCCTCGCACATCTCTTTTAAACTTCTCCCCTCATACCTTGAGCATGTATTCCCTCCACCCTGGGAAAAAAGCCTCATACTTTCCACTCGACCCATGTCATTCACAATCTTATGAACTTCTATCAGGTGGCACCTCAAACTCCTGCATTCCAGTGAAAATAAACACAGTCTATCCAACCTTTCTTCATAGCTAAAATCCCCCATACCAAGCAACATCCTGGTAAACGTTTTTCTGTACCCTCTTCAAAGCATCCACATCCTTCTGGTGGTGTGGTGACCAGAACTGTACGTAATATTCCAAGTGTGGCCTAACTAAAGTTCTATAAAGCTGCAGCATAACTTGTCTATCCTTATACTCAAAGCTCCTTCCAGTGAACGCAACCATGCCATAGGCCTTTTTTACTACCTCATCTATTTGCGCTGTCACCTTCAGTAACCCGTGGACCTGCACACCCAGATCTTTCACCAAAGGGTTCTGCCATACACTGTATAATTTCCACATGTACTTGACCTTCCAAAATGCATCACCTCACATCTGTCCTGATTAAACTCCATCTGCCATTTTTCTGCCCATACCTCCAACTGTTCTATATCCTGCTGTATCCTTTGGCAATCCTATCACAATCTGCAACTCCACCTATCTTTGTATCATCTGCAAACTTACTAATTAGACCAGCTACGTTTTCCTTCAAATCATTTAAGTAGACCACGACCAGCAGAGGTCTCAGCACTGATCCCTGTGGAACACCACTCCAATCTGAAAAGCATCCTTCCACTGTTACCCTCTGTCTCCTGTAAGCCAGTTCTGTATCCATTTTGCCAGCTCACCCCTGATACCATGTGACTTCACCTTTTCTACCAGTTTGCCATGAGGGACCTTGTCAAAAGCTTCACTGAAGTCCATGTGGACAACATCAACTGCTTTTCACTCATTAATCATCTTCGTCACCTCCTCAAAAAACTTGATCAAGTTAGCGAGGCACGAACTGCACTGCACAAAACCCAGTTGTTTATCGTGAATCAATTCTTTTGCTTCTAAATGCTTATAGATCTTTTCCCTGAGAATCTTTTCCAATAATTTCCTGACCACTGATGTGAGGCTCACAGGCCTGTAATTTCCTGGATTATCCCTCTTACCCTTTTTAAACACGGGACAACATTGGCTAATCTCCAGTCCTCTGGGACCTCACCTGTGGCCAAACAGGATGCAAAGATGTCTGTCAATGCTCCAGCAATTTGTTCCCTTGCCTCCCTTAATTTTTTTGGGATAGATCCCATCAGGACATGGGGACTTATCTACCTTAATACTTTTTAAGACGCACAACACCTCTTCCTTTTTCATAATAACTTGGCTTCGAAATTTGACACTCCCTTCCCCGAGATCATTCTCCACCAATTCCTTCTCTTTGGCGAATACCGATATAAAGTATTCGTTTAAGCCCTCACCTACCTGTTCTGGCTCCACACATAGATTCCCTCCCTTGTCCTTGAGTGGGCCAACCCCCTCCCTGGCTACCCTCTTGTTTTTTACACATGTATAGAAAGCCTTTGGATTCTCCTTAATCCTGTTTGCTAATGACTTTTCATGACCCGTTTAGCCCTCTAATTCCTTGCTTAAGTCCTTTCCTACTTTCCTTATTTACTTCTTGGGCTTTGTCAATTCCCAGCCTCCTAGACCTTCAGTATGCTTCCTTTTTCTTTTTGACCAAGGTCATAACATCCCTGGTCATCCAAGGTTCGCGTAACTTGCCATACCTATCCTTCATTCTTGCAGGAACGTGCTGCTCCCCAACTCTTATCAGTTGTTATTTCAAATGCTCCCACATGCCTAATGTAGATTTTCCTTCAAACAGCTGCCTCCAATCAACACTATCCAGGTCCTGCCTGATATTGTTGTAGTTTGCCTTCTCCCCATTTAATGCCTTTACTGCCAGGTAACTGCATTAGAGGACTAGTGAGATTGTGAAGTGCTTTTGACAAATATATCCCAATGAAAGAATGGGCAGAGGGACCAAGAAGAATGTAAGAAAGATGTGGAAAAGAAGAACACAACATTTTAAATAAGTTTGTACTTCTGATATCCCCGGAAATAGTGAGAGACTACAGCGTCGCTATGGAGGGAAATCTTAAAAAGTATTCCATGTGCTACACGGAAGAAGGTGGCTGTGGGTTGTTGATTAATTCCATGATCTGCCTCATCAAATGTTGGCGGAATTTGCATAATGAGGTTTGTTTAGATGGAGAAATTGTGTAGATTATGCCAAAATATGTCTATCATTGATTCTCACAGCCTTTGATTCTTTTCATCTCCTCTAAGGAAAGTCAAGTGCTTAACAAGCACTAGCCGCCCTGACGGTCTAGTGGTTAGGATCCGGTCCTTTCACTGCCATGGTCTGGGATCGATTACTGGTCAGGCAATGGGAATTTTGGGCCAGCACTGTGGCTCAGTAGTTAGCACTGCTGTCTCACAAAACCAGGGACTCAGGCTCAATTCCACCCTCAGGTGACTCTCTGTGTAGTTTGCACATTCTCCCCGTGTCTGTGTGTTTCCTCTGGGTGCTCAGGTTTCCTCCCACACTCCAAACATGTGCAGGATAGGTGGATTGGCCATGCTAAATTGCCCCTTAGTGTCCAAGGATGTGCAGGCTAGATGGATTAGGCATGGTAAATGGAGGGTTATGGGGATTGGGTAGGATGTTTTAGAAGGTCGGTGCAAGCTCAGTGGGCTGAATGGCCTCTTTCTGCTTTGTAGGGATTCTATGACAATGCTCTTCAGCTTATGAAGAAATTGTTATCAACTGTAAGAAGGATTACCTGCACACAATCAACTGCTTGACCATCTTTTTCACAAAACAAAAGCGGGACAAAATTTGTGAGGACAAAGACATCTTGGCAACTTGCAGCAAATCTGGTATTGATGGAGAATATTCTTTGATTTCCGTATTTGGTGAGCAATTGCCTTTTACATGAAGAAAGTTGTGACTGTTCAATGTAAGGGATTTTATTGCAACATGAGCATGAGCTTTTGGAGAATACATTTCCAGGAACTCAGCAATGCTATGGTTGCATCACATCATTGCTTTGCTGTCATGTATTAATTCTGCAGTCCTCCTGAGAAGTTTGTCAGATCTAAATATCTGCCCAATCTATACCCTGAATAACGCTATCTAGGTCTCTTGTGACAGAAATGAGGTAGTGACATGCATATTGAGTGTGTTATTAACATTCACAAACATTGGCAGAAATGCCAAGGCGCAGATGTTCTTGGCTGTAACTTTTCTTGGTGTAATTGGCACAGCCTCTTACAATCTCTTTGGACCAGAGGTCATTACTGAAAACTTCACAAGATTTGCATCTAGGAGGGAGAAGGGCTAATATCTCTTTTGGACATCTACCTCAAAAAACCTCCACACTATCCATTCCTCCTTCCTGCGTTGCTCCTCAACAAGCAAACGAGGGGATAAGGATTTGTCAATTTAGATTGAGGCAAGGTCAATATTAAGTTATATTGCAAAGAAATGCTGCTAAGTTTCCCTTTTTTGCCAAGTAATCACTTTTCAAAACTTTTCCATTCTGCAGATGCTATAAGTTAAAGCATTTCCCCTCAGCGTCAGCTGATGCTGGCAAATCTCGAAGCAGTGAGGAGGCCCAGCTATAGGTTTTAACTACTTCTAAGCCAGTCGTTATCAGAGGTATAACCATAGCAGGGCAAGAGAGGCACAGCCAAAACTGTAGAAAGAGGATCCTTCGAAATTGACATGCTTTAGACATAAAGTAAACATCTCTGTGTCATTGATCTAGTTAAACTGGCCCAGCCCTTTGGGACTTACTGCCTGCAAGTAAGTGATACAGACATTGTTAACACTGTTCACTTCCATTAGGTGCAGATACACAGCATCGTGTAAAAAAATATACATTTCAATCAAAGATTGCGTAGGACTAAAAATTAGTGCTCTAAAGGCTAAACACAGTTTTTTTTCAGTAAGCATTGTTGTTGGAGGAACACATATTTATGAATTATGAGAACTGGAAAATGAACATTTTGATATGACTGAGTTGCAAAAAATTGCATGTGATTGCTTGGGTCTGCAAAGTTAAGAAGTTAAAGGAGATTATGGTCTATTTGCTATTTACAAAAAAGAAATGGTTTTGGAAAACTTCTAGCAAAGTTTTAGAGAGAGATAAAATGGATTTTTATTGCTTTTGTTTTGAGCAAATTGACATGAGAAGTCCGAATGGATCTCTGCTCCTGTTATCTCACAGCAGTCTCTGGATTGAGGTAATGGGTGTTTTCTTCAGTAAACACCTAGAAGTTGTGGGCAGTTGCTGGAGAAATTTACAAGGATGTAGTCTCGCTCAGTCTGTAAGGGTCAAAGCCTGACCCTGGAGTTGAATGTAACACTGTCTATACCTTTCTCGGTGACATAGTTTGAACAAAATGTTATCAATAACTGTTTATCAGTTGAAACTGAAAACTGGAATGAGATTTCCATCATTCTGTGACTGACAGTAATGTGAACTCATCGCCAAGAAATGTTGGAACTGTGAGTAAGTCATCTTCTTCTGCCATTTTAGTTTGGACTCTTGATCCGCAAAGGTTTTCCATAATTTTTCAATCATAATTGCTATGCAGAGTTGTGTATGTCTTTGCCATTTCTGCGTATGCTTGGAATCCAATGGGATATAAACAAAATCAGAAATTGTTGAGAAAAGCTCAGCAGGTTCAGCAGCATCTGTGGAGAGAAAGCAGGTTTCAGGTCCAGTGACCCTTCTGCAGAACAGTTCTGCCATTCTGAAGAAGCGGCACTGGACCTGAAATGTTAACTCTGCCTTCTTTCCACAAATGTTGTCAGATGTGCTGAGTTTTTATAGCAATTTCTGTTTTTGTTTCTGATTTCCAGCATCTGCAGTTTTTTTTTGTTCAATGGGATATATTTTAATTCACATACTAGCTCAAGTGATAATCAGTTGGCATTTGTTTGAAGAATACATTCGACTGTAATAAATGTGTTTTTTTTTTAAAGTTTGTTGAGAAGTCTGGTGAAAATTGCTTTTATTCTAGTAAATAGAAATAAAGAGAATGAATTGACTATTTTTGGTGATAAGGCATTTACACTTTTGATATGGTCCGTGGACTGGTGGGTCTCAATTTCCAGACTATCACCAGAGATGTAACCTTACTAACTTCCAGAAAATGAATAAAACCAAAAAGAATTTATTTCTGCTTTTCCACACCTTTGTCAGTTATGTTTTGTTTTACACCCTGACAGGCTATCCAACAAAATAACAGATGATGCTCCATGAACCTTTCAGTTTTCAGGTATTAGTTACACAAAAAATGTGTAATGTAACTACATCATCCCCATTAGTTCTTTCCCAGGAATTGTGGAAACAAAGCAGAGCCTTTGAGGTCTTGTGATCTTTCGTAATAAATTCCAATTTTTTTACTCAAAGTCACCTCCTGAACACAGACCCTGTGAACTCTTCATAGACATATATGCTTTGTATGCAATCTCAGCTACATACATAGCTGAAACAACGGAAACAGATTGTCAGAGATGATCACCACAAACATAGCAGCATTTCTAAAACTAGAATGGAGTTGAAATAATGACATCCTCATTTCAATTCAGTAAAAAATAACTGTTTAAGAGAAACATAAACATCATTAAACCCGGCATAAACAATTGAATATCCTATAGAGCAAACAATTCCAGTTTCAACGTTTGAGTTTTTTTGCCTTTTCTGATTTTGGCTCAGCTCAAATTTGGAATTTTGGAGCATCATGACTCATTTTATTTTTTATATGATGAGCAAGTATATATTATTTGAAAATGTTCCAGTCAAAGGACTGCACATTGCCAGCAGGAATCAGGGAATCTGTAAAGTGGCTCCTATTTTAGTGTAAACATTTGTTCTACTTCAAGGAGCTCTAAGTTAACAAACTCCAAACTACATTGAGCCATCTAGCATGGTTTGGCATGTCACTGGGAAGCTAATGCTGAGGATTGCTTTGATAGTGGCCCAATGCCTTTGTTTAATGCTTTAACTTATACAAGATAGTGGACTGGATTTTCCCATTTGCCACTGAATTGTGGTGGCCAACGTATTTCAAACTGTCTGGTCTGCCCTGAGTCAGGAAGAACTTTCGGACACAATTGTCTGCTTTTCACCATTTCTCAGCGATTTGCTGCCAGAGAGGCAGGAATGCCACCACTTCTGGGACCTTCAAGCTTAAACGTATCTGGTGCCATACTTGATGTCCAGTTGCACATGCTTCAGACACTACAAGCCAGGAACCGCTGTTCCAAACTGTAGTGTTTTGCCCTGAAATTTGAAGATGTTGTAGACGAAGGCAAGCTAGCTCCCTGCTTCCAGGACAGGGATTTGCTGGTGGAAAGTGTGTTTGGCAGTATTTTTTCCTATGGACCACTAAGGAGACCACACCAATAGGCCCAGACAACCTGGACATGAGTAGCAGCATGGGTAGGTGCTGTGTCCTGAATCAAAAGGAGAAAGAAGGTCAATTATCTGCTGCGGTCTGTAAGGTCTGGTGTGACTATGTTCCCTTTATTACTTCACACTTTTTCAGGTACAACACATACTCTGTCAGTGAGCACACATCTCATTAAGGATCATGTATTCCAAATCTCACTATTGCATGCATCATGTCCACTCCTTGGCTCTCAGCTTCAGCCTCCCAACTACGAATCTTTCCTGCCCTTTGCACTTCCTACTGTCTCAGTGGGGGCACTTACCACCTCTCCTCCCCATGCATCATCATAACTCCTATTGCATTTGCTTCCACCATACTCGACTCCTCCCTTTGTCTCATTGCAGGGAAGACTGGCCCGTAACTAAGCTGAGCCATTCAACATTACTGAAGTGGAGGGACATTGGTGACAGACATTAGGATCTCTATGAGTAGAAAATATTGGATTTGGCTGGAGAAAAACAGAATCATCCTCTGGGAATGAAGAGACGGCAGTGAGAAACAAACCCTATGAGCTTCATTATGCTGTGGTCTGCTGTTTTCCTATTTTACCACTTATTCACTATCTACATAAGCATTTACTTATCTTCTGCAACAAATTCCCTCTTACGTTTTAAGCCAGTACTAGTAGGAGTCAGGAAATTTCTGCTAAGAGAATTTCTGTGCCAGTTTTGTACTAGTCTCCACCACCTTCTCTGGCAGCTCATTCCATACACTCACCACCCTCTGCATGAAAAAGTTGCCCCTTAAGTCCCTTTTAAACTATTCCCCTCTCACTGTAAACCTATGTCCTCTCATCTTGGACACCCCCACCCTGGAGAAAAGACCTTGTCTATTTACACTATTCACGCCCTTTTTATAAGCCTCTGTAAGGTCACCCCTCAGCCTCCGATGCTCCAGGGAAAATAACCTCAGTCCATTCAGTCTCTCCTTATAGCTCAAACCCTCCAACCCTGGCAACATCCTTGTAAATCTTTTCTGAAACCTTTCAAGTTTCACAACATCCTTCTGATAGCAGGGAGACCGGAATTGCATGCAATATTCCATTAGCGGCCTAACCAATGTCCTGTACAACTGCAGCATGACCTCCCAACTCCCATACTCAATGCACTGACCAATAAAGGCAAGCATACCAAATGCCTTCTTCACTATCATATCTACCTGTGATTCCACTTTCAAGGAAATATGAACCTCCACTCCAAGGTCTCTTTGTTCAGCAACACTCCCCAGGACCTTTCTATTATGTGTATAAATCCTGCCCTGATTTGTCTTTCCAAAATATGGTATCTCATGTTTAGCGAAATTGAACTCCATCTGCCGCTCCTTGGCCCATTAGCCCATCTGATCAACATCCCGTTGTACACAGAGATAACCTTCTTTGCTCTCCTGTACATCTTCAATTTTGGTATCATCTGCAAACTTACTAACCATACCTCCTATGTTGAATTCCAAATCATTTATATAAATGACCCAGCACCAATCCTTGTGGCACTCCACTGGTCACAGGCCTCCAGTCTGAAAAGCAGCCCTCCACCACCACCCTCTGTCTTCTATCTTTGAGCCAGTTCTGTATCCAATTAGCTAGTTCTCCCTGTATTCCATGTGATCTAACCTTACTAACAGTCTACCATGGGGAACCTTATTGAACACCTTACTGAAGTCCATATAGATCACATCCACTGTTCTGCATGAGACACAATTTCCCAAACAACGCTGACTGACAAATCAGTCCTTGCTGCAAATACATGTAAGTCCTCTCCCTTAGGACTCCCTCCAACAACTTGCCCACCACCGATGTCAGGCTCACCAGTCTATAGTTCCCTGGCTTTTCCTACCTGCTCAGCCCCGGATAGCAGATGAGCCCCAGTTATTGGTCAATTATGACTTTATCAACCTGCAGAGACAGGCTCAGGGACATTATGCAGGTATGCCAGACACAGTTAGCAAGCTGGAACAAAAGGTGGAGGCATCCACCTATAAGGGCTGGCTCCAGCATGCGTACACCTTGCTGCCTCCCTGAACAGGTTGGTAACTGGCTATGGAAGCCCAAATCAGACTGAATTCTCAGTGCCTGCTGAACATAAACCTGGATCTGCATTCCATCACTTCAGTCATCGGTACTCAGCACTAACAAGGTGAGAGGAGGACGAGGGATTTTGACCTCATTCCAGGTTCCTCCTCCTCTCAGGGAGTCAGGATGGCACTAGCAGGCACTTATTGGGGGAAGGAGGTATCTCGGATGCTTTTTCCAAGGATAGTTTAGAAGTGCCAGGTCTTCAACCTGTCTCTCCCTGCCTGTGCTCCCAAACACTGTGGCAGTACAAACTCAGCAAGCCTGGGCCCTCTAGGTTCAACGGCATCAGTGGATAACATGTAATGAGTTCTGATTAGTTATATAGCTTTGATTGAGAAAGAGATATAACTAATTAGGCAGGACACACATAAATATTATAAACATTAAAAATAAAGATTCATGTAGAACGAGTTAATAATTGAAGACTCCATTTGCAGCTAACAGGTAAAGCCACTTTGAAATTAAGATTTACCTAAAAGGCGGCATGAAGAAAACACAACAATGCCATTAATTAATAGAATAGTACACAATACAGAGAGGTACAAGCAACGGTTTAATCACTGAGATGACAGTCTGGAAAGAGAAATGGTGTGAAAATAAGATGTTAAGCTCATGAGAGTTACGGGAAACATAAAACATGAAGCAACTAACTGTTATAAGATGGCAACGAACCATTTTCACATAAATATCATCAGATACCAACATCAAACAACAGTCACAAAAACAGCAATGAATATCTTTTTGACAGATAAGCTTTTACAGGATTCTTTTAAGATTGAAAACATAAGGGAGAGATTAAAGAAATCTCCAGAGAAGTGTTAAAAACATCACAAACAAATTAAGTAGGTAAATCTCAACTTCATCAAAGAATCTTTAAGGAATAATTCAAGAATCATGTTAAATGATACAACATCACATGAAAGTGGGGTATCTATATATTTGCCAAGCTAGAAGAATCTAAAAAGTACAAAATAAAACCCTTTGTCTGAAATTTCAGAAGTATAAGGAACACTAAAGATAACACTTTTCAAAAAATGAGATGTCTATGAGAAGATATGTTATGCGCTCAGGGCTTTATGGTAAAACCTCGCTTTAAATATTGATGGATATTTTATATTTAGAAGTTGCTAGATATTCTATTCTTGGTAATCTGTGACTAGTAATAAATAACATTAAACTAGATTTCATTAGATTTGGTATTTCATCTTTTGATAGATTTTGGCATAGCTATGATACAAATTGAATTCTTGAAAAGCACTGAAATTGTGGTTAATTCCTGTAGAAATGGAAGAGAGAAACATGTTATCATGCAGGCTGCATGACATCCCCTCTAATATGTGCGGCTTGACACTGACAAGTCCCTGCCAAAAGTGGTAAGAGTCAGGCCTTTGACAAGGGGTGAGGAGCCAACTGATGGACATCACATCATCCATCTTGACTCTTTCAGTTGCATGATGGTTGTTTTGCTCCTGAAATGACAGAGAATCAGGTGTTGTGGAAGATGAAAATGGGTGACACAGCATTACTGTTGGTGCAGATAGGGAGGTGTTTTGAGCAAGTGCATAGGCAGCACAGTAGGCATGCAGGGTTGTTGGTATCACTGGTTGGGGTGGGGGTGGCGAAGACATTGCAGGCAATAGTGAGAGTGAGCCTTGGTGGGAGGTGGCTGTGCTAAAGTGACTGTGAGGTATCAGAGAGAAAATGGTGGCACTTAGGCTGGTAGAGTCGAGAAGGACATTGACCTTCTTCCTATAGTGTTAGGCATTCCTTTCAGACTGCAGGCTGGCATGGTCTAGTGTTGTGGTTTTCACTGCTGGTCTTGGGGCAGGAGGAACTTCTGCTGCGCACCATCATGTCCAGTAGGAGCTGCGGGAGCGTCTCCAATAGGAACTGTGGAACCATGTCCAGTAGGAGCTGTGGGGCCATGTTCAGTAGGAGCTGTGGGGCTGTGTCCAGTAGGAGCTGTGGGGCTGTGTCCAGTAAGAGCTGTGGGGCTGAGTCCATCTTTTGGTAGTTTTTGACTGACATTGCGTGTCTGGGCATGCAGTAGCATTTTAAAATATAGTGCCTGCACCCGGGATGCTGGTCTCCATTGAGTGGCGACTTGCTGCGAAAGACATGTGTTAAAGTGGGGCTGATGTCAGATGTGATATTCACCCTTAAAACTGAAACGCCAATGTATGCGGTGAGATTGGTATGACACAGTGAGAAAACGCTGTCAGCCTCAAGGCCACAATCATTCCACCAAACTTGGCATGACCCGAATGTCCCCCAAAAAGAAAATTCAGTTTTTTAAAATGTGTTCATCGACATGAGAATTGTTGGCATGGCCAGCAGTTGATATCCATCTCTAATTATCTTTGATAAGTTAGTTGTGAGATGCCATCTTGAAGAAGCATTGTCTCTGTAATCTTCGTTCACCCATAGTGCTTTAGAGGAAAGAGTTACAGGATTGTGACCCAGTGACAATGAAGGAATGATGTAGTTGCAAGCATGGATGTTTGGCTTAGAGGGAACTTGCTGATGTTTTGATGCTTGATAATGTTTCCACAGTGTATTGGTGAGACTACTTCGAGACTACTGTTTCCAATGTTGGTCTCCTTATTTGAAAAAGGATATAACTTCGTGAGAAACAATTGTATTTTTTCTATTGCTGAGATGAAAGGTTTATCTGATGAAGAAATGTTGAACAGTTTTGGCTCTACCCTTGGAGATTAGAAGAATGAGTGGTGATCTTATTGAAGTATATAAGATCCTGACAGGACTTAACAGAATGGATTCGGAAATAAATTGAGTATCAAAATGCCATGTTTTATGCCTGGTTTTGTACTTGGTGTTAAATCTTTGAAACAGTTTAGGAAAATAACAATTAAATGTCAAGGAAGACGTACTTTCTTTTCTTAGTTCGAACAATGTAGGTTAATTTTTTCTCTGTTTTGCGCTGATTTTTGAGTGTAATAATGCAGCCAATGGAACCAATGTGGTTGAGGCTTACTCAGAATGGTTCAGTCTGTTTGAACATTGACCACTGTTCCTCTGGGCTAATGTCCTGCAAAGAGTGTGTCCACAAATTGCTGAGCATTTGGAGGCATCTATGCCGCTTGTTTGGCCTTCTATGGGGATAGCAGCTTTGATGAGTTGAAAGTCACTTCAGGCCTGGCCACTGCTGAGCCTTATTTGACACTGAGATTGACTATACACAGGAGTAGTAGATTAGAAGCGTGAGTATTGCTGAAATAAAAAAAATGCTATTGAACTTTTTCATCTTGCATTCATCATGACAGACAGATTACTGATTTCTCCAGAATTTGCCGCACCCCTAGTCAAGTTGTCCTGTACAGCTATAACAGTGGCATCTACCTGGCAATGTGGAAAATTGCCCAGATGTGTCCTATACACAAAGAGCAGGACAAATCCAACCTGGCCAGTTACAGCTCCATTGATTTACTCTCATCAGCAATAAAGTGATGGATGACAACATCAACAGTGCTGTAAGACAGAAAGTCAAGAGTGTTGCATTTCACTTGTCCAGTTGAGCGCAGCTGCAACTGTTCTTAAGAAGCCTGGCACCATCCAGGGCAAAGCAGCTCACTCTGTTTGGCACCACATCCACAGATATTATCTCCTTCCATCACCAATATTCTGTAGCAGCAGTGTGTACTATCTATAAAATGCATTGCAGAAATTCACGAAGATTGCTCAGGCAGCTCCTCCAAACCCACAACCACAAGGCAGTAGTCACATGAGAACACCACCTACAAGTTCTTCTCCAAGCAACTCGCCGTTCTGACTTGGAAATACATTGTCGTTCTGTTAGTGTCGCTGGGTCAAAAACCTGGAAGTTAATCCCGAGCAGCATTGTGTGTATAGTGCACCAAATTGGCTGCAGCAATGTCAGAAGGCAGCTCTTTGCCAGCTCCTCAAGGGCAACTATGGCTGTGTCATAAATGCTGGCCCAACCAATGAAGACCACCTCCTGTGAATGAATATAAACAATTTATTTGTAACCTTTTGCACATTTACTGTGTTGACATGTGAATTGCTTTTATGCATAACCTTTGCACATTTTGCATGCATTAATTATTTTGGAAACCACCAGCTTTTGCGAATGAATGGAACTAGGCCTGACTCTGACACCAAGTATTTGTCACACAGTGAAAAAATAAAGTTGCAGGATATTGTAACTGAATGACAGTTTAAGAAAGTTTAGGATTTTTTTACTGCAGTTTTCTATATTTCTTTTTTTGTTCTCAGTTCATAACACTTTAGGCATAAATTCAAATACTTTTATAATTACTTAGATGCTGAAGAACAAACAACTTTGAGTGCTTTGAATGCAATACAAACAGAAAAGTAATTGCGACAACAGCCAACTCAGGCTTAATATAACGGCATCTAGTTGAGATACACTGTGTAAAGTTTGTTCATTCTGTTGGTACTCATTCATCTCAGCATTTCCCGAATAACATGACCCGAAAAGACACAGAGGGCAAGGAGGTGGTCAGTCGGTCATTGTGAGAGAACAGTGTTTTTGAATCAGAGATAGTAGGAACTGCAGATGCTGGAGAATCCGAGACAACAAGGTGCAGGGCTGGATGAACACAGCAGGCCAAGCAGCATCATAGGAGCAGAGAGGCTGACGTTTCGGGCCTAGACC
>NC_063337.1:26489040-26553676 GCF_021869965.1 Rhincodon typus | reverse complement strand
GGCCCTATCCCCCACCTCTTCCTCCGTTACATCAATGACTGTATCGGTGTCGCCTCGTGCTCCCACGAGGAGCTCAAACAGCTCATCCACTTCACTAACACCTTCCACCCCAACCTTAAGTTCACCTGGACCATCTCTGATACCTCCCTCTCCGTCCTGGACCTTTCTGTCTCCATCTCTGGCATCCACCTGGAAACCGATATCCATTTCAAGCCTACCGACTCCCACAGCTACCTAGAATACACCTCCTCTCACCCACCTTCCTGCAAAAAGGCCATCCCCTATTCCCAATTCCTTCACCTCCGCCGCATCTGCTCCCGAGATGAGGCATTCCACTCCCGGACATCCCAGATGTCCTCATTTTTCAAGGACCGCAACTTCCACTCCACAGTGGTCGAAAACGCCCTCGACCGTGTCTCTTGCATTTCCCGCAACTCATCCCTCACACCCTCTACCCACAATAACAACCAAAAACAGAACCCCCTCGTCCTCACGTACCACCCCACCAACCTCTGAATCCAACGCATCATCCTCCGACACTTCCGCCATCTGCAATCTGACCCCTCTGCCAAAGACATTCCCTCCCCACCCTTATCTGCTTTCCGGAGAGACCACTCTCTCCGTGACTCCCTTGACCGCTCCACACTCCCCTCCAGCCCCATCTGACCTGGCACTTTTCCCTGCAACCGCAGGAAGTGCTACACCTGCCCCTACACCTCCCCCCTCACCTCCATCCCAGGCCCTAAGAAGACCTTCCACATCAAACAGATGTTCACCTGCACATCTGCTAATGTGGTATACTGTATCCGCTGTTCCCGTTGTGGCCTCCCCTACATCGGGGAAACCAAGTGGAGGCTTGGGGATCGCTTTGTGGAACACCTACGCTCAGTTCACAACAAACAACTACACCTCCCAGTCGCGAACCATTTCAACTCCCCCTCCCACTCCTTGGACGACATGTCCATCCTGGGCCTCCTGCATTGCCACAACGATGCCACCCGAAAGCTGCAGGAACAGCAACTCATATTTCACTTGGGAACCCTGCAGCCAAAGGGTATCAATGTGGACTTCACAAGCTTCAAAATCTCCCCTCCCCCGAACGCATCCCAAAACCAGCCCAGCTCGTCCCCGTCTCCCTAACCATTCCTCCCACCTCAAGCCCCACCCCCTTCTCCTACCCACTAACCTTATTCTGCCTCCTTGATCTGTCTGTTCTCCCTGGAGTGCCCTATCCCCTCCCTAACTCCCCAGCTACATTCACCTTTACTGGCTCCAACCCCGCCTCTTTGACCTGTCTGTCTCCTCTCCACCTATCTTCTCCTTTATCCATCTTCTATCTGCCTCCCCCTCTCTCCCTATTTATTTCAGAATCCCCTTCCCCTCCCCCATTTCTGAAGAAGGGTCTCGATCCAAAACGTCAGCTTTCCTGCTCCTCTGATGCTGCTTGGCCTGCTGTGTTCATCCAGCTCTGCACCTTGTTATCTCTGTAGGCACATTTATCCTGCTTGGGTGATGACCTAAGGACATTTGAAGCCTGCAGTATTGATGGAAGGAGCACTGAGTGGGGGGAAGGAGGTTTTGGGAATCTGAAAAGCTGTGGCAGAGAACCATTCACTGTCATTTCCATCATGAAGCACATTGCATAATGTCCAGGAGGATGACTGTGAATCACTCACAATGCGAGGGGTAAGGGGTCTGAGGTGTGAGGGAAGGAGCTGCATCTATAACTGGTGGCTGGGCATTTACAGCAGAAGAATATTGGTGCTGCACACATGAGAGATTGCTAACACAGGCATGCTGGCTGTGTACTCCCTGGTTATTGCAGAGCATTGACTCTCTCTGTGTGTTTCATTTCCCTGGCACTGTCACTGCTGGGGAACTGCCTGAGATACACACTCCCATGCACACAGCCAGCAATCAGTGGGGAATGTTGAAAGGCAGGGGCCTAAGGATTCAGACTGAACCAATGCCGTATACACCATTGGTTACCATTGTCATTGGTGCTCAGTGTAAACACCCACCTCCGTGCAGTGCATCCACATTGCAGGCCTCTACACTTATCTCCTCCTTAAGCAGGGCTGCAGCCAACCACACGAATGGTGAAAAGCAAACCTTTATCTCAAACGCAAACTACGTACGTAAGTGTCAGCCATGGACCCTACGGCCCCTCACAAATACTTTCTTTTCCTCACCCTCCTTCTGGCCACAATGAGCTTCCCTCTTCTACAGATGGGGTAGAGGAAGCCTGCTTTCTCCCATTGGCTCTGGAGTTTTGACAGGGTGACACCCACAGCATTTTTATTCTGGATAGGCCAGGCGTGCTGAGGGTCTTTTTGCCTGAATCAAGGTGACCCTTCCTATCTTGAACTTTCAAGCATTGGAATGGGGGCAGGCAGGGTGGAGGAGCAGGGCCCAGTCAATTCTACCGTGTCCTAAGTTACTGCCATGGGACCTGTCTGTTGTTCCCCTTTCACTGCGTGCCACCTGGCGCTGGCCTCTCTCCCTGTGAGGGCAGGGCTGTGTCCAAAACTGTCTGTTCTCCTCGCTCTGGCTTGTCCTGAGGTCCAAAGCCTGGGGTGATGGAGTGCAGATGTGTGCAGCTGTGCAGTGAATCCTGACAGTCTCCGCATGGCAGACACTAAACTGTCTGCTAGCTGCTAGCTGCCTCCATTCAGCTTCTCAGCGAGGAGATTGATAGCATTGTAAATGCTTGCCAGCTAATTGGTTGGGACCACAGGGTCCTCTCCTGCCAGGGCCTGACCACTTGCTTGGGATATTGTCACTCTTCCAGGTGAACAGTGGCTTGGGGCATTTCACCTTCACCCAATTGAGTTACTGAATATGTGACGTCTTCAACAGCCTCCCGTCCTAAACTGTCTTCGTCCAGTGAGTCCACTGAAGTTTCAGTGTCATTGCCAGTGGACATCCAATGGTTAGCTTTGCTGATGGTTCCTTCATACTCTGGTCTTGCTCTTCCTCTGAGGTTGAGGAGGTCTCCTTTGAGGGGAGGGATAACTGTCTCTTGGCTAATGTACTCAGCACACCGTGACTATAAGAGGCAAAAGGCAGAACACATTGTGGCTGATGGTTGGGAACAGTGTCTGAGGCAGCACACTGACCATCCAGTGAATGTTAGCATCACAGTGTTGTTACCAGCAATATTTACTCATTGCAGGGACTCATTGGCTCTGCCCCACAGCACCTGTCCCTGTCCTTTCCAGCCATGGTGAGCATCTCTTTATCTTGTGGGGTGTGGTAAGGGCTCTGACATCTGCTTCTTGAGGTGCACTGCGGGCACAGCCATCTTCAATACAATCTTTTGGCAGACGTGCTGTAAGTGGCATGTTCTTCTGGGAGAAGTGTGTTGTAAGCTGGGTCAGAGCTTAAAATGTAATACTTGTCACTTGGTCCGCAAAGAGTTTGGTACCTTACAGCAAGAGAAGTCACTAAGCCTTGCAATGGGTTAACTCCTCCAAATTTGAAACAACTTGCACTTATCCAAAAAAGTGTAAGATTCCAGCCACTGGGTTGTAATATTCTGAAGAGCTGTGTTGTTTTCATTTGATTGTAAGTAATTTTTGACAGATACTTCAGTGTGATTTTGTATCTGTTTTTGGTGGCCTTCAATTCTGTATCATTTTAAAACTGAGCCAACTATTTTTTACAAAGTCATTCCTAGAAATTCTAGTGCAGTTGCTAAAGACATACCTGTGAATTGGGTGAATAGCTGTGGGATGAGGATATACTTGGAGCAGAACAGACTACTGGAGTGGACCTACAGATTTATGACAAATAATTCTCTCCATGATAAAACTATGCTCCAAATAGGACACTCACAACTGAATACTGCAGGGCTAAAATAATTGTTATCAATTTTGTTGTTGTCTTTTTAATAATCTATCTGTATACTGCCATGTCCACATTACATATCCATTTGTTCATCTAACTCTATCCACCATCTTTTCTCCTCTCTCCATTTACTTATCCTTATCACAATAACAGCTTAACTTTTATTGTTACCTTTAATGTAACAAAATATCCAGGGCATTTCACAAGAATGTTACCAAACAAAGTTTAACATTGAGCCACATAATGATATTATAGGATAAATGACCAAAATTTTGGGTAAGGAGATAGATTATAAAGCGCATCTTAAAGGAGAAAAGCAAAATAGAAAGGTGGAGAGATGTTCAGATGAATTTCTAGAGCTTGACACCTTGTTACCTGGGACATTGAACAAGAATTATTTCAGAATATATTCATTCTTGACTTTCATTAGCTGACTCCAGCTACAGGTTATTTATCACCACTTTCTCACACAATTCAATGACACAAACAGCAGTATAGTGCCGATGTATTTAAACTAAAGTTAGCTAAATGCTTGAAGAAGAAAATGAATTGAAGGATATGCCGACAGTTTTAGCTGAGATAGAATGGGAAGATTTTCATGTAGGGCATAAATACTGGCATAGAATTGTAAGGCCAAATGACCTATTTCTGTGCTAGAAGTTCTGTGTAATTCATTGTAAATTTAATACTCATGCAATGATCAGGTATAACTAAGAATGTGAAGTTGCTGTTGATAGCAATCAAGGTTCCAAATGTGTCTCTGTTATGAAAGAGGAAGCAGTGAAATTTTCTGTATCATTACAAACGTTATGAGCCCCTGTTCTTTACTAGATAGTGATAATAAATATTAACTAGTTAATCCCATATTAAATCTAGATGCATACCTTTGTGAATAGGCATATTTGTAACAGGTAGTATAAAAATGACAAGAGATCAGAAATCACACATTTCATAGCTGGCCTTTCAATGCATCAGCCTGAGCTGCCTGATGTACAATTACATGCACTGCATGTCCCAAACACAGTGCTTGGGAAAAAACTCCATCAAGGACGGATATACATCTTGGGTGAACATGGATGGATGAACATTGAAATACGCAGTGAGTGAGAGATCGTGGTTATGAAGAATGACTGAAAGACTGTGATTTCTTTTTCATAGACTGGACATAATAGTGTTTTTCAAAATTATATATAGTTCTGAGGAAGAGAGAATGATTGTTTCTACTGTTTAATCAATTGTGAACAAGAAGACGCAAACCAAAAATATCATTAAAAAAATGGGTAAAGTTGAATGGAACATATTTACACAAGAGGTTATCTTGAATATGGAATCATTTAATTATCAGTAAAATTGAGGCAGAGACAATTACATTAGTCAATATTTATCTAGGCAGTGTTGGAAAGGAGAAAGGGCAAGGTGAAGTGATTCAGGGAGACAACTTCTGTTGATTGGAGGGTTTAAATTATAAGGAGAGGCTGGATAGGCTAGGACTTTTTTCACTGAAGTGCAGGAGCTTGATGGGTGATGTTATAGAGGTTTATAAAATCATGAGGAGAATAGATAAGGTGAATGGCATGTGTCTTTTCCTAGGGTGGGGGATTTCAAGATGAGTGGACATATTTTTAAGATGAGATGAGAAAAATTATAAAAAAAAAGACATGGGGCAACTTTTTACACAGAGAGAGGTTCGTGTGTGGAATAAACTTCCATAGGAAGTGCTGGACGTAGAAACAGTTACAATATTTAAAAGACATTTGGATACGTACACTAATAGGAAATGTTTAGAGGGATATGGGCCAAGAGCAGATGGGTGGGACTTGTTTGCTTTGGGATTATGGTTGGCATGGATTGGTTGGACTGAACAGACAATTTCAGTGCTGTATGACTCTATGAATCTATAAGAGCTAGCAGCATAGCTACAACAGACAAAATATTTTCTTCCACATTTTAAATACTTTTTTCATCTCTGAATATTGTTGTTTATTCACTCAGCACTGCATTGCACACAAGTACTCTCTTCCTATTTGTATCTAATTTCTTATTCTGTGCCTTGTCCTACCCAGGATTTGCATATCTGTACATTCATAATTTCTCTTGTATCCCTTATCAAAGGTCACCTAAATTCTAAATTCAGCATAAAAAAGTTCCACTACTTTCTCAATGCGTACTAAATCAACTTGTGTTCCCAGATTGCTTTGGAAAATTCTCATTGTAAAAACAACATATTCTTTGCTATTTGTCTCCCTGGAGGAATTGTAGAAATGGGATTAAAGACTTTAGAGACAATCAAATCACAAGATATTCCAAGGCCATGGTAGTTAGAGCTACTGGAATAGAATTACCATTTATGGTTAGTAACCAGTCAGGGTTAAACTTAGGTTGTGGGAATTAATTGATATGTTTGAGTTTTGAGATTAACTTTGAGGATAGGAAAAATGTGTGCAGAACATCTGCTCAAGGGATTAATGGATTAGAGTGCACAAAAGGAGTAGACTACTTGGTGACTCATGTAGCCCTTTCTCAATTTGTGACTTAAATTTTGTTACAAAAAGTGGAATAATTGCTACTTGGAGCTGAAGCACAATGATATAAATTAGCTCACCAAGCAAAATAATATTGCAATGTTCAACCCAATTTTCAAAGTTTGAGTAAGACTCTGACTTCCCCCTTGGAGTCTTAATTTTTAAGTGTTGAATAGCAAATCAAATGATACAGACTGAAGATCGATTAAACTAAACCTGACACCTCATCACTTTGTACAAAAATAAAAGATAGGAAAGGGAAAAAGAAAAATTATAAACAGAGAAACCAAGGACAAAATTCAAACAGGGCTATTGAGAAAAATAAGAGTGAGACAATGTTAAAAAGACAAGTTTAAAGGCTTTGTGTCTTAATGCAATAACGTGGATGAACTGATTGCCCAGATGGATGTAAATGGCTACAATATAGTCAGGATTATGGAGACATGGTTGCAGGGTGACCAGGGATGGGAACTGAACGTCCCAGGGTATTCAGTATTTAGGAAGGGCAGGCAAAAAGGAAAAGGTGGCGGAGTGGCATTGCTGATTAAAGAGGAAATTAACACAATAGCGAGAAAGGATATTAATTCTGACAATGTGGAGTCTGTATGGGTAGAGTCGAGAAATACCAAGGGGCAAAAATCATTTGTGGGTGTCATATATAGGCTTCCAAACTGCAGTGGTGATGTTGGGAATGGCATTAAGCAGGAAATTAGAGATGCATGTGATAAGGGAATATCAGTGATTATGGGTGATTTTAATCTGCACATAGATTGGGCAAATCAAATTAGCCACAATGCCTTGGAGGAGGAATTCCTGGAGTGTATATGGGATGGTTTTCTTGACCAATTTGTGGAGGAACCAACGGAAGAGCAGGCCATCTTAGACTGGGTGTTGTGTAATGAGAAGGGAATCATTACCAATCTAGCTGTGCGACACCTCTTGGGGAAGAGCGAACATAATATGATAGAATTTTTATCAAGATGATAAGTGAAGTAGTTGATTCAGACACTAGGATGCTGAATCTTAATAAAGGAAACAATGAAGACATGAGGCATGAGTTGGCCTTGATAGATTGTGGAGAGTTACTTAAAAGGATGACAGTGGATAGGCAATGGCAAACATTCAAAGAATGTATGGGGGATCAGCAAGAACTGTTTATTCCTGTTTGGCACAAAAGCAAAATGGGTAAGAGGGACAATCCATGGCTTACAAAGGAAATTAGAGATGGAATCCGATCCAAGGAAGCAACATACAGATTGGACAGGAAAAATAATATGTCTGAGGATTGGGAGCAGTTTAGAATTCAGCAAAGAAGGACCAATGGATTGATTAAGAAGGAGAGAATACAGTACAAAAGTAAACTTGAAGGAAACATAATGACTGACACTAAGAGCTTTTATAGGTACGTGAAGTGAAGAAGATAGGTGAAGACAAATGTCGGTCCCCTACAGACAGAAACTGGACAACGTATAATAGGGGACAAAGAAATGACTGAGCAAAGGAATAGATACTTTGGTTCTGCTTTCACAAAAAAGGACACAAATCAGATACCAGAAATGTTGGAGAATGCAAGATTTATTTACAGGGAAGAATTGAGGGAGATTACTATTAGTAGAGAAATGGTGCTGGGAAAATTGATGGGATTGAAAACGGTTAATATACATCCCAGAATAATTAAGGTAATGGCTTTAGAAATAATGGATGCATTGGTGGTCATCTTCCAGGATTCTATAGACTTTGGAACAGTCTCTGCAGATTGGAGGGTAGCTAATATCATTCCAATATTCAAAAAGGAAGGTAAAAAAAAGGGAACTATAGACCAGTTAGCCTAACATTGGCAGTGGGGAAAATTCTTGAATCCATTATCAAAGACTTCATGGTGGAGCATTTAGAAAGCAGTGGCAGGATCAGACAGAGTCATCATGGATTTACAAAGGGGAAATTATGCTTGACAAATCTGTTGGAATTCTATGAAGATGTAACTAGTGGAGTTGACAAGGGAGAGCCAGTCGATGTAGTATATTTGGGCTTTCAGAAAGCGTTTGACAAAGTCCCGCATAAGAGATTATTGTGCAAGATTAATGTGCATGGGATTGGTGGAAGTGTTTTGAGATGGATAGAAAACTGATTGGCAGAGGGGAAACAAAGGAGGAATTAATGGGTCCTTTTCAAATTGGCAGGCAGTAACTAGTAGGGTGCTACAGGGATCAGCGCTGGGACCCCAGTTATTCACCATATGTTTTAATGATTTGGAGGAGGGAACAAAATGTAACATCTCAAAGTTTGCAGATGATACCAAGTTGGGTGGGAGGATGAACTGTGACGAGAGTGCAGAGATCCTTCCTTCAGCATGATCTCGACAGGTTGGGTGAGTGGGTAAATCAATGGCAGATGCAGCATAATGTGGATAAATGTGAGGTTATTCACTTCGGAAGCAAAAACAAGAAGGCAGATTACTACCTGAATGACTGTAAATTGGGAGAGGGGAGTGTGCAGCGGGACCTGGGTGTCCTTATTCACCAGTTGCCGAAGGTAAACATGCAGGTGCAGCAGGTGGTAAAGAAGGCAAATGATATGTTGGCCTTCATTGGGAGAACTTTTGAGTACAGGAACAGGGATAATTTGTTGCAGTTATACAGGGCCTTGGTGAGGCCACACCTGGAATAAGCGTGCAGTTTTGGTCTTGTTTTCTGAGGAAGGATGCTCTTGCTCTCAAGGGAGTGCAGCGAAGGTTTACCAGGCTGATTCCAGGGATGGCGGGTCTGACGTATGAGGAGAGATTGACTAGGTTGGAATTGTTTTTGCTGGAATTCAGACAAATGAGAGGGGATCTCATAGAGATGAATAAAATTCTAACAGGACTAGACAGGGTAGATGCAGGGAGGACGTTCCTGATGGTGGGTGTGTCCAGAACCAGGGGTCACAGTATGAGGATTCAGGTTAGATGATTCAGGACGGAGATGAGGAGATATTTCTTTAGTGGTGAGCCTGTGGAATTCATTACCACAGGAAGTAGTTGATGCCAAAACATTGAACGTATTAAGAGACAGCTAGATATAGCACTTGGGACGAATGGGATCGAAGGTTATGGGGAGAAAGCAGGATTATGCTGTTGAGTTGGACGATTGGCCATGATCATGAAGAATGGCGGAGCAGGCTTGAAGGGCCGAATGACCTTCTCCTGCTCCTATCTTCTATGTTTCTATGTTTCTCTGTAAATCAGAACAGTGAGTTCTTTGGAAGGTAATTTGTCGGTATCAATGTTCACATATACCTGTTGCTCTTGTTCTTGTCAGTGGCAGATTTGGAAAAGGCTATCAAAAGAATTTTGCCGAGGTGATGCAAATGGCATACATTACTTAATAAACACCCACATGCTCCTGTGTAGCCCTCTTATGTCTTCAAGTCCCTTCCAGGCCCTCATACACCATACTCCAGTTTACCCATTCCCTCTCATACCCCCAAGCACTTCATACTCCCCGTGCCTCTAAAAATCTACCATACCTCCTCCAGGCCTCCTCATATACTCATACCCTATACATTGTCTCCTGCTCCCCATGTCCCCTCCTACTCCTTCATAATCATCTTTGCCTTCTATTATCTACCATTCCCATATCTCTGCATAATGCCAACCCCCTCCATGTTCCATGTTCCCTCCAAATCTCCTCCCCATGCAAGCCACTCTCAGTCTCCAGTATGGACATGTGAAGCCTTTGAAATGCACTTGAAAATATTTATATCTCTAACAATAAAATTGCCAGTCAAATTCATGCTGCACAGAAAAAAATCTCTAATCAAAATGGAAAGCAAAAGTTATGTGGCCATTAATTTGTGAAAACAAACAAATATCAATTTGGAAACCCCAAAGACAGATATTTCTATTGTAACCTCTTAAAACAATTAAACAACACTCTCAAACTCCAGAAAAACTGGATAAAAATACCCGCTGCTGAGCTAACTGCTCTGAAAATGCAGCAAAATGTTCATAACAGGTTTAGCTATCACAACAAAACTTTTATAGCTTGAACAATGGAGCCAACTGAAATTGTCAAGCCTATGTACTGTTTTCTGTTTGAAAGGAGATTTCAATCAAAAGAATGGTACAGATGGATATTTTCTTTTGCTAACTTTAAGCAGCAGGCAATTTTTTGTAAGGTAAAGCTCAGTGGATATTTAGTGTTCAGATGTTGGTAGGAAGTTTTGAAGTCTCTTCAGTTTTGAATGCACCAGTAGTCCTTTATCCAATGGGAAAGTACTCTAATGCATTTTGACTTACTCCAAGCAGATATGTCCTGGCTAACTTATCATTTCAGGACAGAACACTAATATCTGTCACTAGTAAAAATATGCTTAACCTATCAGACAAATAATCCCTGAAGTCTCTCACCTAGTGGATTTTCCAAAGGTTTTCAAAAGCTGTTTGACTTGATGAAAATACTGAGGGACGTGAAATACAAATTTTATCTAAGCCTATAAATGATGATCTCATTCTTTACAGGCCTGTTGTGTCCATTTACAACCCAAATCATAACCTAACTTCTTCCTATACACCGGAAGCTTGTGTGGGGCTCTTTTCTCAGGAGGAAATTTGAAACCTTTGATCCCACAGCTTGAATTTTGATGATTCTAGCATTCATGTTCAATTTCTTAGAACATGTAAATCCACCCCAATGGCTTTAGTTTTAAAATATTGAAACGTAAAATATTTAACATCTATTTAATTCACATTAGCCATTCTTATCCTGGCACCACTCAGGAATTGTGACAATGTTATTATTTCTTTTTCTGTGCAGGCCTTCCTGTTTGTCTGATTCAGACATTATTTACATATTCCATTCAAGCCATTTTGTTTATCCTCTGTTCCCAGAATCAAATATTCCTCTTGGCTCACAATGACCTACAAATGTCATGAGTTTGAGCACTGACTACACTGCTAGAGACAGTGACTCCAATACTAACCCTGGAGCATTCTATTCAGTCCTTTTAAATCTGATTCAGGAGTAACTCCCTTAAGTTCCCATTGCCATCAGCCAATCTCGTAACCATTCCTTAAATTTACATAGATTTATCTAATGACCTTTTGTTAAGTATCTTTGTCATTAGCAATTCTCTGGAGGGTGCTTTATGGTGCATTTGTTGGAAGGACAAGCACTGAATGGTTGTCTTGCATTTTTCATTTTGTAGAAATGCGCAGTTTATGATCTTAATATGATGAGAATTTTTCAGCACACTTGTATGTATCTGACTGTGCATTGTTCCGAGCTTTTGATCTTTAATATTTCAGTCATTATTGGTTGTTGGTTTGATTTTACAATGTAAAAATCTGATCTTTGTGTGTTTTATCTGAGCTGAGTTTAATTCACTGTTGTAAATTGCAGTATCTACTGCTTGCCATTGTGCATAGAAATTCAGTGCCCAGGCCTTGTAAATGATTAAACATCTTTACCAGAGTTGCTGAGGTTGAAAGTTGCACACCTACCTGGATATTTTCTGTAATGGATTAGTCTTCCAATGCAGCAGTCAGAGGAAGAAATCCATGTTAAGCTGCAGCAAGACCTGAACAGTGTCAGGTTTGGGCTGATGAGTGGCAAGTGACCCTCACACCCACAGAATGGCCACCTTCTTCTAGAGAGAATCTAACGATTGACCCATGACATTCAATGGCACAACCATCACTGAATACCACCCACCACCGCCCCCCCCACCCCCCTCCGCCACCCATCAATATCCAGAGCATTTCTACTGATCAGAAACTGAAGATTGGCCATATAAATACAATGACTAGAACAGTAGAGCAGAGGCTAGGAAATGTCTTGACTCCATAAGGGCTGCCCAGCATCTACAAAGCTTGAGTCAGGAATGTGAGAGAATACTTGCAGCTGTGCGCAACTACAACAGCACTCAAGTAAGTTTATACAATTTACAGTAAAACAGCGCACTTAATTGGCACCACATTCATAAACATTTACTCCCTCCACCACTGATGCTTATTAGCAGCAGCATCTACAGAAACAAAATGCTCTGCAGAAATTCACCAAGGCTCTTCAGACAGCACCTTCCAAACTCAAGGGCAACAAATGGGAAAACAAATGCGAGTTACCCTTCAAGTTACTCACCATGCTAGCTCAGAAAGATATCACTGTTCCTTCACTATCATTGAATTAAAAGCATGGAGCTCCCTCCCTAACGGCCTACCTATACCACATGGACAGCTGCTCACTACCACCTTCTCAAGGGCAATTAGGATGGCCAATAAATGCTGGAGCTGTCAGTGGTGCAGACTTTACAAGAACAAAGTAAAGAAAAGTCAAACTTTTTGGCAATTCCCAATATGCATCCTGGGTTTTAAGTCCAGTTTCCAACAATCCGAAGACCAGAAAATCTATGCCAATACGTTACAATCAAAGTTTAGAAGTACTTTCAACATTCTACTCTATATAATGAAAAAGTCATTGCAGATATCAGGTAATATTTTTAAATGAATATGTTGTCAATGTTCATCTTTTTGTACCCTGTTCAAAATGATTTCTTCCTGCAGTGTTCAACTGAAAGAAAATATTTGTTTTCAGCTTGAATTAGCATGCAGAAAACATGACGTTTAACTTGTTTCAAAAATAAAGATTGCATTTTAAGCAATGTTGTGCTTTTTATCCTGGGATCCTTGTATGGAGCCAAGCATTAATACTGCTTTTAAGTTGTTCTAAGGCATTGCTGCGGCAATTTCTAATTCCTTGTGGGCAACTTTGCACTAGTTATCATTCTGCTGGTCCATTTCCCTACCATTGCTAAGAACATTTAGTGCAATTCAAATTTTTGACTCACTCACTGCCATAGTTTCACTTCCTTTGTAACATTTCAACATTGTAACATGTCTCGTACACATGATTAGAAATAAATGACCAACCCTAATGAGTGAGAAAACTTGCATTTGTAGGGCTTTTTATCGTAACCAATAAAATGTAGTCACTGTTGTAATATAGGAAACAGCAATTCAATGAACACATAGCAGGTCCCACAAATAGCATAGAAAACAATGTGTTTTTGTAGAGATAGTAGAAACTGCCGATGCTGGAGAATCTGAGATAACAAGGTGTAGAGCTGGATGAACACAGCAGGCCAACCAAGCAGCATCAGAGGAGCAGGAAAGCTGACGTTTCAGGTCTGGACCCTTCTTGTGTTTTTGTAGTTTTGATTGAAAGGTCATTATTGATCAGATGGAAGCAATCCTTCTGCTCTTTTCTAAACAGTGCCTTAGAATTCTTTACTTCCACTGAGGGGGCAGCTGAAGCTTCTTTTTAACATCTCATCTGAAAGATACCACAATATTTTGCTAAATCTCTTGTATGGGACTTGAATACACAAAGTTCTGACTCAAGGTCAGATATTGATTCATATGATATGTCTGATTATCTCACTCTATATGTTTCCTTTCTCCTTCAAAAACAGCTTACACTAAATAATTACAGATCACATTGTATGATCTCCATTGATAACAATTGCTGAAAAAGAAAGAAAATTGCCAAACAACCCATGATGAAAGAAATTGATAGTCAGAATTTCCTCTTTTTAAATTTTAATGAAAATAACTTACAATCCCAGGTTGTAGCCCATCAGGACCTGAGGATTTGTTAGATTATAGTTTCTTGAATTTCTCTAGTTCTTTTCCTTTACTGATATCATTTACCTTAATTTCTTCACTTATTCACATCTGATATGTGACTTGTGTCTTCTACTTTGAAGACAGATAGAAAATATTTGTTCAATGCCTCCCTTTCCCAATTCCTTATTGCTCATGATAATTTCTGCTGTTTCTGTTTCTAAGAGAATAACATTTACTTTAGCTACTTTTCCTTTTTATATACATGTAAATGCAGTTATTAGGTTCAATCTTATGTTTTTTGGCTACATGTGATTTGTGTCAAGTTTGCTGTAGGGTTTTTCACTGTGATGCTAAGCAGGTTCTCTTACTGTATCTTACCAAATTCACCTCAGTAACTATGCACCCTGCTCCAATGGTGTTGGTCATGTTTGATTCAATCTCCATCTTACCATATGCCTTTCCTGGAATAATTTGCCACTCAGTGGATATCTGCTGAGACTCCAACATCACTTGTGCCAGCTCCAAGGTCGCTATGCACCCAGCCAAGTGTTGGCAATCTGGCATTGCCCGTCACTGACATTGTAATGGCACAGTAGCCACAAGAAGTCATGCTGTTCACAGCATATAGCCAGCATGGCCAACACTCCCTTTCACACATATCCTCATTCTCTCACTGTTTCACCACCACACCACACAGTTAATATGTTCTTAGCTACATTCCATCCAAGTACTCTCTACAGGTCACCATTTCTCTATCCCTCAGTGTCCACAGGGCACCCATATTTTGGCATAGGCATGTAGAGGAACATCACATACAGGCAAGCAATTGGACAATCCCAAAAATGAGCTTTCATTGACAACTAGCAGAAGTGAACAGAAACAAACCAAACAGAAGCTTTTGTTTACCCCCACAATAGAAATGAAATGCGGGCATTATAAAATCACTGACTATTTTACATTCAATGATGTTCTGCTGCACCCAGCTTTCATCTACTGGAACCAGGTGTCAGTCAGGTCCTATTTACCTTGCAGCACCCATCAAAGCTGAGCTGTATCATGCTCAAGGAGAGATTCCTTTCCCCAGTGTTCTTGTCCTCCTCCTCCTCATCCTCCTCCTTCCACAGCATCAGAAATTGAGCCTTGTGACGCAATTAATTCTTCGAACTACTTCGATTGTTGATACAATCAGAAGACCACACTTCCCAAACAAGGTCAACATTTTGCTTCAGAATTGGCATGGAATCTATTTGTTTATGAATCTGCTTTAAGTTTCTGTCTCACTTAACTACAAAGTTAGCTTCCATATTCACCATTAAAGAGAGAATGAATGAATCATGCAAAATGCTAAGTCATGATCCTTGAATCCTCTGCATCAAAATACACTTCTTAAATCTTTAGAGCTCAAATCAATCTTCAGAAAAGAATTATTTGTTTACTGAAAGATTTGACATTTTGTTGGCTCTGAGATTTGGACAGATTTCTGACCTTGTTCACCCTAGTCCATCTGAGATTAGTAGCATGTCCGTGTCAAACAGCAAAGGTTAGTGGAAGCTCTGTAAACAAGTTGTGCTTGTAGCTTTAACCCCCATCAGAAATGGAGAACACATCTTTTTACCATTTTGAAGTTTTTTGTGGGTAATTAGTACACACTGAAAATGAGAACTTTTGAGTTAAAAAGGAAACTAGACATACAAATGAAAAATCTAAGTTACAATCCTGTCACATCTCTCAGAGCTCATCCTTCCAAAGTCTTTTTGCCCCATTTAATTGCAATATTCAGAATCTGCCTATTGTGAGGAGGGTAGTGATGGCGTGGAGGTGCAAGTGTTTTGCCATGCTCCTTGCGCAACCCATTGATGTCATCTTGAGCTGAGCCTTTCTCTCAATGATCTATCATGTTACTGTTGTCCAATACCCCCCCAATCCCCCTACCACACCTCCCACAGTGAGGCCCATTTGTACTGGAAAGCCTCACTTCAGTTATCCAGCCTCCAACAACGGTGACATTGCCATTTTCTGAAGTCTCCTGCCAGACTGTCACCTGATGTATTGTAATTTAGTGAAACTCTCTAGGAAAACCTGATGTGCATTTTGGAAGATTCGATGATCCAGAATATGACTTTTCCTTTTCAAAAATGAAACAATCTGAAGGAATAGCCCAACAGCCAACTTAAATGTTAATTGAAAGATTGGCCAGAGCTGTCTATTATCTGACATACCTTCAGTGGATGGGTTTTAGCATCCACATGTAAGTGTAGTTTTCGGCACATCATATCAAAGCAGGAGCAGAGGGAAGGTGAACGAGGTTATCGGACTGAACAGGTTAGTGTTCCCTGCCTGAATCTTCCTCTGGCTGATTTATACAATTGTAGCAGTGATTAAATTCAATTTGAGTCTGTATTTCAGCAGCCCACTAGTTAGATCATAAGGCTAAAGATAATTTTTTTGCACTTTAGTAAGGTATACAGCAGGGATCTCCAAGTGTCACTACAAGGACCACAGCTTTCTTGGTCTATGTTAATGGCCCACAGTTGGGTTAACAAGGCACAATTTCAAAATTGATGCAGATGACACAAAATGTAGAAACATTACTTTCTGTCAGGAGAATAACAACAAATTCAAGAAATCACTGACATGGTGAAATTGGATGACACATGGTGTATATAGTGGAATAGACCTTTCAAAGAAAATAACAGCACTTTTGGGATGCTACAAGCACCACTGGCCAACTGAACCCCATGCTGGGAAAATTGACGAATTGAACAGCATGCTGGGAATTGGATTGGGGCAGACTGATATACTTTTACCTTCATGATGATATTGAATAGGTGTTAATAAGACAGTGGAACTGAGATATTAAGACAGGAAACTTGCAAGATTCACTGTCAAATTGGATCAAGCCAGACAGATGTGCAAGCCATTCGCCTTGATTGACTATTGAATAAATGTTGATGAGACAATGCTGCAAGGTTTGAGGTGGAACAATATATCTGAGGCTCAGTAAAACTGTTTTTGAAACAACTTAGCTCTTGTGAAGATTTGTAGTTTGGGTTGTGGATATGGTTGTTGGCTTGCTTGTCGAGCTGGCTGGTTATCGTACAGACGTTTTGTCACCATGCTAGGTAACATCATCACTGTGGCCTCTGATGTTGTTCTACTCCGCTTGGTATTTATATGATCCGGTCCATTAAGTTGGGTTGTGTCATTTCTGGTTCTGTTCTGCATGGGTTTGTATATGGGGTCTAATTCCACAAACTTGTTGATTGCATTACGGGTTGAAAACCAGGCCTCTAGGAATTCCCTCGTGTGTCTGAGATGGTTTGTGCTAAGATGGTCTTGTTATCCCAGTTAAATTGACGGCCTTCATTGTCCAAGTGCACCGAGATGAGGGAAAGTTCACTGTGTTGTTTTGCTGCTCGCTGGTGTTCATGTATCCTGATGGCTAGTTTCCTTCTGGTCTGGCCGATGTAATGGTTGTTGCAGTCATTGCAAGGTATTTTGTAAACTACGTTGGTCCTGCATGTCATAGGTATGGGGTCTTTGGTTGTTGAGATTGTTTGTCATAGTGTGGCTGTGATTTTGTGTGCTACTATGGTTGCCAGTGGTCGTAGGAGTCTTGTCAGTTCTGATATGTTCTTGTTATAGGGTAGTGATATTGTGGATTATCAAATTTCATCAAAACTTTACAGGAGATTCCAATTCTTCTCTCTCAAGGACATAGCAGCACAACTCTGTCAAAGCCACACTGTGATGCACTGCCTCAATGACTGATCGCATCCAACAATTCAATTAAATTTCCTGGGACGGCATTTCCTTGGATTCTGGAAAGTTCATTCTAATAATTACCCATGGACATGATTCTAGCTTGGCTTCAGACAGCTACCTTTGCCAAGCTGGTACTAATCCTGAATTTGTCTCAATTCTGACCTTGTTCAGCCAAACCAAGTAAGTAGTACTTGTGGCATTCCCTCACCCCAACTCTCACTTGTTCTGAACTGTTAATGGCTCACCTGAAAAGTCTTGCTGATCCCAATCAATTGCAACAGTGAGAAATCAGGGTGAGCTTTGTTGGGTATGTCCCTTATGCAGCTGAACCCATGCCATCTGGGAGTGTTTAGGCACCAATCAGATTAGACATTGTTCTCTCTTCATACTTCAAGGGCATGCATGGCAACCCTACGCTATTACTTTTCCAAGCATGGGGATCTGCATTGGAAGTCGATCACTTTCCGCATCAGACATGGATTATGACCATTTTCCATCCCTTTAGTCTCTTGTAGCCAACTTTGTGGCATTAGGTAAGATGGCAAAAGAAAGCAAGGTGAAAGAGTACATACACATTAAAAAACTCGGTAAAAGGAGTGTTAATTGTGCAGAATGAGTAATTTAATCAGCTATTCAACAAATCATGCTCATGCTAGCTTTCTGCATGAGTTGAGAATCATAGAATCTTAGAACCATACCATGCAGAAGAGGCCCTTTGGTGTCCCATCAGTCTGTGCCAACATGAGAAATACACAACATTTAACTTAATCCTATTTACCAGCAGTTGGCCCATGGCCTTGAATGTTATGACATGCCAAGTGCTCATCCAGGTACTTTTTAAAGGATGTGAGGCAACTTGCCTCAACCACCCTCCCAGGCAGTGCATTGCAGACTGTCACCAATCTCTGGATAAGAAAGCTTATCCCCACCTTCCCCTTAAACCTCCTGCCCCTCACTTGAACCCATGTCCCCTCGTGACTGACCCTTCAACTAAGGGGATCAGCTGCTTCTTATCCACTCTCTCTATGCTCCTTATAATATTGTACACGTCATTTAGATCACTCCTCAGTCTTCTCTGCTCCAATGAAACAGCCCAAGCCTATCCAAACTTTTTTCTTTTCGTAACATAAGTCTTCCCAGCCAATATCCTGGTGAATATCCTCTGCACCTCCTGCAGTGCAATCACATCTTTCTTGTAATGTCGTGGCTAGAACTCTAGTTGTGGTCTCACCAAAGTTCTATACAAATTCAGCATGACTTCCCTGTTTTTGTAATCTATGCCTCAATTGATAAAGGCAGTTGTCCTGTTTGCCTTTTTCACCACCCCACCAACGTTGCTTTCTGCCTTCAGAGATTTATGGACAAACATGCCAAAGTGTCTTTGTTCCACATAATGTCCTAGTATCACGGCTGTCTTCAGGGAGTGTTGCCTGCCTGCAATGAAAATGATCTGCTAAATTGTGGCAAGTGCTTTTTGATTTATGCTGTGTGCGTTAATTGGGACTTCCCACCAGCAAGATTCTCTCGCCACGATGCCAACATACATTTTGACTTCTTTGTTGCCTGCTGCACCCTCATGCTTACTTTCAGTGACTGGTGCACAAGGACAGCTCAGTCTTGTTGAACATTCCCCTGTCTCTATTTACTCCATTGTAGAATGGTGGCAACTTGGGACATAAAGGCTGGGGATTGTCATGAAGAGAAGGGGATCCTGTTGACTACGGTGGAACCACCTTACTTGGGAAAAAAAGAAATTGCATTTATATTGCGTTTTTCACATCCTCACAACATTCCCAAAGTGAGGTACCTTTGAGGGGCTCTCTTTCTTTGACAGCTAAGTGAGTGGGTAGATGTGTGGCAGATGCACTCTAATGTGGACGAATGTGAAGCTATCTACTTTGGCAGCAAAAATAGGAGAGCAGATTATTATTTTAATGACTGTAAATTGAGACAGGGGAATGTTCAATGAGACTGAGCTGTCCTTGTGCACCAGTCACTGAAAGTAAGCATGAGGGTGCAGCAGGCAACATGTAGTGAGAGGTTTTGAATGCAGGAGCAAAGATGTCTTGCTGCAATTACACAGGGCATTTCTGAGGCCACACCTGGAATATTGTTTGCAGTTTTGTTCTCCTTATCTGAGGAAAGGTAGAGGCAGTGCAGTGAAGTTTTACCAAATTGACTCCTGGGATGGTAGAATTGCCGCATGAGGAGAAATTGATTGGTTAGGATTGTTTTAACTGGAGAATAGAAGAATGAGAGGAGATCTCATAGAAACCTTCAAACAGAACGGGACAGGTTAGATGCAGGAAGGATGTTCCCGATAATGGGGGAGTCCAGAACCAAGGGTCATTGTTCAAGGATAAGGGGTAAACCTTTTAGGATTGAGATGAGGAGAAATATCTTCACCCAAAGAGTGGTGGGCCTGTGGAATTTGGTGGTTGAGGCCAGAATATTATATTTTCAGGAAAGAGATAGATATAGCGATTGTGGCTAAGGGGAGCAAGGGATATGGAGGGAGGACAGGATTATGGTATTGAACTCGACAATCAGCTGAGACCATATTAAATGTTAGAGCAGAGTCGAATGGCCTACCCATGTTCTTATCTTCTATATTTTGACATTTGTTGGTTAGGCAGACAATTTACACACAGCAAGGTCTCACAGATTGTAATGAACTGATTGACCATGTTACTAGGATGCAAACTGATTAGGATACAAGGAAAGTGACTCTTCTGAAAGTGACACGGGGTCACTTACGTTCACATGAGAAGGCAGATAGCATCTCAGTATGACAGCACCTCCAACAGTACAGCACTTAAACATCAGCCTAGACACCTTCAGTGTCTGGAGTGGGGCCCGAATTGTGAACACACAATCGACTCAGAGATAAGTCACCTACTCCTGGGCCAAGGTTGACATCATACAAAAAGAGTGTGCTGATTTATGTCAAAATGCTGACAGGCCAACAGGGTCTCTAACACGTGTTGCTGGTCTGAAAACAGACTATGTGATGCCAAGATGCCAATCAGCTCTCATGGTGCCTTCATTTCATTCCAATCTTTCAGCTGATCAGAACACAGTGTAGGACTGGTTCCTGGGAATTGAAAAGTAGAGGAGGCTGCCGGGGAGAAATCAGCTGCCAGAGAGATTAGACACCTACTAATCTGGGCTTTTCTCCAGAAAAACCCTTTTCTTCTCACTCCAGAGACAAGGCCTGGATTTTAAAGGCTCCAGCTGCTGTTAATTATTTTAACAAAATGTCCCACTCTCTGCTTACTGTCCAACATGGCAGCTGCTGGCCTGTGGACAACTGAGCACCCACGGTGGGCTTGGGAGAAGGGGTTCCTGTGCACTCTGGCTTTGCTAGAGCCCCTTGATATCACATTTGGTCAAATGCAGTTTTGATGTCAACGGCTGTCACCCTCACCTCACCTGTTTGCCATCCTGTTTGCTAGTCTGTTTGATTCAGATTAGAAAGCCAGAAAGGAGCAAGTGACCAGCCAAAGTCATCAGGTACCCGCTCTGATTTCCAAGATGACTATTCTCTCTGTCTCACTTGTTTGCTGTGTTTGGTAAGATAGAAAGCTGAATATTAATGAGTTAAGTTGTTCCATTAGTAAAGTTTTTAACAAACTATCATCCCATTAAATTGGAAACTTGTCGCTACACCACAAGAGCTGTGTAACATATTTGAAGCAGGCAATTCTGGCACGGCCACTGCAGATCAAGATAGATAAACATGTAATATGTATAAACTTGTAAATCCTTTCAATATACATTGAAAGCAGGTGGGAAGGGTGGGAGAAATTCTTGGTCAGCCATGTGATGAAAAATATTGGAGCCTCTACCACCATGATCCATAGCTCCAGGATACAATATGTAGAAGTGTATGTTGCCGTAGCAACACAGACTCCTTGGGGAGCGAGTTGCCTCTTGGCAGGAACAGTCATAAGGTATTACTATAATTTTCCATGTTCTAACTGGGGTGGTTTCTGGACTCGCCTCCCTGACTTAATCGTGGAGGAGATCACTGTGTTATATTTAGACGTGTCTTCAGGAAGACTACTGAAGAAGAAGATTATGTTACTTGTTGAATAACATTTCTAATTGTTCATGACTGACCAGGTTTCAAAATAAACTGTCCGTCTGGATCAACTCTACCAATCCCTTTCATCATTTAAAAGAGATAACAACAGTCACCTTGAATTCGCTAACCTTTCTGAACCTGCCATTGCCAGAGGCAATCCCAGTTGTTTACTGAACACAATCTCACAAGGATGCCCCTCTGACGTGTCTTGAAATAAATGCTGTTCTTTCTTGAATGATGTAAGACTCTTTGAAGATCTGTGAAAGTATGTGGGGTCTAAACAGTGATTATAGTTTTTACATAATCATAGCCTAGAGGTCAGAGTATTTTCCCCTGAAAAATCAGTGACAATAAAGAACATACAGACGGAAATGACAGAACACTGTTCATAACACATACTGTTCAGTTCACCAGCCTGGACTCTTATTTGATTCACTGTTGTTTAACCTTTCCTATGTGAGATATAATTGTGCCAAGTGCTGCAGAGAGTGAGTGTGGCTGTGGTGCTGTGGGCTTCAGTGTGCTGGGGCCAAACCTTGGGCCAGTGTGTTGCTGATGACACTATAGCAGGGCAACTTATTTCTCACCCTTTGACAATCCCAACTCGTCCAATCTATCCAAGTCACCGAAGTTCCTCATTCCTGGCACCATTTTCATTCCTCCTTCCTAAAGCCTTCACATCATTCCCAAAGTGTAATGCCAGGGATTAGACACTGTAGGTGCAATCTAATGAAGCTCCAAGGAACAGAAATCAATGTGGGCCAGGGCCAGGGCCAGGGCCAGTTAATTGTGCACAGAGAAAAATAGTTTTCCTGATGGTAGGCTGAAGGGTGGGAAGTAAGTTGGCGGCTGATTCTGAGGTGGAGCAATCACAGCAGTACCAAAACCAAATGGTGGGCACTGCTGGGACTGCAAGTAGGTCTCAAGATGAAGACAGCAAAAACCTCCAAATCCAGTTAAATCCCAGATTTTGGTTGGGTAAAGCTCGAGGAGCTCAGGGAGTCTGAATAAGGCTTATGCGTCCATGCAGGAAGTGAAAAGGGGAGGGGTGGGTGGTAACAGCTTGTGGGCTGTTTCTCCATTGCTCCCAGAGCACCCATAAAAAATGTAGTCCTCTTCCTTCCAGCCTTTTGAAAAGTTTGTTTAAAGAAATAGCCTATAACTTCTGCCCATCTGCCCACATGGGCCACATTATGGGGTTAGCAGCAAGATATTCAAGTTAATTTGCTTGTTAACAAGCTCAATTGCTCATTGGTTATCTTTTTAACAAGTTGGGTGGCAGGGTGGGCACTATTTAGCACCTGCTTGCTTACCATTTCTGTGGAATATGTTGGGGGGGGGGTGCGAGTGGAAAGGCAATGAGTTAGCTTTATTGTACATTTCAAAAATATAGTCTGGTGGCTGTGGAGGGATTCAAAGGTACAGCCTTTGATGATCAAATTGAGTTGCACTTTTATGATCTAGTTACCAGCTAACACATGCCTTCAGATCCATAACTGGTTAAAAGGTAGGATGCAGCAAGTGAGGTAGTAGTCTTCCTGGAGTATATAGTGCTGTGTAAGGGCTTCAGGACCCTGAAGCAACTTGTGATGATATCATAGAGCTGCAAATCACTTGGCATAAATAGAATAGTGTGGGCACAGTTAACCACACTACACTCTGGAATGAGAGTGGGAGATTAAAAAAAAACTTCAGGTTCTGATGGAGATACTCGTCAGGATGTGATCAGTCATGAATCATGCAGTCAAAAATCAGCGTTCACATTGAGACACCATGGAAATGTGGGGACTGTGGGAAGGATTTTAAACATTAGCCCCAGCTGGGAATTCATTGGCACTGAACACTAGAGCCCAGCTTCTTGCGTGCTCTAAGTATGGGAAGGGATTTACTCACTCATTCCACCTTCTGAAACATCAGCAAGTTCACAATGGAGAGAGAGCTTTTAAATGTGCAGGCTATGGGAAATGCTTTAGAAGCTACCATGGACTGGTAATCTGTGAAAGTGCGCATGCACTAACAAAGAAGATGGGTTAGTCCTTACCCACTGTAACTATATATGATTACCATGCATAGCAATATTTAATTCTAATGTATAATAATTAATGTTATTTTGAAGTCTAAGCCTGAATACAGTTCTTCACTTTTCTTTCTCCTTTTCAGTCTATCTTGAATCCAAACTCATAGATTGTCATGAAGCCACATGGGGAAAATAAGAAGGACCTATGTTTCTTAAATTGGGAAAGTCTGTTGAACCATGGAATAGGAGGTCGAGCTGTTCAATTAAGCTCAGCTGACAGTTGTCCAATAAGATTGGGACATGGCTGACCAATGAAGGTGGGGAATTCATATTCTGGAAGGTCTACAGAAGGGTCATGGGGGACAGTGAAGGTAGCACAGACAAGATAGAGGAGAGATCTAGGCTGATTGTGGGTGGGCCAGTGGGGAAGCTGGGAGATCAAGGCTAAATGTGGGCTGTTCAAGAGTGACAGAGGGACCCCTATGGCTGAGGATCCAAGGGTTAACTGTGACATGGGCAGCTCGAGGAAGACAGACAGTCGATCAAGCATATTGATGGATGTCTCAGTGGTTTCAGAAGGCAAGGTGAGGGTGATAGAGGGAGCTTTAAGGGTGATGGAAGGCCGGTAAGATGTTACAGAGGAAGGGTGCAGTTTGATAGATTGCATCTAGTGCGGCAGGGAGTGGGTATGTTTTAGGCCTCCATTTAAATATTAAGTCCTGACCTTTGACCACTGCAAGGCAATGGTGGGTTTATTAACAACACAATTAGCCAAGCTGCTCGACTATTGGCTGGTCACTATGTAATTGTACGAGCCACCTCTGAGCAGAGTCCCACTCACTGCTGATTCCATTGTCAGGACAATCTGGGCAGCAACAGGATCCCATCTAATATTCCAGTTGAGGCAGAGCCAGTGTTTTCTAGAAATTCATCAGAACTTTTTTGTTCAATTTACAAATTTCTTTGAATTCATCATAATGTTTGTTTAATTTAACATGTATTTGTATTGTGTTCTAATTTTCTTGGAAAACCACATCTTTCTTAAAGACCACCCTTATAAATAACACACAGTTGCATCCTGGGTAGTCAGCTTCTTGTCTTTAGCATTAAAGATACTCAGAAGAAGCCAGTGAGTAACTGTCTTGTTTTTTTCCAGATGCACACATCTGTTAGCTATCACTGCCTTATTCAATCACAACGTAATTCGATCAAGACAGCTTTAGCATGTTCAGCACCTGTCAGAGACCACTGGGGAGATTTTGAATTCACAATCGACATATGATGTCAATAAAACAAGAACTGGACCTCTGCAAATTTTGTGTCACAATCTGTAATGCCTCAGATATGCCAAAAGTGTCCCCAGTATGATTCTGATGGCAAGTAACTAAACCCCGTCCCTTAGCCTGGAATGCCTACTGCTGTTCCTGGATTTATGTTCCATTGTCTTATTCATAAATGAAAGTATCTTGAAAGGTGCATTGATTATAGTGCTTGATTTTCATAATAATAAAACTTGACATACTTAATTCAATAACAAGATAGATATTAGCACGCACTTTCAATTGGGTGGTCAGTATTAACTTGGTTCAGCTCATTTTATCAGCCTGGAAACAGTGAGTTAAAGGTTTCACATTCCTTTAAATCATTCATCCCAATAAAACTACAAGCCTTTAAAGCCTCATTGCTTGAAGTCTTTGCTACAGGAGGTGGACTAGAGTCCATTGGCATCGTAGACCATCCTAAGGCAAATCCTCCCATATCGATGGAGCGTAGGAGATTGAAGGGTGATCTTATAGAGGTTTACAAAATCATGAGAGGCATAGATAAGGTAAATAGGTAAGGTCTTTAGCCCAGGGGTAGGGGAGACCAAAACTAGAGGGCATAGGTTTAAGGTGAGAGGGGAAAAATTTAAAAGGGATCTTTTTCACACAGAGGGTGGTGTGTATATGGAATGAACTGCCAGAGGAAGAGGAAGAGGTGGGTACAGTTACAAAGTTTAAAAGACATTTTGATATGTACATAAATAGGAAAGGTTTAGAGGGATATAGGCCAAAAGCTAGTAAATGGGATGAGTTTTGTTTGGGAAATCTGGTCAGCATGGATGAGGTGGACATAAGGGTCTATTTCTGTGCTGTATGATTCTATGAATCTATAAGTGAATCCAAATGATTGTATTCAGCCTATCTGCCATTTCTATTTTAAGGACCAGTGACCAATCCAAGGAATGTGGTGATTTTCTTACATAGTGACGCAGGCTACTCTTCTGTTCAAGAATTGAGGTTTTTCTGATGCAAACTTTGTAATAACATTTTATATCCAATAATCTGTAACCATATTTTCTGTCCCTTTAATCATTATTCATTTTCATCTGTCTATGATTTTCATCTTAGTCTTTATTGCAGTCGAGTTAAGTATGCATACAATTCCCTGTGTAGTGGCAGTGGTGATCAATAGCCTAGAAAATACAGTAGGCAGAATGCACATGCTTGTATTACTGTAGCAATTTGCACTGGTAGCTGAGGCACAAGCTGATGGTATGGTAAAGGATGATTTATTTAAATTAGAGTCCTGCGCTTCTTGCAGGACATCATTTCCATTTTTGACCACCTCAACATTTCATTTCCTGTTTTCTAACCAGATTCTTTAATAATACAAGATATAGCAATCAGAATAAGGTGCATGTAATATGCTCGCATTAAAGTCAAAACTACCTGACCTGCTGCCCCTGCCATCTCTCTCTTCCTCAAGACCTATCTTTCTGTCAAGCTCCCCTCTGCCTGAGCCCTGAACTCATCTTTTTCTCTAGATACTTTCCTATCTGCCCTGTGTCTTTTCTGAGCTATCTTTGTGAGAGCTATCTCCTGCTCTCTTGAGCTAATTCTCTCTAAACAGCAGTTGTCCAAATTTTCCTCCATGTCAGCTGATTTTAATCATAGTTTCTTTGTTCAAGTGTTTTCTCTGTCCTTTAGGAAGTTGTCACTTCCCAGAAATCCATGTTTGCTTTAGTCCATCAACTGACCACAGCGAAATTATGAGGTTGCATTCTCATCATCCCTCGGAAATAGAACAATAGCAAACACACTCACATCCAGAATGTCACTTGCAAGGGCTTGTCTTCCTGCTCCTGCACACTGACCTCTTTTTTCCCCCATCTTTATTCTTTCCTGGGATGTGGCTGTTGCTGGCAAGGCTAACATTTTGTTCCTATTCCAAATTTTACTCAGAGTGAAGATTTTAGAGGGTATTGTTTAGTCAATCACTGTGGATCTATGGATTACATGTAGACCAGACCAGGTAGGGACAGCAGATGTCCTTCTCAATGGACAGGTGATCCATATTGTTTTTTTCAAAATAAAAATCATAGATGTCATAGTCACCAGTATTGACTGGGTTCAATTCCACCCACTTCCAGGATTTGGTCTCACTTTCTCAGAGCATAAACCTGGCTCTCTGGCTTACCATTCCAGTGACATTGCCATTATATCACTTTCTCTCTTGCCTCTTTCTATTTCTCATCCATATATTGCTCCTGTGCAACATCATCCAAAGTACAATGCTGGTTTTCACAGATGCAGTGATGACATCTGACTCCACCTCCCTCAACCCTCCTATTGTCGTTAAATTATCAGACTGTGTATTCAAATATCCAGTGCAGGCTGTACAGACATTTGTTTCAAATAAATAATGGGAAGACTAAAACCATAGATTTCAATCTCTACTCCAAACTCCATTCATTCCCTTATTAAGAACTTCAATTCCTCTTCTAAACACTAATTTGAAGTTTACCCCATGTGGTCGCAACTTTAGTGTTATGAGACAAGCTTTTGACTTTATATTCGTGACATTGCTAAAACTGCTTATTTCAATATTTGTAACACCACTTCACTCTACCCCGTTGGAACTGATCTGATACTGAAACACACATCCCACACCTTCGTTACCTCCAGACTTGTGCACTTCTGGCTGGTCTCCCACAACTTTTGGAAATTTGAGGAGGACATTCAAAACTCTGCTGCCTGTGCCATAACCTGAAACAAGTCCCTGTCGCCCCTGCGCGTGCTTGAGACTTTGGTTTAATTTTAAATTTCTCATCCATGTTTTTGGCTCTTTGTAATGTCCTCCACAACACAGATATCTGCACTCACCTAATTCTACTCTTTTGCCCCTTGAGCATTCCTGATTTTAAATTGTTCTGTCATTGGTGGCTATGCTTTGAGTTGCCGAGGCCCTAAGCTCTGAAGTTCCTTACCTTCGATTCTTCAGCTCTCTCCCTTGCTTTCTTCCTTTAAAGACAGTCCTTAGAATCAACCTCTTTGCCCAGGATGTTGATCATCTGATTTATGATTGCTTTATGAGATTTGGTGTTATATTTTGTTTCATAATGCTCCTGGGAAGCACCTAGGGACATTTTACTATATAACTGGTACTATATAAACATATATTGTTGTTAAACTGTGCAATATTGCACTAAGAGCAAAAGGGGTCTCCTAGGCAACGCTATTTAAAGCATCACACAGTACTTGCACATGAAATGATGATCTAAGCCACTGGCTACAGTTGATGAGAGATCTGTGCTCAGAACAAAAAAAAAGGACTCAGCAGGTCAGGTAGCATCTGTGGAGGCAAAATGAGGTAATATTTCAGTTAGCTAATTGTTCACCGACCTGACAGATTAAGTTATTGTCTCTCCACATATGCTGCCTGACCTGCTGGGTTTCTCCAGCTACTTTTGCTTTTGTTTTCAGCTCTCCGGCATCTATAATACTGTGCTTTTGTGTTGCTGGAGATGCTTGAAATGTTTCGTTTTCTGAAGGCCTACTCCCATCTCCACAATTTATACTGTTAAGGCAAATAATAGACCAGCAATGGATCTTCTCCCACAATCACAGAATCCCTACAGTGCAGAAAGAGGCCATTTGGCCCATTGAGTCTGCACCGATCTCCGAAGAGCATCTGACCCAGGCCCGTCCAATAACCCTGCTTGGGGTTTATATCATGGCTAAACCACCTAATCTGCACTTTCGTCAATGTTACAGGGCAATTTGTAGCATGGCCAATCCACCTAACCTGCACATCTTTGGACGTTGGGAGGAAACTGGAGCACCCGGTGGAAACCTATGCAGACACGGGGAGAATGTGCAAACTCCCCACAGTCACCCCAGGCTACAGTTGAACCTAGGTCCCTGGCACTGTGAGGTAGCAGTGCTAATCACTGAGCCACTGTGCTGCTAAGTCAAGGACCCTGGAGGCAGATGTCCTGATTGGCCAGAACTGTTGGCCAATCAGAAGGCAGTAGCTTCTGTACTTTGCAGTGCCAGTGGGATATAGTCGCTACAACACACATTACACCCCATCAAAATCTCAGGTTAAGGAGGACCCAGGCCAAGGCAGGAAGGAGATTGCAGGGTGGGGGTCAGGGAGAAGAGGGTAAGAGACCTTGTCAGAAGGGCACAGGTGGATATCTGGACTCTTCCTGATAGTTGGTCCCTCAATTAACCACTGAGTATTTTCAAATGAGGCAGCCAGGGCTTACCTATTGTGTTCCTCTTGTGGCAAGCTTCACCCCTATCCAAGTTAATATTCAACAGGAAGGGCATCCATGGGCCTTTCCACCTTGGACTCAATAAGGTTGGAGGCAGGAAGGTGACGGGATCTTTATCTGCCTTCTTCCACCCAATTAAATGCCCCTCGCTAACAAGGACCCCATGTGGGAGAGCATGAGAGTACACCCATAACCTTAATAAACCAGCTCAAAGACTTCCAATGGGTTTGCATGAGTTTACTGCCAGAACTATGTGGATTGCACATTCTGGTACCTGTGTTTTCAAAATAAACATTGTGCATACAACAATAACTTGCATTTCTACAGCACTGCTAATATGGTAAAACATTCATGGAGCTTCAAAGGAGCATTCCTTGATTTAAAAAAAAATGTTATTGGGACAGATAGCAAAACAATTGTCCACAGGGAAGGTGTTAAGCAGAAGGACAGAAAGTAGAAAAGCATAGCTCTTTGGGAGAATGTGTTTGAGCTTAGTGTTTAAGTGTCAAAGTGTGTTCATAGAATCCCGACAGTGTGGAAATAGGCCCTTCGGCCCAACAAGTCCACACTGATCCTCAGAGCATCCCACCCAGACCCAACCCCCTATAACCCACCTAAGCTACACATCCCTGAACACTACGGGCAATTTAGCATGGCCAATCGACCTAACCTGCACATCTTTGGACTGTGGGAGGAAACCCACGCAGACATGGGGAGAATGTGCAAACTCCACACAGACAGTCGCCCAAGGGTGAAATCGAACCGAGGCCCCTGGTGCTGTGAGACAGCAGTGCTAACCACTGAGCTACCGTGCCACTCCAATTGTGTTGAGTACACAAATGGGAAGGCTTGGGCAGATGATGATGCCAGTCACAACCAACTGCAAACAGTTGTCCCTTTGACACTGGTGGGATCAACCAAATAACCCACTCTAGAAAGGTGGTTTGGTAATTATAATATTTCACGAGATTCCATGCCCCAAATCTTGGGAGGATTTGCACTTCCCAGGTCTTATGGAAATCTGGCAGCTAAAGGGAGGCAGTGGCTACTAGATCCACCAGCTGAGTACATTTCCAGCACTGCTTTTGGACCAAGAGGATCTGGAATGTATCATCAAACTCCTTGAAGCAAGCCTGCTACTTTCATCATTCCCCACAATGCTTTCTGCCCTCCTCTTTCAATCTCCAGTTGCTGTCTCACCTGCTCTTCTCACCATCTCTCTCTTCTCCCCTTCTCACAACCACACTTTTGTTTTCCACTATTACCATCTCTCTTGGCTCACCATCGCCTACTCTTTCCCTATCATCACTTATTCTCTCATGTCAAAGCCTGCTCTCTCCCTTCCTGATCTTTTGTTCTATTCTTCCTCTGTCACTCTTGTTCTTCTTTCTGATCTTCCAATCTCTACCATCTTGATTTCTCATTTAATTTTCCCTGCCCTCCCAGTCACTCCCTCCCCTGAACCTTTCTCTTTCTACTTCTTCCCTTCTTTTGCATTCTCTTCCTTCTTAACCTCTTGACTCTATTCTCTTCCCAAGTTGCCTTTTGCTCCCAGACTCCTGCTTTTTCTCCTCCTTGACCTCTCACTTTTCCCAATCTCTCACCTTCTACTCTCCCTAACCACTCATTCCAATGCCTGACACTGGCCTCTAGCTGTTGCTGTTTCTGATCTCTTGTTCTCTCCTCCTCCCTGATTGTTAAGAGCTCACAAGACAACAGTCCAACTGTTGAATTTTATTGAATTTCATTGAATTTGTCGTATGATGGCTTCTTGCAGTAAGTGCCATCATGGCAGAGGTCACATGACTACAGCAAGCCAGGAAGCACATTCAGGCAATTTCCATCCAAACATTGACTCCCTAATTCCCTTGCCCTTCTCTGACCTCTCAAGTCCTCCCCACTACCTTACCTCTCACCCCTGATCTTTTGCTTCCTACCCTGAACTCCCAATCATTACCCTGTCTGACATTTCATGACCTCCCCTCCCTGACCTCTCCTTCACTCCTGTCTGACTTCCCACTCATCTCTCCTCCATGGCATCTTGTTTATGCTCCCCTCCCGATACTCAATCTGGAGTCTGCCTGTCAAGAAACAAATACGTAATAAAATTCTAAGAAGATCCCACTGTTAAATTTGACAGAACCTGCACCTTCCTTGTATTTTTCCAACATTTTCCACGTATCTCTTTCCCTTCCTGCCTGCCTGTAATAACTGGGACTATGAATCAGGCAGGGATGGGTGATAAATGATGGCCTAGCCTGTGATGCCTACATCCCCTGACGGATTAAAAAAAAATACGGTAGGATTGAAGTCAGTCTCCTGGGAAAAGCCAATGCTTGCACTAGAATGTAATTGAGAAAATGTGCCTGGATGGTTTAGCTTTCTGACCAATCAAAAATACCTTCTATTTGGTATTACAAACTGCATATGGGAATCATGAAAATAAATTGCTTTAGTTCACTCATTAATTAAAAAAAAGCCACAAAGTTTGAGTTTTACATTTTTTAATACTATCCTATGTTTCCAGAGTTGCTAGCCAAAAAATAACTCTGCCCCGCCTGACAGTCTTCCTTAGAAATCTGCAGTCACACATTAATATATACTCAGCTTTCCTTCATCTGCTTTCTATAACTTGGCACATCTGTGACTCTCAGGAACTTGTTCAGCTTAATTTTGAAAGATTGTATTGCATCCTTACTGACCACATGTTTAGGTAATCTACAGAAGAAATTAATAACTCCCTTGGAAAAAAGGTATTTCCAGGCAGTGAGCCTGATTCTTTGCTTTTGTTCATTGTATTTATGTTTCTCAGTGTCCTCATCTAGATCGAGCTATTTACATTGAAAGAATACATACAAACATATAAATTAAGTGTTACTCAGTCTCTTTAGCTTGCTATGGCATCTAATGTGATCATGGCTGATCTAAGTACTCTACATTCCTGTCTATCTTTTTGACTCCTTGATTATTACGTGCTCTCTGCTGCCTCTCCCAATTAAAATTAAATCACTTCATTATTTGGAAAACCTGAACTCTTTAAAGTCTATACTTCAATGACAAATACTGCAAATTATAGGGCCAACTCTGTAAGATAAGAAGCATCCATATTGCCTCCAGGACCTCAAAATCTATGACACGAATGGAACAGACATAAATCCAGACATAGTGTTTTAAATAGAGATACACCAATATCGTCCATAGGCTATCATTTCTCTACTGTTGTGGTTACAGTTCCCAAGGGGGATCCATAAACCATAAGATGCGGTGTACCAATTAACCCCCCAAAATAGAGAAATTATCAAAGATTTTTCAGCCTTTCCTTTGACATGATATGGATGAAATATAAATTAACAGACAAATTCTCTTTGGTATGAAGTATAAATTACAAATGAAGTAGTAGATACACCGTTGTTGATCTTTAAGGCCATCTATTCTGCCTGTATGGCACCAATTTCAAACTTCTTCAAAGCTTGATTTTCCTTGGAAAGGATTCTTTCCTTCAAAGTTTTAATGGATTCTTCGTAGGCAGCAGCTTTCCAGTAAACAAGGATTTTGCCCTTGTAATCTTCTTCACAATGGCCACATCTTTCCAGACACTTCCCAGCTCTTAGGTCCACGGTAGCATGGAATCTACCGGAACCACCATTTCCTTCCCATGGTGTAGCTCATTCTGGGTACTCAATCTCTTGGAATTGAAGGAATCAATGGCAACCGTCTGAACTTTATTTTCTGATTGCTCTGTTATGCAGCTCTTCAGCTTGGCTTATTGACCACCTCCTCTCATAGAGTCACAGAGTTATACAGCATGGAAATAGACCCTTTGGTGCAACTCGTCCATGTTGACCAAATATCCTAAACCAATCTAGTCCTATTTGCCAGCATTTGGCCCATTACCCTTCCTATTCATGTAACCATTCAGATGCCTTTTAAATGTTGTAATTATACTCAACTCCAACACTTCTCCAGATCTTCCCTTTTTCTTCATTTGGCCTCCACACTCTAACTTCTTTCTTTCTAAAATTGATTTATGGTCAATGGTTTCTAAGAAATATAGGTTAGCACTTTCTAATTATCTAAAAAATCCCTTTACTATTGTTATAAATTCATAGTATTCCTTATTAAACAGTGACCTAGGGGTGTAGGTGCATAGTTCCTTGAAAGTGGAGTCACAGGTAGATAGGTTGGTGAAGAAGGCATTTGGTACACTTGCCATCATTGGTCATTGCATTGAGTACAGGAGTTAGGACATCATGTTGTGGCTGTGCAGGGCATTGGTGAGGCTAGTTTTGGAATATTACATTCAATTCTGGTCTCCTGCTATGGAAAAGATGTTGTTAAATTTGAACAGGTTCAGAAAAGATTAACAAGAAGGTTGCTGGGATTGGTGAGTTTGAGCTATAGGGAGAGGCTGAATATGCTGGGGCTGTTTTCCCTGGAGCGTTGGAGGCTGAGGGGTGACTTTATAGATGATTATAAAATCGCGAGGGACATGGTGAATAGCCAAGATCTTTTTTCCAGGGTAGGGGAGTCCAAAACTAGAGGGCATAGCTTTAAGGTGAGTGAGGAAAAATTTCACAGGGATCTGAGGAGCAACTTTTGCACATAGAGGGTGGTGTGTGTGTGGAATGAGCTGCCAGAGGAAGTGGTGAATGCTGGTACAATTACAACATTAAAATGTATCTGGATGGGTACATGAATAAGAATGGTTTACAGGGAAATGGACCAAATGCTGGCAAATGGGACTCAGTCAATTTAGGACATGTGGTCGGCGCGGATGAGTTGGACCAAAGAGTTCATTTCCGTCCTGTATAACTCTATGACTTTATCTGCAGTATTAGTTTTTATTTGGAACTCTGTCCCAGAAGGCAATAGAAGCAGGGTCATTAAATATTTTTAAGGTGGATGTTTATAAATTCTTGCTAAGCAGGGAATCAAAGGTAGATGGGAATGTGGAATTTGAAACACAAATGTGTCAGCTGCGATCTTATTTAATGGAGGATTAAGGGCCGTATAATTTAATTCTGTTCCTACTTCATCTGTTTGTTTGTTTGTTTGTTTGTATCTAACCCAACACCTCAGAGCATGTCGGAGGGAATGCTACACTGCCAGAGGTGCCATCGTTCAGACAATGTATTAAACTAAAGCTAGTCTGCCAATGGATGTCAATCCGGGAGATATGACTACCATTTTTGAATAGTTACAAAATGTCAGTTTGAGACTGGAAATAAGGTTAAATGTAATAGAGTAATATGAATCCCAGTTGACTCAAATTGTTGGTAGATACCATATATGCTCATATAAAAGGTGAATCCTCAACTTTAGTTCTAGAATTTCATATACTTCATGTAAAAATTAACCCTAATTTCTCAGGGATCAAAATGCAAAATTTCAGATCTGAAGTGTAACCACTATCATCACATCAAATTCCTCAATCATTAAAAAAGTTTATTAAAAAGGTTACTCTCATCAAATTTTCTCAGTTCCTACTTGTCAATGAATGCAGAAAGAATGATTTTGATTTTTATGTGGAGCAACAGAAATCAGAATAATGTGGAATCAAGATGCAGGGACCAACTTCCATAGCAAACTAGATGGAAGAACATCAGTATCTTCTGTCATCATTATAATTCTCAGCTTTCCTATAAGAACTAGGAGCCGGAGTAGGCCGTCTGGCCCTTTGAGCCTGCTCCGCCATTCAATAAGATCATGGCTGATCTTTTCGTGGACTCAGATCCACTTACCCGTGTTCTCACCGAATCCCTTAATTCCTTTATTGTTCAAAAAAATTCTACCTTTTTTTTAAAACGTTTACTGAAGTAGCGTCAACTACTTCACTGGGCAAGGAATTCCATAGATTAACAACCCTCTGGGTGAAGAAATTCCTTCTCAATTCAGTCCTAAATCTGCTCCCTCTAATCTTGAGGCTATGCCCTCTTGTCCTAGCTTCACCTGGCAGTGGAAACATCCTCTCTACTTCTTTCTTATCTATTCCCTTCATAATTTTATATGTTTCTATAAGATCCCCCCTCAATCTTCCTACAAGGGAAGGGAGCCTCAGGCCTTGCCAACTGGGTCTGCATAAATAAAAACTCACTCCAATCCCTTGCACTAAAGTCTGGAAGGACTGGAAACCTTCAGCAGGACATTTTCCAACTCTTCCCTTTCTTTTCTTTCCCAGTCCCCAGACAGCTTTGAAAGCTCCAACTTAATAACAATAGAGACAGAGAGAGAGAGAGATAGAGAGACAACAAATAGCTGGTGTAGGCATTGTTTTCCCCATTTCCCTGTAGATTCTTTTGATAGACATTTTAGATGCATTGGGTGATGTGTTAAACTGCACAAAAATATTACTTGTGTAAAAGACAACCCCATGGACATTTGCTGAAAGCATTGGCCTCAAAAATTCAACTTTTTGACATATCAGTGACTGTGATGTTGTGCATTATAGCATTAATCTGAGATTAATGGAGCATGTTGTAGAAATGGGGTTTGTACCTAGGCTTTTAGACTTTGAGCTGTACTGACACTAACTTGTTCAGCTGTACACCTGGCATTCACCTCCTCAGATACCTGAACATGTAACTGCAGGTCTTCTGGTCTCTCTGGGTTACAGTGCATCTCTCCTCCATCCCATATCTTCAACCGATACCTTCTGTGTAACATCTGAAAATCTTGGTCCCTGTGCTCTCCTTCAGTCAGCCATTGTTAATAGTTGCGCTTGCACATTATTCCCAATCATTCCAGCATATCTAGCAACCATTATGCCCCTCTTTTTAATAGATGTGACCTAACTTTCAGTGTTACAGATCAGTTTCAAGTGGGCACTCAATGTTGGATTCCATTCTGATGCATTTTGCCAGGAAAAAGCGCCGGAAGTGTTAGGTGCACAGCAATGTGCAACTTTTTATAAGGGTCAGTTTTACCTTCATTCTCATCCATTGACTTCAGTGCAGAATTTATAAATTCTTGTTACAGAAAATTTCTGGAAGTGTATTTGGCTTTTTAAAGAATTATAGTGGCTGTTACTGCACTATGCACCCCACTTCTTAACACTTTATCCAGTTTGTGCCGGATAAATGATTGGACCTCTGAAGTATTTGCAAGGTCTGTTGTATGCATATCTAGGCATACTGCATTGCTCCCTTGGCATGAAATTGTCCCTGCAATCTACAATCTTATTGCTAGCTTTAGTAGGACCTCTAAATCAGGAGGTTTTGGAATAAAGGCCAATTCTGGAATTTGCGAGAATGTAACCCAGCCAGTACAATGCTCATGGAATTCTGCTTCTTTAGAAATTCCATCCTTCAAATGATTCGTTAAATGAAGGCTACTTGTCTGTTCAAGTACTTATTAAAGATTATTGGCATGTCATGCAGAAAAGCAGAGAGTTTTCTTTGTGTCCTTTTCCCATGTCTCCTTACTACTCAACACAAATTCTGGTCATTACTGGCAGTTTGTTGAATTCTGCTGTTTGCATTTGCTGTTGTTATAAAGGCATCTCAAAGTATTCAGAATATAAGATGTGACTTGAGATTTCCTAAGAGACTTGATGCTGTACTGTATAAAAGATCAATGCAAGACCAAGATCTTTTGCATGCAGCAGTACAGTAAATACAGAGGCTAGACCTGACCTAAGAAAACAAACCAATCAGATATACAATTCAGAAAAGTTAAATCCTTTGGTACTCAAAATAATTCAGTAAACATTTCCAAAATCGCTAACTAATAGCAGGTTGTTAAATCCCTTATGTAGCAATTTTTTGTAGTTGAGAAGAACTACGCATTTCTTTTGTTGCAGGAGCCAGCTCCAATTTTAATTAATAAATGCACTATTTCTGCCCCTCAGACTTTAATATAAGGCAGGTGACAATTTTAATCATTGCAACATGTATTCATTTTTCACATTCTTGAAGGTTTAAATAGTTTTCATAAGGCATAAGGCTGTCATTCTATGCAATGCAGTTTTTTTTATTCATTCACGGTAGAGCATTGTTGGCTAGGCAGCATTTATTGCCCATCCCTAAATACCCAGAGGGCAGTTAAGAGTCAACCATGTTGTTGTGGGTCTAGAGTCACATGTAGGCCAGACCAAGTAATGATGGCTGTTTCCTTCCCTTAAGGACATCAGTGAACCAGATGCGTTTTCCCCGACAATCGACAATGATTCATGGTCATCATTAGACACTTAACTCCAGATTTTTATTCAAATTCCACCATCTACCATGATGGGATTCGAACCCGTGTCCCCAGAACATTTCCTGGGTCTTTGGATTGACAGTCCAGTGATAATACCACTATGCCATTGTCTCCCCCATTTCATGGGCTAAAATGATGTTAAAAATGAACAAGTAGTGACTTAAAATGTCTTCTGTGATCACCTCATTACAGATTGAGGAAAGTCCAAAATGTCGAATAAACAAGATTGTCTGCACTGAAAGTACCATTCAATTTTCAAATTTGGATGAGAGGGGTTTATGTTGGAAGCGAATGCCATCAAGAACCTACATTTCTACGAATGAAGCACATGCTGCAGGCTTTAAGATGGCAAAGGATCGTATGACTGTGTTGCTGGGTGCCAATGCCAGTGGAGACTTAAAGCTTAAGCTCTGCCAACCCGCAAGCCTTGAAAGGATACCTTGAGTCTACTCTAGGTGTCGACTTTAGATCATGCAAAAGAGATTGGATGATGGGGCAAGTTTTTTCTGAAATTATTGTTGATGTTTTGGAAGTTTTTTTAGAAAACAAAGTTGGATTTCAAGATTCTCCACATCCTGGATAATGTGCCAAGCCATCCACTCACCATTGGTGAGCTTTCTGAAAACATCAAAGTGCAATTTCTCTCCCCAAACACAACATCTCTCCTTCAACTCATGGAGCAGGGTGCAATAGCAGCTTTTAAAGCTTATTAATTAAGGTGCACATTTAAGAGGCTGATTGCAGCCACTGAGGGGGATAAGGACAGCGTTTTTCAACTTTGGAAGAGCTTTAACATCAAGAATGCAATTGACATTATCGTGGAGCCTTGGGCTGATGTTAGTAAAGACTGCTTCCATGCAGTTTGGCTGAAGCTTCTCCCAGATTTTTTCCAAGATTTTAAAACCTTTGATCCGTCAGAGGAGCTCCCAAGAATCAAAGAACATTGTGTTGATCTTGCAAAGCAGGTTGGATTTGAAGAAGCAGAGAGTGAGGATGTTGAAGAGCTGCTTGAGTCCCACTGTGAAGGCCTCTTTACACCTGATCTACAAGTGGAAGCTGGAGATGAAGAAAATGAAATCCAGGATGCAGCACCACGGGAGATTTCCACTTCTTTTTTGTTTTCTATAAAGAGGGAGATTGAGAAGCAGTTGCAGCTGTTAGAGGACAGCACTTGCAATGCAGAATGCAGCAGGGTAGCAGTTAGCGGCATAAGATCTTATTTGGCACCCTATGAACAGCTTCCTAATGAACGATAAAAAAGGGCAAAGCAGCAAAAACTGAACGTCCTTTTTTAAGCCAACCCCCAAGAAACAGTCAGAAGACAATGAACCACAGGCGTCCACCTCTGGATTAACTATTTTTTGCCCTAACCTTGCAACCACAACTGCACCTGAAGGTGATGATGATGATGATGATGATGATGATGACGATGATGATGATGCATTAACAACAGGGCAACCTTAAAATCTCCTCCCCCATCAAGTCATCTTGACACTTTTTCCAAGGTAAGGTGTTAAATTTACTTTGTTTCATTATTAGATATGAATTAAACATTTATTTAAACTGCACAATGCTGTGTGTTAGGTTTTTGAGTTATTTTTGAGCAATTTTGCATGATATTTTTTGGTGGTCTGCCCCTAACCCTTCTTTTTCCATAGGCTCCGTTATTTCTCCAGTGCGATTTCTATAATATGATGTTGCACAGGAATGCAACTATCCTGCTATAGCAGAACCTACTGTATATGTCATCCAATCATTTGTATGATATTTACACAGCACAATTTTGTGATCAAGCACACCTTCTTACTTGATAAATAGTCCACATGACACCTAATTCATTGTGTCTGTTTCTAAACAAGGCTCCAGTCTTTCAGAGTTACAGTAACAGTTCAGTTCATACTGCTGAATAACAACATTTCATCTAATGCATAAATATTCCTTGAGGAAAACACATTAAAATTAGTGACCTTCCTAATCATTAGGTCATCATTTGGCTAACCCAGCAAATTTTAACTTAATATCTACAGCACTCATGGCAAAGGATGTCTGTGCAATGGGCAAAATGCCATCTATAACTAATAAAGAGGTTTTATCCATTGTTAAAAATGCTGGCTTGTCTCCAGCTGTTCCCTTTCCTCTGTGCCAAGGGTCATGGCTTGATTTCATATGAGCTTTGCTTCTCCACACCAAACAGTAGGATATCATTAGTTCTTTTTCTGAAAAAAGTGGCCAATTGGCTTGTGCAGAATCATATGTGGATGCCACACAAAGTGAATGAGTAACTTGTTTTAATAGGAAGGTTATCTGATGCACAGAGTATTAAAGTCAGACTTTGCAAGAGGGTGCTGACAGGAATAACACTTCATCAGGTATGTTTAATGCAAAAAAATCTGAGCAGCATTCAGTAGTATCTATAATTTTTATTGTTATCTATAATGTTCACAAAATGATGTTTTCATGTACAGCAATCTTGACATAGCCAGCTGCATCTTGCCTGAATTCATACTTTTGTCCCCTAACCATGTTTAAGGCTACTGAGATCATAGCAGTGCAGTTACAAATTCTGTCCAACTGCACAACATCTACTTTAAGAGATCCTTGCAAAGTTTGGAAGGCAATCGTACTAATAAATTCTGTTATACTTTTATTCCTGTTTTATTTTTGTTTTTACATTACTGTCTCATTTTAGTGAATCTGCTCATCAGGACAAAGGATGACACCTCACATAAAGGGCAAGAATTGATATTTTCCCTTTTTATATTCCAGATTCAAATTTTAAAGATTTTGTTGCAGTCATTGTAAAGATTTTAAACTGCAACTTGACTCGAAGTGCCACAGCCCAATTACTTTGAGGTCTCAGCGTGACCCATCGCTGCTTATTTCAACTTCACATCACATCTATAGATCACCAGTGATTTCAGTTGAGTGCCTAGACTGCTCTGAAGGCAATTAAATGTTGGCAGTTGATATGGGCTTGAGAACATTCATTTTAAGTCAATGATTAGGGGTGGCATGGTGGTTCAGTGATTACTTCATAGTGCCAAGGACCTGGGTTCAATTCCAGCCTTGGGTAACTATCTGTGTGGAATTTGCTCAATCTCCCTGTGTCTGTGTATGTTTCCTCTGGTTTTCTCCTACTGTCCAAAGATGTTCTAGTTAAGTGGATTGGACATGCTAAATTGCCCATAGTGTCCAGGAATGAGCAGGTTAGGTGGATTAGCTAGGGATAGGGTAGGTAGGTAGGTGGGTGGGATGCTCTTTGGAAGGATGGTGTGAACTCGATGGGCCACATGACCTGGTTTCACACTGTAGGGATTCTATGATGCTGATTGCTGTTAGATGACAAATAAATGTTCCATGGGGACTAAATGCACTCTTCAGAGTGCAAACAAAAGCTGTTGAGTATAGAAAGAGGTCAACGTTTCCTAGTATGGGTGGGAGACCAGTTGAACTCCCAGGGAAATCCTGGGATTCCCTCCCTAAGGGAATGGTGTGTCAACCTACAGCGCATGGAGTTCAAGAAGGCAGCTCACCACCACCTTCTTGAGTGCAACAAGGGTTGGGCAGTAAATGCTGGCCAACCAGCAATACCCACGTTCCACAAGTAAGTGATAAAAAGCAGAAATAGTATCGATAGTTAATAGTGCTGTGGCATTTCACTCAAGCTTCTGCAATTCCAGTGGGATACTGAGAAATCAATTAACATCTTCCAGGGCAGTGTTTATTTTTCCCCCCTTTTATCTGTAATTGGGAAAGGTTTCAGCTTTGTACACAATTGGAAAATTGCAGCCAAAGTACATCTGTAATAATGCTGGTCAGCTTATAGTTCAAGTTTCTGCAAAGAAATACCAGCATAATCACCAATGTAAGATTACTCATGAATCAGTGTTTTGGATAATGTAATATAACAATGTTCTCTTTTAATCTTTCTGAATATAAGAATGATAACCTGGCACTGTTTAGTAATACAGCTGGAAATTATTTTATCAGAAAAAAAATAATTGTTAGAGTGTGCAGTTGTCCACATGTAAGTAACCTGATACTAAATTCCTTAAAAATCTACACAGCACCATTTACAGCATCATTGGTGTATATTAAATAAAATATATTTTGATATGTAAAAGCTTTAAAATAAAATTATCTTTGAACAACTAAGAAACTAAGGAAAGTTTGAACCTTGGAATATTGACATTGAATTCAACGTGATGAAGCTATTACTATGAAACTGACCCATCTCAATCTTAAATCAACCGAAATACTCAAAGAAAGCCCTAAAATATGTGGTTATGGGCATAACTCATTTATGTTTAAAACTAGTGCTTAAAGTTCCCAGATCTTGTTCTGCTCATTCAGCTGAATACACTAGAATCTGCATACAAAACTACTGGAGAGAAAGCAGATCTTCTGTTATGTTTACGTACAGCAAGGTATCTAAACTAAATGGAACCCTTTAGTACTTAACTTCTTTATTTGTCGAAAGAACCTCCAGGTTATGTATGAAGTGAGCTACAGGCAGAATTCAGTTCCCAGTTCTTTTGCACCAGTGATAGATTTAACATAAGCTTTATTCTTAGGAGAGAATTGTCCCTGTTACATTTCAACATGGAGTTACTTTTCCTATTCCAGGCACCAAAATGGCCCCTGTTGGCTAATGTACTTTTGTCAGGAAAACAATATATTACGTTAGGGTGATGATCCCTTTACAACTTGGTGTCTCCGGAACATGATTTCTTGAAAAAGACAGCTTGCTTCCAGCAACTAATCTGATGACCAAGCTGTCTGAGATAAACAAGAGTAAAACAAAAGGTGAACAGCAAGTTAGATACAGTAAATTCCCATCTGTGGTTCTGTTTTCAAACAGTTTAGTTAAGGACAAGTTGGCTGCTTGGAACTACTTGTTTAAGCTGAATTTGGTTGAAATTCTGTGTTCTGGCTAAAAGTGTTTAAAAACTCTTGATAACTGAAAGATCTAACTGAAAGATCTATTAAGAATGAGTTAGACTTTGGGATAACCAAATGAAAAAGAGAGAAAAAGTTCTGAGATGCAAGAAACTAAAGTTTAGGAAGATGACAACCAGAAGAGTTCTGAACCAAAATGACTGCATTTAAGATCCCAAAAGGGCAGCGGTGAGAAGTGACTGAGGAGGATTCTGGGAGAAGTTGGTGCAGACATCACAACTGCTAGTTTCAGGTAGCAGCCTTGCCTTGATCAGCAACTGGGAAGTGGAACTAGAGAGGCCTTGGGAGAAGACAGTGACCAGAGCAGGTAAAAATGCAAGCTCGGGGCATTGACCGTGATCCACTATACACGGAGTATCGTAAGAGCTGCGCTTAGTCACATTCCTGATTGGTAGTAGTGGTTAGGTGATTTCTTTTTCTTACCTTCAATTTCCATTAACCTTTTCATACCCATAAGGGTTTACAATAATAGGATTTAGGCTAGGAACAGAGTGGTATAGTACTGGGAATTAGTGTAGTATCTAGTCTGCTGTTTACAGAATAGTGTATTTAGTCCATTTTAGTGAAAATCTAACACTAAGGACCATTTAGTTAGCTATAAATTTATTGTATTTGGATATTCTCAACGTTAAAATCAGGTTTGCTATCAACTGAACTTAGAAAATGATTTAGAAAATGAATTAGAGGCAACTTCAACCCAGTCTGAAAGGGTGGTGATGGACAGAATACATCTGATCATAAATTGGCATCATTGTAACTATAAGCATCACATTGAGGTGTAATAATCTCAGTAGAAGCCAGTAATTTTTTTTATTGGAAATCCAAAAAAAAAAAGCTGATGGAAGAAGGAGGAGGAGATGATTGAGAAGAACTCTCAACCGGATGTCATAATTGACTAGGGTGTTCAGGGAACAATTCTTTGACCCAAACTCAGCAACAAACTGTATGATACACATTTCTACCCTTCACTAATGAAGCCCTCACTGAAATCTTTCACTTATCGCAATGTCAGAGCAAAGTGAGGATAGAATTGCCAGTATTGGTGAAAGCAACCGTGACAATGAACTTTTATGCATCTGACTCCTTGCAGGCAGGTGATATTTGTAACAGCTCCAACTTTACATCCATGTTGCATACACAGGCCTCTGGTCCATTATTTCTGGACAGATGAATACATTTCATTCTCTCTTACTCTAGAGAAGTAGAGCAGAGAAGTAGATAGAGCACGCATTAAATATGATGAGGATTTCAGGTTTACCCAAGGCTCATGGTGCCATTGATTGCATATACCTTGGCAAATCGAGAGTCGGCGGGAATTAAGGCAAAAATGCTCCGCTGATTGGAAGATGTTTGTGATTGTTGAATATTAATCATCTTTGCCCCAGGATATCACTGCAGGAGTTCCCCAGGCTAAGGTCTTATGACCTTCCCTCCATTATAAAGATCAGGAGTGAAGCTTGGTCACTGATGGTTGCACAATGTTCAGCACCATCACTCCTCAGACACTGAAGCAGACCATGTCCATATATCCTAAGACCTGGACAATATTAGTGGGAAGTAACATTTGCACTGCACAAGTGCCAAACAATGACCATTATCAATCAAAGAGAATCAAACCATCACTGCTTGAAGTTCAATGGCTTTACTATTGCTGATTCCCTTTCCACCAACATCTCTTAAGGTTACCATTGACCAGTAAATACTTTGGCCACAAGGGCAGGTCAGACGCGAGGATTTCAGCATCAAATATCTCATCTCCTGACTCTCCAAAACTTGTCCACCATCTACAAGGCACAAGTCAGCAATGTGATGGAATACTCCCCACTTACATGGATGGGTGCAGCTCCAAAACCACTCAGGACGCTTGACACCATCTTGAACAAAACAGCCTACTTGATTGGCACCACATCCATAAACATTTACTCTCTCTTTCACCATGCACTGTAGAAACAGTGTGTACCATCTACATCTACCATGTACAATTGCAGAAATTCACCAATGTTCCATAGATAGCACTTTCCAAACCCACAGCCACTACCATCCATAAAGGCAGGGCAGCAGATACATGGGAACATCATCACTTGTAAATTCCCTACCACAGCACACATCATTCAGACATGGAAATATATGCTGTTCTTTTAGTGTCACTGGGTCAAAATCTTGGAGCTCTGTCCCTAACGGCATTGCAGATATACTTACACTAAATGGACTGCAGTGGCTAAAGGAGGCAGCTCACTGTCATCTTCTCAAGGGCTATTAGGGATGGGCAATAAACGTGACTCCAGTCAATGACACCCTGTGAATGAATGAAATAAAATGAGGCATTTTTTACTTAAGTTAGTAATTATATGTCAAGCGTTGAGAAGAGACTCAACAGTATGTAGACCATAAATGAAACAGTTAAAAAATGGTAGATTTTTTTTAAGTAAACAACGCAAAGATCTGGACAACATCCATCCATGTGTGTTTTGAAGGAAATGGGTTAGAAATCGGGGAGGTTTTAAATAACATTTTCAAAACTCTTCAGTTTCAGGAAAAACCATTGAGGCTTGGAAAATGACCAGCACAAATAAATGCAAAATTTTAATAAACAGTCAGCAGACATAACAGAAAGCCACAGGGAAAGTCCTCTAACAGTGGAGGTAAGAAAGAAGAAAATACATTCTCTGATAACTTCCTTTCTGATTTGAATGGAGATTGTTTGAAATGAGTTAAAGGCATGTGGTGATAGAATTCTTTTAAAGCACCATTAATTGTTTCCTAACAATGTACAGCATCTGGGTTCTCGTCCTGCAGCGAATGCTTCCTGAGATCAATCATCAAGTAAAGCAATGCATTATTTGTTCATTTTTACTTATACCACCACTTCTTTTCTCCAGAGTGCTAACTTCCACTATAATCATCCTTTGAATATTTCGTACTGTGAATAATTTCTGTTTGTCATGTCTATCCCAATATTGTTTTTTTTGCGTCTTAATATTGTTAACCTCATTTAGCATTTTCTGTATTCTTCCCAAAGTTACAGGGAGGTAGGCAACACACGAGAGTCCTGTGCAGACGGTCAGAATTCTATGTGGTGAAATTCAAGGGAGGATCTCATTAAGCCAAATCCCTGGCCTGTTTAAGCCATCAAAAATGTCTGCATATTTGTGGAAGGTCGCATATGAGGGTATGTGTGTGGGCGAGTGCTCTTGTACAACTGCCAAGCTGCAAACTTGTATCAAAAGGGATTTGGGTAGGGGAAAGTGGTATTCCACAAACTTTCACTTATGATTCCTAATAACTGGTTGGGCAGACTAGTGACATAACCCTGAATCTTGACAGAGGAGTCATGCCAAATGAAAACACAGGCTGAGAACACAGAGGAGATGTAAGAACCTAACAAAGTAGTCGGGCAATGACTTGAAAGGCAAAAACCAGAGAGTGTGAGATGTCCAGGGCACAGTAACTTAGAAAGGCAAGTGGACAATCACCAGTGAAGAGTGTGGTACACACTGTACAAGCTCCATAAATAGTCACATAAACATGACAGTAGATCTCCTTTTGGAGTAGGTATAAGCAAGGCAGCACAGGACAGGGGACATGGTGAATGGAAATATTACTTTTCCAGGCAAATGAAGGTATGGATTGATATACTTCCTGTCATTTGCATTCTAGCAATATGGGGTGCAAGTTGTTTGTCATTGACATCGATGTTGCCGAGGTCTATGAAATGAAAATTAGATTAAAAATTGGATATACCACTTTTAATGCTGGGATCATTCTGCATATTTACCCATATCTAGCTGAGTGAATGTAGGCAGCAAACAAGCCTCTTGCTGTCTGCTCATCAACATAACTGTGGTGTGCTGTCCAATATTAATGTGTGGCTGACCAGCCGAGAATTCAACAGGGGATCCAGGAGTACGTGGCTAGTACAAGACGTAGCCAGGTAGTCCTTCTTAGAGGCAACCTGACCTCTTCAAGGGAAAGTGCATTCAATCATCAGCGGCTCATTGAACTGTCTCCAAAAGTGTTTCTCAGAAGGAATTATACATAGCAATGGAGGAGCAACCGAGAGTGAGGGATCCCGGGTTCTCTGAAGTGTTGAAAACCTTCATCCAGAAGGTAAAAAACAAGAGAGAGATTATGTTCCCTGAGAGGGCCAACAGGTCCTCCAAATATACGTTGTGAAAACAACGACAGCTGATAGCCATGGAGATCAATTCAATGCAATGACCTCAAAAAAATGTTCAATGACCTTACACAGATGAGCAAGGTCAGTGAATGTATCCTTGAATCCCATGTCCTGTTCCTTGAATCACTAACTTCATCTACTGCTTAATGCAGGCGAACCCCCCCCACCATTACTCAACCACTAGCAAACTCTAGCAGTGAAGACTCATGTCCAGTATCCAGATGCTTCACTTCACCCTCACAGTCTGAACATTGCTACAAACATGCACCTAAAACTCACAGCTCCCATATATTTAGCTATGACAGGGAGAGCAGCTAAACATCTTGCAGCACTGATTGAGACACAATCACGAAAAGACGAACTCAGGAATATTCAGAACGTTTGAATATACAACAAACCGCAGAAAATGAACAAAGAGGCAGACCGTAGCTGAGAGCACTGGGTAAGACTCAACATCTGTAAACCTTTGGTTTTTCCAATGAATGACAAACACAAATGAAGTGGTTAGGTTATCCCCAGATATAGCAACGTTTTTGATCAGTTTAGTATCAGCGTAAGTTAATTCAATTGGTCAGATAACTAGTTTGTGATGCAGGATGACATCAACAACGGGGGTTCAGTTCTTGTATCCACCGAGGTACTTAGGAAGGCCCTGCCATCTCAAGCACTCCTGAGGTATTGTGATACTCAGGTTAAACTTACCATCAGTCATTTTTCTCCAAAAGAAAGTAGATTATGATTCTTTGGGACTATGATGACTGTCACTTCAAACTCTATCCAACATGGGTAAGCATCACCACTGTAAAGCCATTGTTTGGACTTGTTGAAACTGTGTTGAGAGACTGCTGTTGCTTTGGTTTCTTGGTATGTAAGTGATGAATATTCACAAGTGTTGATTTGGACAGGCAATATTTGGTAGCCTCAACATCAGTGATTCTGGATTTGAAGAACAATAATGACTTTGGCAAGCTCTAGTACACCTGATAACTTTCTTGCTCTCTCTTTCCAGTGCTTTCGTATCCAATTGGCTGGAAAGATATCTTTGGTTGATCTGCATTTTTATTTCTCTTTTAACCTAATTGGCTTGCCAAACTTATAATCGAGCATTACTGAAAAAAAGACATATTTTGGTGAAGCTTTTCATCTTGCACATGTTAATACAATTCACAAGAATACTAATTTTAGAGGAAAACCAACATTTATACTGTAAGATAGGAGATGCTGATTATTGGCAAGTGGAATCTGATTGGTAGACATGTTACGATGGAGAATAGACTAATTGATGATGATTGGCAGTTAATTGCCATGCTTTGTTCAAATTTTAGACTAGGCGAATTTATTCTGATTGGCTAGAACATTGCCCTGTGAAACAACAATGAATGACCATCATGTAATTTGTTGACTTGAAAGAGGCAGAATACATATATTTGTTCTTTCTGTCTGCAAACAACAGGACCCTGTGCATTGGTCTAGGTAGCTTCTAGTACATGTAAATGTGCCATATTGTCAACATGACTGACAATCCCTAAATTGGTTTTTATCATAATTCTTCGCACAGTCAGAATTATCCGGTAAATGTCATCCAATTGCAGAATTATGTCTAATGTTGAACTCTGTTGTGATTTTTGCAGGCCTGTGCTGGTTGAGCACAATCAGTAACTTGCTGCTTGCAAACAAGCGAAGTGAGTCGCTGTTTGACATGATCCTACGGTCTTTGGGACATATGGCACACATACCTAGCATCACAATGGCACTGAAATTCACATGAATAATTTGTGTAATAGGTAGAATGTCTTTCTGGCTTGACAGCAGCATCCTTTTAGTGGCAAACATTTTGCTGTTGCGTAGTAGCATTGTGAAACAGCTAGCTTCAAAGTTTGTTGCTAAAATATTTGGGATAATTTACCCAGCGGTAATTAGTGATAGCCTGGGCACTTTCTCCAACCTTTCATCTGAAAAAGTCTTTGGGCCTTTCATGAGTTTGCATGATATACAGCATGGGACGATCTGATCAGAATGGCGGTTTTTCTGCTTTAGGATGGCATAATGTGTCTTATTTTCAGCAACAAGATTGCAGGGTGTACAAATGGCTTTGAATTGATGTATGAGTTTGCTGATAGTTGCTATCCAATCTTACAGTGTGTGGAACTGTAGGAATTCCAACATGTATATTGACCAGTGAAGGTATGTTTGCAGTAGACAGTCAGAGAGAACCCCTTGATGGTTTCTCAGTTCAGACATCAAGTTACATTTGGCTGCTAGCTGCCTTAACTGTGTGCAGTATTGGCTGATTTGGTTTTATTGGCTTGTCGTTTGGTCTGTCTCAAAATTTATCATCTGATGTTTTGTATTTTCCTTTGGTTTAAAGTAAAACATCAATGTTTTTGTAGCTGACTTATAGCCCTTTTTCTCAGCTGTTAGGGTTTCAATAATGTCTTCTAATTCTTTGCCAGTGCCTTTGTGGGTAGCAATGGCAAAACTATAGTTGTTCCTTCAAAGCACTCCACTGTCGTTGTTGGTGTGGGAATACAGAGGATAGCTCCAGACGTACTTCAAAGGGAGTAAACTGGACATAGACAGTGGTACTGTCATCAGCAATTGTGAATAACTGACTGTATAAAATTGTTCTGGTATTAAATCTGAATGGTTATAGTCATGCAGGTTACATTCCCGTACTGATGTTGAGCTCCTTGATGGTTGTTGGAGCTGCACTTATCCAGACAGTGGGAGGGTATTCCATGACTACTGACTTATAGACGGTGGGAATGCTTTGGGGGATCAGGAGGTGAATTACATGCTGCAGTCTCTCATCTCTGGCAGGCTGCTGCAAATGATGACACTTGATGCACAACTGGCCATCTAGGACATGAGAAGCCTCATGCAATGCTGACAGAATGTGCACTCTGGAGGTGAAAGCTGCCCTGCCATTACTACTAGGTAATACAATCCACTCTATGAATAAATGAATAAATTCACTTACCACCACAGTAAAAAAGCAAAATACTATGGATGCTGGAGATCTGAAATAAAATCAAGAGGTGATGGAAACTCAGCAGGTGTGGCAGCATCTGTGGAGAGAGAGAGAGACTGAGTTAACGATTTAAGTCAAGTGACTCCAATTTCCAGAGACCAAATCACGAGACTGAAAAAGTTATCTCTGTTTCTCTCTACTACTACTACAGTAATTCCATTTCAAATTCTTATTTCTCGCTCTGAATTTGAAACCAATATTCAAGTTTCAAAAGAAAAGAGAAAAGTAACCCCTCCAACCGATCACTTACCTGGTTTCCTGTAGCACTATAACTTCTTACGGAGATGCTTTACCAGTCTCTTGGTGACTCTCTCGCACTTTCTGCCAGTCCTTCTATACCCATAGTGCTCTCACCTTCCTAACAACAGAGAGTATCTCTGTAATTCTCTTTGCTGCTCCTTCTGTCCCTGTTATGCCCTTGTCACCTACTGGTTACACAGTAGTTGCCCCAAGTGCAGTATATTCAGTTACTCAACTTTGTTCAGTACTGCACTGGCCCCAGGCTAGCATCTTAAGATACATGACCTTGTGCTGCTGATTCTTGTGCTTCCAGATAGTATGTGTATGTCCGTGCCATCATCTTCTTGTTAGCCTCCTCCACTGCCCCTGCACTGGGTGCATGAGACACACATCCAAACAGCATGAAGAAGTGAACTGTGGACAAAAGCAGTCTGGTTCACACAATCTGTTAGCCCTTCTTCTTGGCTTGAGGAATGTTGCTATCGGAAAACTCACTGCTTTGCACAACCACACCCTGGTCTCACTCCAACCCAACATGCCCACCTCCCTCTTCAAGATGGCTTCTGCTCAACACATCCAGCTGCTGTGCTTCAGGTCAGTCCCACTTTGACCCTGAAGCTGCAAGCCATCAGCCCGTCCCTCAAACACCTTTGACCTTCCATCCATCACCTTCATCTTCCTTCCATCAGCCTTACCCTGCCTTCAGTGATAATCAAAGCATCGACCATTAACCTTGATTAACTACCTGTTGACCTAGTGCTGCCTCCCTCCACTATCATCAAACCACATCCCCCTCCTTAGCAGCCTGGATCTTTCCCTGTTGATACGCCATCACCCCAATCCTACTTCCATCACCTTTGACCTGGCCTCAAATACCCTTGATCCTGCTTTGGTCAGGCTTGAGATGCCTTCAGTAGAGATTGACTTCTCTCTGGTGTTCAGTCTCCTCCCTCTCTATCCCACGCCTATCTTAGGGCAGTCAAGAGCCAAACTCCCTTCCTTGGTCAGCCATGTCCAGCTTCCCTGGACAGTCAACGCCTGAACTCAATGCAACAGCTGAGCTTTCTCTCCCTTGGCCCAACCAACCTTCCCAAAGATGAAACAGCCTTTACTCACTCCACATTCACCAGGAAGATTGGACCTCACCCGTTGCAGGCAGCCTTTTGACAGTTTTGAATCTGTCTCATTTATGGTTGACTTAATTGTAAAAGTATAATGTCTAGTGCTCAAATGTTTAGATGAGTTTGCATAAAATGGTGATGCTTAAAATAAATGTTCCCACCACTTGCCTTCAGGAACCACAGTCAACCTTTAATCTGCTACCAATTTACTTTCCAAACTTCACCCCTTTATTGGCAAACCGACAATTTGCCATCGGCTCAGTTAATTGCTCCCGCGCCTCCTCATTTCCTGCTATCAGGAGCATCACTAGAATCCGCCTTCAGAGTCAGACAAACAGAAGAAGTTGGGAAAAGAGAATTCACAAGAGATGCTGCTATGCCAAACAAAATAAATGGACTTCTTTTGAGTTAACCAACAAGCTGTGGGTTGGTGAGAATGGAACCCATGTTCAAAGGAACAGACATTGTGAAAAGTTAGAGATGATGGAATCCCCAAAGGGATGCTTACCACAAGAAGTCCATTCAATTATTCCAAAAGGAGCTTCACTAGAATCCAACCTCAGAGTCAGCAGGCAGAGGGCAAAGATGGAAGAGAGGACTTTGAAACAAAGGTCAGAGAATGATTCACCCTGGTGAAGCCTGGAGAAGGAATCCTGATCATGCCAGGATGAGTTAGGCCACACTTGGAATATTGTGTGCAGTGTTGGTCTGCTTATCTGAGGAAGGATGTTCTTGCTGCAGAGGGAGACCAGCGAAGGTTTACCAAATTGATTCCTGGGATGGCGGTACTGATGTATGAGGAGACATTGAGTCAGTTATGATTGTATTCACTGGAGTTTTGAAGAATGAGCATGGATCTCATGGAAACCCATAAAATTCCAACGGGACTAGACTGAATAGATGCTTGTCTCTAACTCGCTTCATTTACTACCTACCATGTCCATACAGTGCCCTGCTCATCTGATGCTAGCCCAATTCTCCCACTGATCATAACCAGAAGTACTCATCACAGCTGGGATTTCCCTGGACATCCAGGCATCCTTGGTGCCAGTGCCATCTTGGAACTCCAGGTGTGTATTCAACCAAGCATTGGCAATCTTCAGTTGGACTTTATGGGGCACATTGTGGCACAGCAGCCACAAAGCAACAATTCCCATAGCACATGAATGGCACAGCTGGCATATCCTTGCACATATAAGTGTACATTCCTACTCCTATCGCTGTTTAAGCACTAGGCCACACAGCTGGCCTGTCTTTAGCTACAATCCATCTCACAACCCGCTCTAAGATATTGCTACACTCTCCCAATGTCTAGATTAGCCCAACACCTTATCACTGTTCAAAATGGGATCATTGTGTACAGCAAATTCTTTGATCACCTCACACATTCAATTTTATTTGCAAACACCAAAAGTGAACAGAAATCAAACAAACTGAAGTTACAGTTACCTTTTGGAACAGAAATGAACTGCTTACATGTCACACAGTAAATATTTGACAATCAGTGAATGGTCACAGCATGCAGCTCTCATCTCCTGGAACTGAGTGTCAATTAAATCCTGTCTGGCTCGTAGTGCCTGATATTGCTGCATCCTATAGTGCAGAAGGAGATATTTCTCCTGCTCAATGTCCTCCTCCCCTTCCTTGTAAGATTGAACCTGCTCTCCCAGTTCCTCAGCATCTATCACACCCACTCATTCTTGCTCCAATTGTGCAGAACACAGCATGCTGGGATTATCTGGTATACTCTGACAGGAATACACCACAAAGCTTCACCAGTCCATGTGGGCGCATTTTCTGCTCCCCATGGCCCTGGTCAAGAAATGGGCAGCAGTTGCTATAGTTCAGTGACAGGGTCCAGGGACATCCCCTCCCTGTGCAGACATGCTGCCTCATTCATCTGGAGGAAATGGCATTGAAGATGGAAAGGGTTAGAAGAGATTTACCAGGATGTTGCTGGGAATGGAAAGTTGGAGTTGTAAGGAGAAGCTGGATGGACTGGGACTTGTTTCACTAGAACATAGGAGGTTGAGGCGTGACCTTATAAAGGTTTATACAGTCATGAGGGGTATAGATAAGGTGAATGGCAGATGTCTTTTCCCCAGGTGGGGGATTTCAAGATTGGTGGCTTATATTTAAGGTGAGAGGAGAAAGATTTAAAAATGACATGAGGAGCAACTATTTTTACGCAGGGTGTGGAATGTGAAAGTGGTGGATGCAGTTGCAACGTTAAAAGACATTTGGCTTAGTACATGAATAATAAATGTTTGGAGGGATATGGGCCAAGTGCAGGCAGGCAGGACTAGTTTAGTTTAGGGTTGTAGTCAGCATGGAGTAGTTGGACTGAAGGGTCTGTTTCTCTGAATGACTGGCCTTCCTGAGGGACCAGTCAGCTGTGCCCTGTTCATATAGAGGCTGCTTGGTTTCCACTGGAGGTAACTGCTGCTCCTGGGCTTGCTGACACATCTGTTCCTCTTCTATTTTTCTGAACTTTCACTGCACCACAGCGGAAGTGATGGTTGCATGCATGGTGGCTGAATCAATCAGCTATACTTCAATTGACTCTGTACGGGGATCAGAAGAAACAGAACAGGCCCTCAGCAATGTGAGCAATCTGCTTTCACATTATTTACAAGTGACGGATTACCATACTACTCCGTACAATGGACATAGAGCAGGTCATGGCATAATTCTTCTTGGCAGTTTGACATTGGACCTTGTTCTGAAGAATGCACCACTAGTTATGTGACACAGAAATAGTAGGAGATTGTAAGTGCTTCTTGAGCACTGAACCCCTCTCCTCACAGCCTCACATCATCCATGGAAGGCATTATTGCTTGTAAGAGTGCCTTGTATTATTGCAGTTCTGCTTGAGAAGGAATTAGTTCTCTGCTTCTGTGCACCCCAAACCATCTTGCTTTAACTGTGCATTTTGTTGCCTGCAGGTGCCTTTTTTCAGGTTGCAGGATGTGCATGGTCACTGGCCCTTGGGCATGTTCTGACACATTGGTTCCATGGACGCAATGCCCAATATGGTGGTCCAGAGGAGTGAGCGGTGAGACAGAGTTGTCAAGGCCTGACTTTCATGTCTGGAATTTTCGGTGACTAGTTTCTGTCAGACAGGTGGTAGAATAGAAGTGCATTTTAATGTGGTGAGGTTAAGTAATAATGAGTGACAATGAGTGATAATCTCTGTTATTAAGCCTCCCGTCACTCACTACTGAGAATCTCATATCAAGGTCAGAAAATGCCACTTGAAAGACCTCACTTGACATCTTATGTGATTCTCCCAAATTTAGCCCATGCCCTCAAGGGCCTGAGCAGCTTCTGTTCTGTGTGTCTACAGAACGTGCACAATGATGTATAAATATGGCATGAGGTTTTCAATTGTGTTAAGAAGTAAATAGGATGATATCTTATGTGCTTTACTCTGTTAATTGCCTCCTAAGTAATGTTTAGACAATGTTAAATTTGGTTAGTTCCAGTAAAAGTCTCAGAATATGGAATCCTGTTATGTGAGCATTTGAGTAGGCCACTATAATTCATATCTCTTTTTAAAAATTATCAGTCTCTACAGGGATCAATCGGTTGTGGTATATATTTAATTAACATTATGAGTAGTTGCCTGTAACATTTGAGGAATATATTGACTGTGATCAGTAAATAGAACATTTGACCATGTCTGACTTCAGAGCAAAACAGGAACAAGATAGGGTGTTTTTTTAAAATCTTGTTCATGTACTGTGGGTGTCACTGACATGAGAAAAAACTTTTGCTCATGATTTGGTAACTGACTTTCCCATTGCGTAGGAGTTAGTAGATAGCATTTCCATTACTGTACAGACCTTGTACAGCAAACCTCCTCAACTTCCTCAAAGGACTTCCACTCATTGCAAGAGGTAACATGAAAAGAAACTTGGATAACAGCATGACATATTCTGGATGTTATCACAATGGAGACAAGTTTCAGCTATTCTAGCCTGTTCAGGAAATGAAAATTGTGCATGCAAATTACATGTTGTAGTGAAATGTACTTTGCTCCACTACATAATTTCACTAGTCCAAGAGATACAAACAACAGGAACAGAAAATCATCATTGCAATTGTATTTGAGGCTTTAAAGAGGAACTTTTCTCTCATCAAACCAGAAAGTGCATTGGTATATGTTCTGACTCATTTGTCTTAGCAAGTTTTCAGATGATACTAAGTTGTGAGCCATAGTATGTTGTGTTGATGAGAGTAGGAGATGATACAGGGATATGGACAGTGTTATGATATCCATAGAGACTGAAGACTTTAAAAATGAAATTCTCAGGTTCCCAATGAGAAAGATCACATGGCATGATTTTGTGTGTTAGGACACTTAATATATCAAGCTTTATTATTATTGACCTGATATGACTTAATAAGCAACTAATAAAATGAATTCCAGAAATTATATTCCACATTAACTTTTAAATATGTCTGAAATCCCCACTCCACATTCACACATTACACACAGCATGGAATTTTCCCCTCTCTGTTGTGGCAAGGTTAATGGTGAGTATGGTGACAGGATATCACCAGCAAGTGGCAATTAACTTATTTCCATGCGTTTTCAACTCATTAAAGCTCCAAGTTGTCCAATTTATAACTTTGTCCTCTCCAACATCGAGAAACTACACGGCACAAATTTATAAAGCATAGCAGGTACCTGGACGATGGAGCTTGCTGACAATGGGCAACTACTTCATCTTCATCATCCCTCATGATCCATGATCCCAACTTCTTGATCCTACATCTGCACAACGCTGCACTGGCAAATCCACAGCTCACCATATTATCATACCTGCTCCTGGACCAACTCGGTCACCACTGAGAACATCAACGCTGTATTTTGGAGCTGCTGGTCACCTACAACTGGTGTGCTTCTGCCAGTTTACTTTGCATTGCAGAGTCACCCATTCATCTCATGCATCTTACAATTACACTGATATCAATATATACACACAATATCTCTTTTCTTACATTTTTAATGCTCATTGACTTTACTGCTACTTAGAGACTGTCAGCCATTGTATAGGTCACACTTCTTTTCTAGGGCACTGTAGCAATTATAATGAGGTCTGCCAGGTGGACCTCATAGAATATGAGTTCCCTGATTAGAACTATATTTCTGGTCCAAACCGGGAGCCCGGGCTGACAGATATAAACAGGAGTGGCAGACTCTGGTCTCCCTGCTGCAGGAAAGATGTTGTTAAACTTCAAAGGGTTCAGAAAAGATTTACAAGGATATTGTCAGGGTTGGAGGGTTTGAGCTATAGGGAGAGGCTGAATGAGCTGGGGCTATTCTCCCTGGAGCATCGGAGGCTGAAGGGTGACTTTGTAGATGTTTATAAAATCATGGGAGGCATGGATAGAGTGAATAGTCAAGGTCTTTTCCATAGGGTAGGGAAGTCCAAAACTAGAGGACATGAGTTTAAGGTGGGAGGAAAAGATTTAACAGGGACCCGAGGGGCAACTTTCTCATGCAGAGAGTGGTGCATGAATGGAATGAACAGCCAGAGGAAGTGGTGGAGGCTGGTACAATTACAATATTTAAAAAGCATAGGGATAGGTACATGAATAGGAAGGGTTAACAGAGATATGGGCTAAAGCTGGGAAATGGACTTAGATTAATTTTGGATATCTGGTCGGCATGGATGAGTTGGACCAAAGGGTCTGTTTCTGTGCTACTTGACTCCTTCACTCTATGACCCTGTTCACTCTGAGAGCTGGCTCTGAGGGAGCTGGATCAATGTCAAGGACTCATCTTGTGTAAGTAAAGGGTGACCATCCTCTGTGGAGTTATTTCAAGTCCAATCTCTTCAGTGCTTAGGGACATCAAGTGTGGTTCATGCAGAGGGAGGAGTAAACAGCTTGTGATGGTGGGGAGCACTGAACAATCAATTGATCAGTCAGCTAGGGGGTGAACATGTTGCCGTACGGCACCATGCTACATCAGCAACTGACCTGCTGCATGTGCTAACACCTTAGGCGGCAACACACAACATGGGTTTCAAGCAACTGGCCATGTGTGAAATCCAAGAAGTAGAATCCTTAGTGGAGTAATTAGGGAAGTCAATCAGCCAGGAGATGCTGCCACAGGCAGTCTAGGGGCTTGTCTAATCCCAGTGAAGGGGATTAGGCTACTTTTAGTCCTGCAGGTCAAGTGTGAAGAATCTGAGGATTACAGGTGGATCAGTCAATCTGCAATGGGTACATCAGTTTCGGGGGTTGGATAGTTTCTTTTCCCTTGAGACCAAGGGACGGATTGAGTCTGATGGAAGGTAATGCCAGAGAAGTTAGTGATAATGTGTGAGCAGGAGAGGTGAAGAGATATTCCTGAGGAGTGAATACAAAGTACATGAAAGGTTAATAGTTTGGGAGGATGTTGTGGGTGGAGCTATTTAATGGTAGTCTATGAGAGATGATGAGCACATGTGTGGTGGCAGAGTCAGAGTGAAGTCCTGGCCCTCTGACTGTGACATGGTAGGGAAAACTTGCAAAGACCTAACTTTGTGGAGTTTAGAAGATCATTAACTTTCTTCTGACATTGCTTTTCACTGATGCCACAGCACTGACCTGGCCTGCAATTTGTGCTCAGATCGTCTGGGTCTGTTTGTATGGCTTTCTTTGGTGGTCAGACAACCCTCCTCTCCAGTAACCCATCCACCAACACCAGCACAACCCTGGAGCAGGTGCTAGCTTTCCTTTTGTTAACAACATTTTCTGTGTCATGCAGCAGGGAGCTCCTGACCTGTAGCATCTGAAGTGAAGCTGGGCTTTAAGAATGGTGCCAGAGGTGGTATGTAAGCCAGAAGCAATGTTCCCTCTAATTTATTTTCCACAGTGCAGACCTCAGAAGGTTGTGTGCAGCATCTATTTTTGGAACTGGAAGCTAATTTGTCGCATGCTGATTGGCTTGTGCAGCATCTCCCAGCGAGTGTGGACCTCTGCCTTGCTTACCATATGATTCCCTGAGAAATGGGCCAACATCTAGGCTGCATAATTAATGAAGTGAAATGCAAGATTGCATGAGAAAATTCACCCCAGAGAATGATAGACTGGACATCATGAAACTTTCCCATCAAATTTGATCTGCAAAATTTGGCCCCTGGTGTGGTATAGAATTCCTCAGGCTCCTCCCAGTTTCCATAGGATCTGTTCTTCCTTTCACCAAAAAGACACATTTTCCATATTCCTTTTTAAAAGTCTTTTTTCTTTTCACTTCTGAGGACAATCAAATTAGCTTCCAGTAACCAGGTATCCTCTGTTGACAACTTACTCTTTCATTCTCCATAAGTCTCATCTCTTCAAACAGGGAATCTGACCTCACTAGCATTCTGCTTGGTGGTCAACACAAAAGTAATCCTTTTCCTCTACTCGGTATAGGCAGCAATTGTTTTCCAATTTCTCCAAAACGATCTGTCTGACTGACTGCCTGATCAGTTGGCTCTTCCTTTGTGTCCAGATATTAAAACCTGCACACTATATTCATTAAAACTTGACTTAGGCCTCAGTCCTTTGGGAATTTCCCAGATGACCATTCCTGGTATCTTGTGACATTTATCACCTCTATCACTCTGTGGTGCTGGATAAGGGCTGTTTGAAATTGTTTGCAGCCCCTGGCTCTGCCTACCAACTTTGTTTGGATCATCAAAATGCACATGGTCACTGGTCACTTCATTTGTTTAGCCACTCTCTCAAGTGAGATGAAAAAGGCTTCTCATCAAATTTAGGCAATGCTTGGATATATTTAAACAGATCTCCACCAGGCCTTTGGCTATGATGGGCTTGCTCATCCTCACTATCTTCCTCGGCAGAATTGTCACATGGAAAGGCAGGTGAATAGCAGAAGAAGTTTATGTACGAATTCCCATATAGATAGGATTAAAGCAGGTAAATAATTGGCCATATAAAAACAAAATAATGCAGTTGCTGGCATAAAAACAGAAAATGCTGGAGAAGTTCAGAGCTGGCAGTGTCTTTGAAGAGAGAAACAAAGTTAACATTTTCAGACCGACATGACTCTGTTGGAACCTGGGGACCTGGAAAACGATACCTTGATGCTGTTTACGAAGGGGGAGGAGGAGCAATTAGAACAAATGGTGAGGGTGCCCACAGCAACAGGCAAAGGGAGTGCTAATGGTAGTATAGGAGAGATATTGGTTCAAATTGAAATGTTAGCTCTGTTCCTCTCTCCATAGATGCAGTCTCCCCTACCAAGTTTCTCCAGAACTTTCTGTAAGCATTGTACCACTTGTGGTTGGGGTAACAGGAGAAGAGGCTGCTCAGACAGCTGGAGTCAGATAATGGAGCACTATGGGAGATGTATACATGGAGGCAAAAAGCATGGCTGAGGTACAAATTACTGCAGTGTTTTGCATCTGTCTTTATCAAGGAAGAGAATGCTGCCAAAGTCTTAGATTCATAGAGCCATAGAGCTGTAGAGCATGAAAACAGACTCTTTGGTCCAACTCATCCATACCGACCAGATATCCTAAATTAATCTAGTCCCATTTGCCAGCATTTGGCCCATGTACCCCTAAACCCTTCTTATTCATACACCCACCAGATACCTTTTAAATGTCGCAATTGTACCACCGCTTCTTCTGGCAGCTCATTCTATACACGCACTACCCTCTGTGTAAAAGCTGCCCCTTAAGTCCCTTTTAAATCTTTTCCCTCCTACCTTAAACCTATGCCCTCTAGTTTTGGACTTCCCCACCCCAAGGAAAAAATCTTGTCTCTTCACCCTATCCATGTCCCTCATGACATTATAAACCTCTTCAAGGTCACCCCTCAGCTCCAATGCTCCAGGGAAAATAACCCCAGCCTATTCAGCCTCTCCCTATATCTCAAACCCTCCAACCCTGTCGACATCCTTGTAAATCTTTTCTGAACCCTTTCAAGTTCCACAACATCCTTCCTGGAGCAGGGAGACCAGAATTGCACACAGTGTTCCAACAGTGGCCTGGCCAATGTCCTGTACAGCCGCAACATGCAATGTGAATAAAGAGGTGACTGAGACACTGGGTGGGCTAAAATTGACAAAGAGGCAATATTAGAAATCCTGGCTGTACTTAGGATTTGAAGTAAGGGTGAAAATTGTGGAGGCACTGGCCATAATCTTTCAGTCATCTGCAGATATGTGGAGTTGTGCCAAGCTACTGGAGAAGTGTGAATGTTCAACCTTTGTTCAAAAAGTTGATGTAAACAAAATTCCAGGAATACAGGCCAATCAGTTTAACCTCAGTTATGGGAAAACTTTCAGAAATGATAATTCCCAAACAAAATTAATAATCACTTGATCAAATGTGGATTAAGTAAGGAAACCCAGCAGTGGCACTCAGCAGTTTCCCCACTAGAGGTACAGCTAATAGCTAGTTACATTGCATTAGCACAGAATGTATAAATTGCTGCGCATGCTTACTGTGACTTTTTTTCTGATGTAATAGCCCTTCTCTAAAAGTTCAATGTCTGCCAGACATGTGGCATAGCATTCAGTTTGAGCAATTTCTTCGGAAGTAATTTGAATACTTGACTTCAAGGACTTCTTGCTTTCTGTCCTTTGCAGCATTTCAACACGCTGAAAACATTGAGCCCAAAATGTTTAAGTTCCCCATGGATATTTTCCCAGAAAATCCCAAATCTACGTGCCAATTCCAATGGCCTGTGATCTGGGCTGCTTTCATTAATTAATCAATGCTGACTAGAGTCTTCCATTGGCACAGGTCTTATACATGTCTTCCATGAATCACTGACAGTGTTACACGCTTACAAAGCAATGTAAACATAAAAAAACACACAAAAGTAGATGGAACTATCTTTAGCTGAATTATCTATTTGTCTTTAATGCGACTATCAAGTAGTATAGATAAGCTTGAACATAAAACTCATGTTAGAAGTAAGGTGAGATCCATTTAATGAAATAAATATTGTAATTTATTACTTTTCAATCTGTTTGTTGTTGATTTGGAATGAAAAATTGTCGGATGCTACACTGCTAATCCTGAGATTTAATTTTGAAATATTTTGCCACTGCAATTAAACCTTTCCAAAACTAAGGTTGGTTTTCAAAGTGCTGGAATTTATCCATCCCTGGCTAATAAGTCAGGGAGTTACTCCCTGGTAATCTCAACTGTTTCCCAGATGAATTCAATGTTGGGAGCAGTGTTAATTGCTCCAATGGGAGACTTCTACCCCTAGTTCAGGAGGAAATCTCACTTTGGAGAGCTGCCTGCTAATCGAATGGCCAGTGCTCTGAAGTTCCTGCAGCATGCACCAGGGGGCAATAGCAATTGCTGGAAGCATAGGTAGTCATAGCATGTTGAGGAGCCCAGGTCAATTTGGGATTGGGGCTCACAGCAAACGCATGAGGACCCAAGCTTAAGAAGTTGGGGCACAGGATTTCAAGGGCAGATGAATCTGAAGGGGATGCCATCAATGATCCCAGGGGGCTCCTAAAGTTGGTCTCCCCTACAATGAAAGCTTTTGGACTTCCCCCACGTATGGGTCTACTCCCTCCTTAAAGGGTTAAATACTGGCGATGGTGGGATGAGACTCTTAAGTGGTCATTAATTGGCTACTTAATAGGCCAAGAATGGGTATCAACCTGATGCCTCCGTTAGTAAAATTTCAGGCTGGTTGAGGTGTAGGTAGTTAGGCAGCGGTGGGGCTAGCAGCTGGATTCTAGGTGCTCCTCTGCCTCTGGAGCCACCAACACAATTCTAGAGTGTCTGAATTAGATTTTTGCATACGTATGTCAAAGTTACAAATTAATTACTTGAACGGTCCATATTTCAATGATATGGTGACACCGTCAACATTTTGATTAGATTAGATTTGATTTTATTTATTATTGTCACGTATACCTAGGTACAGTGAGAAATTTTATTTTGCTTGCAGTACAGGCAGATCAGGTAATAGAACAGAGTGAAGAATACATTGTTATAGCAGTAAAGGAGGCACATAGAACCTTTAAACCTGAAAGTAGATTTAGGAGAACACTGTTAGTAATTCTGATAGACTTAGAATTGAGGTTTAGAAGAGCAGAATGATTATAAGATATGTAAGAATAAGATCCGCTGCAGTCAGCTTGCAAAATGTCATCACATGCTGGTGCCATCTTGAATTTTTTATCCCCTTTTTGCTAAAGAGCCGTCTCTTGCTCTTTGCAGAGCTTCCCTACCTAAGGCCAGCCACCTTTCTAAATTTAATGTACTTGGAGAAGTAATCCACACAACTGTTTACATTCATGGTTGCACTAATGCAGTTATCATAAGCAGATCTGAGCCAACCATCATCTAAAATTTATGCCTTTGCATGTGCTGTGTCCTACTTTGAACGGAATAGCAAATCACAAACAGGCAGAGTTGAATTCCACCTTTTACCTTCTTTGGGAGCTCCCAGAGGAGAAAGGTACGCAGAAATTTGAATGTTTTGCAAACTCCTGCTGAGGGATTAATGAAAATTTTGAACAATTTTAGCATCTATTATTTTGAAAATTTGAAACTTTATTCTTACCAGAATGTGTTTTCAACTTCTTCCAAAAAATTACTTTGAGTATAATCCATCAAGTGATTCTTGCTCTTAGAACCATAGAGTCATAAAGCATGGCAACAGACCCTTCGGTCCAACCAGTCCACGCCGACCATCTACCCAAACTAAAGTTAGTCCCACCTGCCTGCACTTGGCCCATAGCCCTCCAAATCTTTCCTATTCATGAATTTATTCAAATGTCTTTTAAACATTGTAACTATACCTGGATCCATCACTTTCTCTGATAGTTCATTCCACACACGAACCACTCTCTGTGCAAAAAAGTTGCCCCTCATTTCCTTTTTAAATCTTTCTCTTCTCACCTTAAAATATGCCCCCTAGTCTTGAACTCCTCCACCCTCAAGAAAAGACCCTAGTCATTCACCTTATCTATGCTCCTGATGATTCTATAAACCTCAATAAGGTCACTCTAAACCCCAAGCTCCAGTGAAAAAATGTCCCAACCTTTCCAGTCTACTTTTATACATACAACCCTCCTTTCCCAGCAACATCCTGGTAAATCTTTTCTGAACCCTCTCCAGTTTAATAATATCCTTCCTCTAACAGAGTGACCAGACCTGCACACAGTACTCCAGAAGAGGCCTCACCAACATCCTGTACAGTCTCAACATGATGTCCCAACTCCTATACTCAAAGGTCAGAGCAATGAAGGCAAACATGTTAAAGGCCTTCTTAACCATCCTATCTATCTGTGATGGAAATTTCAAAGAATTATGTACCTAAACCCCTCTCTGTTCTACACCAGGACCCTACCATTAATTGTATAAATCCTGCCCTTGTTTGTATGACCAAAACACTATACCTCATATTTATCCAAATTAAATCCATCTGCCACTCCTCAGCCCCTTTTCCCAATTGATCAAGCTGACATTTTAATCTTAGATATCCTTCTTCACTGTTCAATATACCATTAATTTTGGTGTCATCTGTAAATTTACTAACTGTGCCTTCTATATTCACATCTAAATCATTTATATAAATGACAAACAAAAGTGGACCCCACAACGATCCTGTGGAGTACCAAACCAGGCCTTCAGTCCAAAAAACCCTTCTTCATACAAAGAATGATATTTAGCTGAGCAGTAGAGTCATGCCTCAGTTAATCAAAACAAAAAGCAAAAAACATTTGGGCCTAGAAAGTAGACCCCACTACTTCTTGGCTGGGGTGTGGTTAGGAGTCTGTAACCTGCCCATGTCCATTGATTACAAAATTTGGTGTTGTCATGGGATGAACATCTCCCACACAATGGATAGGGCAATGTGTGCTATTAACACCTTGAGCTTTGCAAGTTGGTGGTGTTGGCATAACAAGTAGTGTTCGGGCTACTGTGCCCGTCTGCTCCAGGCTGGCAGCATCCTTTGCTCTCTCTCCTTTTCATCTTTGTTCTTTGTCTTTTTTCTTTCTTCATCTTTGACGACGGAGCAGTGTCAGCGAGGCGGTGTCAGCAGGGTTAGTAGTGTGGATCAGGACTCTGGGCCACGGCAGGGCCTGAAGGGGGCGCTCCTGGCAGCAGTAGGCCCGGGCCTGGATTTGAGGTGGTGCACAGAGTTGGGACTCCAGGCTGTGGTAGCCCCAGAGCCTTGACTCATGGCAGGGCGGCATGTCGGCTGTGGTGGTGGCAGTGCCTTAAGCGGGTACTCCTGGCCACAATCGGCCCAGTGCAGGGACTCTTCTTATTTTTTATTCATTAACGAGATGAGGGTGTCGCTGGCTAGGCAGCATTTATTGCCCATCCCTAATTGCCCAAAAGGCAGTTGAGAGTCAACCACATTGCTGTGGGTCTAGAATCACATGTAGGCCAGACCAAGTAAGGATGGCAGTTTCCTTCCCTAAAGGACATGAGTGAACGAGAGATAGTAGGAACTGCAGATGCTGGAGAATCTGAGATAACAAGGTGTAGAGCTGGATGAACACAGCAGGCCAAGCAGCATCAGAGGAGCAGGAAA
>NC_063337.1:26366821-26488640 GCF_021869965.1 Rhincodon typus | reverse complement strand
AGGTGGGAGGAAGAACAGGTTAGGGAGGCAGGGACGAGCTGGACTGGTTTTGGGATGCGGTAGGGGGAGGGGAGATTTTGAAACTTTTTTTTCCAGAATGTTGTCTGGGTCTACTAGATTAACAATCCAGCAATAATACCACTAGGCCATCATCTCCCTGTAGTGTCAATGAGGTGACAGAGCAATGGAGCCAGCATCTCCTGGGACATTGGCATCATTGTTGCTGTACCCAGAGCGGGGTCTTTAAGGCCTGGAACACCTTGCAGAGACCTTGCAGAGGACCTGGAGCCATGCTTGAGACACAATTTCAACAGAAGATGAACAATAAATAAGATTATTTAAGTAAGGTGTAGAGCTGGATGAACACAGCAGGCCAGATCCAAAATGTCAGCTTTTCTGCACCTCTGATGCTGCCTGACCTGCTGTGTTCATCCAGCTCTACACCTTGTTATCTCAGACTCCAGCATCGGCCGTTCCTACTATCCCTATTTAAGTAATCTCTTTTTACTCTTTTTATAACTCAAAATGGTGCCGGATTCTGTAGACAAAACACTTTTCACTGTATCTTCCTAGATATATGTGACAATAAAATCATTCATTCATTCAGTAATAGAAGCAGTTTGTCACTCTTAAGGGGAAACAGCACTGAATTATAGGATGCTGCTAGATACAATTGCTGCAATTGCAAACAGGAGAAACGGCACAACACAGCAACTGCCATATTCATCTTTCTATAACTCTGTCACTGAATGTCCTCAGTTCTGAATCACATCACCCTACCCCAGTACCAGAACAGCTATCTGATGATGATCATATTGCTCTTTTTGGCCACTTCTTGTTGTGTAAGTTGACTTGTGTTTTCTACGTTATCAAAGTAACTATACTTCAAAATTACTTAATTGGTTACAATTCATTTTGTTATGTCCTGTCATACATGTTCTGTCCGCTGTAAAATTGAGGTGTTCTAAGATCTGCTAGCTACATCCTAATTCGCACAAAGAAATATTCACCATTAACCCTCACTGACGCATGTTGGCTTTGTTTAAGAGATACCTCAATTTTAAAACTTTCATTCTCATTTTCAAATTCATCTCTGACCTCACCTCTCCCTATCTTTATAACCTTTTCTGCCTTATAAACCTCAGAGATATCTGTGCTCATTCAATTCTGACCTTTTGAATATCCCTAATTTTAATTACTCTGCCATTGTGGCCATGCTTTCAGCAGCTAAGGCCCAATGCTCTAAAAATCTCTCCCTAAATCTCTCTGACTCTTGACCTCAACCTCTAGTTGTTCCTTAAACCCTACCTTTTTGACAAGGCATCTGTTGATTAAAAAGTGATTGAAACCACGTGGATCTATTGACTATGAGTTTCTTGAATAGGGTTGTTAACCTGGGCCAATTAGGGAGCCTTAGCTGACCAATATAAACAGGGGATTCAGAATATGTTCACTTTGGGACTGGCTAGCCACAGCTGGTGTACTGTGCACACATAAGTAAAGGGCGACTTGGTGACAGGACACCGGCCTCTGTAAAGATATTTCAGATCACCTGGCCTAACACCTTCTGATGTCGTTCAGTGTCAAATTTTCTTTGATAGATCTCTTTGAAACACCTTTGTTAAAGACCCAACAGAAAATTATTATTGTTTTGTTGTTGCTGTTTGATGGCAGTTTCATTATCGGAAGAGTTGGGAAAAGAGCTGAACACTGAAATTCTCAGTAAACCGCCTGACTCCAGAACTCATACTGAGAAGAGGTTCAGTGATGATTTACTTGAAAATGTTTGAACCATAAATACTGTGGAACAATTATACAATTTCCTACAACAATTGTTCAAAAAAAATTTCAGCCATTTCCCTGTATATTATGTATGAATCCAATCACCAAAGTGTTTTTGAATTGCCTTGTGTTGTTGTCAACTTTGTTGGGACTCAGAGATTCTATTATTAGCCTTGATCTTGGGTTAGAGCACATGACCATAAAATATAAGACCATTCAGCCCTTCAACTCTGCTTTGCCTTTTGATGAGATCATGGCTGATCTGATAATCCTCAAATTTATTTTCTTTCCTTTTTTGCAAAACCCTTGATTCCTTTACTGATTAAATGTCAGGCTATCTCACCCTTGAATATACTTAATAATGCAGCCCCTACAGCACTATTTAATAAAGAATTGCACAGATTCACAACCCCCTGAGAAAAGAAATTCCCTCTCATCTGTCTTTATTGTGTGACTCCTTAATCTGAGATTATGCCCTCTGGTCTGGGACTGTCCCACAAGCGGAAACAATCTTTCCACACCTACTCTGTCAATTCCTTTAGGAATCTCGTAAGTTTTCTCTCATTCTTCTAAACTCCAGAGATTATAGACCCAATCCATGCAGCCTCTCCTCATAAGATAGTCCCTAAAATTGGATCAACCCATTGAACATTCTCTAGACTTCCTCAAAAGGCAGTGTACCTTTCTTTAGATAAGAGGTCCCAAATTATTCACAGTTTTCCAGCTGTGGTTTGACTAGTATCGTGTATTCTTTTAGCAAAAACTCCAGATTTGTATAGTCCATTCCTTTCGAAAGAAAGGCCAATATTCTATTTGAGATAACAAGGTGTAGAACTGGATGAACACAGCAGGCCAAGCAGCATCAGAGGAGCAGGAAGGCTGATGTTTTGGGCCTAGATCCTTCTTCAGAAATGGGGGAGAGGAAGGGGGTTCTGAAATAAATAGGGAGAGAGGGGGAGGCGGATAGAAGATGGATAGAGGAGAAGTTACGTGGAGAGGAAACAGACAGGTCAAAGAGGCGGGGATGGAGCCAGAAAAGGTGAGTATAGGTGGGGAGTTAGGGAGGAGATAGGTCAGTCCAGGGAGGACGGACAGGTCAAGGGGGCGGGATGGGGTTAGTAGGTAGGAGATGGGGGTGGGGCTTGAGGTGGGAGGAGGGGATAGGGGGGAGGAAGGACAGGTTAGGGAGGCGGGGACAGGCTGGGCTGGTTTTGGGATGCGGTAGGGGGAGGGGAGATTTTGAAGCTTGTGAAGTTCACATTGATACCATTGGGCTGCAGGGTTCCCAAGCGGAATATGAGTTGCTGTTCCTGCAACCTTCGGGTGGCATCGTTGTGGCACTGCAGGAGGCCTAGGATGGATATGTCGTCTGAGGAATGGGAGGGGGAGTTGCACCTTGCTATCTCAGATTCTCCAGCATCTGCAGTTCCTACTATCTCTGAATAAATATTCCATTTGCCTTCCCTATTACCACTGAACTTGCACGGTAGTTTTTTCTAAGATTTATGCATGATTCCCAATTTCCTCTATTCTGTCTTTCTGCGATCTCTTTCAATTTAAGTAATATTCAGCTCTGCTATTCTTCTTGCCAAGTGCATAGCCTCACCTTTTCCCACATTACATTCCATTTACCAAGTTTTTATCCACTCGCTTAACGTGTCTATATCCCTCTGCAGACTGTTCGTGTCATCCTCATCATTTGCCTTCTCACCTAATTTTCTGCCATCTGCAAACTTGATGATAGTACATTCACTTTCCTCATCCCAGATATTAATATACACTGTAAATAGTTGTGGTCCCAGGACTTATCCTTATTGTACTCCACTTGTTAAAAGGTTGCCATCCTCAATTCTCCCCACTATTCCAACTTTCTGTCTTCCAATAACTAGTCAATCCTCTACCCATGCTTATATACTACCTCCAACATTATGAGCTCTCATATTATTAAGTAGCTGAACATGTGCTACATTGTCAAATACCTCTGAAAACTCAAATATATTACATTCGCTGCTTTCTCTTTATCTACCCTTCTTGTTACCTCGTGAAAGAATTCAAGTAAATTTGTCAGGCATGTTTTCCCATTCAAGAAATTAGTTAATCCCTTTCTCTTCCCTGCTGGCAAACAAAGCTTGTGTTTAATTCATGGATCAAGGGTCGTGGTGTGGCTTGGTCAGAAATTAGCTGCATCAGAAATTCTGATGTTTGGGATTATTATTGTTCAGGGTGATATATGCAGCCTAATTCTGTATTAATACAACGTCCATAGAGATGAGTGTCTTTTTTTTCAAAATAGAAGGAAATCCAAAATCACCGGTATTCACTAAAAAAATACTGGCAGAAGATCCCTTGGAAGATGTTTTGCTATTTAAGAGTCAAACAAAATAGAAACTAAATGCGACATTAGTTAATTACTTAAATTCTAAAACCTATTTCAGCATTATTTAAACATGAAATAGCACAAATTGCAAAATCTTGTCCTCAGCTGTCATCTTGGGATACAGCTTATCAAATGCTGCCACAAAGTCATTCAAAGTTCTCTCTTACTTACAAAGAATTTCGGCTCCTCTTCCTCTAGGATATAATCTGATCTCCTGCTGATAACAGGACGTGACAATCCTAAGTACCACAAGTATAGCTTTTGTCAAAGTTGGCACACATTTGCAGAATTTCCTCAACTCCATTCCGGACAATGCAGATTCAACAATATTACCTTCAGGTAACAGAAAGAACTGGGGCAACTATGCATGTTTCAATTCTGATATGATTCTTCTTCAATTCTGAAATTTGTTGCTCTCTCCACAGATGCTGTCTGATCTGCTGAGTTTCTGCAGAACTTCTTGTTTCTATTTCACATCTCCAACAACTGCTTTTCTTGTAACAACTGTATTTTGCTTATTTTTGGCTTCTGGTTGTGGCCTCTGTCCTCTCCAGCTTTCCTATACTGCACCACTGGACTTGCACTCCTACTGCACTGTATCCTTGTATATAGCCGCAAATAGTTTCAGTTTCCCCACATGTCTTGGTTTTCAATCTCTGTTTCAGTTTTCCTTCCCCTAGAAACTGTGAGGATCAGGTTCTTTGTTTCATTTTAAAGTTTCCCCCTTCAATTACTAATTGCTTGGCAACTACAAATTATATTGTGGGGCCTCCATCAGCAGGTGGAAATGTGGTCGGAGGACATTCAGCCTGATTCAGTTCCTGTGGGATCTTTCTGCAGGAAGAGGAACCTTTATCAAATTGGTGTGTGAAGCAGAAGCTTCATGGTAAAAGCAAAAGAGAAAGTGTAAAGACTACCTTTTTTATATGGACTAAAAAACAAATAAAGGTACTCCTTTAAAACAACGAGATTGTGCAAAGATAACACAGTGTGGAGCTGGAGGAACACAGCAGGCCAGGCAGCATCACAGGAACAGGAAAGCTGACGTTTCGGGTCGGAACCCTTCTTCAGATTATCCGATATGGTCCAGATAGTATAAATTCCAAATAAAAACCGAAAGAACTGCGGCTGCTGTAAATCAGGAACAAAAACAAAGTTGCTGGAAAAGCCCAAATGAGTTCTGAGGAAGGGTCACCGGACCCAAAACATTAACTCTGTTTTTTCCTTCACAGATGCTGCCAGACCTGCTGGGCTTTTCCAGCAACTTTGTTTTTGTTCCTGAGTATAAATTCCAAGTGGAGTGAAATAATATCGCTTCATCAGAGGCTCCACTGATGATGTCACCTAGCATGATGCCGAAACATCTGAATGAGAACAAGCCAGCTCAGTAAGCAAGTCAACAACCTCACCCACAGCCAGACCTACAGATCTTTACCAAAACTTTAAATTTCACCTGTACCTCCTCCAATCTTGTGTATTGTATTCGATGCACCCAATGTAGCCTACTCGATATTGGAGAAACCAACCGCAGACTGGGTGACCGCTTTGCGGAATACCTCCGGTCTGTACACAAGCAGGACCCCAACCTTCTCATAGCTGGTCATTTTAACTTAGCGTCTTGTTCGCATGCCCACTTGTCTGTCATCGACATGCTGCAGTATTCCAGTGAATCACTGCGCAAACTGGAGGAACAACATCTCATCTTCAGACTAGGCACTTTACAGCCTTCTGGACTTAATATTGAATCCAACGTCTTAAAATTGTGAACCATTTCTTCCGTCTCTCTTAGCTTGTTTTCATGTTCTCTCTCCCTTCCCCCCATCGCAGTTTCAAGTCTGGCAGGAGACACACCATTGTTCTGCCATTTTCACATTTGGATCACTTACTCTGAACTATCAACATCTTTTCTCCACCAGCACCCTATGCCCACTACCCCCACCCCCACCCCCCAACAATAGCATAAATCCTGCCCCCTCCACACTTCACTTCAGCTCTGGTGTAGAGTCAGTTAGACTTGAAATGTTAGTTTTCTCTCTCTCCATGGATGCTGTCTAACCCACTGTGATCTCCAACATTTTCAATTCACCAGCAGAGATGTGTGTAGTGGGTTGTCCAGCAGCAAGTGGTAATGGTGGGAGAGGGAACTGAGCAGAGGAATGACTCCGTTCCTGCAGGCTCCCCCTGAAGGGAGGGAGCATGGAAGAGTAGGAAGCCCTAATGGAGAAAGACTGACAAACAATTCGTCAGTCAAGATGTGGGACTGCAGGTTCATACAAAGTGAAAACTCTGTTCTCCTTGTTTAAGCCTTTATTATTCATGTTTGTAAAAACCTGATGCCAGTAGAATGAAGAATCCTTAATTCCATCAGAATTTATTTACTTTCATCATGTCCAGGTTTTTGCTGGTTGGCTTGAATGGGCTATAGAGAGGCCAGTGACCATTTCTGAATTTCTCTAACAATTCAGCACTCTATGGTGCAATCACTATGTTAAAGGTGCAATGTATATACAAGTTGTTATCCTACGCTACATATTCCCTGCTTTGATTCAGAGAATGGTTAGCTATGTTGCCAGTACGCTGCTTAGGAAGGTTCCTTGTTACCTGCTATCTTTAATGAGGGCTCATATCCACGCCTGCCTGCTAATAAATGATTAACTGTCGACTAGCTTCTGTCGGTAAAGTGGAGTATTTTTGAATCAGTTTGAAATCAGTTCGAAGGTAACACATTTTCCAATGAGAAATTTGAACTGAATTCACTGCAGGAAACATAGTGAATGAGACAGATCTGTAATATCTCACATTGCTCTGAGTAATTTAAACCAAAAGAACTGCGGATACTGTAAATCAGGAACAAAAACAAAGTTGCCGGAAAAGCTCAGCAGGTCTGGCAGCATCTGTAAGACTGCCAGACCTGCTGAGCTTTTCCAGCAACTTTGTTTTTGGCTCTGAGTAATTTGTTAGCTGGATTTACTGATGGGACTTGGAAGAGTATACCTGCCATTAGTGATTGAGATTCTGCCAGTTTGGCTCCAAGAACTTGTAAACGAATGGAATTGATTTCCCTTTCTAACACTTGGGATACAGCATTACCCAGCTGGATGGAAAATGAGGTATACTTTGCTGCAGGATTGGTCCTCCTTGTCTAATTTTCCCCTTTATGCTCCACCAAGTCAGTCCATTCGACTCAACCACAATATTCCAAAGTATGTTCAAAGTTGCTTACCTCAGTTCTTGGCTAACCCTACATACTCAGCAAATATAGGGTATTCATACTTCAAAAGCTGTATTAATTTCACAGTATAAACATGTGCACAAAACCATCATAACTAACCATGTTTTCTTCATTTACATTAGACTAGAAATTAACCAGCTCTGTTTGTTATGACACAGACTCCAACAGTAGTGTTTTTAATTCTTTTATTTAATGTTCTTATAGAGATAATTAAGATAGTGGTGTACACCAAACTTTGCAGTGAACACTATTGAAAGGTAATTTGGGAGGATAGGGTTAGTTCCTGACGGTCTTATCTGCAGAACTGATGAATTGTGGCTTATTTAAGCAAATGATAATTTACAAGCCAGAGGTAGAAGATGATAGAAACTGGTTTGGATATTTTCCTGCCATGAATCATCATTTCTTAATGCCCTGTCTAATCATCACCGGTAGAGGATAGACCACTAGTGGGTTTAAAGTGAGGGTCAACTAGATGAAAAATGTGTGACTCAAAGATTGGTGTGAGAGAAACGGCTTTGAATTCACAGGACAAAAACAGAAGTTGCTGGAAAAGCTCAGCTGGTCAGAACTGAGGAAGGGTCACTGGACCCGAAACATTAACTCTGATTTCTCTTCATGGACGCTGCCAGACCTGCTGAGCTTTTCCAGCAACTTCTGTTTTTATCATTTATTAGCAGGCAGGCATGGATATGATTTATGATTTACAGCATCTGCAGTTCTTTCGATTTGAATTCACGGGACATTGGTATCAGGACTGGGGAAGAAGGGAACTGTTCTGATGGGATGGGTGCCACCTGAATCATGCTGGGGCCAGACTCCTGGTGAATCCCACAACTAGCATTGTAGATAGAGCTTTAAACTAAATAGTGGGGGTGAGGTTTCAGTTGCATAGAGAATTTTCGCAAATGTGAGAGGGCTAAGCAGAGGTTATTAAAGTTTCCAGAACAAGTAAGTGGACAAAAAGTTTGGAAAGGCTCAGGAATCTAACTTCAGGCACAATAGATAAGGGGACAACGATGAGAAGGGGGACAGTCAATGCAGAACTGAGGGTATTATATTTTGATATGTGCAGCATACCAAACAAGGTAACTGAGATTATGTCGTAAATTGAATTTGGCGGGTACGAAGTTGTAAGTATCACAGAGAGATGGCTGCAAGGGGATCAGGTCTGGGAACTATCCAAGGATACACACCATATCGAAAGGACAGACAGATGGTGCAGGTTTACCTTGTTAGGAAGAAATGAAATTAAATCGATAGCAAGAAGTGATATGGTATAATGAGGCATGGAATCTGTGTGAGAAGAGTTGAGGAACTGCTAAGGAAAACAGACTATGATGAGAATTATGTACAGGCCTCCAAGCAGTGGTGAGGATGTGGGGAAGAAAATAAATCAGGATATAGAAAAGAAAGGCACCATTTCAATAATCATGGCGGACTTCAATATACAGGTGGACTGGGAAAATCAGGTTGGTAGCGGATATTATGAAAAGGAATTTGTCGAATATCTACTCGACAGTTTATTGGAGCATATTGTGGTAGAGCTCACGAGGAAACGGGTAATTCCAGGTTTGGTGATGTGTAATGAGACAGATTTGATTAGGGAGCTAAAAGTGAAGGAACCCCTTGGGGGCAATGACCATCATATGATAGAATTCACCCTGCAGTTTGGGAGGGAGAAGCTGGAATCAGATGTAACAGTTTTACACTTGAGTAAAGGTAACTACAGAGACATGAGGGAGGAGCTGGCCAGAGTTGTGTGGAAAGGGAGCCTGGCAGGGATGATGGTGGAGCAGCAATGGCAGGAGTTTCTGGGTTATTTAGGAGGTACAACAGCAATTTTTCTCAAAGAAGAACATACTACGGGGAGGATGAGACAATCATGGCTGACAAGGGAAGTTAGGGACAGCATAAAAGCAAAAGAAAAGCATACAATGGAATGAAGATTATTGGGAAGCTAGAGGATTAGGAAGCCTTTAAAAACTTACAGAGGATAACTGAAAAAGCAATGGGGGAAGAAGATGAAATATGAGGGTAAGTGCGCTAGTATCACAAAGAAGATTGTAAGGACCTTTTTTTTTAGATATCTAAAAGATAAAAGAGAGGCAAGAGTAGACATTGGACTGCTGGAAAATGAGGCTGGAGTAGGAATGGGGAGCAAAGAAATGGCGGAGGAACTGAATAGGCACTTTGCATCAGTTTTCACAGGAAGACAATGGTAACATACCAGAAAACAACAAACACTGGAGATCACAGTGGATCAGACAGCATCCATGGAGAAAGAACAAACTAATGTTTCAAGTCATGGTGGCTCAAGTTAGCACTGCTTCCTCACAGCACCAGGGGCCTGGGTTCGATTCCAGCCTCGGCAACTGTCTGTGTGGAGTTTGCACGTTCTCCCCGTGTCTGTGTGGGTTTCCTCTGGGTGCTCTGGTTTCCTCCCACAGTCCAAAGATGTGCAGGTTAGGTGGTTTGGCCATGTTAAATTGCCCGAAGAGTTCAGGGATGTGTAGATTGCGTGGGTTATATAGGGATGGGTGTGGATGGGATTCTCTGAGGGTCGTTGTGGACTTGTTGGGCCGAAGGGCCTCTTTCCACACTGTAGGGATTCTAAGAATATTCTAGATGACTGTTCATCAGAGCTGAAGTGAAGTGTAGCGGGCACAGCATTTATGCAATGGGGTGGGGGTACGGTGCTGGTGGAGAAAAGATGTTGATAGTTTAGATTAAGTGAACAGAATGTGAGAATGGCAGAACACTAGTGTGTCTCTTGCCAGACTTCAAAAGACAGTAGCTGGGATTGGGGGAGGGGAGGGCATGAAAACAAGCTAAGAGAAAGGGAAGAAACAGTTCAAAAATTGAAAGTGTTGAACTCAATATTAAGTCCAAAAGGCTGTAAAGTGCCTAGTCTGAAGATGAGATGTTGTTCCTCCAGTTTGTGCTGTGATTCACTGGAGCATTGCAGCATGCCGAGGACAGACAAGTGGGCATGTGAGCAGGATGCTGCGTCAAAATGACCGGCTACAGGAAGGCCATGGTTCTGCTTGTGTACAGACAGGAGGCATTCTGTAGAGCGGTCACCCAGACTGCGTTTGGTTTCTCCAATGTAGAGTAGGCCGCATTGGCTGCATCGAATACAATACACAAGATTGGAGGAGGTACAGGTGAAATGCTGCTTCACCTGGAAAGACTGTTTAGGCCCTCGGATGGTGAGCAGGGAAGGGGTGAAGGGGCAGGTGTTGCACCTTCTGTGGTTACATGGGAAGGTGCCATGGAGAGGGAGGTTAGTGTTGGTGGTTGTGGTACACCCCTGTTTAAGAAGGGAGGGAAGCAGAAGACAGGAAACTATAGGCTAAGTGTTGCTAAGATTATAGAGTCCATGAGTAAGAATAAGATTGTGGACACTTGGAAGTGCATGGTAAAATAGGGTGAAGGTAGCTTGATCTCGTCAAGGGGAGGTCATGACTGACAAATCTGTTGGAATTTTTTGAAGAGGTAATTGAGAAATTTATACAAAGGAGAGCCAGTGGATGTCATCTATTTGGATTTCCAGAAGGCCTTTGACAAGGTGCAACACAGGAGGCTGCTAAATAAAATAATGGTGTTAGGCATAGGATATTGGCATAGATAGAAGATTTGCTGACTGGCAGAAGACAGAAAGCAAGGATAAAGGGGGTCTTTTTTAGGATGGCAGCCGGTCACTTGTGGAGTTCTGCAGGGGTCCATGTTGGGACCGCAATTGTTCACGTAATACATTAACAATCTGGATAAAGGAGCTGAGGGTGTTGTTGCCAATGTTGCACATCACACAAAGATAGGTTGAGGGACAGGTAGTGCTGAGGAAGCAGGGAGCCTGCAGGGGCCTTGTACAGGCTAGGAGAGTGAGTAAAGAAGTGGCAGATGAAATACAATGTGGGAAAGTGTGAGGTCATGCATTCTGATAGAAAGAATAGACTATTTTCGAAATGGGGAAAAGCTTCTGACATCTGAAGCAAAAAAGGAACTTGGGAGTCCTCATTTAGGATTCTCTTAAGGTTAACATACAGGTTCAGTGGCAGTTAGAAAGGCAAATGCAATGTTAGCATTCATTTCAAGAGGGCTAGAATACAAGAGCAAAGAGGTACCTTTGGTGGTCTATAAGGCTCTGATCAGACCAAATTTGGAATATTGTGAGTAGTTTTCTGCCCTGCATCTAAGGAAGGCTATGCTGGCCTTGGAGGCGATCCAGAGGAGATTTTAAGAGTGATCTTGGGGATGAAGGTCTTGTCATATGAGGAGTGGTTGAGGACTTTGGGTCTGTACTCCATGGAGTTTTGAAGGATGAGGGTGGATCTGTTTAAAACTTACAGAATACTGAGAGGCCTGGATCAAGTGGATGTGGAAAAGGTGTTTCCACTTATAGGAGGGACTAGGACCCAAAGACACAGCCTCAGAGGGAAGGGACAACGCTTTAGAACTGAGATAAGGAGGAATTTCTTCAGCCAGAGGATAGTTAATCTGTGGAACTCATTCCTACAGAAGACTACAGAGGCCAAGTCATTGAGTGTATTTACGACAGAGATAGATAGGTTCTTGATTTGTAAGGGGAATTAAAGGTTATGGGGAGAAGACAGGAGAATGGGTTTGATAAACATATCAGCCATGATTGAATGGTGGAGCAGACTTGATTGGTTGAATGGCCTAATTTCTATTCTTATATCTTATGGTCTAATGGTCTAAACATATGAGGCACTTGTCTTCATATAATTCATTGCCTGATAGCGATAGGTGCAATTTACCTTAACTTGCCAGATATAGTTCTTTGGGACAATAAGAATCTGTAGAGAACACATACACTTTCTCAGGAACTCATGCAGATCTCCACTGCCCCCACCCAATGACTGTGTAACTTCAATAGATCGGCTGGAGCTTAATGCAACATCATCATTAACTTTTTCAAACTACTTCCTCATACAAGATAACTATACTGTTACAGAGATCTACTGCATGATTTTGAGCTTCTTGAGCGTTTTTGGAGCTGCACCCATCCAGGTAAGTGAAAATAATCCACCACACTCCTGCCTTGTGCCTTATAGGTAGTGAACCCACGTTGGGGAGTCAGGACGTGAGTTACTCATTATAGAATTTCCAGCCTCTGACATGCTCCTGTAGCCACCATATTTACATGGTTAGTCCAGCTCACTTCTGGTCAATGATAGCCCCAAGGATATAGGTAGCTGGGATTCAGTAATGATAATGTGATTGAATGCCAAAGCAAGATGATTAGATTTTCTCTTGTTGGAGGTGGCCATTGTGTGTCAATTGTGTGGTTTGAATATTACTTTCCACTTGTCAGCCCGAGACTGGATCCAGACGTATGAAAATGGATCACTTTGTTACCTGAGGAGTTGCTGAGCATTATGCAATCATCAGCGAACATTTTTACTTCAGGCCTTATGATGCAGGGGAGGTCATTGATGAAGCAGCAGGAGATGACTGGGTGTAGGACACCCAGGAGTTATGGTGGACAAAGTCTGACTCATATAGTTGTGGTATTTATCCTGGTGAGTTGCTTGATGGAATTGACCATTGAGAGGATAGATGTACAAGATTCCACTGAACATTCCCAATTCTCTGTTTGTGATTCACAAAGTGTGCTTTAATGTGTAGAAACAAAATCAGTTTTTCTTTGTATTTTCATGCATTAGAAAAATTGCAAAGGAGTTTTCAATTGTGGAGTTGAATGAGACTGCTCAAACCTTCATTTGAAACAGGATTTTACAGCTAACAGAAAGCAAAAAAAAATGTTATTCCATTTGGGCCGCATTTATATCTATGTATCAGAGGTCAAATGCTAAACTGTCTAACGCAATTTTCAGTTCTGTTCTCTAGTATAAAAACGTGTAAATATTGCAAACCTTGGCAAAATGTATACATTTGGATTTGTAACTCATGGAAAGTTTGATTTGTGCAGCAAATCACAAGAAAATAATCTTCTGCTGGATCAAATTGTGTTGAAAAAATATTTTTCATGAGCTATCTCATTGCTGTGACTTTATTCCAAGTAGGTCAAAATACATTGGCAAAATGTAAAATGAAATTGTAAAGTACCAGTAATTCTGCAAATTTACACCATGGCAGATATCTGGGATATGCACCAAGTGGAATGAGATGTCCTTCCATGACCTTTAGTCTTTCTGAAACAGTCAAAGTAATGTCAAAGGTTTAAAATAAACTATAACATTTTAACACTTTATAATTTAAAGTTTTCGAGAAGATTTGTAGCTCGGGTTGTGGATGAGGTTGTAGTCTTGATCGCCGTGTCGACGGGTTTGGTTGCAAACATTTTGTCATCCTGCTAGGTAACATCGTCAGTGCGCCTCCAGTGAAACATCGGTGTTCTGTCCCATTTGTTATTTATATGCCTCTGTTAGCTAGGGTGGTTGGTATTACTTCCAGTTTTGTTTCTCAGTGGTGTGTATACAGGGTCTAATTCAATGTGCTTGTTGATAAAGTTCCGGTTGGAATACCAGGCCTCCAGGAATTCCCTGGCGTGTCTCTGTTTGGCTTGTGCTATTATCGATGTGCTGTCCCAGTCGAATTCGTGTCCCTCATTGTCCGTGTGTAGTGAGACCCAAAACCAGCAAAACTGGTGTAATTTACAAAATACCATGCAAGGACTGTGAGAAACACTACATAGGCCAAACAGGAAGAAAACTGACAATACGGATACATAAACACCAACTAGCCACCAAAAGACACTTGTCTCACTACACACGGACAACAAGGGACACAAATTCGACTGGGACAAAACATCAATAATTGCACAAGCCAAACAGAGGCACGCCAGGGAATTCCTGGAGGCCTGGTATTCCAACCGGAACTCCATCAACAAACACATTGAATTAGACCCTGTACAAGCCACTTAGAAACAAAGTAATACCAACCACCCCAGCATATAAGTAACAAGCGGGACAGAACACCAACACTTCACTGGAGGCACACTGACGATGTTATGTAGCAGGGTGACAAAACATTTGCAACCAAACCCACCAGCTTGGTGAGCATGCCTACTACCTCAACACTTTATAATGTAATAGGACAGAATCACAAGCAAACGTCTGGAATTAGAATGTGATTATGGCAAAAGGGGGAAGTTTTGGGATTTATCGTTCTTCTGGGAAATTTAACAAATAGCATTGTTGGGGACGAGATAGATGAACACTCCTTTGACCCAAAATTTTGCCCAGGAAACTTGGCGGTGACGATGCATTCCAAGAATACCCCAGGAATGCCACCCATCTTGCAGATTTCAGGGCATTCAATAATTCTCCGAAAGATTGTCATCTATTCCACGAAGGGAAGGTAACTTGTGTTCGGTCCACAATTGGAGTGCGTTATTGCCCGTTGGCAGGCAAAAAGATCTCTGCCATTCATAACTGGTCACTAGTCCGTAGACCAATCAACCTTTTTGCTGCCAACAAAAGCTGCATCTGTACATCCCTGGGCTCCAAATCATTTGCATCAAACTGCAATTACTAATCGTTCTAAAAGTTGTTGATATGATGTATGCAATAGGTTTCAAGTTACTTGTTTTTCAAAACTGTAGCTACTCGTTTGAATATTTTTTTTAAAACAGCTCTTTCTCATTTCAGTCCACAGTAATTAAAAACACTAAAATAAAAAGATATGGTCCGTACAATTGCGACTACTCAGAGTGTCACACCTTTCGAGTAAACTGATTATTTGAATGCTTTCTTTTTCTAAGCAGTCACACTTCAGATGGCTTCAGGCTATATCTGTAAGAGTGGTGTGACATTTGTCCACATCTCTTTTTAGAAAGGAAACAGATCCTATTTTGGAACCAGTTAGCCAGTTTTACAGAAGCAGTCTGAATGCAATCCAGAACAGCAATCCAAAGTACAACTATTCTAAAGTAATCCAATGTTGTAAAACTGTTCTGAACAATAAGTATAACTATATACTGTATTTATTGTTGGAAATAAGAACTGAATTATTGAAAAACATTTGAGATTCAGCCCTTCACATTTCTTGAGAAACATGTGTTCTAATTCAGGGCTTTATCATTGAAAGTGAAACCCTTTTCCTCATGTTCCCAATGTGGATACCTCCTGCCAAAGCAATTACAGCTGAGTTCACAATCCAGTTTGTGGCAGAGAGTTAGCATTGCTCCATGCCTGATACTTGTCCTGTCATTTGTATCAGCTACTTAGAAAGAGAGTACCTGCTTTCATCCCACAATTGCATGGTTCAGGCTAGTAACAGAAGGGAAGGCTCCCCATTATGTTGGTAGGTGGTGCTGTGAGGAAGATGCAAAATCTCATGTACCTTTCCAAAGGACTCGTGATTGGTGCCTAAAAGCAACATTTACACATTCTGTTGTGGACAAAACTTTCAGTTCATTAATTACTTCTGACCAGAGGATGTCAGAGGAATGTGCAAAGGTCAAAGGAGAAGTAAAGCCTCCTCTCTGTGCTGACAGAGTAGTCAAGAAATATCCAGGGACTTGATGTAAAGGAGGATCAGTATTTTTGACCTGTAGGAACATCCTCTCAGAGGTTTGTTGTTCACGTTGCTGTCGTGTGATGGCAGGATGTTTGCTCTTGTGGGCGTATCTGGAGCTAGAAGTCATAGTTTAAAAATAGGACAACACCCATTTAAGACAAAAATGAAGAAAACAAAATTCTCTCCGAGTGGTGTGAGTCATTGGAATTCCTTTCCTCAAAAGGTAGTGGATGCAGAATCTTTGAATATTTTTAAGGTGGAAATCAATACCAAGGGGATGATAGATTATTGAGGGCATGCAGGAATGTAGTGTTGAAGTTAAAATCAGATCATATTGAATGAGGGAGCAGGCTCGAAAGGCTGAGTGGCCTGTACTTGTTTGTTTGGTTCTATATATGTTTATTCAGAGCAAAGTTACACAACGTTTTCAGTCAGGAGATCCTAAAGACAGAGGCAAACTAGCATCTTGGAGTTGTTCCCCAGCATATTTGTCTCCTGGCGATATTGCTTTCCACTGTTCTACTATGGCATTGCCGCAGCACTTTCAAACAGCTCAACCAGCTGGGAATTTACAGAAGACAGTTTTTAATCTTGAGGAAACCTCTGTCAAGCACAAGTGCCTGTTAAGCTCTAATTCTACAGAATTACTGGTACTTTACAGTTTTAGTTCATTTTAGAGGCCGCTTATCTTGATCCATTTAAAATAGTAACAACTATGATATAATTCATGGAAAAACAATTTTTTTCAGTATTAGTAGATCCAGAGAAAATGATTTCCTCATGATTTGCTGCACAAGTAAAACTTTCCATGAGTTACTGAAAGTGAATGTGTAAATTTTGCCAAGGGCCGCAACCTTTACACATTCTTAGAGTAGAGAACAGAACTGAGCCTTACGTTAGGCAGTTTGCATTTCACCTTTGTATCTAGATTTAATTCCGCTCACATGAAACAACAAATTTTCCTTTCTGTTGTACAAGTCTGCTTAAAATGTGTTTAAGTGGTATCATTCTGCTCCACCATAGTGCACCTTGTGTGAAATTCATGATGGAAATTTCAATATTGCTTTCTACAGGTATCAGTATCTGCCTGCTAGACACTGGAGCCATTGATGCATTCATTCATTGACTCGGTGAGTAGGGTGGGGTTGGGGGGGCAAAGGGTTTTGACATCTCTCTTCAGATGCCCCATCTCCTCAAGGAGTGAGGGAAGGTGCCATTGCTCACTGGCAAGGAGGAGGAGCTACAAACAGGCCCTTAGGGATTGTCATCAGGTCACACCAGTAGTGTTTTGCTGCTTCACTTCCCCTCTGCCAGGCGGCTAAACGTCTCAATGAGGTGAGGCCGAGGAGGCTGCCCTTTCACCTGTACAGGTAGGAGATCTAAAGGTCCAAAACCACCAGAGGGAACCCAGTAAAGTCATCTGAGGCAAGGAGGAAATGCAGTCAACAGACTTGCTCAGTTGTGGCTGCTATGATAGCACCAACATGTAGTGGTAAGCAAAGAAAGATTATCGAGCACTGGACTTACTTTGGGAACCAGAGTATGCAACATTACACTTGACACGAATACAACACTTTGCATGACAATCCTACGGTCTCTTTCAATTTGTCCAGGCTCCTGACTACTTGTGTTTTCCTCGTAGACCACCATGGGCAACAATGATGCTCATCATGTGCAGCAAGGCAAAGAGAGCTGAGACTGTTCTCCAGGAGGAATGTACACTCTGGAAAATGAGAATGTAAGCCAGATGGTTGGGTTTCTGGTGTCAATCAGAATAGTGTAGCCCCTCTATATTTCAATGATGAATGAATGTGCCTTTCAAACGAAGATTTAAGCCATATATTGGGGTGGCATGGTGGCTCAGCAGTTAACACTGCTGCCTCACAGCGCCAGGGACCTGGGTTCAATTCCACCCTCGGGCGACTGTCTGAGTGGAGTCTGCACGTTCTCCCTGTGTCTGCGTGGGTTTCCTCTGGGTGCTCCGGTTTCCTCCCATAGTTCAAAGATGTGCAGGTTAGGTGGATTGGCCATGCTAAATTGCCTGTGGTGTTCAGGAATGTGTGGGTTATAGGGGGATGGGTCTGGGTGGGATGCTCCAAGGATCGGTGTGGACTTGTTGGGCCGAAGGGCCTGTTTCCACATTATAGGGATTCTATGATTCTATGATAAGTTCAGCTCCCATGTAATCCTGCACAATTGTGCATAACTCTGTGCTGGTGGTCTGGTCAGAAAACTGAACAGGAGGTGATTAGCACAAAGGTAATGTATTAGCTTGCAATTTATGCCAAACAAAGTAGTTTAATGTTGTAAAGCATGAATGGTCTTGAGAGTAGGAACGCCTTTGCACAATAATTGGCTCATTGTTTTGAATGTCTGCAAAACAAAGGCATTTGCTCCCGAATCCATCTGCTATCAAATTCATTTGGGCCTGGTTTCTTCAGCATTCTCATCATCAACATTGGCTCCCTCAGTACCTCTGTCAGACTCCATTTCTTCCTTGTCTGAGGAGATAGGTAACTGATCCATCTTCCCCTCTTCTAGGTTCTCACTCCGTGGTTAGACTAGGTTATACAAAATGCAGCAAACAATCACTATTCTGGAAACCTTTCTGGCGAATACTGAATGCTGAGTGCTTCTCCTGATGGCTTCAGGCAGCAAAAGTGCATCTTAGAGAACAAATTGTCTATTCATTAATAACTCGAGTATGGGAAGCATTGGGACTGATGCTCTTGGGCATTAATCTGTGTGTTGTGCACTGAGGTCATTAACCAGGCTTTCTGGGATACCTCTTGTCACTATGTGGCAGCCCAAGAGACAGTGCAGGGCAAAGGGCAAACATTTTCAGAACCTGGGAGTTATGGACAATGTAATGGTCATGACTGCTCTCTGAATAGTGAGACCATACTTGCAGGAATTGTTGCCTGTGGTCACAAATGAGCTGGACATTGAGGGAATGAAATCCCTTCCTGCTCAAGAATCTTCACCCAGGTCTAATTGTCACGTGTGCAGTCAATGGCTCTTGGATCTGAGGGAATCCAGAAAAGGCTGCAAAATCCAGTGGCTTAAGCTCCTTGACTTCCTGGATCCACAGTGAACTGGACAAATTGTATTGGGCATTGATGAACTCAGCAATGCACTTTGAGTTACTGATGAGATGATGTCATACTTGTTCCCACTAAGATTGAAAAGGAACCAGTGGTGAGGAAGTTCAATGCTGCTGTGATCATCAGTGCCACAGGCAGAATACTGCCTCCCAAGCTGTACAGTTACAGCCCTGACTGCATGAGGTGGCTGAAGGATCTCACTATTCACATTAAGACATTTCCAGTACTGCCTTTCACTCATCTGCAGATAGCTGGAATGATTTCTCCACACCCGCATCTGGCTGACACTGAAGATCCTGGTTCCACTCTTCATGTGCTTCTTACTCATCCACTGCTGCATCATCTTTGAGCCTCATGTCTCTCATTCTGTTGGCCTTGTTCATCCATCTCCTCCACCTTCTTCTTAAACTTAGTAAAGCGAGTAGATCTTCTAGGTTCAGCAAATCAAATATGGAAATACTGATCTCTGAAGATATATATTTCCAGTGCCCTCATCAGCACATCCCTTTACTTCCATTCCTCACCATTCCTTTCCTTTCTATCCTGGCCATCCTTCTGTGAACCTTGTCAACAGACCTCTGTAAATGACTGAGACTTAACGGCCAAGCTGTTTCTTTGTGCAAATGCTTCTAGTTTCAGATGTGAAGCCTCTCTGGCTCACCGTAGATGAGGAATTTCAGTGCTGAGGATAAATTGGAGAAGTTAGAATATTTTCCTTGCAGAGGAGAAGGCTGAGGGAAGATTTGGTAGAATTTTTCAAAATCATGATGAGTCTGGACAAAATAGATCGGGAGAAATCTATTGAGCACTAAGCGTTTTAAAGCATTTTGCAAAAGAAGCAAATGTGAGATAAGAAAAAGGTCTTTCTACACAGTGAGTGTTCTGACTTTGGAATGCACTGCTTGGAACTGTAATGGAGACAGGTTTAACTGAGGCATTAAATGGGCTTTAGATGATTATTTAAATAGAAAGAGGATCAGGGTTACGGGGAAAAGGCAAGAGTTTGACACTAAATCAAGGTGTTCAGAGAACCCACACAGACATTACGAATTGAACAGCTTTCTTCTGCACTATAACAATTCTGTGAAACTTTAAAATCAAATGAAGCTAACCACAAATGTTTGAATGCTGTGATATTACATTCCATACCAATTAAGACAAAATGCTGATTGATAACCATTTACTATATCAAATTGTAGCTATGTAATTGTTTTTCAAAACTATTGATACCAACTGATAACTGAAAGTTTGTGTTTCAGTGCAAATGAGATCAAGAGATGCCTAAATAATTGTTTTTACGAGCAAATGAAAATTATCGACAGTGAATGATGTCAAATATTTCTGGTGGAGAAATAGGCAGTTATTTCAGAGGCTCCAGGTAATTAGTTGAGGGTATCCCATTGAGGTAGATTTCTAATTATTTCATGAGTCTAAAAGCCTATCAAGAATCTGTGGGCAAGAATGAAGTATAACTGGTGCAGTTCATTCCAAGCCATCTGCAAAATTCTGGCTATTGACGCACTTAGAAACAAGGTGGAAATAATTACAGATGACATCTACCCAAGCAGAACAATCCATAAATCAATAGTTGGAGCTTTTCTAGATCCTTGTTTAAAATCCACCACATTTGTATAGATTGTTGTTTTCCTTTCCTTATGCATTCTACAATTGAGCAACTGTAATTCATTATGGAAAGAAGTCATTTATGGCAAGAGCACAGTGCTGCAATACAAATGAAAATATTTGGATCTGTTTCGTTACATTTGGTGAATTCTGTCACTTTTAACACCACAAGCATGTCTGAAATTATTTATAGATAATTGTTTGCACTTATATGACGCATAGAAGTAAAAAAAGTGAACAAAGCATTTTTTAGACATTGAGTTCAGCAAACATTTGTCTTGGAATAACTTTAGAAATCATAGCGACTAAATACACTGGAGACATTTTGGTTCAAAACCATTGTTGACCGAATAACTGCAGACGTGCGAACTCTGACATTTGCTGATCTTGCTCCTTTCCCAACCCACACCCCCATCCCCTGTATGTTGCCTGCCTTGGAAAGGGCATGTTTAAAAAACCTTGCTGTATGAAGCTGCCTACAAAACGACGGTGACTGCACGTCTACCATTATTCATTAGGCATGATCAGATTTGAGAAGTCCTGAGGACATCAAAATGCCGTGCAAGTTTTGCATGGTTCTGACTGTTTTCAACATTTTGAACGCATGCCAATCAAACCTGACAAAACAGCCAGGTTCAATCAAGACCCAATTGGGTATTTGCATAAAACATAATTTAGACTCACACCCAGGAGGTATAAATAAGAAACAAGGTGCCCTACAGTGAGAAAAGTGTCAAAACATGTCAGGCTGTAATTAAAACACTGTCCTTAGTTTGGTATTTAACAGGATATTAAAACCGTAGAAAGTGTATATATTTCATTTAGCTGATTACTACAGCTATTGATACCTATAACTGACTCAAACCTGGAGTTTACAGTACACAATTTTAACTTTACAAGAAACTTAGAAATGTAGTAAACAGTGAGGAAGATAAAAATAGACTGCAAGAGGATGTGTGGGGGCTAGCTGAATGGCAGATGAAACTCAGTGCAGAAAAATGTGAGGTAATACATAGTGCTGGGAAGAATGAAGAGGGACAATACATGGTCCAATTTTAAAGGGGGTGTAAGAAGAGAAAAATCTGGTCTGCTGGCGAGGAGGGAGATTTGCATGGTGAAAATTCTTTGAAGGTGTTAGAACGAGTTAACTAAGAAATGATAAAACTTCTGGGTTACAGAGCTGCAGACAAAGAGAAATATTTTCCCAGTCACTTCAGGAATTCAACAATTGAGAGCAAATAGATTTCTGAGCCTGCACGTATCAATTGCACACCCAAAAAGAAGTAATCTTCCTGGAGGTGTCTTCCTAATTGTCTGTGTCTACGCTCAAGCTCTTGCGGAGGTCAGTGGGCAGGATTTCAAGACTGCCAAGTAAGTCAGAGAATCGATAAGTTCTGAGGAGGAGTCTCGGGACCTGAAACGTTAACTCTGTTTTCTCCTCCACAGATGCTGCCAGACCTGCTGAGCTTTTCCGGCAACTTTGTTTTTGAACCGATAGCTCAGGGGTGTTTGCAGCCCCATCAGGAGAGATGGTTAATGCCGTGGCTAGATGCCTTTGATGGCAAAGTTAAAATAATTGAGGTTGAAGCTGTTAGGCCCCTGAAAAAGAGGAAACTCTCTCTTGCTGCATCATTTGAATCTTGATTGCCAGCGATCACCTCTATGGAGCATGGAACCAACAGGACCATTGGACTGATGGCTTCTGCACTTGGCAAAGGACGACACAGTGATCCCTGTGTTTCAGAAAAATGAAATTTAAATGGATGCATAATTATCTGAATTGACTGCCCACCTTGGTGTATGGATAACTGATCTGTCCATGTATGGAAAAATTTCAATTGTTAGGAATGCGTCAGGTAGCTGTCTGAATGTGCTGTTGCCTATTTTTTCCAACCCCTCCCCTCCCCTCCACCTCTGAGCCCACCATCGCAAAGGTAGTAAAATTCAGTCCAAAAGTCAACAATTTGTGCTAATTCTATATCAAACGCTATTTCAGACCCAGCTGAAGAATTTGGTTCGAATTTGTGCACACTCCAGGCCACATGGGAAGGCTGGAAATGGTACAAGAAGTAATTTGACAGAATTGTTCCTGTGATGTGGGAATTCAGTCACAATAATAAAGTGAAGATGCTGGACTTACAGCAGGGAAGAGTATTAGGAGGTTCAACAGAGACACCACAAATCATGACCGTTTAAGACAGTGTAAATAAAGAGCACTGGTTTCCATTGGCTGAAGGGCATTGAAGGCACAGACTTCGGAAGACTGGTTAAAGAGCTAGAAACTCCTTCTCAGCAATGAGGATTTACAGTGTGAGATAGTAAGGACTGCAGATGCTGGAGTCAGACATATTACAGTGTGGAGATGGTGGAACACAGCAGGTCAGGCAGCATCAGAGGAGTAGGGAAGTTGACATTTTGGGTTGGGACCCTTCTTCAGAAATGGGGAACCTGATCCGAAACATCAACTTTCCTGCTCCTCTGATGCTGCCTGGCCTGTTGTGTTCCTCCAGCTCCACACTGTGTTATCCCAGGATTTACAGTGTACCTGCCAGATAAAGTGTTGGATATAGATTCAAGACCAGCTTTCAAAAGGGATTTGAATAAAATTTGTGGAGGGAAAAGCTGTAGAGGTACGGTAAAAGTGTCGATGAGTGGGAGTAACTGGATTTCCCTTCATGAACTTTGTAAACTTAATGTTCCAGATGGTCTCTTTCTGTGCTGTACAGGTCTATGACTACATGAAGATCTCTAATTGTCAGGAGGGATTGGGGTGGCACGGTGGCTTAGTAGTTAGCACTGCTGCCTCACAGCACCAGGGACCCAGGTTCAACTCCACCCTCAGGTGACTGTCTATGTGGAGTTTGCACATTCTCCCCATGTCTGCGTGGGTTTCCTCTGGGTGCTCTGGTTTCCTCCCACAGTCCAAAGATGTGCAGGCTAGGTGGATTGGCCATGCTAAATTGCCCATAGTGTTTACGGATGTGTAGATTAGGTGTGTTATAAGTAGATGGGTCTGGGTTGGTGTGAATTTGTTGGGCCAAAGGACCTCTTTCCAAACTGCAGGGATTCTATGAGATTTGGGATCTTGGAGTAAGGAAATCTAAGTTTACATAGGCAGGAAAAGAAGGATAATCTGGGTAATAGGCCAGTTAATTTAACTTTGGTCATGGACCAATTATTGGAATCAATTCTAAGCATAAGGCATCATTGAGAAAAATAGATTTGTTGAGGAAAGTTTGTACAGATTTGTAAAGGGAAGGTCATTCATGATTAACTTGATTGATATTTTCCAGAAGGTGACATGTAAAGCTATCATGGTAGATGTGGTTTATGTAGATTTTGGCAAAGCCTTAGACAGAGTCTCACATGGCAGGTTGGTCAATCAAGTTAATGCCTTGGGATCCAAGGGAGAGTGATAAATTGGATGAGTGGCAGAGAGGAAGGATAAACATTGACGTGTGTTTTTTGGCTGGAAGACTAATGCCAGTCAAAGGGAGGCTATGGCCTAGTGGTATTATCACTGGACAGTTAATTGAGAAACTCAGGTAATGATTTGGGGTAACAAGGTGTAGAGCTGGATGAACACAGCAGGCCAAGCAGCATCAGAGGAGCAGGAAGGCTGACGTTTCGGGCCTAGACCCTTCTTCAGAAAAAGACACAGTTCAAACCCTGCCACAGCAGATGGTGGATTGTGAATTCAATAAAAATCTGGAATTAAGAATCTGTTGATGATCATGAATTTTATGGCAGCTGTTGGAAACAAAAACCCATCTGGTTCTGTAATATCTTTTAGAGAAGGGAACTGCCATCCTTACCTGCTCTGACCCACAGCAACGTGGTTGACTCTTAACTGCCTTCCAGGCAATTAGGGATGGGCAATAAATGCTGGCCTAGCTAGATACACCTTCATCCTGTGAATGAATTTTTCAAAAAAATGGGCTTCTGCAAGGCTCAATCATTGGTCACTTGCTTTTAATGGCTTATAATCATGATTGGACTCAAATGTAGTCAACATGATTAAGATGTTTGCGGATGATTCAAAGTTAATTGTGTCATAGTTAATCTGGAAAAAACTTTCAACCAGCAAGAAGATATTAGATAATCTGGTCAGTTGGCCAAAGGGGTATCAAATGGAATTCTATGCAGAGAAGTGTAGGGTAAAGGGTTTTAGGGAGGCAAGAGAACAAGCAATACGTAGAAGAATACTAATTGATGTGAAAGAACAGAGGAATATTGTGTGTCAACCAGATGTGCCAACTGGATGATGCCTCAGCTTCCTCCCGCATCACTGATGCCAGTCTTGAGCTAGACGGGGTCTTGGGGAGGCAGTGTTGTGAGTACATGAGGTGGGTATGGGTCAGTTGAATATTATTTGGGTGTTAATACTTAGTTTTAATAGAATAATATTTCTTGAGTAACGATTTGGGTAATTTAAACAGAACACTCCTAATATTCTGATTTAAAGGGATATCAAGAAACAGCTTTCAGATCTTAATGTTCAGGCAGTATTTAACTGAGTACAGCATCAGGGAGACCCAGCAAAACTGAAGTTAATAGGAATCCTGGGAGAAATCTCTGCTGGTTAACGCCGTACGTCACACAAGGATGACAGTTGTGGTTGTTGAAAGCCAATATCTTCAGCTCCATGATATCACTGTAGGAATCCTCATGATAGTGCATAGACACAACCATCTTAAATTATTTCAGCAATGACCTTCCCTTGATCATAAGGTCAAAAGTGAGAATATTTGCTGACATTTTTTACATTCTGCAGCACTCATGGCTCTTCACAGCATAGATCTTTCTGTGGAAGTTAAATCACGTCACCTTTACACAGCAGTTAGTTCATATATTCTGAAATGTAAAGGTCCAGAATCACAGGTAGCCACTTTGATAGCTGATGTAGTTAGGGAAGTAGAGGCCACTTAAATAGCTGCCAAGGGGGTTACAGAGTCAGGTGGATAGACAGACAAATGGTTAGGGAGTAGAGTTCCTGCTGGAAAGGGAGCCAAGTAAATGATGCAGAGTTTAAAGTGGTTGGGCAGTTATCACGTCGAGTGGAATGTGAGGGCTAAGTGGGTCCTGAGTCAATGATGGGTTTTGGGTCCCAAGGCTAGGGGAAGTAGGACGTCGAGTCCCAAGGAGGTTGGAGATGGATCTTGTCCAGAGCAGAAAAAGGGAGAAGGGGAGCTCCTGGGGCCAGGAGCAGATTAGTCCAGATTGGAGGAAGGGGGTACCTGATCCAGAGTGGGGGGAAAGGGAGAGCCATGAGTAAGGGAAGGCAGAAACAAGTGCAGAGCGAGGGTAAGGTGGAATGGACAAAAGGAAGATTGAGGCCAAAGGAGTGGGTTGGAGGAATGAGAGAGGACAGATTGAAGTAGGCCCAGAGCAGGGGAATGGTGTCATTGGGTCTGGTGGTGAAGAGGTATCAGTTTCCCTGGGGAGACAGGTCAGGCCCAGGTCTTGGGGAGTGGAAGGGGTCTTGGGAGGCAGTTTTGTGGGTATAGGAGGTTGGTATGGTTCAGTTGAATAGTTATTCTGGAGTTAAAATAAGTTTTAACAGACTAACATTTCCTGAATAACGATTTGACTAACTTGATCAGAACACTCCTAATACTCTGATTTAATGGGATACTGTTGGACGTTTCAGGAAAAGAGATATTGCCCAGTTGTAGCTCCAATTTCCCAGGCAGTTCTCTCGGAATCTGCCATGTTGAGGATGTCGCAGTTTCCCCACGTACAACTCCCATCCATGCTGGAATATGACTGTTTGGCCCGATGTTTCCCCCTAATTAGGATTTCTGCTGTGTGAACCTCCAAGGTCTGTGTGTGGCAGTGCCTTCTGACACTGGAAGTCAATGGTTTTAATGGCACTGGCACTCCGACTGGACTGCACAGAATGTGCAGTGCCACAGCTTAGATGGTTGGTCTTGCCATCAGAAAATCCGCTCCAATGCTGGAGAGTCAAAGCAGCCCTGAAATGAAGTCTTTTCCAGTTTGTGAGCCAGCTGCCTCTCTCTGTACTCAGTGTTTTGGGAGCAGCATTGCAATGATTAGCCCCATACATTATCATCATTTTGTACTTTGACCAATATTGAATTTCACCACCCGCTATGATATTTTCCATTGCTGAAGTGTTTATTCATTTGCCGGTTTAACAGCATTTTAACTTGGTGAGGGAATGCCAATAATGTTCAGTCCTGTTCTTAACCACATTTTCTTTGCCATGTTGCTTTAAGATGTTCATGCATGAACCCGTGTTGGCAGGTGCATCTCATTTTTCCACCTGTGTTTGGGCACAGGAGATTTTTTAAATATTAGATCTCACTTCAAGCTTACAAATTTGTACTGACATCTTCAGTTCTGCAAGCAGATTATATTAAATGATCAAACTCCTGAAATTCCAATGGTGCTGTTGGAACTGAAAGATGTGGAGACCACTTAAATGTCACCTGATCTGTTAAAGGGAGCAGGAAATAGCAATCAATTGAGGTGCTTTGATTATCAGACAAGATGCCTTGGGGAACTGTTTAAAAAATGATGGAAAGCTGCTCCTGAGAAATGTGCTTCTAAGTTGGGTTTATAAGCTTTAAGTAAAAACATGATGTTTGCTTTCTGATCATTTGTTAAAGAAAAATTCATTCACAGGATGTGGATATCACTTTCTAGGGCAGCATTTATTGCCCATTTCTAATTGCACAGCGGAGAGTTAAGAGTCAGCAACATTACTGTGGGTCTGGAGTCACATATAGGCCTGACCAGGTAAGGATGGCAGTTTCCTTCCTTAAAGGACGTTTGTGCTTCAGTAAGCTTTTCCAACAATCGGCAGTAGTTTCATGGTGATCATTAGACTCTTAATTCCAGGTCTTTATTGAATTCAAATTCACGACCTTCCATGGTGGGATTCAAACCCAGGTCCCCAGCATATTACCTGGTTCTCCGGATTAGTAGTTTAGCGACAATATCACTAGACCATTTCCTCCCTGTGGGTGTTGCATAGAGCTAGCACCCAATGGAGTATGACTACTGTTTGGCCAATATGTACAGCCTCAGAAGTCCAATAGTTTGGAAATTATTCTCAGAGTTCTTAGCCTTTCAAGATAAAGACAAACATTTTGTGGGACAGTCTGTAAACTTCAGATTTTAAATAATAGAGCTGGCTAAAATTTTAAATGAAACAATATACTGTAGTATTTTATGATATAAGGCATAATAGAGCCTGTAGTGGTCACAGTGAATAGATGAAATCTTTCCCACAGTTCAGTCCCACAAAGTTGCTGATTTCTCATGCCTAACAGAGGATTTGCAGAATGGACAGATTAAAGTTTGCACTGTTATTTGTTATGAAAACAGTGTATTGAAAGATTTGTTTCTTTTCTTTCTTCCTTGGACTGTGTAAAATATCCTACTTTCTGAAATTTAGCTTCTATCCATTCTATTTGATTTTGCCATAAAATATAATTATATGCAACATATCATTTTTAAAAAACATGTGAAAGGGCAAACAATATGAAGAATGAAACCTGGATACAATAATAATCCTCCAACAATAATAATAATAAGAAACTATCCTCAGTGACTTTAAATCATACCTCATTGTGACCACATTGCCAATAGTTATTGCATTTACATCAATAATACACTGAATTGATTAATAATTGGCACCAATAAATCATCAAAGTAAATAAATCTCATTCTTTACATAATTTGTTAGCATACAGTTAATAAAAGGTCACTTTGATAAACTAAATATACTCCTTTGGGAATAAATCTGAGTTAAAGAGGTACCTTGCATCTCTCTAAGTGGAATCGTGTTTGGGATTAATGAGATAAACAGGCATAGCCACAAATATGCTTTCACATACAGGTACTGCGGGTGCAATGATTGTCATACTTAATGTGACTCCAAGCATATTACCAAATAGCTCTATTCGTCAAGTTTTACAAGTCTGCCCTGGCAGGACCAAAGCTGTATTGTGTGTCTTAACTGGTTGTGCTTCTGGTTCTGTGCTTATTATCAATATTGTGAGAGAATGTTTTGGTACCTGTAACGTGAACTAATCCTTAAATTGACCCTGATGTCTCTCAAGAAACTATAATGTATTTAGCTCTAACATAACTAGCTATGAAGTAAATGCAATAAACATCTTTATTGTTTCTCAGATTGGAGCCTATCTTCTACCTAAGATTTTCACTAGACATCCCTCCCTACAAGATATTAATCGCTTGGAAAAATAACAGCAAGAATAATCAGTGGCAGGGAATCCACCCAGGATATTCCAGATTGTTACTTGGTGACAGCATAAGGACTTTGATGATTATTAGAGATAATGATTTTGTTCAGATTCTCAGAATCAATAACTATCTAATGTATTGAAGAAGTTTAAATTCTGACAGCATTACAGTTTTATAAGATCATGTGGAAAGCATTTTGGGTGAACGTATGATCTGCCTGGAACCCTTTTTACAAAAGGAAATCTTTGCTTTGACAAAATGCTGATATGATTCAATATATGGGTATTCCCACTTAACAACTGGTTCAGTTGTGCAAAGATTCAACAATTTTGAACACGAGCAATGTGAAATATGTCACATTTAGTTGTGCTGAGGAGTGATTGAATTCCATGCAATTAACATGCTTGAGAGGTGTCCTGACACAAATCCAAGTGAACATCTGTTTTCCATTCTCATGGTGGAGATAAAATGTATTAAAGACGTGTCTCACTGACAACCTGAAGGATATGCAGCTTTTTTCGTTTACTAAACTTTCACGGTTGCCATGCTTTAATCATTGGTGAGCATGTGTGGTTTTAAAACTGCGAAGTAGCCTGCAAGTGAGACTTCCTTCTGCCTTACTGATGCTCCAGCAAAGATTTTTGGTGAGTTGAAACATTTCATCCTGAAAAGCAAGCAAATTGGGCTGACATAGAGCTTGTGCTCTATAAATCATTTTATAGTGCCTGCTTTCAAAAATTCTGAGTGTTTATAGCTTAATGCTATACTCAGTAGTCATTGTCGCTTCAATATGGAATCTAACATGGCAAAACACTATAACTGGGTCATTAAACAAAGCCTAGGTATCAAAGTTCAAATGCATTCACCATTGTTTGACAAACCAATAACAATTTATCACATTTCTACTGTACCTTTCACACAATAAAATATTACTAAGAATTACTTACATTGGATTGAAAGTAGAAGAGATGTTGTACGAGTTGATTGATGGCACGATCAGAGTTTTGAATATATTTCTGAAGGTGGACAGGAGCGGCAAGGTGAAGTGAAGTTTAAAAAGAAAGTTTAAAACAGCATAGTGACAAGCTGTTTGAATGCTTTGGCACCACTCTGGAGCAAGGTTTGGCAGGAACATGCACTAGGTCAGGATCAGATATTCTAAGTCAGTACATAGCACTGAGAAGGATGCGCAGAAAGGGTGTTTTCACAGCAGGGAGAGACTTGAAAGTGAGCACAAGAACTTTGACATGAGCAGGAAGAGAGTTGGTGGAAGTCAGCCAGGACAGAGGAGGTGAGTTTAGCTGTTAGCAATCCTGAAACAAGACAGAGGGAACGATTTGAAGCTCAGTTTGGAGTCAGATAGGATTGAAATTATGGGGAGGCAATGGCCTAGTGTTATTATTGCTGAACTATTAATCCAGAAGTTCAGCTCATATCTAGGGGACCTGGGTTCTACTCTCCTCTATGGCAGATGGTAGAATTTGAATTCAATTAAACTATCTGGAATTAAGAATCTACTGATCAGCATGAAATCATTATTGATTATCAAAAGAAAAACCCACCTGGCTCACTAATGTCTTTCAGGGAAGGAAATCAGGCATCCTCACCTGGTCTGGCCTGCATGTGACTCTAGACCCTCAACAATGTGGTTGACTGTCAAGTGCCCTCTGAAATGGCCCAGCAAGCCGCTCAGTTATATCAATTTCTACACAGTCTCAAAGGATAAATGAAACCAGATGGATGACCTGGCATTGACCTAGGCACCAGAAAACATGACGGTACAAACTGCCTTGTTGACCCTGCAAAGTCCTCCTCACTTACATCTGGGGGCTAATGTCAAAACTGGGTTTAGCTGTCTCACAGACCAATCCAGCAATAGCATACATTGTCATTCTCATGGAATCGTACCTGACAAATGTCCCAAATGTCATTTTAGATTTAAAATGCTAACTTTGTTTCTCTTTCCACAGATGCTGCCAGACCCAACTGCATTTCTCCAGCACTTCTATCTTTATTTCAGATCTCCAACATCTACAATTTGTTGCTTTTAAATTATGAGTTTATGCTCCTTTGGGATTGACTTGAAAGGACAGCTGGGAAGGAGATTGAATTGGTGCCTAATGTCATACATTTCTGGGAATTTGTTTCAATTTTACCAGTGTTTACCCGAAGAAATGTTTGCATCATACAATGTTGATATCAGGAGGACAATTGGACAGAAACAAGAGAGCAAATGAATCAAAGTTGTGTTTGGATTTAACATTCTTAGAAAACATGTGGAAGTTGACCATGTTTCTAGAGGGGCTGCATATAGCTGAAGAATACACAGGAGATTTGGATATAATCTTGCTGCAATACAGAGGTTACTGAGCAGAAATAGATGGAAATATCCTTGGATGAATGTATTGAGGTAGTAAGCATGGAAGTAAGGAGTAGTAAACTATGGCAGCCCACTAAAGAGGATAGGGAGGAACAGGGCCTGGTAATAAAGAACAAACAAAAAGAACAAAGAAAATTACAGCACAGGAACAGGCCCTTCGGCCCTCCAAGCCTGCACTGATCCAGATCCTCTATCTAAACCTGTCATCTATTTTCCAAGGATCTGTATCCCTCTGCTCCCCTGCCCATTCATGTATCTGTCCAGATACATCTTAAATGACGCTATCATGCCCACCTCTACCGCCTCCGCTGGCAATGCGTTCCAGGCACTCACCACCCTCTGCATAAAGAACTTTCCATGCATATCTCCCTTAAACTTTTCCTCTCTCACCTTGAAATCGTGACCCCTAGTAATTGAGTCCCCCACTCTGGGAAAAAGCTTCTTGCTGTCCACCTTGTCTATACCTCTCATGATTCTGTAGGCCTCAATCAGGTCCCCCCTCCATCTCCGTCTTTCTAATGTAAATAATCCTAATCTACTCAACCTCTCTTCATAGCTAGCGCCCTCCATGCCAGGCAACATCCTGGTGAATCTCCTCTGCACCCTCTCCAAAGCATCCACATCCTTTTGGTAATGTGGCGACCAGAACTGTACGCAGTATTCTAAATGTGGTTGAACCAAAGTCCTATACAACTGTAACATGACCTGCCAACTCTTGTACTCAATACCCCGTCCGATGAATGAAAGCATGCCATATGTCTTCTTGGCCACTCTATCGACCTGCGTTGCTACCTTCAGGGTACAATGGACCTGAACACCCAGATCTCTCTGTGCATCAATTTTCCCCAGGGCTTTTCCATTTACCGTATAGTTCGCTCTTGAATTGGATCTTCCAAAATGCATCACCTTGCATTTGCCTGGATTGAACTCCATCTGCCATTTCTCCGCCCAACTCTCCAATCTATCTATATTCTGCTGCATTCTCCAACAGTCCCCTTCACTACCTGCTACTCCACCAATCTCAGTCATCTGCAAACTCGCTAATCAGACCATCTATTCCTTCCTCCAGATCATTTATGTATATCACAAACAACAGTGGTCCCAACACGGATCCCTGTGGAACACCACTGGTCACAGTTCTCCATTTTGAGAAACTTCCTTCCACTACAACTCTCTCTCTCCTGTTGCCCAGCCAGTTCTCTATCCATCTAGCTAGTACACCCTGGACCCCATACGACTTCACTTTCTCCATCAGCCTACCATGGGGAACCTTATCAAATGCCTCACTGAAGTCCATGTATATGACATCCACAGCACTTCCCTCATCTATCATGTTCTATAAACATATAGAACTTTTCCTCCATCAAACTTTGTGACATCAGGGCAGTTTGATAGTGTAGGTGAGATGCCAAACTGACTGGATGGACTTGGATACAGAACGGTAGAAAAGATGCTTACAATAATTCAATGAGGAAGGGAAGGCAGTAGATATTTTAAGAAGAAGTGATTATATAGACTTTGAAGAAGAGCCAGCACTATCCCTAGACAGGCAAGTAGACTATGAGTGTTAAGCTGAGAAGAGATAGGAGAGTGATAAGATGTTGACTTGGGATGGGAATAGAGGAAAGTGGCGAAGTAGTTAAGATTACACCCAGCCCTAATACTAGGAAGAAGATGACTGACCTCAATAAAGCAGTTCAGTTAGGGCAAAAGTGTAATTTAGAATGAAAGACCCTCACACAATTAGACATTCCACAAAGTTTGCTCCCAATGTAAACTAAATCATGATAATGGCAGCTAGAAGTTTAGTCTCTGCAGCACTGCTATGAAAGAACCGGGGTATTGAATGGTAACCATGTATGGCCGTATATCTGTATGATATATGGCCATCTGTCGTATGAACAGCTATAAAAAATCAAAATGATTGGAGCAATAAACTTTAGAGCTGCTCCACACAAGATCTCTTAAGACAATCTAGCTGCTTAAACCATGTTTGTTGACTAATAGACAGGATTCAGTGGTGGATGGGAAATTGGATGTCACTACCAGCTAAATCCTCTCAGCATCATCTCAGGATTACTCAGTTCTCAGGATTAGATGACATATTTTAGATGGGATCCAAGGAGAACTGGAAGAGACCTCAGACATTACATGACCTTTAGGACTGCAGCTGGGGCTTTGGAGGCTGAGCTTATGAAGAGAGAAGGGAAAGATGAAAAAAAGAGATCACCCAAATTCAGAGCTAGTATATTTTTGAAATGTCTTTTCCCCATGCTCTGTCACTGATACACAGATTTACAGCAAACTTCAACAACATTACTCCCAGTATCCAGAGTGGAAAGAATGTTTGAAGAGGATTTTGAACATTAATCTAAGTAGACCGAGACAGAAATGAAAATTAGGTGATCGGGAATTGATGAATGGGATGTTGTTTGTGAGGTCATATGCAGCCATTATATTTTTCCTAATGTTTCCTCCTAACTGTTTGACTTATCAATGTATATTTTAGCAATCCTGTCTCAGAGTTAGAAGATGGAAGATATAAATCACATTCCACGCAGCACCACTGAATCTCGAATAGAGTTCTGACTTGGACTTTTGGATTTACATCCAGCAGGATATTAGTGTTTGGCTGGTGTGACTGCTCTCTCATCATTATATGGTTTGTTGGAGTCTGTAACTCCCTTCTTTTGAGTAAGATTTCCCACATATTTGGCTAATTTAAGAAATAAATTACAGGTCAGAAAAGAGAGTTCCTGTTTTGACCTGAGAACTTGTTGCTCAGTCTCCCAATTTTTCTTCTCAAAGGTCAGAGAGGATCACATCAACTTTTCCTCCTGGTGTATTTTTGTATAAGATTTTAAGGCACCATTCTTATCCATGCTTGCTTCTCACCATCTGAGCTGTACAAATCCTAAATAAACTGCAACCAGTAAATTTCCAGACTCACATTTTCATCCACGTATTGATTCATATGTGCTCTGCCTAAAGATAAGTCCTTGACTGATCGTCTGCTCATGCTTCATCCAGTCCTGTTTTCTTGGCAGTTTTGTCAGTGGTAGATTATTTACACTTTCTCCTCTTGCAGGATCAGATTGGGGAGATGATGAAGTCTATCACATCTGGGACAGGAGTCAAATCCGTGTTGCTGGCATTATACTGGACCACAAACTAGCTATCTAGGCACCTGGGCCTGTAGTAAAGTTTTATGATTCAAATTTTTGGAAATGTTAGTTCCAAACAAAGAATTTCTCGGTGAAGTAAAAGGAGAGGGAGAAATGTTTTTGTTTTAATTTTTTAATGTGATAGAGCATTCTAGAGCACTTAGAGATAGCAAGAACTGTAGATGTTGGTGTCAGAGTCAGTATGGTGTGGAGTTGGAGGAACACAGCAGGTCAGGCAGCATCAGAAGAGCAGGAAAGTTGACATTTCGGTTTGGGAGCTTTCATCAGACCTGGGGAGGAGGAAGGGAACTGGGAAATGAGTAGAAGGAGGAGGGGTGGGGCTGGGGGAAGGTAGGTGGGATGGTGATAGGTGGAGAGTGGGGGTTGGTCAGTGGAAAGAATGGGGCCCCTACCTGCATCCACGTATCACCACCCCACCTACCTTTCCTCAACCCCACCCATCCTCCTTCTCACCTCCTTGACCTGATACAACCTGTATATCTTTCTCTCCACTTATTCACCCCACCCTTCCCACTGACCAAACCCCACTACCCACTACCTGCATCCACCTATCATCATCCCATCTACCTTCCCCCAGCCCCACCCCTCCTCTTTCTATTCTAAAGCACTACCTGGGGACAATGAAGATTGCAAAAATAAGATGACACCAAACCACTTAAAGAGATATTGGGTCAGATGACCAAATGCTTAACTCTCTTATTAGCAAGAATATATGAATTTCTGGTTTGTAATTAATTCAGCATCTGCTGCTTGCTGTGGGAGAGAAGTCCATGCTTCTAAAACCCTTTGTGTGAAGATTCCTAGCTTTGTTCCTGAATGATCTGGTTTTAATTCTCCCTATTCTAGGTGACTACTAATTCCCCCCACAGTAGAAAATATTTCTCTCTAGCCTATCAGTTCATTTCACAATTCTAAAAGCCTCAATGAAATCACCATTTAACTTTTCATTGTCTGGAGAATTCAGCAATATTAATTTGTATTTATTTATGAAGTGTTTTTAGTGTAATAAGATATCTCTAGGCTATGGAACAATTCTCAAACAAAATTTGACATTGAGCTATTATTTAATATTAGCTAAAAGCTTGGGGTCAAGAAAATAGGTTTTAATAAATGTTTTTTAAAGAGGAAAGAGGTGAAGAAGTGAAGAGTTTTAGGGAAGGAATGCCAGAGTTTAGAACTTGGGTAGCTGAACACACAACTGATGGAACAATTAAGATCAAATTGCACAAGAGGTCAGAATGAGAATAATGGAGATATTCTACAGGGTTGTGGGGCTGAAGGAGATTAGATACAAGGAGGAGCAAAAGCGTAAGAGATTTGAACACAAGGATAAGAATTTTAAAATCGAGGCACTGCTTAACCAGGTTCCAAAGTAGGCCAATAGCCCAGAGTCAGAAGTCAGATGACACCAGGTTATAGTCCAACAGGTTTATTTGAAATCACAAGCTTTTGGAGTGATGCCCCTTCATCAGGGGAGCAATGCTCCGGAAAGCTTGTGATTTCAAATAAACCTGTTGGACTATAACCTGGTGTCGTCTGCCTTCTGAATTTGTCTACCCCAGTCCAACACCGGCACCTCCTCATAATGAGCACAGAATGATAGATGAATAGCTCTTGGTGCATGTAAGGACACAAGCAGCAGATTTTTGAATGACCTCAAGCTTACAGAAAGTAGAATGTGGAAGGCCAGCAAGGAATGAATTAGAATAGTCAAGGCTAGAGATAAAAAAGACTTGGAAGAGGGTTTCACATGTAGAAGGTGGGGTGCAATTGGATGATATTATGGAAATTAAACTAAATAGTTTCAATTGATGGCTGTCATCAGGTTCAAGTATGACACCAAGGTTCTAAACAGCTTGATTTAGTGTCAGACTGTTGCCAGGGAGAGGGATGGAGTAAGTGCTAGGGAAAGAAATTTTCAGAGGGGAGCTGAAGATGATCTTTTCCATATCTACTTAGTAGAGGTTTCTGCTCATCCAGTACCTTATGTTGATTAGCAGACAGACAATTTAGCAAGTGTGGAGGAGGAAGAGAACTGATGGTGAACTGGAGCTGGGCTTGAATATGAAATCTAACATGTTTTTGGACGATGCTGCCAAGTAGCAGCATCCAGATGAGAATAGCAGAAGGCTAAGGTAGAACCTTAGGGGTAAAGGCCTTATTTATGTAATATCTCCTTGTAATTTAATCCATGAAGTCTGGGTAACATTCTGGCCAATGTACACTGCGCTTCTTCTGAGGTTCCTTTCTAAGATGCAGTGACCAGGACAGTATGTAATATTCCAGATGTGGTCGAGCTAGTGATTATTGTTTTTAACATGACTTACGACCACACTGTACCATCTCTTGTTTCTCCCAGTGTCGGGTGTCGATATATACGCTCTTTGAGGCTGCTCCTTTTTTTACTAGGTGACCAATATTCTTTGTCTCTAGCATTACTGTTTAGTCCTTATCCTTGAGTGAGGTTCTCTCACACTCTTCAGTGCAGCAACACTCTTCATTTCATTTTCATATAGCAGTAGTGCTTATTTTCCCCAGTATCCATAGTGTGTGTGTGTAGGTGCGAGACACAGTGAAAATTTCAGTTAGCAACACTCTTCATTTACACTCATGGTACTAAATCCAGCTCTCTATAATAATGGCTTATACCTGCTCCATTGCAAACTTTCTTCTGTTATGTTCTACTTTACTCTGTTGTGCTGATATCAGTTATGTCATTATTAGCAAATTTATATTGCATTAGACTACAGCCAGGATTTCAGTCAGCTTGAGCAGAGCATCCCCTTTTCATTCTATTCTATTAGACCTGATAAAAATATTTTTTTGTACCTGACCTCTACATTTTAGTGATCTGTGCACACGGATTCCACCACTTCTTTTTCAGGGTTTCAAAAAAACTCACTCAAACCTTTTCTCTCTTTGGTTGAAAATGGATGATCTCATTGTAATCCATCTGTCACAGTTTCGCTCTCTCACTTAATGTTTTAATGTACCATTTAAAATTTTACTTTTGAAACCTATATTACTTACTATTCCATCAAATTTGCTATTTTTGGCAAACCTGTATATATGGCTTTCTTTTGTATTAAACACATCAGTAATATGGTGAATAACTGAGGCCAAGATGTAGATTACTGCAGGACACTCAGTCACTTCTTTCCATTTTGAATGCATACTTATTCTCCCTCATGGTATTTCAAAGTGCAATGGAATGCATCTCAAATTTTTATGGCATTCTTGCTTTTACTGAGTTACTAGATTATTGGTTCAGACCAACAGCATGGTTTAATTCAGTCACTGGTTCATTATTAGTTTAATTGAATGTCACATACGTTAATCTTTTTCTCTACTGGGAAGACTGTCAAATTAATTATTCAACACATATTCACCATTTCTTTATTTTCATTTGCAATGTTGATTGCATCTGCTTTGAAAGATCTACATTAACCTTTTACTTTACGACTTAACCTTTTACTTTAACATAATTCTAAAAAAAATAATTTTGTTCTCCCTAGCAAGTTTATTTTTATATTCCCTTTCAATAGGTTAACCCATTTTTGTATTTCTTTGCTGTTAATTACACGACATTAATCTTTGCACTTTTGTATACTCTCCTTTGGTATTGTTACATTGCATATGGCACAGAATCAGGCCATTTGCTTCAGCTTGTCTATTAATGTTATTTCTCATTTCTATTATCAACAATGACTTTTGATAAATAGAGCACTTGCAGGTCATGTGCAGGTTCTGCACTAAACCAAAATAAATTATAAACACCGTGGTAGCCTCTCCAAGGCCCATTGGGAATCATGAATTAATCTTCTTGTGGAGCTTGTTTGAGGATGAATTGCCTTGGTAACAGGCAATCGCCTGCCCAGCTGAAACTCATCACCTGAGCCCATCCCACTTGTTCCAGAGGTGAGTAGTAACATCTCTGAACAGGTTGATTCGGCAAAATAAAATTATAGCCCTTACACCTGGGCCCTCTTGTGGTGCAGGGATAGTGTCCCAACTTCTGGACCAAGGGATCTGGGTTTTAGTCCCACCTTTTCCTGAGGTGTGTAATAACCTCACTGAGCAGGTTGATTAGAAAAATAAAATTTTAAGAAAATAATAAAGCAGGCCCAGGATGGCTCTGCAGAACTGTCTGGTCTGGGCCATGAATTGTGGCTCTATTTTGGTTTTCAACAATGATGTTCCTTTCTAGTTGGCCTTCCTGAGTTATTACAAACACTAAGGTTTTGGAGTAGCTTTGTAGCTCGGGTTGTGGGTGTTGTGATTGGTTAGCTCACCGAGCTAGTTCATTCTTGTTCCGCAGACATTTCATTACCCTGCTGGGTAACATCACCAGTGCAGCCTCCAATGAAGCGCTGTTGTGTTTTCCTGCCTGGTTTTTAAACTCTGGAGTCCGTTGAGCTGGATTACCTCACTTCCGGTTTTCCTTTGCAGTGGAGTGTATATGGGGTCGAGTCCTATGTGTTTGTTGATGGCTTTCTTCGTGGATTACCATGCTTCTATCAGGCATTCAAGAGGCTTCTAACTAACTCCTATTACAGTTTGACACCTTCTCTTGTTTCTGAATTTGAAGTCTTTGTTGATTTTTATTTCTAATGCCTCTCTATTCCTAATGAATTGACAAAACTCATTGTCTAGCCTTGCCTGCACACCTCAAACAATGCATCACTCAGTTCCTTAGTGGCTATCATCAAATAGGGAGAAGGGTAGGGTTCAGTTAGAGAAACACAGAAGGAGCATGTAGTGAGTGAAGGCACATGAGTAATGTAGTGATTGGAACCAGGTGGATCTTATTGACTATGAGATCCTTAATTGAGGCTGTTAACCTGGACCAATCAGGAATCCATGGCTGACAGATATAAATAGGGGATTTGGAGTGTCCTGCCTTCAGGGACTGACTCCAAGCTGGCCAGTCATGGTCAGCGTACTGTGCACATGTACATAGAGGGTGACTTGGCAACAGGATACCAACCTCTGTGCAGTTATTTCAAGTGAAAAGTAAAATAACCATAGCCTGCCGCACCATATGGCTACTCTCTCATTACAGAGTGTTGACTGATGGTCGTTCAACTTGATGGTCACCTGCCTCAATCAAGGGGAGAAGTTGAGAAGGAGAGTCCTTCATGGTAATCTCTGCCATTGTGGCATTTGAACCCATGCTGTTTGCAACACCCTGCGTCACAAACTGGCCATCCAGCCAAATGAGAATAAGTGAGCTGCTATTGGAGGAGTCACAACCAGTTGTTTGGAAGACCAAGTTAATTGTTCTCTCAGCTGCTGAGTGTCAAATGTCACAGGGTTTGTCTTCAAATGTGGTTTGATAACACTGTGGCAGCAGTTCATAACATCACTGAGAATATGACAAACTGCTAACTAAATTTAATATTCCTTGTAGAGGAATACATTACTTGCACTTGTATGGTATTGTATGGTCACCTAGCAATGATAGAACATAGAACATAGATCATTACAGCGCAGTACAGGCCCTTCGGCCCTCGATGTTGCGCCGACCTGTGAAACCAATCTGAAGCCCATCTAACCTACACTATACCATTATCATCCGTATGTTTATCCAATGACCATTTAAATGCCCTTAAGTTTGGCGGGTCTACTACTGTTGCAGGCAGGACATTCCACGCCCTTACTACTCTCTGAGTAAAGAACCTACCTCTGACATCTGTCCTATATCTATCACCCCTCAATTTAAAGCTATGCCCCCTCGTGCTAGCCATCACCATCCGAGGAAAAAGGCTCTCGCTATCCACCCTATCTAATCCTCTGATCATCTTGTATGTCTCTATTAAGTCACCTCTTAACCTTCTCTCTAACGAAAACAGCCTCAAGTCCCTCAGCCTTTCCTCATAAGACCTTCCCTCCATACCAGGCAACATCCTAGTAAATCTCCTCTGCACCCTTTCCAATGCTTCCACATCCTTCCTATAATGCGGCTACCAGAACTGTATGCAATACTCCAAGTGCGGCCACACCAGAGTTTTGTACAGCTGCAACATGACCTCATGGCTACGAAACTCAATCCCTCTACCAATAAAACCTAACACACCGTAAGCCTTCTTAACAACCCTATCAACCTGGGTGGCAACTTTCAGGGATCGATGCACATGGACACCGAGATCTCTCTGCTCATCCACACTACCAAGAATCTTACCATTAGCCCAGTACTCTGTATTCCTGTTACTCCTTCCAAAGTGAATCGCCTCACACTTTTCCGCATTAAACTCCATTTGCCACCTCTCAGCCCAGCTCTGCAGCTTATCTATGTCCCTCTGTAACCTGCAACATCCTTCCACACTATCCACAACTCCGCCGACTTTAGTGTCATCTGCAAATTTACTAACCCATCCTTCTACGCCCTCATCCAGATCATTTATAAAAATGACAAACAGCAGTGGCCCCAAAACAGATCCTTGCGGTACACCACTAGTAACTGAACTCCAGGGTGAACATTTCCCATCAATCACCACCCTCTGTCTTCTTACAGCTAGCCAATTTCTGATCCAAACCGCTAAATCACCCTCTATCCCATGCCTCTGTATTTTCTGCAATAACCTCCCGTGGGGAACCTTATCAAACGCTTTACTGAAATCCATATACACCACACCAACTGCTTTACCCTCATCCACCTGTTTGGTCACCTTCTCAAAGAACTCAATAAGGTTTGTGAGGCACGACCTACCCTTCAAAAAACCGTGTTGACTATCCCTAATCAAATTATTCCTTTCTAGATGATTATAAATCCTATCTCTTATAATCCTTTCCAACACTTTACCCACAACCGAAGTAAGGCTCACTGGTCTATAATTACCAGGGTTGTCTCTACTCCCCTTCTTGAACAAGGGGACAACATTTGTTATCCTCCAGTCTTCTGGCACTATCCCTGTAGACAATGACGACATAAAGATCAAAGCCAAAGGCTCTGCAATCTCCTCTCTAGCTTCCCAGAGAATCCTAGGATAAATCCCATCCAGCCCAGGGGACTTATCTATTTTCACACTTTCCAGAATTGCTAACACCTCCTCCTTATGAACTTCAATCCCGTCTAGTCTAATAGCCTGTATCTCAGTATTCTCCTCGACAACATTGTCTTTTTCCTGTGTGAATACTGACGAAAAATATTCATTTAGCGCCTCTCCTATCTCTTCCGACTCCACGCACAACTTCCCACTACTGTCCTTGACTGGCCCTAATCTTACTCTCGTCATTCTTTTATTCCTGACATACCTATCGAAAGCTTTAGGGTTTTCCTTAATCCTACCTGCTAAAGACTTCTCATGTCCCTTCCTGGCTCTTCTTAGCTCTCTCTTTAGGTCCTTCCTAGCTAACTTGTAACTCTCAAGCGCCCTATATGAGCCTTCACGCCTCATCTTTACATAAGCCTCCTTCTTCCTCTTGACAAGAGATTCAACTTCTTTAGTAAACCATGGTTCCCTCGCTCGACCACTTCCTCCCTGCCTGACAGGTACATACTTATCAAGGACACGCAGTAGCTGTTCCTTGAACAAGCTCCACATTTCAATTGTGCCCGGCCCCTGCAGTTTCCTTCTCCATCCTATGCATCCTAAATCTTGCCTAATTGCCTCATAATTGCCTTTCCCCCAGCTATAACTCTTGCCCTGTGGTATGTACCTATCCCTTTCCATCGCTAAAGTAAACGTAACCGAATTGTGGTCACTATCACCAAAGTGCTCACCTACCTCCAAATCTAACACCTGGCCTGGTTCATTACCCAGAACCAAATCCAAAGTGGCCTTGCCTCTTGTTGGCCTATCTACATACTGTGTCAGCAAACCCTCCTGCACACATTGGACAAAAACTGACCCATCTAAAGTACTCGAACTATAGCGTTTCCAGTCAATATTTGGAAAGTTAAAGTCCTCCATAACAACTACCCTGTTACTTTTGCTCCTATCCAGAATCATCTTTACAATCCTTAAAGGAATGATGAGGAATTTTAATTGATAGAAAATAAAGGACATCTCCCCAATAATATTTTTTGGTGCTACTCAATACTATTCTATATTAGGAACACTGGACCCATATTCCACCACTTATATATGAACCTGGCAGAAGAATAATGATAAATGCAAAATTGTTTTGCGTAATATGGATTGAAATTTTCCTTACAAATCTATTTTAGCTGCTCAAAACTGAAGCAGTGATATATACATTTAAGTCCACGCTTTTCAAGTTAATTAGTGTAATAATAACCATAATAGGAAGTGAAATCATGTTGAAATCAGTATGCCCAAAGGTAAGACATACAGCATTGTTCTATAGTCATTAAATGCATCATGAATAGATTGTAAATCTGCACACCCGAATGCTAGACATATGTTACTGTAACTTGTAAAGGAATGGAGCATCATGTCTGAAATCAATGGACCTTAACAGCAGATCTATTCACATCCATAAAGCGGCAACTGAAATCACATAGAAACATGTGCTCTACAGGTTTAGAAAACACAATATGCAATTGAAGAAAAATCAAAACTTCAGTGTTCTCTGTCAATACACTTTGTCGTGTGCCTTAGTTATTCCCATTCTGTATGCTCCTTTTTGAAAGCTTCCTTAGAAATCTGCTTCATTTCACTAAAGACAGATAAGCATTTTATTTGCTTCACAACATAGACCAGTGAGCCTTACTTCGGTTGTTGGAAAGAATTGTAAGAGATAGGATTTATAATCATCTAGAAAGGAATAATTTGATTAGGGATAGTCAACACGGTTTTGTGAAGGGTAGGTTGTGCCTCACAAACCTTTGAGAAGGTGACCAAACAGGTGGATGAGGGTAAAGCAGTTGATGTGGTATATATGGATTTCAGTAAAGTGTTTGATAAGGTTCCCCACGGTTGGTTATTGCAGAAAATACGGAGGCATGGGATTGAGGGTGATTTAGCGGTTTGGATCAGAAATTGGCTAGCTGTAAGAAGACAGAGGGTGGTGATTGATGGGAAATGTTCATCCTGGAGTTCAGTTACTAGTGGTGTTTTGGGGCCACTGTTGTTTGTCATTTTTATGCAGCAATTGAGCCCAGCTGTGGAGCTGGGATTATTCAAATGGTCAAATGGCTTTGGTCCACATTGTTCTTTTTCTATGAACTTGGCACATTGAATCCGTGGCAATGTTAATAATCACTGGACACTAGTCTATCATTGTACAACCTGTCCAGTCTCCAGAGAGGTTATCTTTTTTTGAATCTTTACAAAATAAAACTCTTCTGCAAATACTTTTCTAGAATCTGCTATTAGAGTTGTTCACTCTGACTTGCAGATGGAATTTTTACACCCTCATGAGCTGTCATTGGAATTCCCAGTTTCCCATCCACCTCAGGAACAAAATGGTCATAGGATGGGCAGTAAGGGTCTGCACCAGTTCCTCTTTTATTAGCTGATCAGATATGGATTTCATATCCATCTCTGACATTGCTCCAAAATAACAAAGCAAACTTCCAGTGTGATATATTAAATCAAGAATGCTACAAATGTTGCCAAAAAATTCTGCAATATCATAAGAAGCAGCCGCCCATATGTTTAATAATGATATGAACATCAGGGAACCAGAAGAGAACCCTGCAGAAGTCTGCCAGATGTTGTTTTTTGGCCAGGTTTTCCATGCATTACCAATACATTAAGGAAGTAAATAGTTTCCATGAGTAAATGTTGAAACAAATGAAGTAATAAAAATAATATGTTATAATTTTTATTTTATTCAGTCCATATGATTTTAAGAAGTCCATTTAAGTCCATTTGTTTTGTTTTTGTGCTGATGATAGAAAAATAAAATGACACTCATAGCTGTAGACTTAATTTTGTAGAAACAGTCAAACTTGGAAACTGTGGGATTGCCAATAGAGATTGCATTTGCCTGGATAAATGCACTATTGTCGTGTGGCATTTCTTAATCCTTGTGCTAACCAAATTAAAATGTGCAGCTGGTCAGGGGTAGTTGATGGTTATTGATACAATATTTGATGTATTGAATACATTTCAACCAAAGTAACCTTAAGTGACAGCCATTTGCTTGTGCATTCTTCCATGGTACTACTTTGGCCAAACAGTGTTGACTTCCAGGTTTGGATTTAAACAATAACTTGGCAGTTAGTGGTTTATTGGTGCAATCACAGTGATGATGTCTCTATTAATCCGAGTCTAGAATTGCAGTGATAATGTCCCTTACTCCTGGGTCAGGAGGCCCAGGTTCAAGTCCCACATGCTCCAGAGATGTATAATAATATATCTGAACAGGTTGATTAGAAAAGTAAGAAAAATAAGGCAACCAGAGTCTACTTTCTAAACCATCAGCATCCTCTTATCATACAGAATAAATTGTCATTCCCTTTGAAATTTGATATTCTTGTGTTCTGTTCTAATGGGTGCAAAACAAGAAGCTTCAATCACATCTCCTTTTTCTCAGTAATACTCAGGTTCTGTCCTGTTAAGCAAATGCAATATTTTTGTGTGGATGTCTAGAAATTGGATATGAGCTATTAACTCAAATAATACCATACCAAGCAGAAAATAACTGGATTGTCATAGAAACTCCATAATGGTTCAGTATTTTCTTTCTAAAATAAAAATTAAACCCTGCCATGTCACATCCTCCCCTTGACAGGATTCAGATGCCACTCCAGCTCTATATAGCCACGCAGTGTGGTGAGCTACACTTGGTGGAAACTGTGAGGGTGGCAAGTTCATAAAATGTACTCTGGGTGGGGGAGTTCAATTTCCAGCACAATTACTTTTGAGGCCGGCCAAATCCTAAAAAAATGTAGCTGCTAGGATGGATCTGATGCAATGGTGAAATTTCTAACAAGAGAGAAAGACTTCGTTGACCTTGACTTCAATAATCTGCCTACCATGCATGCATGTCCCCATGACAATATCAATAGTGGGTGACAATTTCACAGTCATTGTGGAGATGCAGTTCTGTTTTAACATTAAGGAAACTCTCCATTGGCTAACATGGTCACCGTGCTAAATGGGTCAGACTTTGAGCAGATCTAGTAAGTTAAATCAGGGAATCCATGAGATGCTATGAGCTGCCAGCAATAGAAGTGTATTCAACAGTAATCTGTCACATTATGACTCAGCAGAGGCCCTACTCTACTATTACCATCATGCCAGGGACCCTGGTTCAATGAAGAGTGCAGAGGCCATGCCAGGAACAGCATCAGGTGTAACTAATAATGATATGTCAAGCTGATGAAACTACAACACAGGACCATTGTGTGCCACACAGTAGAGGCAACAGCAATAAATACATTCATATGATCTTGCAATCAATGGATCAGATCGGAGCTTTGCAATCCTGGCACATCCAGTCACGAATGAAGGTGGACAATTAAACAACTCCTCAAATATCTCTATGCTCAATGATGGCAGAGCCCAGCACCTCAGCGCAAGTGATAAGGCTAAAACATTTGTAACAATCTTCAGGGAGAAGTGCGGTTTGGATGATCCATCTCATCCTCTTCCTGATGTCCCGAGGATGACAGGCAGCAGTCTTCAGCCAATTTGATTCACTCCACGTGATATCAAGGAATGGCTGAGAGGGCTGAATACTGCAAAGGCAATGGGCCCTGAAAATACTCAGTCAATAATGCTGAAAACCCACACTCCAGAACTAGTTGTGCCACTAGCAAGATGTTCCATCCAAATAGCAATGTGGAAAACTGCCTAGATATATCCTGGGAGGGGTAGTAGTAACTGCAGATTCTGGAGAATCTGAGATAACAAGGTGTAGAGCTGGATGAACACAGCAGGCTAAGCAGCATCAGAGGAGCAGGAAAGCTGACGTTTCGGGCCTAGACACTTCTTCAGAAATGGGGGAGGGGAAGGGAGTTCTGAAATAAATAGGGAGAGAAGGGGAGGTGGATAGAAGATGGATAGAGGAGAAGATAGGTGGAGAGGATACAGACAGGTCAAAGAGGCGGGGATGGAGCCAGTAAAGGTGAGTGTAGGTGGGGAGGTAGGGAGGAGATAGGTCAGTCCAGGGAGGATGGACAGGTCAAGGGGGCAGGATGAGGTTAGTAGGTAGGAGATGGGAGTGGGGCTTGAGGTGGGAGGAGGGGATAGGTGGGAGGAAGAACAGGTTAGGGAGGTGGGGACGAGCTGGGCTGGTTTTGGGATGTGGTAGGGGGAGGGGAGATTTTGAAGCTTGTGAAGTCCACATTGATACCATTGGGCTGCAGGGTTCCCAAACGGAATATGAGTTGCTCTTCCTGCAACCTTTAGGTAACATCGTTGTGGCACTGCAGGAAGCCCAGGATGGACATGTCGTCTGAGGAATGGGAGGGGGAGTTGAAATGGTTTGCGACTGGGAGGTGCAGTTGTTCAGTGCAAACTGAGCGCAGGTGTTCTGCAAAGCGGTCCCCAAGCCTCCGCTTGGTTTCCCCAATGTAGAGGAGGCCACAACGGGAACAGCGGATGCAGTATACCACATTAGCAGATGTGCAGGTGAACATCTGCCAGGACTGCAACATCCCCCACTCAGTGGTCGAGAATGCCCTCGAACGTGTCTCCCACATTTCCCGCAACTCATCCCTCACACCCCCTCCCCGCAATAACAACCAAAACAGAAACCCCCTCGTCATCACATACCACCCCACCAATCTCCGGATCCAACGCATCATCCTCCGACACTTCCGCCATCTGCAATCCGACCCCACCACCAAAGACATTTTTCCCTCCCCACCCTTATCTGCTTTCCAGAGGGACCACTCTCTCTGTGACTCCCTTGTCCGCTCCACACTCCTCTCCAGCCCCACCACACCTGGCACTTTTCCCTGCAACCGCAGGAAGTGCTACACCTGCCCCTACACCTTCCCCCTCACCCCCATCCCAGGCCCCAAGAAGACTTTCCACATCAAGCAGATGTTCACCTGCACATCTGCTAATGTGGTATACTGCATCCGCTGTTCCCGTTGTGGCGTCCTCTACATCGGGGAAACCAAGTGGAGGCTTGGGGACTGCTTTGCAGAACACCTACGCTCGGTTCGCACTAAACAACTGCAGCTCCCAGTCGCAAACCATTTCAACTTCCCCTCCCATTCCTCAGATGACATGTCCATCCTGGGCCTCCTGCAGTGCCACAACGATGCCACCCGAAGGTTGCAGGAACAGCAACTCATATTCCGCTTGGGAACCCTGCAGCCCAATGCTATCAATGTGGATTTCACAAGCTTCAAAATCTCCCCTCCCCCTACCGCATCCCAAAACCAGCCCAGCTTGTCCCCGCCTCCCTAACCTGTCCTTCCTCCCACCTACCCACTCCTCCCACCTCAAGCCCCACCCCCATCTCCTACCTACTAACCTCATCCCGCCCCCTTGACCTGTCCGTCCTCCCTGGACTGACCTATCTTCTCCCTATCTCCCCACCTACACTCACCTTTACTGGCTCCATCCCCACCTCTTTGACCTGTCTGTATCCTCTCCACCTATCTTCTCCTCTATCCATCTTCTATCCACCTCCCCTTCTCTCCCTATTTATTTCAGAACTCCCTTCCCCTCCCCCATTTCTGAAGAAGTGTCTAGGCCCGAAACGTCAGCCTTCCTGCTCCTCTGATGCAGATATATCCTGGTATGATCATAAGCAAAGTAACTAGAGGAATTTATTGACAGCACTATAAAGTAGCACTTACAAAGGAATAATCTACTTACTGATGTTTACTTCAGGTTCTGTGAGAGCTGCTCACCTTCTGTTCTCATTTTAACCTTGGTCTAAAAATGGACAAATGAGCTGAACTCCAGGTGTTAGGTATGAGTGACTGTCCTTGACATAAAGGCGGTATTTGACCAAGTTCAGTATCAAGTAGCTCTGGTAAAGTTGGGAATTGATGGAAAACTCTCCATTGGTTGGAGTCATACACAACACAATGGAAAATTGTTGTAATTATTTGAGTTAAATCGCCTCAGCTCCAGGACATCTCAGCAGGAGTTCTTCACAGGTAAATGACTGAGGTGTTAGTGGGGGAGCACAGTGATCAAAATTCTATTAGTTTTCAAATAGTTATGGGAAAGGATAGATCTTGAGTAAAAGTTAAAGTTCAAATTTGGAGCAAGACCAATATGCACACTATTAGACAAGAACTTTCCGAAATTGATTAAGGTAGGTTGTTCACAGATAAAGGAATGACCGTCAAGTGGAAGACTTGCAAAAGTGAGATAACAAGAGTTTAGAGACAGTATATAGCTTTTAGAGTGAAGGTCAAGGCTGGTAGGAAGTAGGAACACTGGATGACTAGAGCTATTGAGGCTCTGTTCGAGAAAAAGAAGGAGGCATATGTCAGGTATAGGCAGTTGGGATCAAGTGAAACTCTTGAGGAATATGGGGGAGTAGGAGCGTACTTATGACAGAAATCAGGAGGGCAAAAAGGGGATATGAGATAGCCTTGACATATAAGTTTAAGGGGAATTCAGAGAGATTCTACAAATACATCAAGGGTAAAAGAGCAACGAGGGAGAGAATAGGATCCCTTAAAGATCAACAAAGCTGCCTATGTGTGGAAGCACAGGAGATTGGTGAGATACTAAACAAATATTTTGTGTCAGTACTTATTGTGGAGAATGACATTGAAGCCCAGAAACTTGGGGAAAGAAATAGTGACGTCTTGAAAACAATCCACATTATAGAAGAGGAGGTGCTGAAAGTCCGAAAACACATAAAGGCGGATAAATCCTCAGGACCTGATCAAGGACCCAACCTAGGACATTGTGGGAAGATAGGGAAGAAATGTAGGGCCCATAGCAGAGAATTTTGTATCATCTACAGTCACAGGTGAGGTGCCAGAAGACTAAGGCTAACAGTGTGCGTTTATTTAAGAAAGGCTGCAAGGAAAAGCCAGGAACCACAGACCGGAGAGTCTGAAATCAGTGGTGGGTAGGTTGTTGGAGGGGATTCTGAGATACAGGATTTAAATGCATTTGAAGAGGCAAGGACTGATTAGAGATAGTTAGCAAGACCTTGTGCGTGGGAAATCGAGTCTCACAAACTTGATTAAATTTTTTGAGGACGTGATCAAGAAGATAGATGAAGGTAGTATGGTAGCTGTTGCCCACATAGATTTTTGCAAGATCTTTGACAAAGTTCTGCATGGGTAGACTGCTCAGTTATGTTAGATCACATGGGATTCAGGGAAAGGCAGACAACTGAATGTAAAATTGGCTTAACTGTAGGAGATGGAGAATGGTGATAGCAAGTTATTTTTCAGACTGGAGACCTGTGACCAGTACTGTTCTGCAGGGATTGGTGCTGGGTCCACGGTTGTTTTACAGTTATATAAAGAATTTGGATGAGAATATAGGAAGCATGTTTATAAGTTTGCAGATGGTATTGGTGGTATTGTGGATAGTGAAGAAGATTATCTAAGAGTTCAACAGTATTGTGATCAACTGAGCCAATGGGCTGAGGAGTGGCAGATTGAATTTAATTTAGATAAATGAGAGGTGTTGTATTGTGATAAGACAGACAAGGGTGGACTTACACAGTTAATGGTTGGGCCTGGGAAGCGTTGCCAAACAGAGAGACCTATGGGTTCAGGTACATTGTTTCTTGAAAGTGGCATTACAGGTAGACAGGGTGGTGAAAAAAGCATTTGGCATGCTTGCCTTCATTGATCAGAGCTCTGAGTATGGGAGTTGGGACATCATGAAGTCACTTTTGGAGAACTGTGTACATTTCCGATCACCCTACTAAAGGAAAGATATCATTAAATTGGAAAAGGTACAGAAGAGATTTACAAGGATGTTACCAGGACTGGAGAGTTTGATTTATAAGGAGTGGTTGGATAGGCTGGGACCTTGTTCCCTGGAACATAGGAGATTGAGGGGTGACCTTTTAGAGGTTTATAAATCATGAGAGGCATAGATAAGGTGAATACCAAAAGTCTTTTCCCTAAGCTAGGGGAATTCAAACTTAGAGGGCACAAGTTTAGGGTGAGAGAGGAAAGATTTAAAAGGGACCTGAGGAGCAACTTTTTCACACAGAGAGTGGTTCGTATATGGAATGAACTGCCAGAGGAAGTGGTAGGTGCTGATATAGTTACAACATTTAAAAGGCACTTGGATAGGTACATGAATAGATTAGGTTTAGAGGGATATGGGCCATATGCAGGCAAATGGGACTAGTTCAGTTTGGGAAACCTAGCCGGAAAGGACGAATAGACTGAAGGGTCTGTTTCTGTAATATATAGATCTATGACTCTATAATTCAAGGTAGTATCCCAGGCCCAACCATCTTCAGCTACTTTATAAATGACCTTCCCTCCATCATAAGGTCAGAAGTAGGATTGTCTTGCTAATGACTGCATAATGTTCAGCACTAAATGCGTCTCCTCCATATTGAAATGTCTGTGTCCATATGCAGTCAGATCTGGACAACATCTAGGTTTGAGCTGATAAGTAGCAAGTAACATTTGCATCATGCAAGAGTCAAGCAATAACCATCGCCAATGAGAGGAAACGCAACAATTGCCCTTTGAAGTTCCATGGCATCTCTATTGCTGAATCCTCACCTGTCAACAATGGAGCTGAAACTGAACTGGAACATCTATATGAATATTATGGCTCCGTTTCAGAGGTCCTGTCCGCACCCCACCCACCCACCACCTCCCCTCCACCCACCACCTTCCCCCCACACCCCCACGCCCCCACCCCACCCCCAACTGAATGTTCCCCAACTAATTGCACAAGCTAAGAGTGTGATGGAATACTCTTGACTAGCCTGGATAGGTGCAATTCCAATAACACTCAAGAAGCTTAACATTATTCACATCAAAGCAGCTGCTTGGTTGGCACCCCATCTGTGATCTTCAATGTTCACTCCCTCCACAAGTGATGCACATTGACAACAATGTGTACCATCTACAAGTTGCTCCGCAATAACTCACCAAGGTTCCTTCAACAGCATTTCCTAACTCATAAACTCTACTGCCCTGAAGGACAAAGATAGCGGATACATGAGAACATCACCACCTGTAAGTTCTGTCTAAGCCATGGGCTGTCTGGATTGGAAAAACATTCTGTTCCTTCAGTGTCTCTGAAGGAAAATCTTGGAACTCCCTCCCTAACAACACTGTGGATATGTCTACACCTAAAGGATTACAGTGGTTCAAGAAGAAAACTCACCACTTTCTCTAGGGTGATTAAGGATAGACAATAGATGCGGACCTAACCAACAACAGGTTTATCCCACAAAGAAATAAATCTAAAAGATGCTCTCCTTGATCATGATTTTTATAAAGCTCAGAACAATAATAAAATTTAATAAGCAGAACTCTCTACTGATTATTTCATATAGCTCTTTTCGATCTAATCTGTTTTTATATTTTTACGAAGTGTGGACAAATTGGCCAGTGTGCTAAAGCTTAGGATGTGAAATAAGGTTTTGGCAGTGACAATCTAATTCCTAGTTTCTGTGGATTCAATCCACATAATTCTTCTAAAAATATCGCTAACATGACAACTGCACTCAGCTTTAAATTGGCTTTGCCTGGTACTGTACCTAGACAAATGATTCTTGATAATGAGACAAGCTGCTGACTGAATAAATATTGCTTTTTCTAACTTTAAGTTCTCATCAATTTGTACTTACATAGCACAGTTAACAAACATATAATTGAAGAAAAATTGGCATCAGGCTAAAATAGGAGATATTAGATTTTCAGGCATACCATTTAATCTCGGTACTGTTTGCCCTCTCAAGTGGACATAGAAAATCCTATTGCTTTATTTCACAAATGTCAATGTGTATCCTTTGACGTACATCACTAAACAGCTTACTTGGCCATGACCACACTTTTTTTGTGGAACTTTGCTGGGTGCCAATTGACTGCTCTGTTTCTAATTTTAAGAACGTGACCACAGTTCAAGGGTGCTTCATTGCTTGTCCTAATGTTAAAAGAAGCAAGTTCTTTCTTCTACAAAGACATGGTTTTTGAAAAGATCTTATTGGAGGTGAGTGAGTTGAAGAGGGTTAGAGGTAGAATTTCAAAGCCTAGGTTTAGACGAGGGTTGTCCAAACTCTTTGTGTGGAGAGCCACATTTCAATTGTTTCCTGTTTTTGGGGGTGAAATTACAGATTTGGCACAGAAGTAAACTTGAATTGCAGAAAAAAGAATCCAAAGTAATAAGTTAAAAATTAACAAAAATTAGCACTAAGAAATGTCAAGTCGCAGAGCTAATTAACAAAACTTTTGGGATTTTGCAGCTGGAGGAGTGAGACAGAAAGGATGGTTGTGTGTCAGGTTAACTCACACCCTCAATGTTCTCTCTGTCTGCACCCTTCCACTTGTGTACACGCTCTCCCCTTCTTCCTTTCCAATGCACACATTCTCTCAGTCACTCACACACTCTTCTGCCCTCATGTTGCCTCTTCCCTCACCCTCAAACACACAAATTCCCACCCTTCTTCTTCATTCACTCACTCGCACACACATCCCCCATCACTCGTTCACCCACATATTCAGAAGATACTCCACTATGTTGACTGTAGGTTTTCAGGGGCCTGGAACCTGAGAATGAAGAAGTATACCTCAGTTTTCACATGACTTGCTCTCCGACTCAGATCCATTTACCTCAGCACCTGCCCTGCAATTCCAAGCTCCTTTCCTCTGCACTTGCCTGGAAACTTGAAGCCTCTTTCCCCCCAAACAACTGTCCCCAACAGCCAGTAGGGGTGTATTTCTCTGACACACATGGAAACTCAGCTTATTTCCTCATCTTTCCCAGCAGGCATCCTGTCCCTTACAGTTTCTTCCCCAGCTGACTGACTGCTGCCGCTGTTGGTGTTCCTGATGTGCAGACCTCAGGCTGAATTATTCTTGTCATGTTTTTAGAGCTCGCTGCTTTTCTAATCAGAGGATAGTCTTCTCCCGCACTTGCTGCTGATAGGCTCACCAGTGAACCTACCAGCAGCAACTGTGGGAAAAAAATGCTCTTTGATTGGGTGAGTGTCTCCTTGCAGAATCTGCCACCTGTACTTCCTTATATTTGGAAACCTGATGGTGGGCCAGATAGAACCCTTAACTCATGCATCGCCTGTTAGACAAGGATAGGCTACGTGTTTGAGGGTGCAATTTCCCGAAGTGGGATGCAGGGATGAGGGATGAAAAAAGACCACACTTGGAGGAAACCAGACAGTCAGATGGTTTGCATTGGTTGATGAAGATTACAGAGATAGGGAGGGGTGAAGCCATGATTTGAATAGAGGCGTGCTAAATGAGATATTGGTATGTTGGAGCCACAGTAGATCAGTGAACACAGGAGTGAAAGAGAGAGACTTGGTGGAGAGGAATATACTGGTAGCAGAGTTTTGGATGAGCTCTAATTTATGTTAAATTGGAGCAAATTGTGGTTTGTCCAAGAATAGATGTCAAATGGATTGTCTGTCGACACAGAAAGAATGGTTCTGAAGAAACTGTAGTTCCAAAAAAGGATCATATTGGACTCAACACTTTAAACTCTGTTTCTCACTCAGCAGATGCCACCAGATTTGCTGAATTTCTCCAGCACTTTTTGTTCGTATGACATGAAGAGTTGGCAGAGTTGAGAGAGATGTAGGTAGATAGAACAAAGAATGTGCATGCGGAACCTGACGTCATACCTCTAGACATCTTTAAAATAAACATTACATGTTACACAAAACACAAGTGTAATTGATATACTTCATGCTGACTATGTGGTAACTTTATCCAGAATTTCAAAGATTAATGATGTTATTTCTGTTGTTAAAACCTTTTGCATATCTGACATAAATACTATTGCAATAAGGCCAACCATAGATTACGTCTCAAAAATGTTTTCCATCACTAATACAATCATACCGAGACTGTCAAATGTTCTCTTTGGCAGGAAATTATTGAGCATTAGAACATCTTAAATGCATCTGTGAGTAAGTACATTAGACTTTGGCAAGGATGTCCTTACCATTTTGCTTTTGGAAGATCACATTTCAGATAAATATTTGTTAAAAGTAAATGTCATAATCAGATCTAAAACTGTAAGTTGGCAGTATCATATTTAAATTAATTCCAAATTTCTGTCTTTTTCTCTTTCCTTTTAGAGTGGTTTAGCACGTCCACTTCACAATTTGAGAAAGCTATACAGAGTTACCTTATGAGCACTAATTTTTTAGTTGGTTTCTTGTCAGCAGTAACCTGCAGGATGTTGATGATGAGGGAATTCAATTATGGTAATGCCAGTGAATATCAAGGAATGATGGTTAAATTGCATCTTGTTGGAAATTGTCATTGCCTAGCGCTTATGTGGTACAAATGTAACTTTGCCACTTGTCAGCCTTTGGACATGGACTACTTCAGTAACTGCGAAATTGGTAATAGTGCTGAGCATTGTGCAATCAACACTGAATGTCCTCACTTCTGACCTGAGCTGAGATGACTGACCTCCGGCAACTAGAACCATCTTCCTTTCTGCTAGATATGACTTCAACCTGTGATATTCGCACCACACAAATGATAGACAATGACGATCCTCAAGAAGAGATAATCTAACTATCACCTCTTGACAGTGAATGGCATTACAATCATTGAATCTCCCACTGTCAACATCCTGGAGGTTTCCATTGACCAGAAACAAGCAAATAAAAAATAATCAGCAGAGAGTTTTCACCCATTTCCTATTGACTGTAGTTTTACTCAGGTTTCTTGATGCCCCACTCGATCAAATGTAGTATTGATATCAAAGGCAGTCACTCTCGTCTCGCTGGTTGTGATTTAATCATTTTCCTTAGACTTAGTAGGTAGTTAAATTAAGCTTTCTTTCAAGCAAACCTTGGTAATTGGCTCTTTATTTCCTTGTGAGTGACTTTTTACTTGAAGCTTGATAGTTACATGCTGGAAAAGAAATAAAAAATATTTGTTGTAACCGCCAGAAAGGATTAAAAAGTGGATACCCCACTTCACCTGCTTTATACACGGTCTATATTTAAAATGATCTCTTTAATGTATTGAAGGTTCCAACATGACAAATTGGTTGCCTGTTTCACTCTTGTTCTATTCCGCAACTATTCATAAATTCTTGTGATGCATATTATTTCGCTGTTTGACTGCATTCACTCCAGACTTTTGACCAGCTTTAACAAGCACCCTGTAGCCGTGACTGACATGACCCTGATGCTGTCTTTGCAGGACCCTAACAGATGGCATGTGATTCCCAGACAGCTGGTGCTAGCCTGACATGACAGATGTTGCCCACTCTTGGGACTGCATTCGGACTGAAGCCCTGGTGGTGAGCATCCCAAAGGGTTGACTGACTGTGGCCAGATTCCTGAACTGTGAGTGAACCATACCGGTGACTAATGATACCGGGACTCCTGACCAACAGTGGCCCTTTAGCCTCTCCTTCCCAACCTTGAATGGACTCAGGATCAGTATCCACTCATGTGGCCATTTGCTTGAATAAATACTCAGTATGTTCATTATGCAGGTAGCTGGTGCCTACTGTATGCGCTCGATTGATGTCTCAATAGGCCAATCAGCGAGATATAACACCCTGACATGAAGGCTGTGTAGAAGAGCACAAATGGAAGCGCTGAGAACTGTAGGCTCTGGCAGAAGCACCAACACACTAACAGGCACAGTATGATGTGGCAAGGAAAGCACTAAGATAGCAAGTGATTGGGCCTGGGGTGCATTCTGGTCCAATTCCTGACTTTGATGCCTACGCCTACGTGCAAGGTGTTCCTATTGTAGCCTTTTAACACTAGTTGCTAATGCACCATGCAATGCAAGCCTGCATTCCTTAAGTGGCCTGCATGTGGATCAGAGAGTTGCTATAACGGCCAGGAGGAGCTGGCAAATATCATATGCCAATGTTTGTGGATGAGAGGTGCCTGCGGCTGGTGCCTGGAAATTGTCATGAGAAAATGTTTGGGGCTGAGCAACATGGAGGCTGGTCATAACTAGCACGAGCTGAAATTGTCAGGTACCTGCTCTGATTTCCATGGTAAGATTTCTTAATGTAAAGTTAGCATGTTTGATAAGATACTAATGAGGTGAGTTGGGCCATTAACAAGGTTGTTAATAAACTATAATCCCCCTCAATTGGCAACTCACTGCTGTCCAATAAGAAACTCGCCTTACCAAATGGTGGAAGCATAAAGGATGGAGTGAGATGTTCTTGATGTTGCGATAGGCCTGGCTGGATTTCTTATCCGATTCTGTCACAAATTGTACCCTAACCCATCTCTCTAAGACCACTAGAAGATTCTGTCCCTGCAAACTGTGTGAGTGGAAATGAGGTTGGATAACTTGGCCACTTTGACATTAGAGAATGAAGTCCACGGTGGTATTCACAGAGTTAGCCAACTGACTTTGTGGCAAAAAGCAGCATCCTCGGAATAGGCTGAGAAAGCATCTGCCAGGAGCTAGGAATCAGCTGGGGAGCCAGCAACTGGACTGAAGCTATGGGATCACAGAGGGCCATTTGGAACCAGGAATGTTCCTTATGTTTAAGTCCTTGAACGAGAAGGCAGTGAACTCCACATTTTACTGAGGAATCTACAGTTTTGAGATTTTAAAAGAATGTTGGAGGGTTGCTTAGGTAAAACATAATAGGTAAGGATCCAGGATCCCCTTGTACCGTGAACAATAGTGAACTTGGCAGGCTGCAGTATTCCATTAGATTGACACATGAAAGACGCTTAAAAATTATTGTAAAGCATAAGGGAAGTCTTGAGGGTAAGTACAAAGCAGGAGTAAGTTTATAGATTAAGTCTTTAGAAACTACAAGGGTTAAATAAATGATGCATGCTTTGTCTGATTTTCTTTTTATGCACTTTAAAGTTTGTTTTGCTTAACAACTTGATACTGGGATAAGTTGGAATTTGGAGTTGAGTCCACAGTCATATCAGCCATGATCTAGTTGAATGGTGGAACAGCCTTAAGAGGCTGAATGGCCTACTCCTGCTCCTAAGTTGTATCTTTATGTGAAGCCTTGAGGCTTAGTTCTTTCACTAAATCACTAGGTGTTGAATTGTTCTTTAAATGTTAATGGTCTCTAACAAGATTGTAACAATAACCTGCTTTACCTTTGATAATTTTTGTTACCTCAGAGTGAATACTGTGGAATACCATTAGTATTCCCAAGGGTCTTCAGGGCCATTGACTCTTATGATTATTTTAGTCACAGAACTCATATCCACCACAGCAGCTATCAAAGTTTCTATATAATTTCTCAATAGCACAGAACAGTGCTAAAAAGAGACAAGAAGTCAAAACTTTTCATTTTGCACTCACGAGACTTGAAAAAGGTTCACAAATTTATACAGTGTGAAAACAGGGTGCTGATCTGTTGGACCATTATAGGCATGAGATACAGGAGGATCATTTAACTTAGCTCATAGACCAGGCAAGGAGACCCTTGTTTGTCAGGGTGTTACCATGTGAATGCATCAGAAATTAGCAACCTTCATGACTCCATTTATTGTCCCAATTAAAATGTACAAGTTGCTTTTACTTTCATAAAACAGGGTCCTGTGTTAATATACATAGCTTCCCATCCACAAATTCATCACCCAACTGATGAACTTAAATTGTGTTCTGGTGTAATTCTTAGCCCAGTCTGGATTATTTAAAAAATGTTTTCCAGTAGCAGAATCACATCTAACTTTGAGCATGGTCCAAAGACTGATGGGCCATATCAAAAAAACTGACCATTCACACGTCGATTGAGTTCAATCAGCATGTGCTGGCAAGCTTCAGAACATCCTGGCTGAGTCAAGATCTATCTATCTGGTCTCAGACCAAAGTTATTGGAGAACTGTTTCTTCTCCACCTCCAAACCAACTCTGGTATGAACAATCAACACCCTGTTGGCACGCTACATAAACTGGTGTCCCTCTTATAAAGTCAGTTTCTTGTGTCCCATCCTGATCAGTGCAAGATGAAAGGATTCTACTTCTTGTCTTTTTTCTAGCAAAGGTTAAGTTCTCTACGATGAAAATTGTTCATCAGAAATGAGCTTTTAGATATGTAGGAACACTGTGGGATATAGAGTAAACATTTGAATCAGATTTTTTTTATTGAAAACCTAATAAAAAACAGCCTGATTCTTAATAAGAGATAGTAAGAACTTCCGATACTGGAGTTTGAGATAACACAGTGTGGAGCTGGAGGAACACAGCAGGCCAGACAACATCAGAGGCCAGGAAAGCTGACGTTTCAAGTCAGGACTCTTCTTCTTCATTTCTGAAGAAGGGTCCCAACCCGAAAGGTCAGCTTTCCTGCTCCTTTGATGCTGTGTGGCCTACTGTGTTCCTCCAGCTCCACACTGTATTATCTTTGATTCTTAATAAAATGCATTGTGTAAAAATTATATCCAAGATGAGAGCAAAAGAAGTCCTGCGAGAATAAGAGAGAAAATTGGCAAAAAGTGGATCTCTTGTTATCTCTCATATTTTTGAAAGAAGTGATTTATTCCAGACTCTGGTTTCATGAGTATTTTGTTGTGGATGAATTTAAGCAGTGAACATCAAAAGGCTATATGGCAGAAGGCACTGTAGCTCAGTGCTGTTCTCATTCAGTATCTGTGTGTGTGTTTTGTCCACACCAGTTACTTGATATAAATCAAAAGCATAAATCTTGACTATTTCTGCCCCTTTAGCTGCGGATGGAAACTATATGTGGAAGGTAGGATTGAACAAATTAAACTGTAACTTCAATGCACATGATATGAGAGCAGAGATAAGATGTTTTGTTGGTAACGAGGACTTCAAGCTTTGTTAACATTCATATGTTTGGAAACATTGCTGGATCAAATCAGAAGCAGAGTTTAAGAGGTCTGCATCAATTTTCAATTGCTAAGTGCTTTCGAACATACACTCAGGAGGCCTATAGTAGTGACAATGGCCATAAGCATCATAACATGCTAGCAGAAGTTTGGCTTAATTAACAATTGTAATATGTCACACAATGAGGCAGACAAATACCACAGACCAAGTAGAATGAACTAAGTGAGGCAGAATGGGGAGTAAGTGCCATATTAACAGGAGTTGTGTTCTACATGCAAAGATTTCAATTTGTGACAGATTGATGCATACGTTTCTTTTACTGTAATTAAAATCAAGCTGTCATTTGCTGAAATGCATTGATCTAATAAGACACCAGACATCAAGTATAACAAGAGGAAACTCAGTGTCATTTAGCCAGTAGAAAATGCTGGCATCTATTACTAAGGAAATAGTAACCAGGCACTTAGAAAATTATGATAAGCTCAGGCAGAATCAGAATCGTTTTCTGAAAGGAAAATCATGTATCACCATTCTACCTGAGAGATTAAGTTTGCATGTAGCATGTTAGATAAAGTTAAAGATACAGATCTTACTTCAAGGGGGTTGTAGCTAAAGAGTAGGGAAGTCTTATTGCAACTGTACAGGGTGCTGGTGAGACCACATCTAGAATACTGTGAGCAATTTTGGTCCCCTTATTTTAAGGAAAGGTATAATTTCATTGGAGGCAGTTCAGAGAAGATTGACTCAGATGATCCTTGGTATGGAGGTCTTATGAGTAAATGTTAAACAGGTTGGGGTTTCCTTACTAGAGTTTAGAAGAATGAGGGGTGATCTCATTGAAACATAGAACTTTTAAGGAGTTTTACCAAGTAAATGCTGAGAAGATGTCTCCCCTCATGGGAGAGCCTAGGACCAGAGGACGTAGTCTCAGAATAAAGGGGCACCAATTTAGGACTGGACCTCCTCTTCTGTCAAAAAAAAGTATATAAACAAATTTCCAATACCTTTCAGTTCTGAATATGTCACATCAGACTCGAAACGTTAACTCTGTTTCTCTCTCTGCAGATACTGTCAGACCTGCTGAGTTTCTCCAGTATCCTCTGTGTTTGTTTCAGATTTCCAGCATCTGCAACGTTTTGCCTTCATTACTTTCAATGGCTGTTGTAAAAGGACGCCCAGATCACTTTTCACATCCACAGTTGCCAATTTGGCAAATTGATATAGATATCAGCATCTATACAGGATTTATTAAAGGATGAGAAACAGAGTGAGAATAAACAAGTCACTTTCAGGTTGGCAAGCTATTGGGATTAATGCTTGGGCCGCAGCTACCTACAATGCATATTAAAGGTCTAGGTGAAGTAATACACTGCGTTGTTTCCAAGTTTGCTGATAATACAAAGCCAGTTAGACACAATGGGCCTGATTTCAACTCATTTAAACCTATTCATTTCGACAGAGTTAAAATCAAGAAAAACTCTGCAAAGGAATATTACCAGGTTAAGTGAGAGGCAAGAACATGACAGATGGTGTATAATGTGGGGAAATGCGAACTTGTTAGAAAGAATATCAAACACAATATTTGTAAATGCTGAGAGATTCTCAATTTACTTTGCTCAAAGGGATTTAGATATCTTTGCAGTCAAAATACAGAAGGTTAGGAAATGTGTATAGTACGCAGTGAGGAAGGAAAATGATAGGTTGGCCTTTTTTTGCAAGGGAAATGGAGTAAGACAGCATTGCTACAGTTGTACAGGGCTTTGATGAGCTCACACCTAGAGTACTGTGTGCAGATTTGGGCTCTGTGCCAAAGACAGGATATACTTTCCCTAAAGTGAGTGCAATGAAGGTTCACTCGATTGATTCCCGGGATGAGAGAGTTGTCATATGAGGAAAGAATGACTGGAATGGGCTTGTTGTTCAGAGAATTGAGAAATGATCTCATTGTAATATATAAGATTCTGAGAGGGTTTGAATATGTACAATCAACACTGTCTCCATGGTACGTGCTGCTCTTATGGTCTATAACCTGTTTTATTCTGCCCTCATGGCTTCTGCTTTCTATATGGTTTGGGCAATGAGTGCTTGTACTGCACTTTTGAGGTTGCTTTATTGTTTTAGACTGTCAGGTGCATCTCTGTCTCTGTCTTATCTAAGAGTAGCCATTGTCTGACTCTCAGGAGTTCCTCTAAATTATTTATGTTCTAGTATATATGATAGGATATTGATTGCAGCTCCTCTAAATTACTTATGTTCTAATATATATAATAGAATATTGATTACAGGTCCCTGGAACACTTCCATACCTCTCTCCTCAGTGATTCGCTAGCGTGTGTCTATTGATTTCAGAGGTGTACACCGTTATCATTAACATATTAATTCCTATTATATTCAAGGCTTGGAAGGGTACAAACAACGGAGATACCAAAACACGATGGGGTGCACTCCATGGGCTGTGAAATACTGTGAAGGATATGGAGGAACAAAGCTGTAGGGAAATACCTGAGAAGGCCAAAAGCTATAGACTAGTTCTACTGGTGGATTTAAATTATCCCAATAAAAACCTGGACAGTGATAGTATGATGCACAGAAAGGCAAATTTTTTTAAGAAACAAAAATAGAAAACATTGAAATAATTGAGTGCCTGCGGACAGAAAAACAGAGTTAATGGCGAGAATTTTATTCTTGTGGCAGGTATACCTAAAATCTGCTGGTTGGATGCGTGCCTACAGTTTACTGCAGTCACATTTTATGGGCCCCCATTTGCCTGCCTTACACAGAGGAAGGTAAAATTCACCCCACTCTTTCTGGTCAATGACCATTTGTTGTAACCAGGAGTAGTCCCTGGACCAAACTTGCTCCCCACCCCACATCCCACCTGGAATCTCCAACCCTCGTCTGACCAAGAACCCCTCTAACTCATGTGGCATTGTGGAGTTTGGCTCTTCTTCAGAGTCTAGATACAATCTTAGCAGCAGTTACTATTTCTGGTGATGCTGTTGTGTGCACAGAGCTCCTGGTGAATCTGAATGATCTGCAATTGAAGCAGGGGCAAGTTTTATGATAACTTTTTCAGAGGCACAACAAGAAACTGTACCAACCATAAATTTCTGTCCTATGAGTCTATGATTCTGTGAGATGCTGAGAGGTTGTTTCCACTGGCTGGAGAATCTGAAACTTAGGCTCAGGACCAGAGGCTAGTCTCGCAGGAGGAATTTTTTCACTCAGTAGATTATGAATCTTCAGAATTCTCTCTTGCGGGTGACTGTAGTCTCATGGATGTTGGGTATATTCTGGCTTGAGACTGTTAGATTTTCAAGCTTTCAAGGAGTCGAATGATTTGGGGAATAGGTTGTTGAATGCTGTTAAGATTGAAGTTTGGTCATATTTGTATTGAATTGTAAGAAAGCCTCCAGCAGTAGGTGGCAATGGTGAGTTAGGGCATGGAACAGGGGAACTTAAACAGTCGAATAGAAACTTTCTGGAAGAAAAGGTGTCTTCGTCAGCAGGAGACTTCATGGATAAAATGAATAACAGTTAAAGGATTTTCTCAACCAGATGTGAACTGCAGAGCTAGTTCTATCAAAATACACTGTTTTCCTAGTTTAACCTCAATTATCTTTCATGTTTGTAAAGTCCTGATATCAGTGGAATAGAGCAGATAATACAGTATGGAGTTGGAGGAACACAGCAGGCCAGGCAGCATCAGAGGAACAGGAAAGTTGATGTTTCGGGTCGGGACATTTCTTCAGAAATGAGGGAGGGGGAAGGGAGCTCAGAAATAAACAGAGACTGGAGGGGTGGCGCTGGGGAAGGTAGGTGGGATGGTGATAGGTGAGTGCAGGCAGGCAGTGTTGGGGATTGGTCAGTGAGGTGGGAGGGGCAGATAGGTGGGAGAGAAGATGGACAGGTCGTGTCAGGGCAAGGAGGCAGGGATGAGAGGGAAGGTTGTTCATGAGATGAGGCCGGGGGTGGGGAGATTTTGAAACTGGTAAAACCCACATTGATGCCATTGGGTTGTAGGCTCCCAAGGCGGAATATGAAGTGTTGCTCCTCCAGTTTCCGGGTGGCGTCATTGTGACACTGGAGAAGGCCCAGGATGGACACGTCACCCAGGGAGTGGGAGGGGAATTGAAATGGTTTGCAACCGGAAGGTGTTGTCGTTTGTCGCGAACCGAGCACAGGTGCTCTACAAAGTTGTCTCTGAGCCTCCGCTTGGTCTCACCGATGTAGAGGAGGCCACATCGGGAGCAGCGGATGCAATAGACCACATGGACGGATTTGCAGGTGAACCTCTGAATGATGTGAAAGGTTTGTTTGGTGCCTTGAATGGAGGTGAGGGGGGAGGTGTAGGGGCAGGTGTAGCACTTCTTGCGGTTTCAGGGAAAGGTGCCGGGGGTGTTGGGGCTAGTGGGGAGTGTGGAACGGACAAGGGAGTCACGGAGAGAGAGGTCCCTACGGAAGGCAGCTAGGGGAGGGAAATATATCTTTGTTTGTGGGGTCGGATTGCAGGTGGCAGAAGCGGCGAAGAATGATATGTTCGATATGGAGGTTATGGGCGTCCAATCCCTATATACTTGCATTCCCCATGCAGATGGCCTAAAAGCCCTCTGCTTCTTCCTCTCCCGCAGGACCAACCAGTCCCCTTCCACCGACACCCTCATCCGCTTAACCGAACTCGTCCTTACCCTTAACAACTTCTCCTTCAACTCCTCCCACTTCCTACAGACTAAGGGGGTGGCCATGGGAACCAGAATGGGCCCAAACTATGCCTGCCTCTTCATAGGATACATGGAACAGTCCCTCTTCTGCAGCTACGCTGGTCCCATCCCCCACCTCTTCCTCCACTACATCGATGACTGTATCGGTGCCGTGTTGTGCTCCCACGAGGAGCTTGAACAGTTCATCAACTTTACTAACACCTTTCACCCCAACCTCAAATTCACCTGGACCATCTCCGATAACTCCCTCTCCTTCCTGAACCTCTCTGTCTCCATCTCTGGTGACCTCCTTGAAACCAACATCTGTTTCAAGCCCACCAACTCCCACAGCTACCTAGACTACAACACCTCTCGCCCATCTTCCTGCAAGAATGTGATCCCCTACTCCCAATCCCTCTGCCTCCGCTGCATCTGCTCCCAAGATGAGGCGTTCCATTCCCGCACATCCCAGATGTAATTGTACCCACATCTACCATTTCCTCAGGAAATTCATTCCACACGTGAACCACCCTCTATGTAAAGAATTTGTCCCTCATATTTTGTTTAAATCTCTCTCCTCTCACTTTAAAAATGTGCCCCCTAGTCTCAAAATCCCCCATCCTCGGGAAAAGCCAATTACCATTGACTCTATCTATACTCCTCATTATTTGATAAACGTCTAAAAGGTCACCTCTCAACCTCCTATGCTCCAGTGAAATAAGACCAGCCTATTCAGCCTTTCTTTATAACTCAAACCATCCATACCTGGCAACATCCTGGTAAATCTCTTCTGAGCCTTCTCCAGCTTGATAATATCCTTCCTATAACTGGGAGATCAGAACTGGACACAGTATTCCAGAAGATGCTTCACCAATGTCCTGTACAACTTTAACATGACTTCCCAACTCCTTTAAGAGATAACGAGGTGTAGAGCTGGATGAACACAGCAGGCCAAGCAGCATCAGAGGAGCAGGAAAGCTGACTCAAAAGACTGAGCAATGAAGACAAGGCCAAATGCCTCGTTAACTACCTTGTTTATATGTGACACAAACTTCAAAGAATTATGTACCTGAACCCCTAGGTACCTCTGTCCTACAATACTACCCAAGGCTCTACCATTAACTGTACAAGCCCTACTGTTGTTTGTCCTACCAAGTTTCAATACCTTGCATTTATCCAGTTCTTTTGTATTTTCAGGTCCCCAGTATTTGGCTTTCATTTAAGTGCTTACATTTTCAAGCTTCAGTTCGTTCAATGTTCTTCTGCTCAAATCCTATATTTCAGCAAATCCTGTTGCCCATTACCTCTGCCCTTGCTGCCAGAAATGACAAAAAACTTGTCGAATTCCTCCACAGCATCAATCCTCCCTAGCTCACAACTTGCATTCATCTCTAAAACCTTACCTTCCAAACTTTCCATTCTTCTGATTTTTGTGCACTTCCTTCTCCATTCACCTACCCAATAAATGTCATGTTGATTTATGCTTGGGTCTGGCACTCTGGGATTCATAATGGGACTTTAATGCGTAGGAATTCCTTTTCCAACATTGATTACACTTCAAGGGAATTTCATTGCCTGTAGAGCACATTGGGAATTCCCGAGAAGATGGAAGGTGCTGTATAAATGCAAGCTTTCTATTTTTCCTTTCTTCCAAAAAAATACAATCAGATTGTGAGCAGCCTTTGTTAACTGCTGATGCATGAAATGTACCCCGAACAATATCTAGACTCCTCCACCCTTTTAGAATAATGCACTAAGGGAAGTATCTCTGTGTTCAAATGGACAGTCATGACATTATCATCCAAGGACAATTCATTTGATCTGGCCACTCAAACCATGTTATCCATCTTATTTATCTTTTATCATCTACAATCATAAAACAAAATATAACCAAAGCTGTTAATGTGCTGCCAGCATTTCGATTGTTTCTCTTGGAAAAAAAATGGACTTTTTGAGATTACCATCTAAGTAAAGAGGAAACATCTTTAACAAGCACATCAAGTTGCCAGCAATAGCAACACCATCTGAGTCTGATGTAGCGCAAATGTTTTCTTTTTTGTCACATCCCTCAACATTTGATTTGATCAAAGACAGCAGAACCTTTAATGACACAATGCTGAAATATTTATGTATTGCAACTGATTTGAATTGATGAATAGATGAGCAAATGTTTACGTTGAGAAAACTCAATTTGTGATTTTAGCTAGAATGCATGTTAAATGTGTATAATAGCAAGTTGTTTAAGGGTTATGTTTCATTTAACCCCTATCTTGACTTGGGTATTGAATATAAGTAATAATAACATATGTAATTCACAGACTTGGTCTTTATCTTCAATGCCTTGTAAATTAGAGTCTGTGTAAAGTTACTTTGCCTTGACTTTATACTGCCATTATGATGTTTAAAATTTCTTTCACAGGATGTGGGTGTAGCTGACTACGGCAGCATTTATTGTCCATCCCTAATTTCTCTTCAGAAAATGATGGTGAACCTTGACCAACTGTGGTTAAATCTGTGAAATCCCCAGGATTTGATGGCTATCCTGCCACAGTTCTAAACAAAGAAGCTGTGCAGATTCTAAAATGCTCTCAATGTTTTGGAAATTAATAAACACGACAAGTTTATTCAAGAAAAGACGGTGAGATGAAACCAAGAAACTACTTGCTAGTTAACCAACTATACAAAGAGTGCCGGAATCTCTTGTTAAAGAAATCTCAACATTACACTGAGGAAATAATAGCATGATCAGAATCAACTTGGCTTTATAAAAGAGAAATCACGATTGACAAATTTATAAGAGTTTTTGTTGATACAACTAACAGGATGGATATCAACATAAAAATTAAGAGCAGGAGTGGGCTATTCAACCCATACAGCCTGCTCCATCATTCGTTAAAATGGTGTTGTTGTTTTAACTCCATTGTTCTGTTATCTTTTATGTGCTTTGACGTCCTGTAAGGAAATAATGTGACTCAGCCTGAAAATATTACAAGTACTACCTCCACTGCTCTCTGGGGAGATAATTCCACAGATGAATGACCCAGTGAGAGAAATAAAAATCTCCTCATCCCCAGTGTAAATGGGTGACTTCTTAGTTTTAAACTGGGTCTCTTAGTTCTAGTATCTTCCACAAGGGAAAACAGTCTTTCAGTATCTACCCTGTCAATTTCTCTCAGGATTGTATACATTCCAATGAAATCAATCCTCATTTTTCTAATTTCCGATGGATATAGGCTTAATATGTTCAACCTTTCCTCATAAAATGATTTCTTCATTCCAGGGATAGTAGGAACTGCAGATGCTGGAGAATCCGAGACAACAAGGTGCAGGGCTGGATGAACACAGCAGGCCAAGCAGCTTTGCTCCTATGATGTTGCTTGGCCTGCTCTCTTCATTCCAGGAATCAGTCAAGTTAACCTTCTCTGAACAGCTTCTAAAACTATTACATCCTCTCAAATATGGAGACCAAAAGTGTATACATTACTCTCAATGTGGTCTCACCAACACTGTATAAAATTGTAACAAAACTTCCTGATTTTTATATTTCATTTCCCTTGCAACAAATGGCATTTACTTTCTGAGGAAGGGTCACCGGACCCGAAACGTTAACTCTGTTTTTTCCTTCACAGATGCTGCCAGACCTGCTGAGCTTCTCCAGCAACTTCTGTTTCTGTCTTTCGGTTTTTGTTTGCATTTACTTTCCTAATCATTTGCTGGACTTGCGTACTAACTTTTTGTGTTTCATGCTCCCAGGGGTCCTAGATCAATCTGGGCAGCTGTGTTTTGCAATCTTTATCTATTTAAATAATAAATAATTTTCTACTCTTCTTGTCAAAGTGGACAAGTTTGGGTTTTCCCACATTATACTCCATTTACCAAATATGTACTCACTCACTTAACCACTCAAAACTCTTTGTAAAATCTTGATGACCTCTGTAAAACTTACTTTCTTATCTATTTTTGTGTCAAAAGCAAATTTAGGAACCATATTTTTGGTCGTTCATCCATGTTATTTTTAATAAAATGTAAATAGTTGAGGTCTGAGCACTGAGCATTGTCTCATTCCTCTTGTTACAGTTGGTGACTTGAAAATGATTTATTTATCTCTGCTAATTTATCAATTCTCTATCCATCATAATATGTTACTCCTTACATAGTGAACTCTTGTTTTGTATAAATCTTTGATGTTGCACCTTATCAAATGCCGTTTGGAAAATAAATGCATCACATCTATAGGGTTCCCTGTATCCACATTGCTATTTCCTCAAGCAAGGCTGATAAATTAGGGAAACATGATTGACCTTTAATCAGACCATGTTGATTCTGGCTATTTGCATTAAGAGTTTCTAAGGGCCCTGTTACACCCTCTTTAATAATAGATTCTAACGATTTCCCTGTGACAGATATTAAATCAACTGGCCTGCTTTCTGTCTTGTTGTTTTCCTGAACAGAAGAGTTCCATTTGATATTTTTCAATTTGATGGGACCTTTTCTAGGATCAACAGAATTTTTGAAAATTAAAAATAACACATCTGTTATCTTGACAAATGCTTATTTTATGAGGGTACAATGAAGTTCATCATGTTATGCTGACTTGTCAGCCTTTAGTTCTAATATTTTCCTCGTGCATTTTGAAGTTTTGAATAAAATGTGTTTTGTACTTGAAATATTTAATTTTTTCTCTTTCCACAGCTGCTGCCTGGCCTGCTGTGCTTCTCCAGCAATTTTTTATTTAATGTTAATCCATAGTATTTTGTTTCTATTTAAGGGGTGAACCAGTTTTAGGTGGGCAGCCTGTGGATAATGGTAGGTTGCAAAAATCAGTGCTGGGGCTTCAGCTATTTACAATCGATGTTAATGATGTGTGCATGGAGACCCAGGGTAAGGTATCCAAGTTTGCTGGTGATACAAAGGTGGGTGGAAATGTGAGAAATGTGGAAAAACAAAATTGCAGTAAAAAACTAGGTTAACCTGGAAACACAGGGCAGAATTGTATAGGTTTCTGAGCTATGTGGGCTATGGCATGTGACAGAACCCAGTGAGGACCATGTTGTCGTTGAGATAACCTCACTTCGTCTTTTATGCTTTTTATAAGTGGCCTGGTATGATTCTTGCTTGGCAATGGTGAATCATCAATTGATGGGATTATTTCTTGTTAAATGCCTCGTTAACAGCCCAGCTCACCTCTCTAATATTCAATCTCCCACCTTACTAAACCTGTCAAACAGCTCAACATCAGGAAAACTCAACAAAGAAACCAGAGTCAGTACCTGGCGGGTTTGGCTCACCGTCCGCCATGAGCCACCTCCATGTTGTAAACGGCACACCAATACCCAAGGGCATGCTCCATGGTCACACATACCGCATAACCATGGACATTGGCTTCTGACATGTGCCAGCCTCTAACAACTCTGCTGGTACATCTCCGATCTACTGACCGGCCGCTCCTGCACTTCAATGCTGCACCTAGGGCAACACCAGCAACGATCATTGCAATACTGTAACAAGGACACTGTGTGGTCAGGGACATACATCCAACACATGGACTGGATCAGACTGTATCTCCAGCTTCTTCGCTCATTGTGATGGTACTCACTCTTTCTGAGACTACTTAGATGCTCATATCCCTGCCTTGTAATGCCTGGCCCCATTGCGCTTTTGAGCAGTGGTGGTGGGGAGCGCAGCTGATGAAATGAGAGACTGACATTATGCAAGGACATAATCACACAATCAGAATGGGATATGAATCTTGCAGGAAAAGCTCAGCAGGCCTGGCAGCATCTGCGAAGAGTGATCAGAGTTAATGTTTCGGTTCCGGTGACCCTTCCACAGAACAAGTTCTGAGACCCGAAACGTTAACTCTGAGTTCTCTTCACAGATGCTGCCAGACTTGCTGAGCTTTTCTAGCAATTTCTATTTTTGTTTCTGATTACAGCATCCACAGTTTGGGATATAAACCTTGTCCTGATGGTGTTATGGACATTCTCTTGGATTGGGCAGGAACTCCTTCACTGCCTCAGGGACATCCCATTGTGAGATATGAATGCTTTGGAGAAACAAAGAGAGCTGTTGTGTTCATTGGGACACTATATTAATACTGCCCAATTTTAATTGCTTATATTCAGTCTAGTTTCTCACTTATTAGTAACAAAATGGAACCAATATCCAGTACCACAGGATGAAGAGGCATGTGTAAATGCTGAAGCTGTCTCACTAATTTCATGTCTGCAACTTCTTACTGTTTCTTTAGATGCCTATATATATGGTACATGTAGCCAGAACTGGGCTATTCTTACAGTAGCAGATATAGAGTTGTCTGCAATGAGAACGAGGCCACCTTACTCCCAATTTTCATGTTAATAAGCACCACAAAGTCACTAAAGAACTGAGGAAATAGCAGATTTGGCTTCAAACAATATGATTTACAGGCATAGTTACAAAACAGTAGAACAGCACACAGATTATATGGAGCAAAATACTGTTTATTGTGGCAAAGTATGAAATGCCTGGAAGAATGATTTGCAGGAGTAAGTTTCAAAATGGGAGCACTGATTGTAGTGTAGGAAACTCACATTACGACATTGAAATGATTGGCTATGTTTGGAAAAGGGAAGTAGCTTTTAGTTAAGTGAAGTTGTTCCCTGTGAGCTGTGCCCATCCATGTCTCACAAAAGGCAAAGCCTTCTCTTGTCTGACCTTTTCCTCATGCAGGTCCTGAGCTCCCTGTTTTTCTTGTTAATGACCCGCTTTCTTTTCTGAAACGCTAGGCTTGGATTCCCCTTGTGAATGATAAACTTGTGTAGCATGTGACAAACTGCAAAAACACAAGAAGGAAACACACTGGATTATCTCAGATATATCACAGCATCTGGAGACATGCCTTCAAAGGTTCAACTAACGCCTCTCTGCAGCTTGAGTTTTTCACCTGAAAAGGTAGATGGGGTAGGTAAATGGGGTAGGTAAATGCTGCATTCGTCCTTTCTAATGAACTATTAAACCATATCAGGTATATGTAAGAGATCCCATGGCACTATCCAATGATAAAGTGGCGGGGGGGGGGGGGGGGGGGGGGAGGGTTTGCTCCATGGTCACCTGACCAATATTCATTTGCAGTTAACATCACTTAGGGCAGATTATCTCATGTTGTTTCTAAAGGTAAGGTAGAATTGTCACAGCCCCAGACAGAGACATAGCTAGTGGCTATGTCACCACATCTCAGGTGAAGAGAGCAGTTGAAAAAAAAAGGAGAATCCTTCATAGACTCTCAACCAATGCAGGAATTGAACCCACACTGTTGGTATCACTTTGCTTTACAAGCCAGCTGGCCAGCCAACTGAGCTAACTTCCCAAACTATTTTTACTGAAATAGTTTATGTGAATTGTATGCAACTTTTTCCTACATTAGAGCAGTGATTATTTCAAAATCAACAAATAGGTTATAGAATGCTTTAGGACCCGGGGAGGTCATCCAACAAGATATATAAATAGTTGCTTTGTCTTTTCAAATGTAAAACCACCATTTTAGCTCCATATATTCAAACAAAACAGGACAAGTATTATTTTTTGTGATATAACTACAAAGGCAACAATTTATGTTTACATATATTTAAGCAGTTAAATCTAATAACTGGTTATATGGAATAACATGAAATGACAACTCCAACGCAGTAACCATGTAGGGGGCAGGGCTTCAGGTTCTTGGTTCACTGGGATGTCTGGGGCAGGGATGACCTGTACAAGAGGGACGAGGTTCACCTAAATTGAAGGGGAACCAATATCCTCCCAGGGAAGTTTGCTAGTGATACTCGGGAGGGCTTAAACTAGAGTGGCAGGGGACTGGGAACCAAAGCAGCAGGTCAGCATGTGGAGGGATTGAGGGGAAGGTAGATGTTAAGAACAATAAATCAGAAAAAAAAGACAGGCAGAGGCAGGTAAATGAAGACAATGGTACAAATGGGCTGAAGTGTGCTTAATTCAATGCAAGGAGTATTAAAGATAAGGCAGATGAGCTTAGAGCCTGGATCAGTACATGGGACTATGATGTTGTGGCCATTATAGAGACTTGTTGAAAGAGGGACATGACTGGCTGCTCGATGTTCCAGGGCTTTGTTGTTTTAAACAAGATAGGAAGGTAAAAGAGGTGGAGGAGTTGCAATAATAATCAGGGAGAATGTTACATCTACACTCGGAGAGGACATGCTGGAGGGCTCATCCACTGAGGCAATATGGGTAGAGCTCAAACATAAGATGAGTGCAATCTCTCTGATAGGATTATACTATAGGACCCCCAACAGCGATGGAGACATTGAGGAACAAATATGTAGGCAGATTATGGAAAGGTACAATAAAAACAGAGTTGTCATAGTGGGTGACTTGAATTTCCCCAATATAGAGTGGGATTCTCTTAGAGTAAGAGGCTTAGACAGGGCAGAATTTGTTAAGTGCATCCAAGAGGGTTTCTTGAAACAGCATGTAGATAGTCCAACTAGAGGAGGGGCCATACTGGACCTTGTATTGGTTAGTGAGCCTGTCCAGGTGACTGACCTTTCAGTGAGAGAGCATTTTGGAAACAGTGAGCACATCTCTTTATGTTTTAGGATATCTATGAACAAGGATAAGTCAGGGCCTTGAGGGAAGGTATTAACTTGTGGGAGGGCAAATTACATCAGTATTAGGCAGGAGCTAAAGAGTGTTAATTGGGAGGAGCTGTTATCAGGCAAGTCCACGTTTGACATGTGGGAATTGTTTAAAGACCTGCTGGGGAGAGTTCAAAGCCAGCATGTTCCAGTGAGGACAAAGGATAAAGATGGCAAGGTAAGGGACCCTTGGAATAATGAGGGAGATTATCAGTGAATTTAGTGAAAAGGGAAAAAGAAGCATACGTAAGGTTGAGGAAACTAAAATTTGACAGGGCTCGTGAGGAATATAAGGAGAGCAGGAAAGTACTCAAACAGGGAATTAGGAGAACAAGATGGCGCCATGAAATGAGCTTGACAAGTTTGGTTAAAGAGAACCCCATGGCATTCTTTAGATGCATTAAAAACACGATGGTAACTAGGGAAAAGGTAGGACCACTCAAGGCTAAAGGAGGGAACTTGTACTTGGACGCAAAGAATGTGGGTGAGATCCTAAATGAGTACTCTGCATTGGTATTCATCCAGGAAGAGGATATCCAGGATAGTGAAATTTGTGTGGAGCATGCTAATATGCAAGGCCATTTTGTGATCAAGAAAGAAGTGGATCCCTTGAAGACTATTAAGGTGGATAAGGTCCAGGGCCCGATGGTATCTACCCAAGGTTATTGAGAGAAGCAAGAGAGGAGACTACTGGGGTCTTGACCAAGATCTTTGTATCCTTGCTAGCCACTGGAAAGCTCCCGGAGGACTGGCAAGTAGTTAATGCTCTTCCTCTGTTCAAGGAGTGAAATAGAGATAATCTAGGAAACTATAGACCATTGGGTCTCACATAGGTGGTTGGAAAGCGATTGGAGAGAATTCTTAGGGATAAAATTTTTGCACATTTGGAAAAGCATGGCCTAATTAGGATAGTCAGCATTGTTTTATGCAAGCAGTTCATGTTTTACTAGATTGATTGAATTTTTCAAGGAAGTGACGAAGGTGATCGATGAGGGTAGAGCAGTGGATGTTGTTTACATGGATTTTAGTAGGCTTTCAACAAGGTTTCTCATGGTAGGGTCATCCAGAAGATTAAGATGCATGAGATCCATGGTAACTTGGCTGTGTGGATTCAGAATTGGGTTGCTCATAGGAGACAGAGGTAGTGGTGGAAGTGTGTTTTTCAGGCTGGAGGTCCATGACTAGCGATGTTCTGCAGAGCTTGTACTGGGACCTCTGCTGTTTGTGATATATATACACATATATATATATAACTTGGATGAAACCGTAGATGGGTGGGTTGGTAAGTTGGCAGATGATAACAAAGATCAGTGGAGTTGTGGACAGTGCAGAGGGTTGTCAAAGGGTACAGTGGGATTTGGATCAGTTCCAGATATGGGTGAAGAAATGGCAGATGGAATCAAGTGCAGCCAAAATTTCTATAAGTATGTGAATCGTAAAAGAGTGGCAAAGATAAACATTGGTCCTTTAGAGGATGAGAGGACCAATTTAATAACTGGGAACGAGGAAATAGCCGAGACATTAAACAGTTATTTCCTGTTGGTCTTCACTGTGGAAGACACAAATAACATGCCGAAAACTAATGGCAAGAAGGTTATAGCAGGTGAGGACCTAGAACCTATCATTATCACTAAGGAGGCAGTGCTGGGCAAGCTAATGGGGCTAAGGTAGACAAGTCTCCTGGCCCTGATGAAATGCATCCAGGGTACTAAAAGAGGTGATGGGGGAAATAGCAAATGCACTAGTAATTATTTACCAAAATTCACTGGACTCTGGGGTGGTTCCCGCAGATTGAAAAACAGCCATTGTGACGCCACTGTTTAAAAAAGGAAGTAGCCAGAAAGCAGGTAACTATAGGCCAGTTAGCTTAACTTTGGTAGTGGGGAAAATGCTTGAATCTATCATTAAGGAAGAAATAGCAAGACATCTGGATACAAATTGTCCCATTGGGAACACCCAGCATGGATTCATGAAGGGTAGGTCATGTTTAACTAATTTGGTGGAATTCTTTGAGGACATTACCTGCATGGTGGACAATGGGGAACCTGTGGATGTGGTGTATCTGGATTTCCAGAAGGCATTTGACAAGGTGCCACACCAAAGGCTGCTACATAAGATAAAGTTGCACGGTATTACAGGTAATGTATTGGCATGGTTTGAGGATTGGTTGACCAGTAGAAAGCAAAGAGTAGGGGTAAATGGGTGTTTTTCTGGTTGACAGTCAGTGGCTAGTGGTGTGCCTCAAGGACCGCAATTGTTTACAATTTACATAGATGATTTGGATTTGGGGACTAAGTGTGATGTGTCAAAATTTGCAGATGACACTAAGGTGAGTGGTAGAGCAAAGTGTGTAGAAGACACTGAAAGTCTGCAGAGGGATATAGATAGTCTAAGTGAGTATGCAAAGGTTTGGCAGATGGAGTACAATGTTGATAAGTGTGAGGTCATCCACTTTGGTAGAAATAACAGCAAAATGGACTGTTTTAAATGGTAAAAAATTGCAGCACGCAAGGGACTTGGGTGTCCTTGTGCATGAATCGCTAAAAGTAGGATTGCAGGTGCAGCAGGTAATTAAAAAGGCAAATGGAATTTTGTCTGTCATTGCTAGAGGGATGGAGTTTAAAAACAGGGAGGCTATGCTGCAGCTGTATAGGGTCCTGGTGAGGCCACACCTGGAGTACTGTGTGCAGGTTTAGTCTCCTTACTTGAGAAGAGACATACTAGCACTGGAGGGGGTGCAGAGGAGATTCACTCGGTTGATTCCAGAGTTGAGAGGGTTGGATTATGAGGAGAGACTGAGTAGACTGGGATTATACTCATTGGAATTCAGAAGAATGAGGGGAGATCTTATAGAAACATATAAGGTTATGAAGGGAATAGATAAGGTGGAGGCAGGGAGATTGTTTCTGCTAGCAGGTGAAACTAGGACTAGAGGGCATCGCCTCAAAATAAAGGGAAGCAGATGTAGGACTGAGGTCAGGAGGAACTTCTTCACCCAAAGGGTTGTGAATCTGTGGAATTCCCTGCCCAGTGAAGCGGTTGAAGCTACCTCACTGAATGTTTTTAAGGCAAGGATAGATAAATTTTTGAACAGTAAAGGAATTAAGGGTTATGGTGTGCGGGCGGGTAAGTGGAGCTGAGTCTCAAAAAGATCAGCCATGATCTTATTAAATGGCGGGGCAGGCTCGAGGGGCCGGATGGCCTAATCCTGCTCCTAGATTTTATGTTCTTATGTTCTTCTGTACATAGGTTGAGTGAGTGGGCAAATAACTGTCAGCTAGTGGTAATAAAAGAAAATATGAAGTTGTTAACTTTGGCAGGAAAAGTGAAAATGCTGAATTAAACTTATGGATCTAACACATCCAATTCTGTGGGATAATGACTATCCAGATTAGATCATTGTTCACTGTCTATTGTCCAAACTTGAAAATGAGTTAGTGGTGGCCATTTCCACACCTGAGAAGTGCCCAGTCTACATCAAATTGCTCTGGAAGGGGAAAGCATTTCAAAACTTTGAAAATGTTAAGCACTTCAGACTCCAACAATGCAATTATTTTGCAAATGTATTTGCCACAAACGTGGAACGTGGGCATTGCTGGCTGGATCAGCATTTATTGCCTGGTTGCTCTTGAGAAAATGGTGATGAACTGCTTTCTTGAACCACTGCAGTCCACATACTGTAGGTTGATCCAAAATGCAATTAGAGAGGAATTTCCAGGATTTTGACCCAGTGACAGTGAATGAATGACAATATATTTCCAAGTCAGGATGTTGAGTGGCTTGGACAGGAACTTGAAGCTGGTGTGTTCCCTTGCATCTGCTGCCCTTGTCCTTCTAGATGGAAGTCATTATGAGTTTGGAAGGACCAATCTAAGGATCTTTGGTGGATTTCTGCAATTGTCTTGTAGGCAGTACACACTGTTGCTTCTGAGCATCAGTGGTGTAGGGAGTGGATGCTTGTGGATGTGGTGCCAAACAAGTAGGCTGCTTTGTCCTGGATAGTGTCCAGCTTCTTGAATGTTGTTGGTGATGCACTCATGCAGGTCAAGTGGGGAATATTTCACCACAATCCTGACTTATACCATGTAGTTGGTGAATAGACTTTGGCGAGTCAGGAGGTGAGTTCTCGCCACAGTATTTCTAGCCTCTGACCTGGTCTTGCAGCTACTGTATTTACATGGAAAATCCAGTTGAATGCCTTGTCAATGGTTACCCTCAGCATGCTGATAGTGGAGGATTCAGTGATGGTAGTGAAAAGGTGGTGATTAGATTATGTTGTATTGGAGATGGTTACTGCTTGGCATTTGTGTGGTACAAATGTTACTTGCCACTTTTCAGCCCAAGTCTCGCTATTATCCAGACCTTGTTGCATTTCAACATGGACTGCTTCAAAACCTGAGGAGTTGTTAATGATGCTGAACATTGTGCAATCATCAATGAACATCCTCCCCTGTTACCTAATGATAGAGGCAATGTCAGTGATGAAGCAGGTGAAGATGGTTGGGCCTAGGGCCTCAGGCCCATTATTAATGGTTCAAAGATAAACTTGCTTAAACAGTGAATGACCACGAACTTCCAAGGTGCAATGGGATCCATATATTCTAGTGCATGACTCACAAGTAGTTAGTTCACTGATACAATAAGTGATTATGTTGACTAATGGAATTCTATCCTTTACTACGAGAGGAATTAAACATAAAAGTACAGATGTAATGCCTCAGTTATACAGGGCATTGGTGAGATCACATCTCAAATACTGTGTAAGTTTAGTCCCCTTGTTTTATAAAGGAGATATTTATTGGTGATATTTCTGAGGAGGTTCACTAGATTAGTACCTTGGATGAGTGGGTTGTTTTATGAAGAAAGTTTGGATGCATTAGGCTTGTTTCCATTGGAGTTCAGAAGAGTGAGGAGTGACTTGAATTAAATATTATAAAACCCTGAAAAGTCTTGATAAAGGAGGTGAAAAAAGGATGTTTCAGCATGTGGGTGTGTTCAGAACTAAAGGACAGCTTAAAAATTCAGGATTTCCTTGAATTAATGGGATACCATTAATGGTCCAAAAAAGCATTCTTCTTAAACACAACTGAGCAACTTTGTGTTTGCATTTCAGGACTGGTGTGAATGTAAGCCGTACATTATCAGTGACTGACTGATTTGAATCAAACAGAACATTCTTTTGGTTGTTCTTAATCTGCAATGTACAGACCATTCTCGGCCAGATCCTGTTTCCAAAACCCAAAGCAAAACAACATTTGTTAAATATTATTTCAATATTGGACAGCATTTGTGAAGCAATCCCAAGTATGCTAATAGCTGCACTAATAACTAATTATGATAATCGGTTAACTTGTAAGGCAGCTTATTTACATTTGCTACAAGCAACATACATTCATAAACAAGGAACTACTCTTTACAAATGAAAGGAATATGTTTAAGCTCAAAAAAGCCTTCAAACCTTTTTGAATTACCAAGAGTTTGGAGATAGGTTTGATAGCCTCGCTTTGCTTCATTTATGGCAATCCTTTGGCCAATCTGTCAGCTTGGTAAGTAATCAGCACCCTTTTCTCCAATAGTATAGTCCTGTTGTGATCATTTGAAATTTGGCATTCTTGCACTTGTCCTGGCGAGTGCAAGATGAAAAGTTTCAGTAGCTTTTCCCTTTCCTGCAATATTCACATTTATAATTATCACAGACATAATTAAAGGGCAATTGAAAATATTTCTTTACACAGAGTAATTGTGTTGTCTGTCTAAAAACTTGTTCCAACAGAGTTCAAAAGACCTTTCAAAAGAAAACAGTAACTTTTCGAGGAAGAGAAGAACATTCATTGGTATGGCCTGTGAGTAGGAAAGTGGTTTGTGGCTCACTCACTGAAAAGCATTATTAGTGAATTATTAGGAAAATGACTGATTTCTATGTGATAACATTCAATGAGAAAGCTTCACTTTGGGTGTGGTTTGAAGTCTGAAAGTGTGGATGAGCATATTTCTTTTCTATTGACTCCAAATTGACAACAGTCTGTTTTCTAATCATGCTTGAAGTGAAAATTAATTCCAATTAATCCATGACTCTACCATCTAGTGGTCATTGTTAGAAATGCTCAGGAGAATGTTTCTTAAGGGAGAATTTTGCTTGGCTAGACTGTGATACTCCTCTGGCATGGTTGAATTGTCAGCCAACACTCAATATTATGGATTGCACATAAGTACCAGCCATTTGACTAAAGTACTTTGTGTACATACGAACATATTAAAAGCACATCCTAGCTAGATAACTGTGAAACGTGATAGGCTGTTCAAACACTTACAGAATATATGAATCCAAATAAGAATTATCCATGCATTTATCCACATTTCTCTTATGCAAGAGCCATAACACAAATGTGTTTTTTTTTTATGTGACACCTGAACATTACTTTAGTGAACAATAGACTAATGGCATATGCACCTCCACTAGCTGCTCATATCCTGGCTGTACCTGCAAATTTGGAACATCAAAGCATTTAAAAAGATAGGAGCAGGAATAGGCCATTCAGCCCTTCAAAACTGCTCTGTCATTTAATTTGATCACTGATCATCTAACTCAGTACCCTGTTCCCACTTTCTCTCCAAACCATTTGATCCCCTTATCCATAAAAAAACTATCTAACTCCTTCTTGAAAACATTCAATGTCTTGGCCTCAACCATTTTCTGTGGCAGGGAATTCCCGAGGTCGACCACTGCCTAGGTGAACAAATTTCTCTTCATCTCAGATAAAGGATGAGAAGCGTGTTAAAAAGGAATGAGTAAAAGACAATGATAAATGTAATCTTCAGCAATTGTAAGTTTTATGATGATGGGAACCTAGTGGAATAATCATCCTTTATAAGACAAATGTAACGGAAAGTAAAATACTATGACCAAATACAATAAATAGATGCTCTTAATTTTACAAGAACAAATCTCAGGTTATGAGGATTATCAAACATTTATTTGGAGAATTCATGTAACAGTTTTTGAACAATTTGGAAAGGAAAGCTTTTTCTTCAAGAAGGTCATAGTGATTACACATTGAAGTTGAAAATACTTCACAATGGTATTAAGAATTATAGTAAAAGGTACAAATAGGGACAATATAAAATAAGCATAGCTAAAAGGTAGCTGATGTCAAATAACCTCATTAATAGGGTAAGAGCCAAATAGAAATAAAGTCCATCAATGTCATGGAGTCATACAGCACAGAAACAGATGCTTCAGTCCCACTTGTCCGCACTGACCAGACATCCCAATTTGACCTAGTCCCATTTGCCAGCATTTGGCCCATGTCCCTCTAAACACTTCCTATTCATATAACCATCCAGATGCTTTTTAAATGTTGTAATTGTGCCAGCCTCCACCACTTCCTCTGGCAGCTCGTTCCACACACCCACTACCCTCTGCGTGTAAAAGTTACCCCTCCAGACCTTTTTAAATCTTTCCCTTCTCACCTTAAAACTGTGCCCTCTAGTTTTGGTCTCTCCCACCCCAGGAAAAGACCTTAGCTATTCATCTTATCCGTGCCTCTCATGATTTTACAAACATCTATAAGGTCACCCCTCAGCCTCCAACAATCCAGGGAAAAAAGCCCCAAGCCTATTCAGCCTCTTCCTAAAGCTCAAATCCTCCAATCCGACAATGTCCATGTAGATCTTTTCTGCACTTTCTCAATTTTCACAGCATCCTTCCTATAGAAGGGTGACCAGAATTGAACACGGTATTTTAAAAGTAGCCTCACTAATGTCCTTTGAAGCCACAACATGACATCCCAACTCTTATACTCGATGTTCTGACCAATGAAGGCAAGCCAATGTGAAGGCAGTTCAATGATGTACAAGTTAGGTGGATTTGCCATGCTAAAATTGTCCATAGTATTCAGGGATGTATAGGTTAGGTACATTAGCCATGGGAAATGCAGGGTCTTAGGGATAGGATAGGGGGATGTGTCTGGGTGGGATGCTCTTGTTGGGCTAAATGGCCTGTTTCCATATTCTAGGGATACCATGATGTTATGATTCTATGAACGTGTGTCATCAATTTACACTTCACAGTATTGATGTATAGAGTTCAAGATTGCTTAGATCTTTTAAAGCTAAAATTGGGTAAAATTTAACACAGATGCATCAAATTGATTATTCACATCCGTATTCATCAATGAAGCTTCTAAATCAATTCCATATACAATAAATTGGCTCATGGATTTGCCATGTTCATTGAGCTGAGTGAAACATCTGTTACAAATAGCGTAAAAACATTAACTATTTATAGAGAACATCTTGATTAGAGTGAGTGCACACTTTAGCACTGTAAAAAATCAGCAAGAGTCTGGTTATTATTTGTCAGATCTTTATCAGACTATGTGCGAAGACAGAGGAATACTTCATGCAATCCCAATATTTGAAAGCTAAATGGGAAGTGAACAAAGTCATTGTTGGTTATAACATTACTGGAAAAAAAAATGTTTTGATGGATCAGTCAGTATAAGTTTTTAAAAAATGAAGTTAGAGCAAGGTTTGTTTTAGACACAATAAACCTAATGAAGTTCTCTGGGGCAAAAACAGAAATTACTGGAAAATGAATCCCTACAGTATGGAAACAGGTCTTTCGGCCCAACAAGTCCACACTGACCCTCGGAGAATTCCATCCAGACCCATTCCCCAAACCCACAGATCTCTGAATACTATGGGCAATTTACCATGGCCATTCCACCTAACCTGCACACCTTTAGACTGTGGGAGGAAACCGGAGCACCCGGAGGAAACCCATGCAGGCACAAGGAGAACATACAAACTCCACACAGACAGTTGCCCGAGGGGGAATTGAACGACTGTGAGGCAGCAGTGCTAACCATTGAGCCACCGTGCCGCCCAGCAGGTCTGGCAGTATCTGTGGACAGAAAGCAGAGTTAACGTTTCAGGTCCAGTGATTCTTCTTTATAACTGATGGTAGCTAAAAGAAGGATGATATTTATGCATAAATTTTTGTTTCTGATTTCCAGCATCCGCAGTTCTTTCAGTTTTTTTTGTTTGATGTTCTCTTCTTACCTTAAACCTATTTGAATCACTGGCCAATGGCTACTCGTAAGATGAATTCCAATTTTCAGAAAGCAGTTGATAATGTTCTGCATTTGCAACATATAAAATAGATCAAGTTTCATTAATTTACCAGAAAATGCTATGTGGGTTTGAAAATAGCTAGTGAGAAATAATGGGAAATGGATAATGCTCTTATTGTGTGGATAATGGTTCGAAGGAGACTGCGGAATGTTCTTTTTTTAGTTACGTTTCAAACATGATGAAGAAAAGTATTAGTAAATTAGTTGATACAAAACTATGTATTCATGTAACCAGTAATGAGACTACCAGTACTGCTGGTGGAAATAAGAAATATGTGTAATCAGAGAATGAGTCTAATTACAGAGTGTGTAAATAACATCCTTTCTTGTTTAACAATTTCTCCTATCCTAACATGAATAACTTACTTCCTATCTCCCCAAGGCCTATTCCCCATTTACAAGGTGCAAGTTAGGAGTGTGATAGAATATACTTCAATTGTCTTAATGAGTGCAATGTCAACAAACACTCAAGAAACTCAACACCATCCAAAGCAAAACAACTGCTTAATTAGCACACTATCCACCACCTTTAATATTCATTCACTTTATCAGCGCTGCACAGTGGCAGTAGTGTGTGCCAACTACAAGATGCACTGCATTAACTCACCAAAGCTCTTTCTGAACCCATGACATTGATTATCTTGAAGACATAGCGCAGCAGAGGCATGGAAAATACCATTTGTATGTTTTCTTCTAAACCTCATACCATCCCAAATTGGATTTAAAACACCATTTCATCATTGCTATTGGTTTAAAATCCAGAATACCCTTCCTAACAGCACAATGTGTATCCCCACATCCTAAGGATTGCAGCAATTCAAGACTTTAGCTCACCACTTCCTTCTCCAGGTCAATTAGAGATGAATAATCAATGTTAGCTGAACTAAAAATGCCCACCGTCCCATGAACAGATTAAAAAGATATCTGGTATCTTTATATAAAAAGATATATATATGTCATATATGGATTCCAACCAACCTAGATAGCTCTGAGGGCTCCTGTGGCAATGTGATAGTGTTCCCTACCACCGAGACAGGAGGCCCACGTTCAAGTCCCGCTTGCTCCACAGCTTGTCACAACTTTTATGAACAAGTTGATTAGAAAGTATCTATAAGTGACTGACAAAAAGCTGCACATTGCAACATATACTATGTTGACTTCATAAAGTGTTGTTCTTGATCTTAATTTATATCTTTTGATGTTAAATAAAAGTTAAGTACGAAGCAATTCAATTGTAATTCAAAGAGGTTCTATTATTGGTTTAATGTATGTAATTTTAATCATTTGTGACTCTGTAAATCACAAACTCCAAAATAGCTATTAGATTTTTTTTCTCTCAAAGGTTATTATTGTTTTGAATTCCATTACACATCAGTGACATTCTGCATGATTACATAGAGGCAGGTTTGATGCTGTAAGAATATTTGTTTCATAATAACAAGGTTAATTAATGCACTTGTTAGCTAAACAACTTGAATAATGACCTGCCATTAAGGTTTACCACCTCACATTTGCAGTCAGGAAGAATGGATTTTAAAAACGTGTGTGTTGCCAGCATGGATCCATGGCCCCAGTCTCCGAATGTGTAAAACAAGCAAGTGAGGCTCTCTACGGGAAGTACAAACTTTGAACATTATCCATAGTTTCCATTTCAGGAAAGGGAAAACTGGCACAGAATATTTATAAGTGCAGCAAGTATATTTCACTTTTTCAACATTCCCCTGCATCACAATCACTGAGAAGGCCCTGACTTGTATGTCTTTTGTCTAGCTGTGGACATAATGGAAACCTTGCAGGAGAAGGGAAGAGTTAGTTAAGCAGTGAGGAAAGTGTGCTGCATGAATGTGAATAAGGGAGCCTATTATTTAGAATTCTTCCTTGTGTGTTTCATGTCTTTGATTCTCTGTATAACTGAGAAGAAATCAACTTGTGTTTAAACAAAAATCTGGAAAACTATACTGTTTCCAAGGACTAACTCCCATGGATTTTTGGGGTTAGAGGGACTTTCCCACTTTGAATCCCAATGGTCATGTCTATGCAAGCAGAGTGCACATTGAGAGCACAGATAGATTATGCATCCCAAGAGGCTATAGACAGAGGTCAAGTTGAGGCATCAGAGAGAATGTACAAAACTCCCAACAACTTTTTAAAATATAAATTAATGGAATGTGAGCATCTAAACCTGGGTTGGGTCAATATTTGTTGCCTGTCCCTAGTTGCCGTTGAGAAGGTGACGGTGAGCAAACTTTTTGAACCACTGCAGTCCATGTGCTGTAGGTAGACTGCAATGCCATTAGGGAGGGAATTTTAGGATTTTGATCTAGCAACGCTGAAGGAACAGTGATATATTTCCAAGTCAGGATGCTAAGTGGCTTGGAAGCGATCTTTCAGATGCTGCTACTCCCATGTATCTGGTGACCTTGTTATTTTAGATAGTAATGGTTATCAGTTTGGAAAATACTGTCTAAAGAGCCTTGATGAATATCTGCAATGCATGACTCCTCTGACTGAGCATTAGTGGTGGAAGAAGTGAATGTTTGTAGACCTGGTGCTGATTAAGTGTACTTGTTTGGCGTAGTTTTCCCATTTTCTTGCCAATTTGAGCGTGTTACGCCCGTAGGTCTGACAGGACCAATGTCATCTCAAGATCCCCTGCAGAGACTGTGAGAAACACTACATCAGACAAACAGGAAGGAAACTAACAACAAGAGTACATGAACACCAACTGGTTACAAAAAGATACGACCAATACTCATCCCTCTCAATCCATATGGACAAGGAGAACCACCACTTCGACTGGGACAACACCAAGATCCTGGGACAGGCTAGGCAGAGACATGCACGAGAATTCCTAGAAGCATGGCACTCCATGAAGCATGCTATTAATAAACACATTGAACTCGACCCCATACACATTCCGCTACAAAGGAAAACCGGAAGTGAGGCAATCCATCTCAGTGGACCCCAGAGTTTAAAAACCAGGTGGGAAAACACACCGATGCTTCATCGGAGGCTGCACTGAGGAAGTTACCAAGCATGGTAACGAAACGTCTGTGAAACAAGAAACCAGCTCGGTGAGCGAGCCAACCAACCTCAACACCCACAACCCGAGCTACAAATCTACTCCAAAATCTGAAGAGGTTATTTAAAGTTAAGAAAGTCTAAGCTTAGTTATGTGACTAACCATGACTGGGCATTGTTTCATCAATGAAGTCAAAGCCATAGCAGTGATAGGGAAAGAAACTCTCTCTCATGTATGAGTACTATTGGGCTAGATAGAATTGCATTTTACCATGCCTTTTGAAATCTTTCAAATGATGTAAAATATAAATACCTTAATTTATTCTGTTTCATCTTTGTTTCTTTTGCATGATAAAACTCTGTTTTCTTGTTAAAAGCATATCTACAGCAATGAATGCCTGTGCTTCAGTGAGAGACCATCTCATTAAATTTTTTAAAAATGATCCACATAGCATGATTTCCATCTGAGATAGAGTCATAGAGGTCTGCAGCACAGAAAAAAGACTCTTCACCCCATTTAGTCTGGGCCAGTCATAAACAGCCATAAAACAATTCTAATCTATTTTCCAGAACTTGGCCCACAGCCTTGTATCCCTTGGCATTGGAAATGTACATTTAAATGCTTCTTAACTGTTATAAGGATCTCTACCTCCACCACCACCCTTAGAGTAACTTTTTTTTCACTCATATCCCCTCTAAACCTCCTACCCCTACCTTAAATCTATGCCCTGGTCATTGCTTCCTTCAACAAGGGAAAACATTTCTTCCTGTCTACCCTGTCTATATCTCCCTAATTTTATTTATCTCAACCATAGTCCTCTCAGTCTTCACTGCTCCAAAGATAATAACCCCAGTCTATCCAATCTGTCTCTTCATAACTAAAACTCTCCAGGCCAAGCAACATCTTGGTTAATTTCCTCTGCACTGTCTCCAGGGTAATCACATCCCTCCTATAATGTAGATTCCAGAACTACACATAATTCTCTACCTGTGCCCTAACTGTTAGATACAGTTCCAGCATCACCTCCCTGCTCTTAAACTCTATGCCTTGGTTAAGAAAGGCATGTATCCTGATATGCCTTCTTAACCACTTTATTGACTTCTCCTGCTACTTTAACAGATGGACGGATATGCACACCAAGCTGCCTCTGACCCTTGGTACTTCCCAGATCTGACTTGTCTGGTTATAACATCAGCTGGGATCATAACTCTTCCATATTTTTTCTCACTGGTGAGTAGATACCGGGCTGTAGCTTTACTTAAACATCCGACTGCCTTGTTGTCATGGAATCTGAAGACTGTGCATTGGACTTATCAACCATTTCAACCCATTGAATCAGAGTGGAAACAATTTATCCTCAATCTCAAGGAAAGCATTCATATAACTGAAAATGAAGCTGACTTTTACTTTAGGTGTTTTAAATAGGCTACAAACAAAACAGTTCAATGGAGTGGTACAAAACTGAGAAATTCAATGCTCATAAATTGTTGAAGGCCATTATCAAAGGGAAAGCAAAAAGGCTGACCTAATTGGTTTCCAGTGGCACAGTGGGTACATGTAAGTAGCAGGACCCAACCTTAATGCTGTAGAAATGGAGGCCGTGGTGCAGAACATGAATCAAAGAAGGGTGACGATTTTATTTTGGACTGTAGGCCATCCTTCAGTAAAAGCACAGGTGATCATTGCAAAAAAAAAGGACCAAAGAAATGAGGAACCCTGTTTTGCCTAAATATTTGCATGTATCAGTATTACACATAAATGATGGAACACAGTGAATTCTTTAGCATCCCCGGGAAGGAGCACCCTTGGGATAATTTTCTGACTGTACACTCCTGCTAGAACCCTTCATCCCTAGAAATGCATGTCAGAAATTAGATTTTGTGCTGCTTATGATTTTCTAAACATTCAAAGTAACTGTTGAAAAATTAAGCATAGTACATACACAGTAAATTTTCAGTATCATAGACTTCATATGGCACAGAAGAGGCCATTCGACCCATCCTGCAGAATCTTGCAGTTTTTTGAATAATAGTGAGCCGTGTTAGATTTGGTGGAATGTTTCTTGTTGTGATCATGAGGGAGTTCTCTTACTGTATCTTCTCAAAATCATTGCATTCACTGGCATTGCAGCCCTCCTGGCAAGTATACTTTTGATTTCTGCCCCATCCTAACATGTGCCATTCCCAGAGCAAAATGATGCTCTGGAGATCCCAGAATTCACCAGTATCCCTGGTGCAGGTGTCATATTTAGAAGGCCACTGTGCATCCAGACAAGCACTATCAGTCCAGAGCTTACCTCCTTGTCCCAGATATGGCAGACATGGGGAGATTGGTGCCCACTTTGTGGATGTGGTCCTGCAACTCCTTCTGGATAATGAGGTGCACAGACAGGACTTCCTCCTCCTTCATCACCAGCTATGGAGACCAAACAGAAAATTTGTTTGTATTTAAAAATGTGATGTTTTTGTGTTGTTGCTCTGTCCATTAATCATAGAATGTTTAGATTTCTCTTTAAACATTAATGTTTTCTAACAGGATCATTACTGCTTCAAGCATTATAATGTAACTATTATGAGGATGATACAGATTAATTATTGTCCCCAGTTCATATTCATCACTAAATGTCAACAATGCTCCATTATACTGAAGGGAGTAAAATGCTCATAATCAGATATGCTGTCAGCTGCAGCAGTTTGAACTCTGGGTTTCTGAGTCACTGCATCCACAAGGTTGAGAGCTGAATGGAACCAATCCAGTGTTATAGATGTGGTCACTCTGCAGCTTAAGCATGGGTAGGGAGGAAGAAATGGGTAACCACCAGGCAGTGAGAAAAAAATAAGCATGACAGTGCAAGAGCTGAAGATATTATCATCTCTTGCTTGACTGCCTCTCATTCCACACTGTCTTTTATTTATATGCAACAGGTAAATTGAATTAAATTGACAAAGTGAATAAATTGCCTTCCATTCCTGCACCAAAGCGGTGGGAGCCCACATTTCCAACGACAAAGTGGTGTCCAAATGTATCAGCATATGTGGTGACCCAGTTATAATACAGACTCTGAAGGCTGCTGACACTGCCTCTGTGCAGAATAAGCAGCAGCTTCTAAAAGCCTAAGCAGTACAGTGGAAGTTCAAACTAGCCCACTGTTATGGAAGTTCATCATGACTGTGGATTTAATGTGCAAAGAGCCTTGTAGAGTCGGCACAAGCATGGTGGACTGAAGGACCTGTTTCTGTACTGTACTACGTTCAGTGCATTACTGCATGCCAACAATCAGTCCCTCAATTGATTCCTGGAATAAAATGCAGTGACTATGTGGAACATTAAGCTGCTGTCTTCTTTTAGAATGACAGTGTTTATCCTCCCAGCACTGCCATTCCATCTGTGCCCTTTCTGTTGTCTGTGGACCAGTCTGCCCAGCCTCAACATACCTGTATGGTGCGATCGAAAGTCAGACCTCCTTGATCCAGAGCTGCTCAAAATTATCCTGCAATCCCATTTGCTGTCCCCTCCAGTGAAAGTCAATCTGCCTTACTGCAGCCACTGGGCTAGCACTGTGCAGAAGCACTGTAATTAGCATTTGCCTTAATTATTTTTGTCCTGAGTAGGTGGTAAGCACCACAATCTCAAACCTTCAGGTATTTTACTGCTGAGTATCTTGCTGGGGTAAAGTGTCATGGAATGTGTTGAACGTAGGGCAACTTGGAAGGAAACTTGTGATTTCCACAAGTAAATTCTTCAGTGCCATTGGTAGGAGCTGGTTTCCAATTTACTGCAAACTGACAGTTAGCATCAAAGATCTTTCTGTTATTTCTATTCAAGTCATAAAATGCAAAATCAGAATCAACTTCTACAACTAGTGTTAGCCAATATAGGCAATTACTTTAAACAATGAGTGCACCCTATCAGCAGCACTAACCCTGTCAATATTTGACTTTTCTCTCTGTAAGCAAACCCTTTCTTATCATTGCAGGTTCTATTCGTTGAAGCAGCTCCAACCAGCATTGCACAGCTGGTGTAAATAGTGTTGTAAGGCTCAAAAGATAGAGTTGGACTCTCTGGCTGCAAGGGACTTAAGGGAACACATTACAACATTTGGAGTTGATATAAAGCTGTTAAACTAACACAGATTCTTATCTTTATCCTTGGAAACATATCTCAGAAGTGCCTTACTAGTATCTCTGTTTCGTGCTTGGAGATAATAACATTGCTTTGTTAATTATAGCTCTACCCTGGAAGTTAAAACGGATTTCTTTCCACAACACTGGGAAGAAACTTTGTAAAATTTATAAGATTGGTCAATTGCGTTTTTTCCTTTTGCCATTTTCTGGAACATATCCATGTTGTCACTTACAAAGTGCCTGCCAAAGAATTAACAACATTAGGAAGTTGGTCTTTTTGACAGAACTGAAACCTAAGGGTTAAATTACAGCGAGAGATTATAGAAACTAGGATCATTTTCCTAAGAGTTTAAAGGATCAAGGGTGACTTAATTGAAAATTTTAAAGTATTAAGAAGATCTGAGAGGAAATATTTCCATTGTTTCGGGACTCTGGAAAAATAAGAGAGATAGTCCAAAAAATTTGGGCCTCATCTTTTGGGAATGAAAATAAGAGTCTCAAAGACTGGTAGATGTTTGACACTCTTTTCTGCAAATAACCATTGACTCTGGGTTCATTGTTAATTTTACATCAGAGATTTATAAAAGGAAGGATATATGATAATGGCAAATACATGACATGGGGTTGTAGATGAGCTGTGGTCTTGAAATGTACTTCTGGTTGGCAATGCTGAGTGTCTGATATTTTGTAATCAAATCACACCAAATATGTCACTTCTCATTGGGTACAGCCTACTCTGTTAAGTAGATAAAACAGATTTCAATCAATGGAAATTGGTAAATAAATAATGAGATGACATGACTTGTTTCATAGTTTAGATCAAAATCCAAATTGCTCCCCATAGCTTTTATTCTGTATCAGAAAAGAAAATTGTGAGAGTTCAATTAGCTTTGGCAGTAATCTTGATGAAATCGTGAATCTTTGTTTGGATGAAAGCAAACACAAGTTTCCAATTTTTGTTTTACTGCTGGTGACAAGTTTCTTACATAGGGGTCCAATGTCACTTTTTCCTGTTAGGGATTTTGGGTGCAAATAAGCTTCTGTATCGGTGGGAATAAATATGCAAAGATACATTGAAATCTGTTATTTTAAACATTGCTCACTCCATTGCTATATTTCTATATTTTAAGTCAGCTGATCCTAAAAGAATTTCACCAAATTAACAGATAAAAGCAAAATATTGCAGACGCTATAGATCTGAAACAAACATTAAGAATGCTGGAGCAACTCGGCAGGTCTGGCAGCCTTTGTCGAGAGAGAAAAAGAGTTAATATTTCAAGTTCAGTACAACTTCATTTCAGAACTGAAAAGGATAGAAAAATGCTTTTTTTTATAGACTGAGGTGGAGAAAATTCAAAGGGAAAGCATGATGAAGATCCCAGTGCAAAAGACAAAAAGATTATTAATGGTGGTAAGGGAGAGAAAGCAATATAAAATTGCTGCAAATTATGGTTTGAAGGAAGACAATGGGTTCTCTCTACTGAGGTAAACAGGACACAAACAAGACAAGGCTGAGGTAGGGAGGGACAATGAAAGAAAAATAGAGAGGAGATATTAAGCAGTCAGGCTGTGAAGTTGTGGAATTGAATATTGAGCCTGAGAGGCTGTAAGGTAGCTCAGTGGAAAATGAAGTGTTGATCCTTGAGTTTGCATTGTGCTTCATTGGAACAGTGCAACAAGCCAAAGAACAGAAATGTTAGCATGAGAGCAAAGGAGTTTATTGAAACAGGAAGCAACTGGAAGGTCAGGGTCATTCATATGGACAGAGTTGGAGATGTTCTGCAAAGCGGTCACCCAGTCTGTATTTGGTCTCACCAATGTAGAGGAGACAAGAGCTGTACAGAAAAACTCCCTTAATCATCAGATACAAACCAATTCCATTTTGAAATGGGCGTTAGGCTCCTAGAACCTCCTATCACTCAGACTGTTTGAAGCTGGAGGAGGAAAGATAATGAGGATGATACAAGAAGTTACCAGAAAGGTATTGCTGCCTCATGGGACATCATAGCAAATGGAATCTAAGGTAATGTGGACAACACTGCACCCAGAGCCAGAATAAAGGAAGCACTACAGATTATTGTAGGTCTAGTCAAAAAAACACAGTAGCTAAAATCTTCTGCTCTCATTGGTGGTGTGTTTGGAGGCAAGAAGGGAATTTAATCTGATGAGACTTTAATGTACTTGAAATCAGCCACTTTCCACTTCCTCCACTCAGAAATGAGTTCTAAGCAGGAATGTCAATGGTCTACTTTTGCATCCTGCTGCTAATTGAGGTCCTTAAGTGGCTAATTAAGGATCACTTGAAGGGCTTTATCCTACTGGTGCTAAGATTCACCAAGCTGTAGTTGGCCTGTTGCCTTGTAGCTTGTTCAACAGTTCAAAATGTGCAGGCTACATCTGACCTGGGTGAGATAAGGAAATTGCATCTCTTGATCAAAAATATTCAGTGCCTTTTTGAGGACTGAACTTTGGTGGTGAGAGGAGGAGATGTGGTACACACCGGTGCCTCCCTCTGCCTTTCAATCTTCACTCCACGAAACCCTCCTCCAACCTGACCTCTGCTCTAAGTCCTTCCAGATCCTGGACTTCCTGGTGTGGGTGCCCTTCAGTAGCAGTCATGGCATTTTCAGTATCCCACTAAAGATTAATATGATACCTCTAAATGGCAATGGAAAAATCAAGATCGAAAGCACCCATATAGAGGCAGTGCACAAATTGTGGAATTTACACCCCAAATTACACACAAGAATAAGATCCAGGTTAGATTAGCTACTACAGATGTGTTCAGTGACCTATGTAAGATCTGGAACTCCATGAATATGGCACGAAGCAAAGAAAAATCTAGTACAGACAATAATGCAGAGGGTTGGACTCTGGGGAAAAAAGAGGATAATGACATTTGAAAAATGGTATCATAGAGGATACTCGGAGTCAGTTGGATGGACAGAAAGACTAAAGAGTGTGGTACTCTTTCAAACAATGTGATGTTTGCTCATAGCTGTTAATAAACCTTCTCATGAATGGTCCAACCAATTACAAATGATGTGATATTAGGTTGTGTTTGTTCTTAGGGGGGTTAGAAATTACTTTTTTACATATTGTTTTAATTTTCTTCTTCCTGTACCCAATTTGGCTTCGAATCCCCCACACCTAATTCAGCTGCCCTCTCAATCCTCCTTCTATTTTTCAGTCATTTCATTTTAATTGGTTAAGCCTGCTTGACTTGTTTCTTGCTGAAGTTCCAGATGCCTGTTTACCTCAATGTGGAAATCACTTTGCATTGTCAGCCGTTTGGTGGGAAAAATGTTCTGAAAAATAAATCTGCAATTCTAAGCTTTCACATGCAGTTATATATTCCAGTCTAGCAAGATCAGAGCTATGTTTGAAACCAGAATCATTAACCTTTGGTAATTCATCATCAACTTTGGTTCCTTTGTTCAAGTCAATTTTCAATCCATCCAGTTAATCTGCCATTTTTCCACAAGCATGAAAGCTTTACAAAATATTCACTTTTGGGAGTTTATCCAATTAAATTGCCATGAATTATCTTCCTTGGTAGCCCTTGTCTGTTTCTTTAATTACCAATTCAAAGAACTACAAAGATTAATGGAGTGTGACCCACTTCCTCTAAATCCAAGATGACTGTTTTAAAAGATTGTATGCTATTTGAGTGAGCACTGGTGACATTCAGTATAATGCTGCCAAGCATTTTCTTGAAACAGATATTAGGCGGATTAGTATGTAATTCCCGAATCACATCTCGCTCCTCTTCCAAATACGGTATAAGGATATTTCAAGGGCAACTAGAAGTGGCCAAAAATTACTGGCCAACCAATGATGTCTATGAAGGATTTAAAAGGCATAATTCTTGCTATTCTCCCAACCTTAGCCACAGCTACAATGGTTGAGTACAGTCTAAAAAGAAATTGTTATGAATGACTTCAAATTCCACAGATTTTGGCATAAAAGTCAGCCTTTGAAGCCTTGAGAAATCTCTCCTGGAACATGAGGTGGAATTTTCCCTCCACTGGTGTGCCATGAAAGGTGGGAAAATATGGAGAGAATGATAGAATCAGAATCTTGATGGCTCAAAAGTTTTGTCATTTATCCACTCAAGCCATGATTGGCCACTTCAGAATCTTGCCATTGAATGGCACATCTCATGTTTTCATGTGCTTGGACCTCATTTGAAGCCCTAACTCACCTTACTTATAAATCACTTCCAATTTTCCTCATCTTCCCTGAGAAACTAGATGGCACAAATTCCTGAAATGTAAGCTACTTACGCCTTTCCAGTACTTCTCTATCTCCTTAATTCTGAGGAGGTTGTGTTCACCCATTCCTAGTTTGTAATTTCCTTTCCTACAAAGCAGCAATGGAGAAATAGGAGGAAAATGTGACAAGATACAGCATCGGGAAATAAATCTCTTCCATGCTGATTATAGCAGTGAGAATGAGGACCACTCCTCAAAGGAGTCTTTGGTAACGTAATAAGGTAGCACAGGGAGGAAAGCACTAATCAGAGATATGCAATTGAGTGTGTTTACGCATGCTACACTATTTCAACAGGATGTCAGAATTGTACTATTTCTGGGAGAAGATGTTAAACGATAATCTTGAGTCTCTATTGCACCCTTTGAGTAAGTTAAAATCAAGTTAGTTTGCATGCCATTGAAGAGTTTCAGAGGTCATCTGATGAATGTATAGATACTCTTCGTGGATCTCAAGTCACAGAAGGCTCTTGGCTTGGCTTCTACCCACTTGCCGGATTGCCAAGTGTGCAAGCCATGATTAATGGCATCCATGTGATCTGGATTCAGGAGTGATTCCATTTCAGGACCCTTGTGTTTAGAAATAATCAAGCCTTTGTTCAGGAAAATGTGATTAATACTTTAAGCAGTTCAAACCCCCAGACTAAGGGTCTGTGAAAATTAGACCCAACTAACTTTGTGCTTATGAAATTCTAAAATACTGATTTCTATTTTCTACATGATTATTGTATATTTTGCTGATAAAGAATTTTTTAAGAGCCACCTTGACATGAAAATCTAATTTACTTTAATTCAGATGGAAATATAGAATTTCAGTAAGCTAAACTGTTTTCCATTAATCTCTGCCATACAGAATACCTGATTCATGCAATCTACAACTAATCTCTGATCTCAGTGTCACTGTGATCCATATATAAAGCTCTGATTGATTGAATCTAGATTCAACCTACATTCAGTTTTGGGTCCTGCACTTCAGAGAAAAGACTTTCATCCTTGGAGGGACTGTACACATATTGCTAACGGCCCAACAAAGGTAAATGATAACGTCAGATCACAGAATGTTACTCCTAGAGATCCAATCAAAGGACCAGCTGATTTGATGCCTTGGCACTTACACAGGGAGAGATGGGTGCTCTGAGGCAGCTCGTAGAACTAAATTGGAGCACCCTCAGAAGCACGGTATAATTTAAAAATATCAAAAGGCGGAAGCTGCAGCAAGTGGAGAGAGGAATCCTTCGTGGACGCAAGTTGCGTTGTGGAGGCAATCCCTTAAAAGGCCCAAGAACGTAGAAACATAGGAGCAAAGGTACAGGAGTAGGCCATTCAGCCCCTCGAGTCATTCAATGAGATCATGGCTGATCTATGGCCTAACTTCATATACTTACCTTTGGACTGTATCCCTTACTATCTTTGCTTAACAAAAATTTATCTCTCAGCTTTAAAATGAACAACTGAACTAGTTTCAACTATTATTTATGGAAGACGATTCCAAATCTGTGCCACCTTTTGTGTTGAAGTGTTTCCTAATATCTCTCCTGAGCAGTCTTAGAAATTGAAATGGAAAGCCTTATCTTTCATGAAGGCTCCATCTTTGGCAAAATTCTCGCGGGCTCTTTAAATCAGTCCTAACGGATGTTAATTATTTAAATTAGGTGCCTATCTTGACTCGGCAGTCAACTGATTCACATGTGAATTGCCAACTAGGAAGCTTTCCCAGTGGTTGGAATGCACTGGGGAGATGTTCCAACGCAGTTCACCACTATTCCCTCAGCTCCCAGCCTCCCAGCCTGCCACACCAAGGCTGGGAATACCTTTGGTTGGAGACTTGAGAACCAAGGTTTTGAAACTTAAAATTACAGCTAGGTTATTCAGTAATGAATGCAAGGTTGGCTACGTTCATTGTCTGATGTGTTTGTTAGAATCCCAGTGGGTACGCAGATGACATATAAGGCCGATCTGTGCCCAGAAGGTTCTGCTGTAAATTTGAAAGGATGCTGCAGACAATTAAGTTTTGAATAAATTGACTCCTTAGAACTCCCTTTCCCTTGTTTTCTCCCCGGCATCTGCTGTGAGCTTGCTTTTGACAAAGGATAGTGGAAACCTGCGACAACTTCCATCAAAAAGTCATGATACTTGAAAAGTTATGAACTGAGGCTGATGAATTTTTGTTGGATCAGGATATGGAGAATTTTAAAACCGGAGTAGGTTGATGGAGTTGAGAAACAGATCAGTCATGATCTAATTGAATAAGTTCAATAGACTGTTCCTTCTTTGTTCTAATATCTATATTTAATAACTGCAAGATTGCATAACCTGTAATCATCAAAACACTTCTTTGTTGTGGATGTGCCTGCCACCATTTTTATGACAATGGGGCATATTGTAATTTTCATCAATGGGCAGTAATCTGACAAAGAAAACCTCTGAATTGATAATTGGGCAGATTTGTTAAAGATAGTTCAGATTTTTGTGAATGGCTGGTTTATGTTTGTGGAGAAATTTGAAGCATCTGTCATGGTGTTTTTGCGATGTCTGATTTAAAGGTTATGGAGCAGGAAGGAGAATGGGGTTAAGAAACACATCAGCCATGATTGAATGGTGGAGCAACCTCGATGAGCTGCATGGCCTAATTCTGCTCCTTTATCTTATGATGTCATGGTTTAATTCTATTTGATCTTTAAATGGGCTAAAATTGTACTATTTTACATTCACTAAACATAATGGTATTGCAAACAATCATTTTTGACATTTGTCCACTGGAAGTGTGACTGAAATTGGGTGTTACTGTTTGAAAACCGAAGGTCAGGACTTGGAGAGCTTTTCTTAGTAGCACAGCAGTGCTTAAATATATATTTTTATCCTTGTAAGTGAAAAAAAGGATTTTTATGGTGAGTTATTATTGGGTTGATCCCAAGTAATTTTGAGGCAATATTTTCACAACTGGATTGCATTTCTTTTTCTTCACATGTCTCAGTTCAATGCATTAGAGTTCTAAGAAAAATAATTTTGGCAAGTTCTTATGTTCCACACTTTTTATTTCTTGATTAGCGCAGTTTGGAATGAAAAAGAATGTAATATTCTGTTCTTCAAACTTCTAACTATTATTTAAGTGTGTTTACTTACTGTAATTTGTTCAGGACATATTATGAAACATCCTAAATCAACAATTTTTGTCCAGAAAGACTTACTAATGCAAGAATAGAATGATTGTTGAAACAAGCACAAATCATGTCATGAATTGCAAACTCGTTGTAGTATGTTCTTTTATCCAAGTTACTGCTGAACTTCGTTCATGTGTCCTTGAATACAAATTTGACATGAACTAGCTAAATTGGCAAGCATGTTAAAGTATAACCTTTATAACTGCCAATTATCGCTGTTAAGGTTCTTGTTGATTGTACAACTCACCTCATCCGTTAATTGCTATTCCAATTGTGATTATCACAGAATCAAAGAAGCGTTACAGTCATGACAAGACTGGCTCCTCAAATGAGCATTGTTACCAGTGCCAATTTCCTGCTTTTCCCCCAAATGTTTGCACGTTATTTCTATCCAATTAATTGTCCAACGCCCATTTGAACATCTCAATTGAACCTTCCTTCACCATACTTCCAGGCAGTGTATCCCATACACTAACTATTCAATGTATAAAAAAGTTTTTTTCTTATATCACATTTCCTCCTTTTATGTATCCCTATATCACTGGTTCACTAACTAGAAAGGAAAATCTGCTGCCCTTAGCTGTTCTGGCCTATGTGTGAATGCAGACCACAGAAATGCCACTGACTCCTGACTGTCCTCTTAATTGGCCACCCAATTGTATCAAATCGCTGTAGAAAAGTTAAAGAAGAACAAAACTGGACAGACCACTGGAAATGACAAATATATTGAGCACAGTTGACCCTGCAAAACCATCCTTTCTAATTTTTGTAGACTCTTCTGAACAATTGAGCAACAGCCCACTATAATTTTTGGAATTTGGGTTTTAAAATAGAAATAGCCATGCTGTGAGCTAAGCTCCTCCAGTACAGTTACAACATTGACATCTCTCCAACAGAATGGGAAATTTCCCAGCTATTTACTGTCTTAAAGAAGAATTGGTCAAATGTGATTCAGCCAAATATTGTCCTGTCAGTGTACTCACATCATCTGCGAAGTGATGGAAGTCATCTTTGAAAATGCTATCAAGTAGCACTTCCTCAGCAATTATTTTTCCTTTGGATTTTGCCAGAGATTTTCAGCTTCAGAGTTCATTACAGCTGTGACTCAAACATGCACAAAGAGCTGAATTTCCAAGCTAAGGTGTGAGTGACTGCCCTTGCCATCAAGGTAGCAATCGATCTCATGTGGCAGTAAAATTGAAGTCAATGGGTATCGGGGAAAACTCTCCATTGTTTGGTGGCTTAGCTGGAACAAAAGATGATGGTGTTGTTGTTAAATGCTAATCATCTCAGCTCCAGGATATCCCAGCAGGAGTTCCTTAGGGTCAATGTCCCAGGCTCAACTATTTTTAGTCACTTCATCCACAAACTTCCCTCCATGATGTCAACAGTGAGGATTTTTCACTGCTGATTCCCCAATGTTCAACATCATTCAAGACACTTAAAATACTGAAGACATCCTTGCCCTCGTGCTGTAAGATTCAGACTTGGGCGGATAAGTAGCAATTAAGCTTTGTAGTACACAAGTGTCTTCCCTTTACCATCTCCAGAAAAAGAGAACTTAACCATGTCTCTGTAACTTTCATCAATATTGCCATTGATGAATGCACAGCGTGTGTACCATCTACAAGATACACTGCAGAAACTTAACAATCTCCAGCAAAATTCCTTTCTGTAACCACATCCTGTACTATCTCGAAGGATAAGGGAAAAAGATGCATTGGAATACCACCATCTAACTCTTTTCCTCAAAGCCACATGCACAGTATTGCTGTTCTGTCATTGTCTCCAAGTCAAAATCAGAATCCCCTCCCGAACAGCCCTATGGGTTTACCCATGCACATGTGCTGCAGCTGTTCAAGAAGTTGGCTTACCACCTTTCGTGGCCATTTAAGGATGATGAGCAAATGCTGACCTTGCTAATGCTGCTCATATCCCATGAACACATTTTTAAATGGTGTGTTTCACTGGATCCTTTAATTCAAATCTTGGTATAGATAGTTAGCTGAGGTGCCAGCACTGATCCTTTCTATACTACTACACGAATGGTCTACCAATGACCCAGTTATTACTACTCCCTGAGTAAACGTGAATTACTTTGCTGAAACTGAAAAATGTTGGAAATCACAGCGGGTCAGGCAACATCTGTGGAGAGACAGCAAGCTAACATTTCAAGCATTACTCTGTATTCAATTTGTGTTTGGAATGACAAAATCTTTTGTGCTGCTTACACTAATTTTATGCAAATTGGGCTTAATAAACTAACACAATTGAGTGGAAGTTCCAGACTCTGTTTGTGTTTTTTTCATTTTATTTATTGCAAAAGTGTATTGAATTATTTCAGTTGTGAGTAACATAAATCAAATTGTGCCTTTGTAGTTTAACTATGCAATGTCTACTAATGATCTCCTTAATCCCAAAACGTGGCCAGGCATTCCTCACATCGAGATTACTCTTACCCCACCCACTTCCCTAAAGGTAGTGACTTGTGTTGCTTCAACTGGTGCCAGGAGCTACACACATGTATTTTCAGTTGTGTGATGCTCGGGGTGGAAATAATTGTTTTTTTTCCCACCTCACTTTTGTTTAGGTAGTAGGGGATAAAGGGACTGCTGTACAATGAAGTGTAATTTCACTGCATCACTGTTCCATCTCCAACTCCTTAGTGGTGAGCCTTTAAAACAAATGATAAACCCCATTAGTGGAGAAATGTGTTGAACCACTTTAAGCAACTAGGTCCCTTATGCACTGAATGGGCATCAACCTAAATCACGTTAATTGTCTATTTCACTGAGATGAATTCAAAAATATGGAGATATGAATTCGCAATGAGAGCATTTAAGAAGTGTATGAGAAAACAGTCATCATTGATCCTTCCAAGTATGAGAGGCCAATTTATTTAAAGTTTGTTTTTAGAAGGCCAACCATCTGCATTTCATTCTTATTTGATTGTCCTCGTTTCCAGAAGTTTGGAAGATATCAGAACTCCTTGTAGGCTCCTCTCCTCTCAGTCAATTCTCAGGAGAAAAACATGGGTCAAGACCTGGTTTGGACAGGAGGATCACAATGTGCGATTACCCAGTGCTTAGTCCCTTTGGGGTAAATGATTTCAGCATGCAGCCCAGCATAGCACAAACTTCAGACGAGCTACAAACTTAACAGGAGGCTCAGCTGTATGCCAAGCTTACTTAATGCCCAGTTAATCTGGGCCCCATAAAGGCAGCCTGCTGCTCTCATGCAATAGGAACCACTTTTGTTGTTTCTAGTTTGTGTGGAAGGGAAAGTACAGCAGTTTGAGCAACAATATATTCCTTATAGAGACCAATAACATTTAAAAGGTGACAAATTTCCACTTGATTACTGAAAAGCAGCAGATTTCACATTTTAAGAATTTTGCTGTACCAAATGACTAAAAACATGAGTAACTAAACACTATTTTTTGAAGGCAGTTTATAGTTTAAACTGAAGAAAGATTAATTTATTTTTTGTCATACATTTATCAAGCATTACAATCCCTAAGATGTTATAGTCCTTGCAACATACAGTCCACAATAGCTCTCAGCTTCCAATGCATTTCAGTATCCTTGGAATAGTAAGTTAAGAGTGAGCAGCTCCAGGCATTTCCCTAAGATATTGGAAAGTTTTCTCCATCCATTTTCTTCCCACTGATCTTACCAGGATGAACCTCCTGGAATCTATAGAAGGCTGTATGATGCATCTGTTTGACCAAAGAACATCTCTCTCCCACATCCAGTTGTGGTAGATCATAAAGACAAGCCACCTCTTCTCTCACTAGAAAACAAAAAACTGCTGTCTGTCTGTGATATTCGTTGATTTGTAGGGACGCCTAGACCTTGACCTGAAAAATTATTTCCTTTGCACTCTTTCCCAATGGCAATGTGGAACACATTAGCTCTGTACCCAGATAGAAAATTTTGATTGGCCATTCTTGACCCCAACTCTTCTTCACGCAGGAGTAGTGGACAGTTGACCCCCTTTTATTCATTTGTGGGATCAGGGCATCGCTGGCTAGGCAGCATTTATTGTCCATCCCTAATTGCCCAGAGGGCAGTTAAGAGTCAACCACATTGCTGTGGGTCTGGAGTCACATGTAGGCCAGACCAGGTAAGGATGGCAGTTTCCTTCCCTAAAGGACATTAGTGAGCCAGGTGGGTTTTTCTGACAATCAGCAATGAATTCACAGCCATCATTAGATTTTTGATTCCAGATATTTATTGAATTCAAGTTCTACCATCTGCTGTGGTGGGATTCAAACCTGGGTCCCCAGAACGGTATCTGGGTCTCTGCATAAATAGTCCAGCTATAATACCACTAGGCCATTGCCTAGTATGTGTGTACAATCTGATACATTCAACACCTTTTTCTGAACATTTTACACCATTTACCCAGTCACACGATTAAAGTTCAACAGTTGGCTTATAATCTCCCAGACTTGTTGTCAAGCAGACTTCAGAATAGATCACGTGACACCCTCTGCTTCACTTCAAATTAGAAATACTGTTCCAAAATTTAACAATCTTATAAACCACCTAATTATAACTAGAAAGAAACCTCCTATGTTTTCTGAAGGCATTATTGATAGGGAAGAAAACAAAAGGAAGTTTCTGAAAGGATCAGGTAGATTTCAAGGTACATCTCAAGAATGGAATGGCAACCAGTGGACATGGAATTCAATTCTTGGAGTTTGACACTGAGAACTAGACTGCTTGGAAAAGTCCAAAGCGAGTTGAATGATGATCGTGTGACCATTGTCATTTGGTGTAAACAAAATCTGATTCACTAACGTCTTTTGGGAAAGGAGATCTGCCATCATTACCTGGTCTGGTCTTTGTGTTATTCCAGACCTATAGCAATGTGGTTGGTTCTTAGCTGCCCTTTTGACAATTAGGGGGTGGGGGCAAAATATGCTGGCATAGATGACAATGCCCACATCCAACGATCAAGTGAAAAAAAGGTGGTCAATGTCAGTGAATCTCCTGCCCGCTGCTATTCCAATGTCTCACCATTCCTAATTGACTATGGCTCCAACACTCAATATCCAGGCTTGAGCTGAAAACGCCGAGCAACCTTTGTCCCACACAAATGCCAGGTAATGCCCAAATCCAATAAGAGACAATCTAGCCATCATCCCTTGACATTCAATGGTGTTACGATGAGTTAATCCCCGACTATCAACATCCTGGGAGTTTCCATTGACCAGAAACTAAACTGGACTCACCAGATAAATACAATGGCTACAAGAGCAGGTCAGAGGCTAGGAATACTACAGCAAGTAACTGACATCCTGACTCCCCAAAACCTGTCCACCATCTACAAGGCACAAACCAGGAATGTAAGGAATATTCTTCATTTGTTTGGATGGGTGCAGCTCCATCAACCCTAAAGGATCTTGACACCATCCAGGACAAAGCAGCCTGCTTGATTGGCACCACATCTACAAGCATCCGTTCCTTTCAAGACTAACAGCAGTCTGTACTGTCTACAGGATGCAACAGAAATTCAAAGATCCTTAGACTGCACCTTCCAAATCCATAAATAATTCCATCTAGGAGGACAAGGGCAGCAGATGCATGGAAATACCATCACCTGCAAGTTCCACTCCAAGCCACACACTATCCTGACTTGGAACTATATCACTGTTCTTTCAGTATCATGGAGTCAAAATTTCTGGAATTCCCTCCTTAACAATATTATGGGTCAACCTACAGCACATAAACTGCAGTGGTTCAAGAAGGCAGCTCATCACCAACTTCTTAAGAGCAACTAGGGATGGGCAAGTTCCTCCCGGCTCCCTGTGAATAGATGGAATCTCTTTTTCTGTCCATTTTCTGCACCAAGGTCTCCACTGTGGTGTGGGAAAATCTTGGAACTTACTCTGTGCTATGATGTGCCATTCTTGTGTCTGCCTCAGGTCAAGATCACTTTTACAATGATTTTTCGCTCTGCTACAATCAAATGTATTTTTGAGAGGTGCAGGCTGGCTTTGAGTACACTAAGCTCAGTTTGAAGTTTTGCTAACCTCTCATGTTTTTGCATCTCCTCCTGGGCATGCAGCTAACTCGCAGCATGCTTAGCACTGGCAAGATGCCGCTGCCATTTAAAATGAGCAGGCAGCATGAAGTTTGTGTTCTGCCTGTATTGAAAGCAACAAACAAGAGTTATTAGCATAACATGTACTTTGATTCCAATGTGCACTTTAGTAGGTTTTCACACTTTGATTCCGAATCTTAGACCCTAGAAGGAGACTATTCAGTCCATTGGATCTATGCTGGTCCATTTTTAAAAGCACTATTTATTTACTCACATTCTCTTATGTTGTTTCTGCAGATGAACTGAATCTGCACCTCACAATGTTGTTGGTGCTCTGCCACTGTGACTGAAGTGTAGAGACTGCTAAGTCTAGTGTTATAGAGGAAAAGTGCATACTGGTCTAATGTTTGTATTGAACAAGATGTCTATTGCATGTTAGCAAATAGTTACAGGTTACATTGATATAAAAGACATTGTTATAGAGACTAAAAGAAAGATCTGAATAATAGGTTCTATTCATCTGACAGTCTGATCTGTTCATCCCACAAGTTGACATGACATAACTTTTCATATGTTCATACATTTGTATACACAAAATAGGAATTGAAGCAAACCATTTGGTGCAAGAACATGCTCCCCTCATTGTTGATCCATTTGTGTTTTGAATCTCATATTCCCACTTACCCCAAATAATCTCTGATTCCCCTGCATAACAAAAGTGTCTCCATCATGCCTTAAGAATTTGAATGACCCTACCAGCACTTTCTTCTGAGGCAGAGAGATCCAAAGTTGTGCAACTCTTTGAGAGAGAAAAAAAAATTGTCTTCATCCCTTTCCCTAAAGGGTGACCCTTCACTTTAAAACAGTGGCCTCTATTTCTGGACTTACCCTCAACAGGAAGTATCTTTTCCATGTCTACCTTGTCAAGACCATTCAGGATCTCATACATTTCAATCAAGTCATTCCTCAATCTTCTAAACTTCATTGAAAAAAAAAGCCAGGTTGTCCAAACTATCATCATAAGAAAACATACTTATTCCAGATTCAAATCTAGGAAACTTCCGTTGAACTGCCTCCAATGTGTGATGATATTATGACTTTATGGGTTGTATTTTGTCCTTTTTTTAATGAAGAAAGCTTGAGACAAAGGTACTGAGCGGTCTGCTCAAAAGCCAATAGAGTAAACAGCTTGCGAGGCCTTGGCCTTTTTTAAAAGTTGGAACAATAGAAGTAGCCTGAATGGGTGGGGTAAAGCTCTCACAGAACCAGGATTTTTTTTAGTTTTAGCCTTCAGTAGCAGTTGCTGGAGCCGTGCAGCTGGATGTGAAAGCTCTTATTCCTCTCTCTGTTACAGATAAAAGCTTCCTGCTGCTAGAATTGCATGTGAGACAATCTATTTTACTGAATTTATCTTTGCCAAGGGTGTGTTTATGTGATGTTACTATATTGGAACAGTTAATTAATAGTCGTTTTATATATATATATATATATATATATATAAATATATATAAAATTTTGTAAAGCATTTCGATAGTTAAAGTTAAACCAATTCTTTTATTTTTATTTGATCTGTATTTTAGTTATAGCCAATGCATAAATAATAATTTGTTTCAAACCTGGTAGTTTGACCAAACAAATTGCATCCAGAACACCACAAGAAATAGTTAGGGTCTGGATTATCTTCTTAATATATTTTGAAGGGATTTGTTCTGGTCCATAACAAATGCATTTACGTTTTTTTAAATTCATCCCTATTGCCCAGAGTCAACCACATTGCTGTGGAGTCACATATAGGCCAGACCAAGTAAGGACGGCAGTTTCCTTCCCTAAAGGACATTAATGGCCCAGATGGGATTTTCCTGACAATCGACTACGGTTCAATGGTCATCATTAGACTCTTACTTCCATATTATTATTGAATTCAAATTCCATCATTTGCTGTGGCAGGATTCAAACCTAGGTCTCCAGAATATTTCCTGGGTCTCCGGATTAACATTCTAGTGGTAACACCACTGAGCTATTGTTTCCCTTGAAATCTTCCTTAAATAAGAATTTCAAAACTGCACATTGTATACGAGGTATTTTTTCAACAATGCCCTGTGTAACTGAAGCATAATATTCATATTTTTATGTTCAATTTCTCTTTTAATAATGAATAGTTACACGCTGTATGGTGAACCCTTGGCCTGATGCTGGGGTAATACCAGTGGCTGTGGGGTGAGGCTCATAACTTGGCACTAACTGCTCACTTAATAATTATAATTGATGATAGGGCAGGAAAGCTGTCCATGTGCTTTCCCATCATAGGATGAAATGGTGCGTTAATGAGAAGGGAGCTGTGTCCCAAACTATCATCCTCCATCTGACTAAAATCTCTCATGACCAAACTTGCCACCGGGCGGGCATTCAATTGCACATATAATGTGGGCAATGCTTGGTCATCAGCAGGAGTACTAGAGATGCCATTAGTAAGAGGGCATGGCTCTCACTAGGTGGGAGCAAGCATCAGTCCTGAGCTGAAGCCCATATAATGGCTGCCAGAGCAGGCCCCATAGAGGTAGCAAGACATTCTGCTACCAGTGCTGTGGTTCCAGCATAAATTGGCTAGCAGGGTCACTTCTACCTCTGTGGAAAAGAAAGATCAGCACAATACATAACAAAACAGGAAATATCGATTGGAAAATGGAAAGCATAAAACAGCAGGAATGCCAGGCTATAAACATGAGGTGATCTGAAAATGGAACAGTTTGAGGTTTAGGCAGTTTGCACTGTTTGAATTTGGTCCAACCAACAATCAGAAGGAATCTATCATTAATGATAGAGTGAGTTGAGCAGTGGGGTGAATACAAACTGGCATAGATTTGTAAACACTGGTTCATGTTGGACTGACCCAGTTGGATATTTTCAGTGTGTTGCTAACATGGTAGGTAGGGCAGTGTTTATGGCTGTCACTTGTAGGTACTATCAGAAGGCATTTGTTAATTTTCTGCATAATAAACTTAGTAAAAAATAAACACATGGATATGGAGGCAGCTTATTTTTAAGGGTAGGAATTGTTTAGAAAGTCAGAGACAAAAGAGTATTGGCATAACAGGTAATGGAGAGGCGATGGTCTAGTGGTATTATTACTGGACTGTTAACCCAGAGACCAGATAACGTTCCAGGGACCCGGGTTCAAATTCCGTCATGGCAGATGGTGGAGTTTGAATTTAATAAAATATCTGGAATTAAGAAGCTAATGATAACCACGAATCCATTGCCGCTTGTCAGAAAACCCATCTGGTTCACAGATGCCCTTTAGGGAAGGAAACTGCCATCCTTACCTGGTCTGGCCTCCAGGCCCACAGCAATGTGGTTGACTCTCAACTGTCTTCTGGGCATTTATGGATGGACAATAAATGCTGTCTAGCTTGCCATGCCCTCATCCCATCAATGAATAAAGAAAAAAAATTGGCAGGGTACGATGCATGGAGTCCCTTAGTCCAGCTTTTCAAAATAATTAACCATGGGTTAGATGGAGGAGGGGAGATCCATATGTTCAAGTTTGCTGAAAACACTAAGTTATACAGCACAGTAAATAGTGTAGACTAGAGAAAGGAAGTTAGAAAAGGGCAATGATGAAATGATAGTAGATGGAAATCCATGTGAGAAAGCCCAAGGCCATCCTCTTTGGGCCAAAGATTAGAATGTTTTCTAAATGGTGCCTGTATGGGAGTTATACAGCAAACATTTTACAAACTGGCACCTATGAAATTAGGAGCATGCTGGTTGATCAAATATTCCAGATAAGCAAGAGGTACGCATAATCAATATTAAAACACACAATGAATAATAAAAGCGTGATCCTGGGGGTATACACATTACTGTTATACTTTATTTACAGCATAAATCACTTGAATATTAATGCAATCTTGCCTTAAATAAAACTCAGCAGCAGAGAGCCTTCTCACTCACACCTTCAACTGACTACTCAGACATCCTGGAGATTACAGTATTTGAGGAGAAATTGACTTGAAATTGAATCAACTGTTGACATTTCATGTGGCCACTTGATTGAACAACAGATACATTTACATTAAGGTAAATTTACTTACCTTAACTATACTAATTAGACAGAATAATACTGTAAATTTCATGGTATTTGAGTTACATAGTTTTTGCTGGTTTATGGAGAGTGCCAGTTCATAAGGTGCTGGTTAAAACAAAGTTTGCTGTACTATTATTTTGCATTACTCTGATTAGACCAAATTTGGAGTAATGCTTTCAGTTGTGATCACCTAATTTCAGGGAGGATGTGTTAGTTTAGGGTAAATTATAGCATCGATTACATTAGTACTGTTAATTTATGAGGTCAGGTTGCTTGTTCTCCCTTCAGTATAGAATAGTAAGGAGTGATCTAATTTAGGTGTTTAAGATGATTAAACTAGTTGATAGGATGTTGAAAAAAAATTTCTTCCTGTAGTGAACTAGATCAGAATAATAGGCATAAACTTAAAATCTGAGCCATCAGGGTGATGTCATGGTTTTTCACAAAAGCATTGGGCATATCTAGAATTCCATCACCCAAAACACCAAAGAAGCTCAATAACAAAATTTAAGCTCAATGGATTTGTCTGGTAATGGTATCAAGAGTTAGAGAAGTAAAGCGAATAAATGGAGTTAAGATCTAAATCAGCAGTGATCTAGCTAAAAGGCTGAAGCGTTTGAATGGTCAACTCTCCCAATCCTATGCAAATAAGCCATAAGAGAAAATTTTGTCTTAAAGAGTAATTCCTGAAGGATGGTAACAACCTGAGGCTGAGAGTAGCAGACTGATATCTTTTCAGATGCAAAAATGCTGAAGTTAGATTTTTTCTATTGTTGCCGATGTAAAATATTACGTAGTATCAAAATCTATTTGTCTTCATTAAACACATAACTGGTTATAGATAGATAAGTTTTTAGCTTTCCTAATTCTATTATAATTATTTTCAGCACCTATGATATGTATCTAATACACTCTTCCTATTTCCACAGATGAACCCAATGTGCAATAAAATAATACTCACCACAGCAATCAAAATATATTCAAATGTACATATTGCAATATTTTCAAAATATAACTAACGCTGTAACAGGCAGCACCAGCAAGTCTGTATTGCCTCCATCTGCAGATGATACTGGATCATCATCAAATAATCTCAGCAGCCTGATGATCTGGATCGGAAGATCAAGGGGAGAAATTGAGGCCAACCATACGCAAAGTATTTCTTTGAGTTGGAAACATTGGCAGCACAATTGGAAAATGGCAACCCATAAATTAGCAAGGATGCCAGAAACATGGAGCATCAGGAGGTCTGATAATGGAATTCCATCAGTTGTCACATTAATTCAAACCAGGCAGCTTGTTACATAATAGGATGTATAAAAATGATTTATTCATTGTTTTGACAATAGTACCTGGCATAAAAATATTGGTCAGAATTATGAAATTTTGCACTGTAAAAAGAACTTCCCATTATTTTGAGCAATGGGAGAATAAAGGTATTTGGTTTCCATTTTGTACACATAATCTCAATGTGAAGGTGTAGAGCTGCAGTGAGGGAAGTCGTTGTTTTGTGTAGTGAATTAACCAACACCATCAACTTAGCATTTTTAAGGTAAAGAACATCCCAAGGCAGATTCTGAAGAAGTTAGGCTGGACTTGAAACATTAACTCTGTTTCTCTCTCCACAGACATTGCTAGAACTGCTGAGTTCCTCCAACATTTTTAGATTGCACCCCAAGGTGCTTCACAGGAGCATTATAAAACAATGTGTGATACCGAGCACGTGGGAGATATTCGGTCAGATAACCAAAGGTTTGATCAGCGGTATATTTTTAGGGTGTCTTAAAGGAGGAGGACAAGGTAGAGAGGCGGAAAGGTTTGAGGAAGGAGTTCCAGAGCTTGGGACCTAGAAAACTGAAGGCAGAGCCACCAAGAGATATCAATTATAATTGAATACTACCCCTTATGGGGTGGCCTTAGAACTAGGGAAACAGTTTGAAAACAAGAGCTGACATATTTAAGTGAGAGATCAGGGCAAGTTTATCTCATGTAGGAACTTTAGTTTATGGAATTATTTTCCCAGTGAAGGCAGGAGTGTGGGGTTGTCAGGATGTGTGAGGTATAAGGGCATAGAGGAGGTGTAGTTGTGGGAATGTATGATAAATTTGGGGATCAGCTGACTACTTTCTCAGAATTTCGAATAGGTTTTTAATTATCTAATCCGTCCTGGGTTATTATTCACTTAGCATTTTGTTTTAGCTGAATTCTTCAGCTTTAATGGTTTCTTATGGATGATTCCAGATGCAAGGGAATTTCACATTTGAATCTTCAGTTTCCTAGCAATACCTGTGGAGTCTGCTATGTCTTGTATTTCTTGGGGTCCCAGCACACAATCCTAGTCCGTGCTGTGCAACAACTATCTGGCCATTGGAATATCTGGGCCATTGTCTCTGGGCTCTGGCATTTTGCTGTTCAGGATTATCTGTGATTTGATGTGCAATGGGTAGAGTCAGCAACAAGGTTAAAGGAGAATACAAATTGTCATTCTTCTGCTCAAATGGAGTGAAAATAACTAGAATTTAAAAATCTGTACCACATCATATTACTGTAAAAAATACAAAAGTATCTAAGCCATTACCTCAAAATTACATGCTCCATTGAAAACAGTCTTTATCCCCAGAGCTCAAATATTTAAAGATCACAAAGGTTTTGAAAGATTTACAATCTGTGTGTCTTCCCAAAGGCTTTAAAAAAGCCCTTTACCTTAACAGATTTTGAGAGTGGCAGGACCATTTATCCAAGTAGTACAGGATTTAGCTGCAGTACTCCAGTTACAAGAATGGATAAAACCTAGGGAATACAATTTCACAGCACTTTTGTGAGTATCAAAATTCATTAATTAGGTAAATGCAAAGGAGTTTCATTGGCAAAACCATTCCCAGAAGTGGTCAAATATGACGTAATTACTTGAGAATATTAGTAACAGAATTGTCAAACAGTAATAGTGTAAAAGCAGAATTTTTACAAATGTAAGCATTTAAAATAAATTCCAGCTTTAAGATTAGACTACTTGGGCTAGCACACAGTGTAACTCAGCAGCTGACCCGGTCTTATTTCCTCCAAACCAAATCCGTACCCTCCCAACAGAAAACATGCCAAGAAACAGAAGCCTCTGAAGGGAAACAGCTTTTATAGCTTAAAGGATAGTCAAAGGTATCAGCAGAACTGTCTACTCCACATTGTTGATGACAATAAATCCTGGCATTCTGAAGTACTTGTGAAACATTCTGCACAAGAAGTGTCAATTATGATTAAGTATAGTCGTCTGTTTCTCTTCATCTATTGATTAAACATTGGCCAAGAGCTTGCCTTAAATTAAACATTAAAGTTAGTGGCTATGAATACTTTGACAATCATGGCAAAAGATTTCCTCTGTGATTGCTACTGAAAGAAAATTGTCAATCTTTTCTTTAAAAATACAATACAGTTTTAAAATGGAGTAAATCTTGCCATAAAACAACATGTAAGCCGACAATGTGTAGACCACGATTCCTCAAGTGTATCAAAGAGATCCCCTCCCATGAATCTAACTTCACACAGCTGAGAACTAGAAAGATCAAGTTTATCTGATGCTTTCATGACTTCAGTATGCCCCAGAACATTCCATAGTCAATTAGTGTCCTTTAACTGAGCAGTTCATTTATTTTTTATGTATGATGTTGTCAAGAGATAACATTCAGCTGTGATAATGCAAGTGAAATATCTCAGTCATTGCTAACTCCAAGTCTATTTGGATACAGAGATAGAGCATTTGGTTAACATAAAAGATAATAGCATTGACAATGAAGTGCTTTCCCACCTACTATATTATCATTTTGGATGAGATTGAAAAACAACAGGCTTAACTGCTGGATGGCTTTCAAAGCAATTTTTCAAAGTGCTCAGCAAAAGTATATTCCAGTGAAAAGGAAGGACTGTAAGAAAAGGGGTAATCTGCCATGGGTGTCTAAAGAAATAAGGAAGGCTATCAAATTGAAAGAGAAGGCATACAAAGTGGCCAAAAACAGCATGAAACTAGAAGATTGGGAAAACTTTAAAGCTCAACAGAAAGCCACAAAAAGAGCTATAAAAAAAAGTAAGATAGAACATGAGAAAAAACTAGCACAGAATATAAAGACAGATAGCAAAAGTTTCTATAAATACATAAAACGAAAAAGAGTGGCTAAAGTAAACATTGGCCCTTTAGAGCATGAGAAGGGGAATTTAGTTATGGGATATGATGAAATGACCGAGGCATTGAACAGGTATTTTGTATCGGTCTTCACAGTGGAGGACACTAATAACATGCCAGTAATTGACAAAGAGACGAAGGTAGGTGAGGACCTGGAAACAATCGTTATTACAGAAGAGGTAGTGTTGGGCAAGCTAATGGAGCTAAGGATTGATAAGTCTCCTGGCCCTGATGGAATGCACCCCAGGGTACTAAAAGAGATGGCGGGAGAAATAGCAGGTGCACTGGCGGTAATTTTCCAAAGTTCGCTGGACTCTGGGGCAGTCTCAGCAGATTGGAAAACAGAAAATGTGACGCCACTGTTTAAAAAGGGAAGTAGACAAAAGATGGGGAATTATAGACTGGTTAGCTTAACCTCTGTGGTGGGGAGGATGCTTGAGTCTACTATCAAGGAAGAAATAGCAAGGCATCTTGATAGAAATTGTCCCGTTGGGCAGACGCAGCATGGGTTCATGAAGGGCAGGTCATGCTTGACAAATCTTTTGGAATTCGATGAAGACATTACGAGCAAGGTGGACAATGGGGACCCAGTGGATGTGGTGTACCTAGATTTCCAAAAGGCCTTCGACAAGGTGCCGCACAAGAGGCTACTGCATAAGATAAGGATGCATGGCATTAAGGGTAAAGTATTAGCATGGATAGAGGATTGGTTGACTAACAGGAAGCAAAGAGTGGGGATAAATGAGTGCTATTCAAGCTGGCAGTCAGTGACTAGTGGTGTGCCTCAGGGATTGGTGTTGGGACCGCAATTATTTACAATTTATATAGATTATTTGGAGTTGGGGACCACGTGTCGGGTGTCAAAGTTTGCAGATGACACTAAGATGAGTGGCACAGCAAAGTGTGCAGAGGACTGTGAAACTTTGCAGAGGAACATCGATACATTGAGTGAGTGGGCAAAGGTCTGGCAGATGGAATACAATGTAAATAAATGTGAAGTCATACATTTTGGTAGGAGTAGTAGTAAAAAGGATTATTACTTGAATGGTAAAAAGTTGCAGCATGCTGCTATGCAGAGGGACCTGGGTGTCCTTGTGCATGAATCACAGAAGGTAGGTCTGCAGGTACAACAAGTAATTAGGAAGGCAAATGGAATTTTGTCCTTCATTGCTAAAGGGATTGAGATTAAAAGCAGAGAGGTTATGTTGCAGCTGTACAAGGTGCTGGTGAGGCTACACCTGGAGTACTGTGTGCAGTTTTGGTCTCTTTACTTGAGAAAGGACGTACTGGCACTGGAGGGGGTGCAAAGGAGGTTCACTAGGTTGATTCCGGAGTTGAGGGGGTTGGCTTATGAGGAGAGACTGAGTAGAATGGGATTATATTCATTGGAATTCAGAAGATTGAGAGGGGATCTTATAGAAACATATAAAATTATGAAGGGAATAGATGAGATGGAAGTAGAGAGGATGTTTCCACTGGCAGGTGAAGCTAGGACAAGAGGACATAGCCTCAAGATTAGAGGGAGCAGATTTATGACTGAATTAAGAAGGAACTTCTTCACCCAGAGGGTTGTTCATCTATGGAATTCCTTGCCCAGTGAAGTAGTTGACGCTACTTCAGTAAACGTTTTTAAAGATAAGGTAGTTTTTTTTGAACAATAAAGGAACTAAGGGATACGGTGAGAACGTGGGTAAGTGGATCTGAGTCCACGAAAAGATCAGCCATGATCTTATTGAATGGCGGAGCAGGCTCTAAGGGCTGGACGGCCTACTCCTGCTCCTAGTTCTTTTGTTCTTATGGAAAAACAATGTTAGGAACATATGACCTCTGGTGCTGAACCAGCCAAATTTCACATGATTGGGGAGATCATTTAAACATACCCGTGGGAATCTGCTATCACTATCACAGCTCAGGAATTTGGCAGACATTTGAAACAATAAAATGAAATGGAAGTTGTCTGTTTGTGGTGAGAGGGAGCGCATACCAGGATTCCTCCTCAAAACTTTAAATGTGTAATAGTTTAATTGAAACATATAAGATTCCCAAGGGGTCATAGCAGGGTCCATGTTGTAAGGATGTCCTGGATATTCCAAAAAGTGGCAAACGCATTCAGATTGCTATTCTGCCCCAATTATTTTTTTCTCTGGTAGTAACGAGCTCTGCATTTCTAGTCAGGAATTCTGACTCCAGCATCTTCAGAAATGCAGATGTGGCTGAAATGATCACAGTTCATTGCAGCATAGTACAGCTGGAGAAGTCAGTCCATGCCCCCTTTTGCAGCAGTCAGCACATCACGTTCTGAAATCTAAATCTCCAGCAACACGGCCTGACACTTTTTCAGTTGCTGTGAAAGGGCAACTATGTAAGGTAAGTGTGGAGTTAGGGTGCCAGGTGAATATGGTGCGATGTAAATAGGATGCCAGGATGCCAGGTGCCAGGGGCAGAAATAAAAGGACTATTTACATTAAGGAACCAAAAATAATAAAGAAAAATTGGTGAAGGAAAATAAGAAGGTAGAAATAAAAAAAATCTTCATTAAAATAACAAAGCTTCTTAAATTATAAGGATTTTTTAAAGCAGATTGTTTTCATTTTATTGTAGCTAAACCAAAATACAATACTCAAAAGAAAAAAACTTGAAACTTTATGAAGAAGATTCAAATTTTAATACAATTGAAATTATTGTACAATTTAAAACATTTAATTTAAAATTAAAGCAGGGATTGTGTCTGAGTCCAGTTTTGTTTGTCATGTATATAAACAATTTGGATGAGAATTTAGGAGGCATGGTTAGTAAGCTTGCAGAAGACACCAAAATTGGTGGTATAGAGGACTGTGAAGAAAGTTATCTAAGAACAGAAAGGGATCTTGATCGATTTGGCTGATAGGCTGAGCAGTGGCAGATGGAGTTTAATTTGGATGATTGTGGGCATGATGAACAAGGGGCAAGGTTTATACGGGTAATGGTAGTGCCAGGGTAGTGTTGTCGAACAGAGAGATCTAGGAGTTGAGGTACATGTTTCCTTGAAAGTTGCATCACAAGTAGAAAGGGTGGTTAAGAAGGCATTTAACACGCTTGTCTTCATTTCTCAGACTATTGGATATAGGAGTTGAGATATCATGTTGAGGTTGTACAGGACATTGATGAGGCCACGTTTGGAGTACTGTGTACAGTTCTGTTCACCCTGCTATAGGAAAGATATTATTAAACTGGGGAGGGTACAGAAGAGGTTTACAAGGATGTTGCCAGGACTGGAGAGTTTGAGTTATAGGGAGAGGCTGGATAGGCTGGAACTTAGGAGGTTGAGGGGTGATCTTATTAGAGATTTATAAAATCATGAGGAGCATACATAAGGCGAATAGCAAAGTTCTTTTCTCCAGGGTAGGGGACTACAAAACTAGAGGGCATATTTTTAAGGTGAGGAGAGAATGATTTTAAAGGGGCATGAGGGGCAACTTTTTCACCCAGAGAGTGATTTGTCTGTGAAATGAACTGCCAGAGGAAATTGTAGGCGAAGGTATAGTTACAACATTTAAAAGACATTTGGACAGGTACATGAATAGGAAAGATTTAGAGGGACATGGGCCAAATGCAGGCAAATGGGACTAATTAAGTTTGGGATTTCAGAAGACCAAAAATCCAGCAAGTTTCTAATTTAACAAAAACTGATCCTGAATATTTTGTCTTCAAACAGAAGACTTACAATACAACCAAGTTGCCAGCTGTTTCTAAAGTCAGAGACTTGAGGCAAGGTGGCGTAGTAGTGAACCTATTTGGTAAACTTATATTACTTATTTGAAACAATTGCATAAAAATTTTAATAATAGAAAACAAAATTGAGGAGATATTGTACAAAACAGTTAGTCTGTGAAAGGGTTAACTGGCATCATGAGGTAAGCTCCACTCATCTAAAGGGCTATTCCTGGGAAGGGTTAACCATTTGCAAGACCAGTTTTGAGAGTGATAACTTCCATGTAGCTGAACAGAAATCTCTGCATAGTCACAAAGCATACATCTGGTCATAAAACTGGAGCCCAGATAATCTGGGCCCTTTCTTCATGTCACAATACACCTTCCCTTTTTGAGGTGTTGGCTTTTTTTTTAAATTAGCACTAGCCCCTCATGTTATTTGTCTTCCCATTGATGTATACAACCAATGAACAATGGGGGTGGTGCTTACTGTATCTAGCAATAATGGAAATGTACAGACTGAGTAAATTATGTCTTGTGTGCAAGAAGACAAAGAGTACAGATCAATCACACACCACAACTATCATACCTGTTTCAGGGCTTCTTCTTCAAAATTTCCCTTTTCAGATCTATCTGATAGTTGCAAAAGAATATATGCTTGGGCAAATTCAAAAAATTCAAGTGGAAGTTATAAAGTGGATAGTAACACTGCCTTCTTATTGTATACATCTTTCAGTTCTCTATTCAATTGTCCCTGAAGTGTTTCCATATGATCTGGGTGGCCAATTCTGCGTATTGAGAACTTATGCTTGTACACATTGCTGAGCTTCCTTCCTTAAGTTGTCCATTTTGCATATTAGGTTAAGGGTAGGGGATCCTCTGCTGCCTTCTAAAATTAGGAACTTCACATGCAACAATTACAATAGTTAAGAGTTTTATTGAGTAAAATGAGCAATCTCAATGCTGGTTCTCTGTCAGGCTAGAATTGTACAGTAAAAAGCATTATTCAGATTTGTATGAGATGGCCACTTGAATGGCACCCTCGCATTTATTAGCTTTGGAGTTTGGTATTGTCACATCTGATTTAATCCGTTGAAAACACCATTGTTACACAGTTAAGAAGTGGACCTATATTTTCTCATATATAAGTGGTGTTGGATAAAGCTGAAGTTAACATGAACGGATAAGAACTTTACAATGGACTGTTATGTGAGTGGAATTACGCTGAGTCATTCAGGTCTGCCATAAAGTAAGATTGCAAGAAATCAGTAACTGGTGTCTCTATCAAATAAGGACTAAACATTGGTCACATGTACAGATAACTGCAAATAAGGCATACACTTGGCACAGAGACCCGTATATAAAAACAGCCAGAAAATCCTTGATTTTCAGCAAGACTTTGAAGATTAAACTGCAGGAGGTATCCTGATCAGGAAGCGTGGTGAAAATGTCGAGCAGAGTTTCAGCCTGGCCAGCTGCCAACTCTGTCTCGGGTAACAGCATTTAAGGTTAGTTACAGAACCCAGGGTAGTGAAAGACAGTGATTGAGATCATAGAATCATAGAATCCCTACAGTGTGGAAACAGGCCATTCGGCCCAAGAAGTCCACATTGCAACTCCAAAGAGAATCCCACCCAGATGCATCCCCCTACACTTTTCCTGTAGCCCTGCAATTCCCATGTCTAATCCACCGAACCTACGCGCCCCTGGACACTACAGGCAATTTAGCATGACCAATCCGCCTAACCTGCACTTCCATTTGGACTGTGGGAGGAAACTGGAGCACCAGGAGGAAACCCATGCAAACAAGGGGAGAAAGTGCAAACTCCACACAGACAGTCACCCAAGGGTGGAATTGAACCCGGGTCCCTGATATTTCTAGTTTAAAAGCATGTGTTATTTGTTTAATTACTTAATAAATTAATTGTGTTTTATAGAGCTCTAGGTGTCTCCACTGTATCTTTGCTTATGTATGTATATACTGTTGTCTCTCAGAGACGGGTAATAGTGGCTGGTTCTATAGTATAGTCTATGAAATTAATTACTATTGAAACTCAGATTGGCAATAGTAAGATCATTGAAAATGCCTCAGGCTTCAGTCTATGCAGTTCTATGCCAGCAAACTCTGAGGACATTGTTATGTCAGTGGTAAATATGGTTAATTACATTTTAACTTCCATTATCTGATTGCTATACCTGAGACCATTCAAGGACTCAAATGATCTTTAGAAAGGAAGTTACATGGACCTAAAATGTCTGCAGTGGTCACCTGGCCATAGATTGAGGCAAGCTTGAGGAGTCTCATGTGGATTAAATGAAGCCAACTGAACTGAAATTACCATTTTTATCTAAAGATATTAATAAATAAATCAGCATTAAGAAATTCAACCTCTGTTTTAAATTTATTTGAGTATGATAATTTCATATATTGGAAGATGAAAGGCTTATCTGCTGGTTAGCCAGTTTGGTAAGACAATTAAGCCGGGCTCCAGAATACACACTGAACTATATTACAACAGCAGCTTTTGAGCAGAATTGCAGAAAGAAGGAAAACTCACTTTGTGGCAAGAGTTGCAACTTTCTCTCTCTGTCTGCACCTTTCATAATCTCAGAATACACCACATGGTAAACCAAACAAATTAGGAAACCTGCCACTCACCAAGACCCCAAGGATATGTATAGTATCTGTCACTGCTTTGGATATCACGCTACAAATAAACAGCTGTGGTCTCAGTTTATAGCAATTCAAGGGCTCTTAGGACTTTCAAACTGTAATACCATATATTCCTGTTTGTGTCACACACTCTCTTTTAAACTGATTAGTTGTATTAGTATGTTTGCTTAATGCTGTATATTTACTGTGGTTTCTCAGAGTTAGTAGGTCATAAAATTTCTTCCTTTCACTCAATAAAACCTTGGTATTTACCTCTTTCATCTTCCAGTGAATTTTGTTTTAATTTAAGTATCAAAAAGAAGAAAAAGTATTCGTAATGAGCAACCTGGCGGGGCTAAAATGGTGGGAATCTGATTCTTCGTCCTCACCTAGTTGTAACAACATATTTCTCTCATTGCTACATTTAGTTACTTTACAAATACATCCACAAAATAAATGTGTTTATACTTTGCTGCAGTGATTGGAACAACCTCCTTTTATAGAAGTTTAACAAGCATGATTCACTGTTACATATGTGAGAGCGCCCTATTTGCTCCATCAGCCAATTGTCAGAATAGCCAGGAACAACTTTGTACCTTTACGTTTCATGGTCCTTTGATTGTCAGGATTGTTTTTTGTTAGACACAGGAGTATTTTGTCCAACATTGATGGCTATAGTTTGCCTGGGGATTTGCTTTAACTTTCTGATTAAAATCTTATGCTGATAGGTTTATGTTTCCAATTTTTTGAAAGTTTCTAGCCAATGCCTTATTATGAATTATTTCTCTCAGTGAGTAAGGAGAATGTGTGAGGAAATCAATACGTATTCGGTAATGTTGTCATTATGCTACTTCGGTGAAATTTTTAATTTTGCATGTTATTCGATGGTGCAATGCTAACTAACATATTTTAACTATTAGGTAAATTATGATTCATAATTTATTAAGATATTATTATTCCTTATGCACAACTAATATTGCATTTCTAGATCCAATTTCACAGGAATAAACACTAGGAGAAACTTGTGCAAAATTACCTGTTCCTTTTTCTTTATGCAGCCTTCAAAATAGCGACATACGACATCACTGGATATTTGAAACCATTATTTTCTCTCATAGGATTCGACAGGTTTGTTTTAGTTCATTTGATTTCAGGCAGTTTTTTTGTCTGCCTTGTTTTAAGCATGATTTTAGACAAAAATTACATAACAACTATTGAAACAGCATATTTTATGGTGTGGGATAAAATTATTCACTACAAAATAATAAACAGCATTTATATTAAAATTACAGAGAATCTACAGCATAGAATATAGCCACTGACTAACTAGGTCTATATTATTGCTTATGTTCACCACCAGTATGAACGAGTGATCTTTTTAGACATAAAATGACTGTGTGGTTACCGTGGTCACGCACGCACATCCGTATCATTGTGCACGCAAATGCAGAATGGGTACTGTCAAGTTATCACATGCATGTATTAGCATTGGAGATTTTACCTTCATAATTTAATTGAATCTGAATTTGCTGACACTTCATGTTGACTTTTATTACCAAGGCAGGAGTGTGCGGTGTACTCAGTGAGGAGCTATGAAGAGAGGTTCTCCTCTCCAAGTTGACAGATTTGTGAGTGACTTGCACTGCCTTGGAGGAATATTGTTAATCCTGCATCTGGCCGCAAACATGTGTGCAGAAAGACTTGTCACAGAAGAATCTCAGTATCTGTAGTTATTTATGGATAAACCTGAGACCACAGGAATTAGTAATTGAATTACAGCATACTGCAATGAACAAACTGGAATGATAAGTATATTGTAAAACTGAAGTTTTCTGCTTTACAAAGCTTTATTGTTACATGTACAGCTATAACTCTCAGGTTTTCAACCAACCACTATTAAATTTTAAGACTTTTACTCAAGATAATTTTCCTGAGTTCAATGTCTCAGAGCACTTCCATCAATGAGCTCTTGTCTGACATGGATTATGCATTTGCTGGCCCTATAACTGTTTACCTGGTTGTGAGCTCAGGGATCAAGCAGAATACCTTCGTTACTGGCAAGTAATTTTATCATTGATTCAGAATTAATGTGCTTCAACTTCTAAAAGGGCCTAAATAATCGCTTCAATTGACAGCATCATAGGCTATGACCTGCCAAACAGATCTGTCAACCACTACATAGATAAATGGGCATAAGCATTAATGTGCTAAAAACTTATTGTAGTCACAGGTGTAACATGTGGTTTGAACACATTGATGACCCAAAGATTCTGAAGCACAAGTTCTTTATCCCACTGGCCTCAAACAGGAAGATAAATTAAGGCAAAACAACAAAATATTTACATAATATGCATGAAATGACGGTCAATTACATTAGGCTGAGAAATCCCTTGTCTGTCTGCTCCCCTTTCCCATTAGTCCTCTCCCTGCCAAAGACACTCTTCATTTCCAGCAAGACTCTGTTCAACCGCTCCAGCTGCCCTGCCTCACTGTTGCCACCAGCTACTCCTAGAGAAATGCCATAGTTCAATACCTGCTGCTGGAGATCTCGTTACATAGGTGTAACCATCCTTCCATAAAAGTTGGAAAATAACTGTTTGGCTTGGAGACCTGCGCTCTGTTCGTGACAAACGACAACACCTTCCAGTTGAGAACCATTTCAACTCCCCCTCCCACTCCCTGGGTGACGTGTCCATCCTGGGCCTCCTCCAGTGTCACAATGATGCAACCCAGAAACTGGAGGAGCAGCACCTCATATTCTGCAAGGGGAGCCCACAACCCAATGATCTCAACGTGGACTTTACCAGTTTCAAAAACTCCCCACTCCCAGCCTCATTCCTTGACCAACCTTCTGTCTCATCCCCGCTTCCTTGACCTGTCACAACCTGACACAACCTGTCCATCTTCTCTCCCACCTATCCGCTCCTCCCACCTCACTGACCAATCCCCACCACTGCCTGCCTGCACTCACCTATCACCATCCCACCTACCTTCCTGCAGCCCCACCTCCCCTCTCTATTTATTTCTGAGCTCCCTTCCCCCTCCCCCATTTCTGAAGAAGGGTCCCAACCCAAAACGTCAACTTTCCAGCTCCTCTGATGCTGCTTGGTCTGCTGTGCTCCTCCAGCTCCACACCATGTTATCTCTGACTCCAGCATTGGCAGTTGTTACTATCTCTGTTTGGCATGTCTGCAGCATGAAATAGCAACATGAACGGTGCCAATCCTAGCTCCTGTTATTAATATCTACATGGAAGTTTGTTGCTGAAAATCTGTGATGTGATTTTGAATGAAGGATGCTTCCTTCATTACATCAGCGATTACATTTTAAAAGAGCTTCAGAGGCTGTAATGTGCTTTGAGACATCTGGTGGTCATAAAAGGCTCTATATGAATGCAGTCTTTTCTTTTAACAATGTATACTATCTGAGAGATAGTAGGAACTGCCGATGCTGGAGTCTGAGATACCAAGGTGCGGGGCTGGATGAACACAGCAGGCCAGGTAGCATCAGAGGAGCAGGAAAGCTGACGTTTCAGGTCTGGACCCTTCTTCAGAAATGGGGGAGAGGAAGGGGGCTCTGAAATAAATAGAGGGGGAGGCAGTGATAGAAGGTGGATAGAGGAGCAGATAGGTGGAGAGAAGATGGACAGGTCAAGGATGCGGGGATGAAGCTAGTAAAGGTGAGTGTAGGTAGGGAGTTGGGATGGGGGTTGGTCAGTGAGGAGGGAGGGGCGGGTAGGTGGGAGAGAAGACGGACAGGTCAAGGAGGCGGGGACGAGATGGAGGGCTGGTCTTGGGATGAGGTCGGAAGTGGGAAGATTTTGAAGCTCGTAAAGTCCACATTGAGGCTATTGGGTTGTAGGGTTCCCAAGCGAAATGTGAGGTGCTGTTCCTCCGGTTTGTGGGTGGCATCGTTGTGACACTGGAAGAGGCCCAGGATGGACATGTCGTCCAGGGAGTGGGAGGGGGAGTTGAAGTGGTTCGCGAGTACTGTCTGATCTGTTTTCTGTCTGATGGTTTCAAATGAACTATTCACTTTGCATGAGACAGGCTGAGAAATATTTTTCAAAATAAGTTTAGATCTAACGCAGCTTTTAATCAAACATAGATACAAGGTAACATAAATAACTGGAGTTGCCAGTTGCCATTGGCAAATAGATTTGGGACGGCTGTTACAAAGATTTGTTATATGTAGGAGTATTATACTTTCATTTATCTATGATATGCTATAAAAATGTAGTAGTCGTTCAGTTGAGGAAGTTTACATCATGTCTGAAGAATGTTGGATCCTATCAAAATGAAAGTGGGGTGTTTGCCATTTGCTTATCTTCACCACCCAGATTAAATCATTACACCTCTTGGTACACTGGCTGCTTTAGGCCAAGAAAGATAGCACTCAGTGGCACTGCCTCCTCCTTTCACATTTCGTTCACTAGCTTCCTTTCCATGAAAGATCAGTAGGAGTTCTCAGCCTGATTCTATTAAGCATCACTTGCAGATCTGAGAAACATTGCACTTGTTTCTCTGCTTTCACATTTTCAAAGCCTTTCTGGCATGAAGTGGAAATTAACATGAAACCTTGAGAAAGCAAAAAAAAGCTTTCTTTGGGCCTCATTGCAGTGAATATGCTGGCAAAAGCTGAAGTAGGAATTCACACACTCATCACACATTAGCCGACTGCAGCAATGTTCCTCCCCATCCTTACTTAGGCCTTGCCTGCTTAGTACAAGAGAATTTTACATTCACCTACTTTACATTTCAAGTAAGGATTGTCTGCCTTCTCCAGTTATTAAGTTACTCATCACCATTGCAGGTCATGGACAGTTGTCATGCATTGTAGAGATAGTAAGAACTGCCAATGCTGGAGTTTGAGATAACACAGTGTGGAGCTGGAGGAACACAGCAGGCCAGGCAGCA